>NC_079547.1:16261375-17461375 GCF_015846415.1 Triplophysa dalaica
GTGTTCTGCCATAGATCCATTTGTCTGTAAAAACACAAACACGAGTGGTTACACACTAACACAAGCACAACCGTTACATTTAACGCCACATAACACTTTGTCTGCTCAAGCACAACCTCATAGCATTGATTCACGCATTGCTATATTCTAACAGCAGAATTCCGACACTTACAATGTCTGCG
Organism: Triplophysa dalaica; assembly: GCF_015846415.1. Classification (NCBI taxonomy): domain Eukaryota; kingdom Metazoa; phylum Chordata; class Actinopteri; order Cypriniformes; family Nemacheilidae; genus Triplophysa; species Triplophysa dalaica. The sequence continues at coordinate 16,261,558 of NC_079547.1, forward strand.
TGTCGTCTGTAGATTCACGATGCTCCAGCTGGTGGGGCAGCTCAGGCTTCTGGACTCCGAACATCTATTTAATGTCGTCCAGAACCGGCGCCCCCACGTGGATGGTGACCGATGTGAAGACTCACCCAGCTGTTACAGTAGAGAGAAAGATGTGTAAGCCATTGTTTAATTCAACTCAAAGTTTGAATGATCCAAAGTTTCATAAAGAGATTTCTACCTGTTGAGCTTGTGTTTTGACGGGAGCTGTTGCACCATCAGGCAGAATTTTGGGAATCTGAGATACTGCGGGAAACAAGAGAAAAGACAGTCGTATGAAGCAATTAAAGCTCTCCAAGAGTGTTTGTTTGTCTTATTAAATCTACAGTGATAATCCAAGAGAAACATACACAAGTCTGATTAATAAAACGTGAAGCTACTCACAGTGAGTGATAACTTCCGTATCATCACTGGGTGCAGGCAGGGCGAGCAGTCGCATAGGACGCAAGACATCCAGCTCTGCTTGGCTTGCCTGCGCACACCAACATACATCAGTCTATTATTTTAATACTATTCCTCACTTGTATTCTGTAATCTAGAAGTGGTCGAAGTGAGATCAGATGCATGATGCGTGAGCACTGACCCGGTATTCCAGAAGCACCTGAGAGACCAGCAGGCGCTGAGGCCGAGTACGAACATCATCCCACAGGACGACAGGCATCGGTGGGCGGAGACTCTCACCTGTAGACATGGAAAGATGTACATCCTCTATAAATACTTGGGAGTGAATAATAATGTGAATACGAAGGGGCTGACGAAGCATCATTTACAGAATGAGTAAGATATGAAGAGGCTACTGACTCTGAGCGAGGTCGCACGCTGCTGTCTGTCGACTGACGGGCTGGAGCGCGAGCTGGTTTTCAGGCTGAACGTCAAGGCGTTTTTGAACCTGCCACATGCATAAAACGAAGTTCAGCTAATTACATGAATTGTTATTGCCTTTCAATCTCGAGAAACCTGTAATAGTGGCTCATCTCACTTGAGGAACAGCAGACGTAAACCGTCCAGCAGGAAGCGATTCACTGCTGCTGTCCTGCTTCTCAGCCTGGGTCTTCTGCTCATTGTGACGAGACAGAGTGACCCGCAACGCCCTGCCGGCAACCACACGCCCGTTCATGACAGACGCGGCCGTGGTCGCATCGTTGAGGGTGGAGAAGCTGACGAATCCAAAGCCTCGGCTGCGTCCGGCCTCCATCATCAACTGAACAGAGAAAAGCACTCGTTTAAGTCTTTCACTTCGATTGTTAATTACTAATCACAATAAAACAATGAGCGTCATACCTTGGCACTGATGATGCTTCCAAAGGGTGAAAACGCTCTGTACAGCTGCTGCTCACTGAAGCTGTAGGGCAGGTTACACACGTACAGACTCACCCCCTGTCGAACAGACAAGATCCAGTCAGTAACACAAGAACGCTTCAACATTCACTAAAGATTCGTTAGGTGATCAAAGGGTTTGGATACCGGGTAGTGCCTCTCATTGTCCTGAGCCATGACCTGCTGCTCAACATGACGCTCTTGAAAGGTTTTAAAGTGGCCAATGGACCTTTAAAACACAAACCAAACGAGCTCAACACTATTCGATTAGACAAGACAAAGTACAAGAAGTACAACTGAAATCCACTTACACTAGCTGGTCGTCCAACAACATGCCATCAAGCGCTTTGATGGCCTTCTCTGCCGCTTCAAAGGTGGCAAAGTGGACGAATCCATAACCTTTGGATCCATGTGCATCGCAGACCACCTTGACAACCGACATGAATTCAGACATCAGCACATGATCTACCTTATACAGGAAAACAATCAAACTGCAGATATTACCTTGCAGGACAGGATCTTCCCAAAAATTGAGAAGCTGTCATGAAGGCGGGCACCATCGATGCTGCTGGCCAGACCCTTGATGAAGATGTTCCCGACCCCAGTCGTCCTCAGAGTGGAATCACGCTGGGAGAACATGATCCGCATGGGTCTGCCCAGAAGATCCTGACACATAAGGCTGTCCATGGCGCTCTCAGCTGAAAGACAGAGTTGATAAGAGACAAGACGTAGCAAGTTTGTTTGTACGGCACACTTCACATAGCTTAATTGAAAGATGATTTACAGGAAACAACATCGAGGAGAAAATACACAAGGCTGAAATTTCAAATTCAAATGTTTATTACCAAGATGTCAAGGTGAAGAACGGAGAGATAACTTACCATTGGCGTGGTTAACAAAGTTAACATAACCATACCGCAGGGATCGCCGAGTCACCCTGTCTCTGCAGACCCGCACGGACTGGATCGGACCGAACGGGCTGAACGTCTGATGGAGGACGAACTCGGACACTTCTGGATGAAGGTCCCCCACGAACAACGAGGCGATCTGATCCCTCGGTACGCCAGCTCCACAAGAGCTTCCTCCGATGAACGATGTCATCTGACCTGTGAAAATAACAACTCACGGACTGAGAATACGTTAAAAACAAGAAATGTTAAAACCAGACAAAAATATGACACTGAGTAATTCAGATGAAAATGTATTGATAAATGAATAAATTAACGAAATGAATGTATCAATAAAGTCAAGAAATGGAAAATGCAAATCTGAAGATCGCTCCGTCTCGTCCAGCGGCTCGTCAAATCAATGTTTGTTGTTTGTAGAAGGTACGCTACGCGCTCGTTGCCTAGTGATCGACGTTTAAGGTGATACGCAGATGACCACGTCAACGTCATGCGTCGTTTTGTAATGGGAAAAAAATCGATTTATTTTTTAATAATAATTTTAAAATAATACAAATGAGAAATAGATTTAGTAATGAATTATTAACAAATTAATACATCGCCGGAATGTGGCGTTGCTTTGTATGGAGTCCGATAAAAGTGAGGATTCTTTTGACATAAATGTTTTTTTATGGGTGACCAAAAATCACAATACTAAAATAAAAAATCGTACAGTAGAAACTAAAACGATCAAATTAAAATAAAAGACCCAACTGGTCTAAAAAATAAAAAACGAGCAGCGGAACTAATACGAAGTGACGTAGGCTCAATGAACGCCTTCTCCCAAGCTGCGCGTGCCCTACAACATAACCGTATGATTAATGCATTATTTATATTCATTTATTATTCATCTTATTTATTCATTTGTAGATTTTTTATTACTGAAACCGGCTATTAGACTTTTAGTTTTTAAAGCGATTTTTAATGTTTTACGAATTAGGCCAATTTAAAATTCTACACAAAACGATGGATTTACAGATTCGTATTTCTTAACTGTTATTAATACATTTTTATTTAATTTTCAGCTTTTCCATTGCATTATTTTGTGTCGTATAAACTTATTTACGTCTGCGAGTTTAATATTTTGACAGATTCTTTTATGATATCGTTCGAATGTCGTTTTCACATGACGTCACGTCACTGCTTTTCTGAAGCGCAAAACGCAGATGAAGAGCCGTTTATGATCGAAACTTCATCTTTTGCGTCCTTTATGCCAGCTCAAATCGATAGAAACGAGAAGCCACAAGGGGGTATGAGCGTACCAAAGATACTAAGAGGAAAAATACAATTGTCGACTGATAATCGCAGGAAAAAGCGCATTGTAAACGTGCGCCTGCGGTCCGGAGGAGCCGAGTCGGATAACTTTCGCCAGAGTACGTGTAGTGACCACTTCGTCAAAGGTTGAATGCAACTTTCATGGATGATGTTACGTCATAGGATGACGGGCTCTATGATGTTGAACAACAAGGCAGGCTCTGGGTTTTAGTGTGTCATTGACATCAGGGAAACGGCTGTGAAGACTCTCAGTTAATGTCATGACGCATGAATGCTGTATGTTAAAATTTAGTTGACTGTTTGGTCGCAAACTTGGTATGAATGCATTGTAAATAAAGCTGTTTAAAAGCCAAATAACATTCTTGTTTTCATTTGTATCATTGTATCCTGCACAATCCTACGAAACATTTACATTCTTCAATTAACATTCAAGGCGTCATACAAAATCCCACTAAACGTACACAAGATTGGCTCTTAAAATTCATGTTTGCCTCTTGTTTGCTTTTTATCCAAAGTGACTTCAGGTTGCATTAAAGTTGTAGATTCTATCAACATGTGTTCCCTGAGAATCTAATTCCTGACCTTTGCAATACAAACAAATCTGAGCTACAGGAACATTTTATGAGCAATGTAAAGTGTTCGATATGGTACATACATTCATAAAAAGTAAAGTGATGTGTTTGCTGATAAAAATACTTTTCTGTATCTATATTGTTTACAAAAGCAGCTTTTAAAGCCCAGATCAATAAAAAGTCTATGCTTAGAAAAATTCAGACTCAAATTCATTCTTATGCTATTTTATTTACATTATGTACAGTTATTTACAATGACAAGCTTTGACGTGTTCATCAAAGCTTCATGTTGGTCTTGTTCCGCGGGAGTGTTCTGCCATAGATCCATTTGTCTGTAAAAACACAAACACGAGTGGTTACACACTAACACAAGCACAACCGTTACATTTAACGCCACATAACAACTTTGTCTGCTCAAGCACAACCTCATAGCATTGATTCACGCATTGCTATATTCTAACAGCAGAATTCCGACACTTACAATGTCTGCGTGTCGTCTGTAGATTCACGATGCTCCAGCTGGTGGGGCAGCTCAGGCTTCTGGACTCCGAACATCTATTTAATGTCGTCCAGAACCGGCGCCCCCACGTGGATGGTGACCGATGTGAAGACTCACCCAGCTGTTACAGTAGAGAGAAAGATGTGTAAGCCATTGTTTAATTCAACTCAAAGTTTGAATGATCCAAAGTTTCATAAAGAGATTTCTACCTGTTGAGCTTGTGTTTTGACGGGAGCTGTTGCACCATCAGGCAGAATTTTGGGAATCTGAGATACTGCGGGAAACAAGAGAAAAGACAGTCGTATGAAGCAATTAAAGCTCTCCAAGAGTGTTTGTTTGTCTTATTAAATCTACAGTGATAATCCAAGAGAAACATACACAAGTCTGATTAATAAAACGTGAAGCTACTCACAGTGAGTGATAACTTCCGTATCATCACTGGGTGCAGGCAGGGCGAGCAGTCGCATAGGACGCAAGACATCCAGCTCTGCTTGGCTTGCCTGCGCACACCAACATACATCAGTCTATTATTTTAATACTATTCCTCACTTGTATTCTGTAATCTAGAAGTGGTCGAAGTGAGATCAGATGCATGATGCGTGAGCACTGACCCGGTATTCCAGAAGCACCTGAGAGACCAGCAGGCGCTGAGGCCGAGTACGAACATCATCCCACAGGACGACAGGCATCGGTGGGCGGAGACTCTCACCTGTAGACATGGAAAGATGTACATCCTCTATAAATACTTGGGAGTGAATAATAATGTGAATACGAAGGGGCTGACGAAGCATCATTTACAGAATGAGTAAGATATGAAGAGGCTACTGACTCTGAGCGAGGTCGCACGCTGCTGTCTGTCGACTGACGGGCTGGAGCGCGAGCTGGTTTTCAGGCTGAACGTCAAGGCGTTTTTGAACCTGCCACATGCATAAAACGATGTTCAGCTAATTACATGAATTGTTATTGCCTTTCAATCTCGAGAAACCTGTAATAGTGGCTCATCTCACTTGAGGAACAGCAGACGTAAACCGTCCAGCAGGAAGCGATTCACTGCTGCTGTCCTGCTTCTCAGCCTGGGTCTTCTGCTCATTGTGACGAGACAGAGTGACCCGCAACGCCCTGCCGGCAACCACACGCCCGTTCATGACAGACGCGGCCGTGGTCGCATCGTTGAGGGTGGAGAAGCTGACGAATCCAAAGCCTCGGCTGCGTCCGGCCTCCATCATCAACTGAACAGAGAAAAGCACTCGTTTAAGTCTTTCACTTCGATTGTTAATTACTAATCACAATAAAACAATGAGCGTCATACCTTGGCACTGATGATGCTTCCAAAGGGTGAAAACGCTCTGTACAGCTGCTGCTCACTGAAGCTGTAGGGCAGGTTACACACGTACAGACTCACCCCCTGTCGAACAGACAAGATCCAGTCAGTAACACAAGAACGCTTCAACATTCACTAAAGATTCGTTAGGTGATCAAAGGGTTTGGATACCGGGTAGTGCCTCTCATTGTCCTGAGCCATGACCTGCTGCTCAACATGACGCTCTTGAAAGGTTTTAAAGTGGCCAATGGACCTTTAAAACACAAACCAAACGAGCTCAACACTATTCGATTAGACAAGACAAAGTACAAGAAGTACAACTGAAATCCACTTACACTAGCTGGTCGTCCAACAACATGCCATCAAGCGCTTTGATGGCCTTCTCTGCCGCTTCAAAGGTGGCAAAGTGGACGAATCCATAACCTTTGGATCCATGTGCATCGCAGACCACCTTGACAACCGACATGAATTCAGACATCAGCACATGATCTACCTTATACAGGAAAACAATCAAACTGCAGATATTACCTTGCAGGACAGGATCTTCCCAAAAATTGAGAAGCTGTCATGAAGGCGGGCACCATCGATGCTGCTGGCCAGACCCTTGATGAAGATGTTCCCGACCCCAGTCGTCCTCAGAGTGGAATCACGCTGGGAGAACATGATCCGCATGGGTCTGCCCAGAAGATCCTGACACATAAGGCTGTCCATGGCGCTCTCAGCTGAAAGACAGAGTTGATAAGAGACAAGACGTAGCAAGTTTGTTTGTACGGCACACTTCACATAGCTTAATTGAAAGATGATTTACAGGAAACAACATCGAGGAGAAAAATACACAAGGCTGAAATTTCAAATTCAAATGTTTATTACCAAGATGTCAAGGTGAAGAACGGAGAGATAACTTACCATTGGCGTGGTTAACAAAGTTAACATAACCATACCGCAGGGATCGCCGAGTCACCCTGTCTCTGCAGACCCGCACGGACTGGATCGGACCGAACGGGCTGAACGTCTGATGGAGGACGAACTCGGACACTTCTGGATGAAGGTCCCCCACGAACAACGAGGCGATCTGATCCCTCGGTACGCCAGCTCCACAAGAGCTTCCTCCGATGAACGATGTCATCTGACCTGTGAAAATAACAACTCACGGACTGAGAATACGTTAAAAACAAGAAATGTTAAAACCAGACAAAAATATGACACTGAGTAATTCAGATGAAAATGTATTGATAAATGAATAAATTAACGAAATGAATGTATCAATAAAGTCAAGAAATGGAAAATGCAAATCTGAAGATCGCTCCGTCTCGTCCAGCGGCTCGTCAAATCAATGTTTGTTGTTTGTAGAAGGTACGCTACGCGCTCGTTGCCTAGTGATCGACGTTTAAGGTGATACGCAGATGACCACGTCAACGTCATGCGTCGTTTTGTAATGGGAAAAAATCGATTTATTTTTTAATAATAATTTTAAAATAATACAAATGAGAAATAGATTTAGTAATGAATTATTAACAAATTAATACATCGCCGGAATGTGGCGTTGCTTTGTATGGAGTCCGATAAAAGTGAGGATTCTTTTGACATAAATGTTTTTTTATGGGTGACCAAAAATCACAATACTAAAATAAAAAATCGTACAGTAGAAACTAAAACGATCAAATTAAAATAAAAGACCCAACTGGTCTAAAAAATAAAAAACGAGCAGCGGAACTAATACGAAGTGACGTAGGCTCAATGAACGCCTTCTCCCAAGCTGCGCGTGCCCTACAACATAACCGTATGATTAATGCATTATTTATATTCATTTATTATTCATCTTATTTATTCATTTGTAGATTTTTTATTACTGAAACCGGCTATTAGACTTTTAGTTTTTAAAGCGATTTTTAATGTTTTACGAATTAGGCCAATTTAAAATTCTACACAAAACGATGGATTTACAGATTCGTATTTCTTAACTGTTATTAATACATTTTTATTTAATTTTCAGCTTTTCCATTGCATTATTTTGTGTCGTATAAACTTATTTACGTCTGCGAGTTTAATATTTTGACAGATTCTTTTATGATATCGTTCGAATGTCGTTTTCACATGACGTCACGTCACTGCTTTTCTGAAGCGCAAAACGCAGATGAAGAGCCGTTTATGATCGAAACTTCATCTTTTGCGTCCTTTATGCCAGCTCAAATCGATAGAAACGAGAAGCCACAAGGGGGTATGAGCGTACCAAAGATACTAAGAGGAAAAATACAATTGTCGACTGATAATCGCAGGAAAAAGCGCATTGTAAACGTGCGCCTGCGGTCCGGAGGAGCCGAGTCGGATAACTTTCGCCAGAGTACGTGTAGTGACCACTTCGTCAAAGGTTGAATGCAACTTTCATGGATGATGTTACGTCATAGGATGACGGGCTCTATGATGTTGAACAACAAGGCAGGCTCTGGGTTTTAGTGTGTCATTGACATCAGGGAAACGGCTGTGAAGACTCTCAGTTAATGTCATGACGCATGAATGCTGTATGTTAAAATTTAGTTGACTGTTTGGTCGCAAACTTGGTATGAATGTATTGTAAATAAAGCTGTTTAAAAGCCAAATAACATTCTTGTTTTCATTTGTATCATTGTATCCTGCACAATCCTACGAAACATTTACATTCTTCAATTAACATTCAAGGCGTCATACAAAATCCCACTAAACGTACACAAGATTGGCTCTTAAAATTCATGTTTGCCTCTTGTTGCTTTTTATCCAAAGTGACTTCAGGTTGCATTAAAGTTGTAGATTCTATCAACATGTGTTCCCTGAGAATCTAATTCCTGACCTTTGCAATACAAACAAATCTGAGCTACAGGAACATTTTATGAGCAATGTAAAGTGTTCGATATGGTACATACATTCATAAAAAGTAAAGTGATGTGTTTGCTGATAAAAATACTTTTCTGTATCTATATTGTTTACAAAAGCAGCTTTTAAAGCCCAGATCAATAAAAAGTCTATGCTTAGAAAAATTCAGACTCAAATTCATTCTTATGCTATTTTATTTACATTATGTACAGTTATTTACAATGACAAGCTTTGACGTATTCATCAAAGCTTCATGTTGGTCTTGTTCCGCGGGAGTGTTCTGCCATAGATCCATTTGTCTGTAAAAACACAAACACGAGTGGTTACACACTAACACAAGCACAACCGTTACATTTAACGCCACATAACAACTTTGTCTGCTCAAGCACAACCTCATAGCATTGATTCACGCATTGCTATATTCTAACAGCAGAATTCCGACACTTACAATGTCTGCGTGTCGTCTGTAGATTCACGATGCTCCAGCTGGTGGGGCAGCTCAGGCTTCTGGACTCCGAACATCTATTTAATGTCGTCCAGAACCGGCGCCCCCACGTGGATGGTGACCGATGTGAAGACTCACCCAGCTGTTACAGTAGAGAGAAAGATGTGTAAGCCATTGTTTAATTCAACTCAAAGTTTGAATGATCCAAAGTTTCATAAAGAGATTTCTACCTGTTGAGCTTGTGTTTTGACGGGACCTGTTGCACCATCAGGCAGAATTTTGGGAATCTGAGATACTGCGGGAAACAAGAGAAAAGACAGTCGTATGAAGCAATTAAAGCTCTCCAAGAGTGTTTGTTTGTCTTATTAAATCTACAGTGATAATCCAAGAGAAACATACACAAGTCTGATTAATAAAACGTGAAGCTACTCACAGTGAGTGATAACTTCCGTATCATCACTGGGTGCAGGCAGGGCGAGCAGTCGCATAGGACGCAAGACATCCAGCTCTGCTTGGCTTGCCTGCGCACACCAACATACATCAGTCTATTATTTTAATACTATTCCTCAATTGTATTCTGTAATCTAGAAGTGGTCGAAGTGAGATCAGATGCATGATGCGTGAGCACTGACCCGGTATTCCAGAAGCACCTGAGAGACCAGCAGGCGCTGAGGCCGAGTACGAACATCATCCCACAGGACGACAGGCATCGGTGGGCGGAGACTCTCACCTGTAGACATGGAAAGATGTACATCCTCTATAAATACTTGGGAGTGAATAATAATGTGAATACGAAGGGGCTGACGAAGCATCATTTACAGAATGAGTAAGATATGAAGAGGCTACTGACTCTGAGCGAGGTCGCACGCTGCTGTCTGTCGACTGACGGGCTGGAGCGCGAGCTGGTTTTCAGGCTGAACGTCAAGGCGTTTTTGAACCTGCCACATGCATAAAACGAAGTTCAGCTAATTACATGAATTGTTATTGCCTTTCAATCTCGAGAAACCTGTAATAGTGGCTCATCTCACTTGAGGAACAGCAGACGTAAACCGTCCAGCAGGAAGCGATTCACTGCTGCTGTCCTGCTTCTCAGCCTGGGTCTTCTGCTCATTGTGACGTGACAGAGTGACCCGCAACGCCCTGCCGGCAACCACTCGCCCGTTCATGACAGACGCGGCCGGTGGTCGCATCGTTGAGGGTGGAGAAGCTGACGAATCCAAAGCCTCGGCTGCGTCCGGCCTCCATCATCAACTGAACAGAGAAAAGCACTCGTTTAAGTCTTTCACTTCGATTGTTAATTACTAATCACAATAAAACAATGAGCGTCATACCTTGGCACTGATGATGCTTCCAAAGGGTGAAAACGCTCTGTACAGCTGCTGCTCACTGAAGCTGTAGGGCAGGTTACACACGTACAGACTCACCCCCTGTCGAACAGACAAGATCCAGTCAGTAACACAAGAACGCTTCAACATTCACTAAAGATTCGTTAGGTGATCAAAGGGTTTGGATACCGGGTAGTGCCTCTCATTGTCCTGAGCCATGACCTGCTGCTCAACATGACGCTCTTGAAAGGTTTTAAAGTGGCCAATGGACCTTTAAAACACAAACCAAACGAGCTCAACACTATTCGATTAGACAAGACAAAGTACAAGAAGTACAACTGAAATCCACTTACACTAGCTGGTCGTCCAACAACATGCCATCAAGCGCTTTGATGGCCTTCTCTGCCGCTTCAAAGGTGGCAAAGTGGACGAATCCATAACCTTTGGATCCATGTGCATCGCAGACCACCTTGACAACCGACATGAATTCAGACATCAGCACATGATCTACCTTATACAGGAAAACAATCAAACTGCAGATATTACCTTGCAGGACAGGATCTTCCCAAAAATTGAGAAGCTGTCATGAAGGCGGGCACCATCGATGCTGCTGGCCAGACCCTTGATGAAGATGTTCCCGACCCCAGTCGTCCTCAGAGTGGAATCACGCTGGGAGAACATGATCCGCATGGGTCTGCCCAGAAGATCCTGACACATAAGGCTGTCCATGGCGCTCTCAGCTGAAAGACAGAGTTGATAAGAGACAAGACGTAGCAACTTTGTTTGTACGGCACACTTCACATAGCTTAATTGAAAGATGATTTACAGGAAACAACATCGAGGAGAAAAATACACAAGGCTGAAATTTCAAATTCAAATGTTTATTACCAAGATGTCAAGGTGAAGAACGGAGAGATAACTTACCATTGGCGTGGTTAACAAAGTTAACATAACCATACCGCAGGGATCGCCGAGTCACCCTGTCTCTGCAGACCCGCACGGACTGGATCGGACCGAACGGGCTGAACGTCTGATGGAGGACGAACTCGGACACTTCTGGATGAAGGTCCCCCACGAACAACGAGGCGATCTGATCCCTCGGTACGCCAGCTCCACAAGAGCTTCCTCCGATGAACGATGTCATCTGACCTGTGAAAATAACAACTCACGGACTGAGAATACGTTAAAAACAAGAAATGTTAAAACCAGACAAAAATATGACACTGAGTAATTCAGATGAAAATGTATTGATAAATGAATAAATTAACGAAATGAATGTATCAATAAAGTCAAGAAATGGAAAATGCAAATCTGAAGATCGCTCCGTCTCGTCCAGCGGCTCGTCAAATCAATGTTTGTTGTTTGTAGAAGGTACGCTACGCGCTCGTTGCCTAGTGATCGACGTTTAAGGTGATACGCAGATGACCACGTCAACGTCATGCGTCGTTTTGTAATGGGAAAAAATCGATTTATTTTTTAATAATAATTTTAAAATAATACAAATGAGAAATAGATTTAGTAATGAATTATTAACAAATTAATACATCGCCGGAATGTGGCGTTGCTTTGTATGGAGTCCGATAAAAGTGAGGATTCTTTTGACATAAATGTTTTTTTATGGGTGACCAAAAATCACAATACTAAAATAAAAAATCGTACAGTAGAAACTAAAACGATCAAATTAAAATAAAAGACCCAACTGGTCTAAAAAATAAAAAACGAGCAGCGGAACTAATACGAAGTGACGTAGGCTCAATGAACGCCTTCTCCCAAGCTGCGCGTGCCCTACAACATAACCGTATGATTAATGCATTATTTATATTCATTTATTATTCATCTAATTTATTCATTTGTAGATTTTTTATTACTGAAACCGGCTATTAGACTTTTAGTTTTTAAAGCGATTTTTAATGTTTTACGAATTAGGCCAATTTAAAATTCTACACAAAACGATGGATTTACAGATTCGTATTTCTTAACTGTTATTAATACATTTTTATTTAATTTTCAGCTTTTCCATTGCATTATTTTGTGTCGTATAAACTTATTTACGTCTGCGAGTTTAATATTTTGACAGATTCTTTTATGATATCGTTCGAATGTCGTTTTCACATGACGTCACGTCACTGCTTTTCTGAAGCGCAAAACGCAGATGAAGAGCCGTTTATGATCGAAACTTCATCTTTTGCGTCCTTTATGCCAGCTCAAATCGATAGAAACGAGAAGCCACAAGGGGGTATGAGCGTACCAAAGATACTAAGAGGAAAAATACAATTGTCGACTGATAATCGCAGGAAAAAGCGCATTGTAAACGTGCGCCTGCGGTCCGGAGGAGCCGAGTCGGATAACTTTCGCCAGAGTACGTGTAGTGACCACTTCGTCAAAGGTTGAATGCAACTTTCATGGATGATGTTACGTCATAGGATGACGGGCTCTATGATGTTGAACAACAAGGCAGGCTCTGGGTTTTAGTGTGTCATTGACATCAGGGAAACGGCTGTGAAGACTCTCAGTTAATGTCATGACGCATGAATGCTGTATGTTAAAATTTAGTTGACTGTTTGGTCGCAAACTTGGTATGAATGCATTGTAAATAAAGCTGTTTAAAAGCCAAATAACATTCTTGTTTTCATTTGTATCATTGTATCCTGCACAATCCTACGAAACATTTACATTCTTCAATTAACATTGAAGGCGTCATACAAAATCCCACTAAACGTACACAAGATTGGCTCTTAAAATTCATGTTTGCCTCTTGTTTGCTTTTTATCCAAAGTGACTTCAGGTTGCATTAAAGTTGTAGATTCTATCAACATGTGTTCCCTGAGAATCTAATTCCTGACCTTTGCAATACAAACAAATCTGAGCTACAGGAACATTTTATGAGCAATGTAAAGTGTTCGATATGGTACATACATTCATAAAAAGTAAAGTGATGTGTTTGCTGATAAAATACTTTTCTGTATCTATATTGTTTACAAAAGCAGCTTTTAAAGCCCAGATCAATAAAAAGTCTATGCTTAGAAAAATTCAGACTCAAATTCATTCTTATGCTATTTTATTTACATTATGTACAGTTATTTACAATGAAAAGCTTTGACGTATTCATCAAAGCTTCATGTTGGTCTTGTTCCGCGGGAGTGTTCTGCCATAGATCCATTTGTCTGTAAAAACACAAACACGAGTGGTTACACACTAACACAAGCACAACCTTTACATTTAACGCCACATAACCACTTTGTCTGCTGAAGCACAACCTCATAGCATTGATTCACGCATTGCTATATTCTAACAGCAGAATTCCGACACTTACAATGTCTGCGTGTCGTCTGTAGATTCACGATGCTCCAGCTGGTGGGGCAGCTCAGGCTTCTGGACTCCGAACATCTATTTAATGTCGTCCAGAACCGGCGCCCCCACGTGGATGGTGACCGATGTGAAGACTCACCCAGCTGTTACAGTAGAGAGAAAGATGTGTAAGCCATTGTTTAATTCAACTCAAAGTTTGAATGATCCAAAGTTTCATAAAGAGATTTCTACCTGTTGAGCTTGTGTTTTGACGGGAGCTGTTGCACCATCAGGCAGAATTTTGGGAATCTGAGATACTGCGGGAAACAAGAGAAAAGACAGTCGTATGAAGCAATTAAAGCTCTCCAAGAGTGTTTGTTTGTCTTATTAAATCTACAGTGATAATCCAAGAGAAACATACACAAGTCTGATTAATAAAACGTGAAGCTACTCACAGTGAGTGATAACTTCCGTATCATCACTGGGTGCAGGCAGGGCGAGCAGTCGCATAGGACGCAAGACATCCAGCTCTGCTTGGCTTGCCTGCGCACACCAACATACATCAGTCTATTATTTTAATACTATTCCTCACTTGTATTCTGTAATCTAGAAGTGGTCGAAGTGAGATCAGATGCATGATGCGTGAGCACTGACCCGGTATTCCAGAAGCACCTGAGAGACCAGCAGGCGCTGAGGCCGAGTACGAACATCATCCCACAGGACGACAGGCATCGGTGGGCGGAGACTCTCACCTGTAGACATGGAAAGATGTACATCCTCTATAAATACTTGGGAGTGAATAATAATGTGAATACGAAGGGGCTGACGAAGCATCATTTACAGAATGAGTAAGATATGAAGAGGCTACTGACTCTGAGCGAGGTCGCACGCTGCTGTCTGTCGACTGACGGGCTGGAGCGCGAGCTGGTTTTCAGGCTGAACGTCAAGGCGTTTTTGAACCTGCCACATGCATAAAACGAAGTTCAGCTAATTACATGAATTGTTATTGCCTTTCAATCTCGAGAAACCTGTAATAGTGGCTCATCTCACTTGAGGAACAGCAGACGTAAACCGTCCAGCAGGAAGCGATTCACTGCTGCTGTCCTGCTTCTCAGCCTGGGTCTTCTGCTCATTGTGACGAGACAGAGTGACCCGCAACGCCCTGCCGGCAACCACTCGCCCGTTCATGACAGACGCGGCCGTGGTCGCATGGTTGAGGGTGGAGAAGCTGACGAATCCAAAGCCTCGGCTGCGTCCGGCCTCCATCATCAACTGAACAGAGAAAAGCACTCGTTTAAGTCTTTCACTTCGATTGTTAATTACTAATCACAATAAAACAATGAGCGTCATACCTTGGCACTGATGATGCTTCCAAAGGGTGAAAACGCTCTGTACAGCTGCTGCTCACTGAAGCTGTAGGGCAGGTTACACACGTACAGACTCACCCCCTGTCGAACAGACAAGATCCAGTCAGTAACACAAGAACGCTTCAACATTCACTAAAGATTCGTTAGGTGATCAAAGGGTTTGGATACCGGGTAGTGCCTCTCATTGTCCTGAGCCATGACCTGCTGCTCAACATGACGCTCTTGAAAGGTTTTAAAGTGGCCAATGGACCTTTAAAACACAAACCAAACGAGCTCAACACTATTCGATTAGACAAGACAAAGTACAAGAAGTACAACTGAAATCCACTTACACTAGCTGGTCGTCCAACAACATGCCATCAAGCGCTTTGATGGCCTTCTCTGCCGCTTCAAAGGTGGCAAAGTGGACGAATCCATAACCTTTGGATCCATGTGCATCGCAGACCACCTTGACAACCGACATGAATTCAGACATCAGCACATGATCTACCTTATACAGGAAAACAATCAAACTGCAGATATTACCTTGCAGGACAGGATCTTCCCAAAAATTGAGAAGCTGTCATGAAGGCGGGCACCATCGATGCTGCTGGCCAGACCCTTGATGAAGATGTTCCCGACCCCAGTCGTCCTCAGAGTGGAATCACGCTGGGAGAACATGATCCGCATGGGTCTGCCCAGAAGATCCTGACACATAAGGCTGTCCATGGCGCTCTCAGCTGAAAGACAGAGTTGATAAGAGACAAGACGTAGCAAGTTTGTTTGTACGGCACACTTCACATAGCTTAATTGAAAGATGATTTACAGGAAACAACATCGAGGAGAAAAATACACAAGGCTGAAATTTCAAATTCAAATGTTTATTACCAAGATGTCAAGGTGAAGAACGGAGAGATAACTTACCATTGGCGTGGTTAACAAAGTTAACATAACCATACCGCAGGGATCGCCGAGTCACCCTGTCTCTGCAGACCCGCACGGACTGGATCGGACCGAACGGGCTGAACGTCTGATGGAGGACGAACTCGGACACTTCTGGATGAAGGTCCCCCACGAACAACGAGGCGATCTGATCCCTCGGTACGCCAGCTCCACAAGAGCTTCCTCCGATGAACGATGTCATCTGACCTGTGAAAATAACAACTCACGGACGAGAATACGTTAAAAACAAGAAATGTTAAAACCAGACAAAATTATGACACTGAGTAATTCAGATGAAAATGTATTGATAAATGAATAAATTAACGAAATGAATGTATCAATAAAGTCAAGAAATGGAAAATGCAAATCTGAAGATCGCTCCGTCTCGTCCAGCGGCTCGTCAAATCAATGTTTGTTGTTTGTAGAAGGTACGCTACGCGCTCGTTGCCTAGTGATCGACGTTTAAGGTGATACGCAGATGACCACGTCAACGTCATGCGTCGTTTTGTAATGGGAAAAAATCGATTTATTTTTTAATACTAATCGCGTTTATTTAAAATAATACAAATGAGAAATAGATTTAGTAATGAATTATTAACAAATTAATACATCGCCGGAATGTGGCGTTGCTTTGTATGGAGTCCGATAAAAGTGAGGATTCTTTTGACATAAATGTTTTTTTATGGGTGACCAAAAATCACAATACTAAAATAAAAAATCGTACAGTAGAAACTAAAACGATCAAATTAAAATAAAAGACCCAACTGGTCTAAAAAATAAAAAACGAGCAGCGGAACTACTACGAAGTGACGTAGGCTCAATGAACGCCTTCTCCCAAGCTGCGCGTGCCCTACAACATAACCGTATGATTAATGCATTATTTATATTCATTTATTATTCATCTAATTTATTCATTTGTAGATTTTTTATTACTGAAACCGGCTATTAGACTTTTAGTTTTTAAAGCGATTTTTAATGTTTTACGAATTAGGCCAATTTAAAATTCTACACAAAACGATGGATTTACAGATTCGTATTTCTTAACTGTTATTAATACATTTTTATTTAATTTTCAGCTTTTCCATTGCATTATTTTGTGTCGTATAAACTTATTTACGTCTGCGAGTTTAATATTTTGACAGATTCTTTTATGATATCGTTCGAATGTCGTTTTCACATGACGTCACGTCACTGCTTTTCTGAAGCGCAAAACGCAGATGAAGAGCCGTTTATGATCGAAACTTCATCTTTTGCGTCCTTTATGCCAGCTCAAATCGATAGAAACGAGAAGCCACAAGGGGGTATGAGCGTACCAAAGATACTAAGAGGAAAAATACAATTGTCGACTGATAATCGCAGGAAAAAGCGCATTGTAAACGTGCGCCTGCGGTCCGGAGGAGCCGAGTCGGATAACTTTCGCCAGAGTACGTGTAGTGACCACTTCGTCAAAGGTTGAATGCAACTTTCATGGATGATGTTACGTCATAGGATGACGGGCTCTATGATGTTGAACAACAAGGCAGGCTCTGGGTTTTAGTGTGTCATTGACATCAGGGAAACGGCTGTGAAGACTCTCAGTTAATGTCATGACGCATGAATGCTGTATGTTAAAATTTAGTTGACTGTTTGGTCGCAAACTTGGTATGAATGCATTGTAAATAAAGCTGTTTAAAAGCCAAATAACATTCTTGTTTTCATTTGTATCATTGTATCCTGCACAATCCTACGAAACATTTACATTCTTCAATTAACATTCAAGGCGTCATACAAAATCCCACTAAACGTACACAAGATTGGCTCTTAAAATTCATGTTTGCCTCTTGTTTGCTTTTTATCCAAAGTGACTTCAGGTTGCATTAAAGTTGTAGATTCTATCAACATGTGTTCCCTGAGAATCTAATTCCTGACCTTTGCAATACAAACAAATCTGAGCTACAGGAACATTTTATGAGCAATGTAAAGTGTTCGATATGGTACATACATTCATAAAAAGTAAAGTGATGTGTTTGCTGATAAAAATACTTTTCTGTATCTATATTGTTTACAAAAGCAGCTTTTAAAGCCCAGATCAATAAAAAGTCTATGCTTAGAAAAATTCAGACTCAAATTCATTCTTATGCTATTTTATTTACATTATGTACAGTTATTTACAATGACAAGCTTTGACGTATTCATCAAAGCTTCATGTTGGTCTTGTTCCGCGGGAGTGTTCTGCCATAGATCCATTTGTCTGTAAAAACACAAACACGAGTGGTTACACACTAACACAAGCACAACCGTTACATTTAACGCCACATAACAACTTTGTCTGCTCAAGCACAACCTCATTGCATTGATTCACGCATTGCTATATTCTAACAGCAGAATTCCGACACTTACAATGTCTGCGTGTCGTCTGTAGATTCACGATGCTCCAGCTGGTGGGGCAGCTCAGGCTTCTGGACTCCGAACATCTATTTAATGTCGTCCAGAACCGGCGCCCCCACGTGGATGGTGACCGATGTGAAGACTCACCCAGCTGTTACAGTAGAGAGAAAGATGTGTAAGCCATTGTTTAATTCAACTCAAAGTTTGAATGATCCAAAGTTTCATAAAGAGATTTCTACCTGTTGAGCTTGTGTTTTGACGGGACCTGTTGCACCATCAGGCAGAATTTTGGGAATCTGAGATACTGCGGGAAACAAGAGAAAAGACAGTCGTATGAAGCAATTAAAGCTCTCCAAGAGTGTTTGTTTGTCTTATTAAATCTACAGTGATAATCCAAGAGAAACATACACAAGTCTGATTAATAAAACGTGAAGCTACTCACAGTGAGTGATAACTTCCGTATCATCACTGGGTGCAGGCAGGGCGAGCAGTCGCATAGGACGCAAGACATCCAGCTCTGCTTGGCTTGCCTGCGCACACCAACATACATCAGTCTATTATTTTAATACTATTCCTCAATTGTATTCTGTAATCTAGAAGTGGTCGAAGTGAGATCAGATGCATGATGCGTGAGCACTGACCCGGTATTCCAGAAGCACCTGAGAGACCAGCAGGCGCTGAGGCCGAGTACGAACATCATCCCACAGGACGACAGGCATCGGTGGGCGGAGACTCTCACCTGTAGACATGGAAAGATGTACATCCTCTATAAATACTTGGGAGTGAATAATAATGTGAATACGAAGGGGCTGACGAAGCATCATTTACAGAATGAGTAAGATATGAAGAGGCTACTGACTCTGAGCGAGGTCGCACGCTGCTGTCTGTCGACTGACGGGCTGGAGCGCGAGCTGGTTTTCAGGCTGAACGTCAAGGCGTTTTTGAACCTGCCACATGCATAAAACGAAGTTCAGCTAATTACATGAATTGTTATTGCCTTTCAATCTCGAGAAACCTGTAATAGTGGCTCATCTCACTTGAGGAACAGCAGACGTAAACCGTCCAGCAGGAAGCGATTCACTGCTGCTGTCCTGCTTCTCAGCCTGGGTCTTCTGCTCATTGTGACGAGACAGAGTGACCCGCAACGCCCTGCCGGCAACCACTCGCCCGTTCATGACAGACGCGGCCGTGGTCGCATCGTTGAGGGTGGAGAAGCTGACGAATCCAAAGCCTCGGCTGCGTCCGGCCTCCATCATCAACTGAACAGAGAAAAGCACTCGTTTAAGTCTTTCACTTCGATTGTTAATTACTAATCACAATAAAACAATGAGCGTCATACCTTGGCACTGATGATGCTTCCAAAGGGTGAAAACGCTCTGTACAGCTGCTGCTCACTGAAGCTGTAGGGCAGGTTACACACGTACAGACTCACCCCCTGTCGAATAGACAAGATCCAGTCAGTAACACAAGAACGCTTCAACATTCACTAAAGATTCGTTAGGTGATCAAAGGATTTGGATACCGGGTAGTGCCTCTCATTGTCCTGAGCCATGACCTGCTGCTCAACATGACGCTCTTGAAAGGTTTTAAAGTGGCCAATGGACCTTTAAAACACAAACCAAACGAGCTCAACACTATTCGATTAGACAAGACAAAGTACAAGAAGTACAACTGAAATCCACTTACACTAGCTGGTCGTCCAACAACATGCCATCAAGCGCTTTGATGGCCTTCTCTGCCGCTTCAAAGGTGGCAAAGTGGACGAATCCATAACCTTTGGATCCATGTGCATCGCAGACCACCTTGACAACCGACATGAATTCAGACATCAGCACATGATCTACCTTATACAGGAAAACAATCAAACTGCAGATATTACCTTGCAGGACAGGATCTTCCCAAAAATTGAGAAGCTGTCATGAAGGCGGGCACCATCGATGCTGCTGGCCAGACCCTTGATGAAGATGTTCCCGACCCCAGTCGTCCTCAGAGTGGAATCACGCTGGGAGAACATGATCCGCATGGGTCTGCCCAGAAGATCCTGACACATAAGGCTGTCCATGGCGCTCTCAGCTGAAAGACAGAGTTGATAAGAGACAAGACGTAGCAAGTTTGTTTGTACGGCACACTTCACATAGCTTAATTGAAAGATGATTTACAGGAAACAACATCGAGGAGAAAAATACACAAGGCTGAAATTTCAAATTCAAATGTTTATTACCAAGATGTCAAGGTGAAGAACGGAGAGATAACTTACCATTGGCGTGGTTAACAAAGTTAACATAACCATACCGCAGGGATCGCCGAGTCACCCTGTCTCTGCAGACCCGCACGGACTGGATCGGACCGAACGGGCTGAACGTCTGATGGAGGACGAACTCGGACACTTCTGGATGAAGGTCCCCCACGAACAACGAGGCGATCTGATCCCTCGGTACGCCAGCTCCACAAGAGCTTCCTCCGATGAACGATGTCATCTGACCTGTGAAAATAACAACTCACGGACGAGAATACGTTAAAAACAAGAAATGTTAAAACCAGACAAAATTATGACACTGAGTAATTCAGATGAAAATGTATTGATAAATGAATAAATTAACGAAATGAATGTATCAATAAAGTCAAGAAATGGAAAATGCAAATCTGAAGATCGCTCCGTCTCGTCCAGCGGCTCGTCAAATCAATGTTTGTTGTTTGTAGAAGGTACGCTACGCGCTCGTTGCCTAGTGATCGACGTTTAAGGTGATACGCAGATGACCACGTCAACGTCATGCGTCTTTTTGTAATGGGACAAAATCGATTTATTTTTTAATACTAATCGCGTTTATTTAAAATAATACAAATGAGAAATAGATTTAGTAATGAATTATTAACAAATTAATACATCGCCGGAATGTGGCGTTGCTTTGTATGGAGTCCGATAAAAGTGAGGATTCTTTTGACATAAATGTTTTTTTATGGGTGACCAAAAATCACAATACTAAAATAAAAAATCGTACAGTAGAAACTAAAACGATCAAATTAAAATAAAAGACCCAACTGGTCTAAAAAATAAAAAACGAGCAGCGGAACTAATACGAAGTGACGTAGGCTCAATGAACGCCTTCTCCCAAGCTGCGCGTGCCCTACAACATAACCGTATGATTAATGCATTATTTATATTCATTTATTATTCATCTAATTTATTCATTTGTAGATTTTTTATTACTGAAACCGGCTATTAGACTTTTAGTTTTTAAAGCGATTTTTAATGTTTTACGAATTAGGCCAATTTAAAATTCTACACAAAACGATGGATTTACAGATTCGTATTTCTTAACTGTTATTAATACATTTTTATTTAATTTTCAGCTTTTCCATTGCATTATTTTGTGTCGTATAAACTTATTTACGTCTGCGAGTTTAATATTTTGACAGATTCTTTTATGATATCGTTCGAATGTCGTTTTCACATGACGTCACGTCACTGCTTTTCTGAAGCGCAAAACGCAGATGAAGAGCAGTTTATGATCGAAACTTCATCTTTTGCGTCCTTTATGCCAGCTCAAATCGATAGAAACGAGAAGCCACAAGGGGGTATGAGCGTACCAAAGATACTAAGAGGAAAAATACAATTGTCGACTGATAATCGCAGGAAAAAGCGCATTGTAAACGTGCGCCTGCGGTCCGGAGGAGCCGAGTCGGATAACTTTCGCCAGAGTACGTGTAGTGACCACTTCGTCAAAGGTTGAATGCAACTTTCATGGATGATGTTACGTCATAGGATGACGGGCTCTATGATGTTGAACAACAAGGCAGGCTCTGGGTTTTAGTGTGTCATTGACATCAGGGAAACGGCTGTGAAGACTCTCAGTTAATGTCATGACGCATGAATGCTGTATGTTAAAATTTAGTTGACTGTTTGGTCGCAAACTTGGTATGAATGCATTGTAAATAAAGCTGTTTAAAAGCCAAATAACATTCTTGTTTTCATTTGTATCATTGTATCCTGCACAATCCTACGAAACATTTACATTCTTCAATTAACATTGAAGGCGTCATACAAAATCCCACTAAACGTACACAAGATTGGCTCTTAAAATTCATGTTTGCCTCTTGTTTGCTTTTTATCCAAAGTGACTTCAGGTTGCATTAAAGTTGTAGATTCTATCAACATGTGTTCCCTGAGAATCTAATTCCTGACCTTTGCAATACAAACAAATCTGAGCTACAGGAACATTTTATGAGCAATGTAAAGTGTTCGATATGGTACATACATTCATAAAAAGTAAAGTGATGTGTTTGCTGATAAAATACTTTTCTGTATCTATATTGTTTACAAAAGCAGCTTTTAAAGCCCAGATCAATAAAAAGTCTATGCTTAGAAAAATTCAGACTCAAATTCATTCTTATGCTATTTTATTTACATTATGAACAGTTATTTACAATGAAAAGCTTTGACGTATTCATCAAAGCTTCATGTTGGTCTTGTTCCGCGGGAGTGTTCTGCCATAGATCCATTTGTCTGTAAAAACACAAACACGAGTGGTTACACACTAACACAAGCACAACCTTTACATTTAACGCCACATAACCACTTTGTCTGCTGAAGCACAACCTCATAGCATTGATTCACGCATTGCTATATTCTAACAGCAGAATTCCGACACTTACAATGTCTGCGTGTCGTCTGTAGATTCACGATGCTCCAGCTGGTGGGGCAGCTCAGGCTTCTGGACTCCGAACATCTATTTAATGTCGTCCAGAACCGGCGCCCCCACGTGGATGGTGACCGATGTGAAGACTCACCCAGCTGTTACAGTAGAGAGAAAGATGTGTAAGCCATTGTTTAATTCAACTCAAAGTTTGAATGATCCAAAGTTTCATAAAGAGATTTCTACCTGTTGAGCTTGTGTTTTGACGGGAGCTGTTGCACCATCAGGCAGAATTTTGGGAATCTGAGATACTGCGGGAAACAAGAGAAAAGACAGTCGTATGAAGCAATTAAAGCTCTCCAAGAGTGTTTGTTTGTCTTATTAAATCTACAGTGATAATCCAAGAGAAACATACACAAGTCTGATTAATAAAACGTGAAGCTACTCACAGTGAGTGATAACTTCCGTATCATCACTGGGTGCAGGCAGGGCGAGCAGTCGCATAGGACGCAAGACATCCAGCTCTGCTTGGCTTGCCTGCGCACACCAACATACATCAGTCTATTATTTTAATACTATTCCTCACTTGTATTCTGTAATCTAGAAGTGGTCGAAGTGAGATCAGATGCATGATGCGTGAGCACTGACCCGGTATTCCAGAAGCACCTGAGAGACCAGCAGGCGCTGAGGCCGAGTACGAACATCATCCCACAGGACGACAGGCATCGGTGGGCGGAGACTCTCACCTGTAGACATGGAAAGATGTACATCCTCTATAAATACTTGGGAGTGAATAATAATGTGAATACGAAGGGGCTGACGAAGCATCATTTACAGAATGAGTAAGATATGAAGAGGCTACTGACTCTGAGCGAGGTCGCACGCTGCTGTCTGTCGACTGACGGGCTGGAGCGCGAGCTGGTTTTCAGGCTGAACGTCAAGGCGTTTTTGAACCTGCCACATGCATAAAACGAAGTTCAGCTAATTACATGAATTGTTATTGCCTTTCAATCTCGAGAAACCTGTAATAGTGGCTCATCTCACTTGAGGAACAGCAGACGTAAACCGTCCAGCAGGAAGCGATTCACTGCTGCTGTCCTGCTTCTCAGCCTGGGTCTTCTGCTCATTGTGACGAGACAGAGTGACCCGCAACGCCCTGCCGGCAACCACTCGCCCGTTCATGACAGACGCGGCCGTGGTCGCATGGTTGAGGGTGGAGAAGCTGACGAATCCAAAGCCTCGGCTGCGTCCGGCCTCCATCATCAACTGAACAGAGAAAAGCACTCGTTTAAGTCTTTCACTTCGATTGTTAATTACTAATCACAATAAAACAATGAGCGTCATACCTTGGCACTGATGATGCTTCCAAAGGGTGAAAACGCTCTGTACAGCTGCTGCTCACTGAAGCTGTAGGGCAGGTTACACACGTACAGACTCACCCCCTGTCGAACAGACAAGATCCAGTCAGTAACACAAGAACGCTTCAACATTCACTAAAGATTCGTTAGGTGATCAAAGGGTTTGGATACCGGGTAGTGCCTCTCATTGTCCTGAGCCATGACCTGCTGCTCAACATGACGCTCTTGAAAGGTTTTAAAGTGGCCAATGGACCTTTAAAACACAAACCAAACGAGCTCAACACTATTCGATTAGACAAGACAAAGTACAAGAAGTACAACTGAAATCCACTTACACTAGCTGGTCGTCCAACAACATGCCATCAAGCGCTTTGATGGCCTTCTCTGCCGCTTCAAAGGTGGCAAAGTGGACGAATCCATAACCTTTGGATCCATGTGCATCGCAGACCACCTTGACAACCGACATGAATTCAGACATCAGCACATGATCTACCTTATACAGGAAAACAATCAAACTGCAGATATTACCTTGCAGGACAGGATCTTCCCAAAAATTGAGAAGCTGTCATGAAGGCGGGCACCATCGATGCTGCTGGCCAGACCCTTGATGAAGATGTTCCCGACCCCAGTCGTCCTCAGAGTGGAATCACGCTGGGAGAACATGATCCGCATGGGTCTGCCCAGAAGATCCTGACACATAAGGCTGTCCATGGCGCTCTCAGCTGAAAGACAGAGTTGATAAGAGACAAGACGTAGCAAGTTTGTTTGTACGGCACACTTCACATAGCTTAATTGAAAGATGATTTACAGGAAACAACATCGAGGAGAAAAATACACAAGGCTGAAATTTCAAATTCAAATGTTTATTACCAAGATGTCAAGGTGAAGAACGGAGAGATAACTTACCATTGGCGTGGTTAACAAAGTTAACATAACCATACCGCAGGGATCGCCGAGTCACCCTGTCTCTGCAGACCCGCACGGACTGGATCGGACCGAACGGGCTGAACGTCTGATGGAGGACGAACTCGGACACTTCTGGATGAAGGTCCCCCACGAACAACGAGGCGATCTGATCCCTCGGTACGCCAGCTCCACAAGAGCTTCCTCCGATGAACGATGTCATCTGACCTGTGAAAATAACAACTCACGGACGAGAATACGTTAAAAACAAGAAATGTTAAAACCAGACAAAATTATGACACTGAGTAATTCAGATGAAAATGTATTGATAAATGAATAAATTAACGAAATGAATGTATCAATAAAGTCAAGAAATGGAAAATGCAAATCTGAAGATCGCTCCGTCTCGTCCAGCGGCTCGTCAAATCAATGTTTGTTGTTTGTAGAAGGTACGCTACGCGCTCGTTGCCTAGTGATCGACGTTTAAGGTGATACGCAGATGACCACGTCAACGTCATGCGTCGTTTTGTAATGGGAAAAAATCGATTTATTTTTTAATACTAATCGCGTTTATTTAAAATAATACAAATGAGAAATAGATTTAGTAATGAATTATTAACAAATTAATACATCGCCGGAATGTGGCGTTGCTTTGTATGGAGTCCGATAAAAGTGAGGATTCTTTTGACATAAATGTTTTTTTATGGGTGACCAAAAATCACAATACTAAAATAAAAAATCGTACAGTAGAAACTAAAACGATCAAATTAAAATAAAAGACCCAACTGGTCTAAAAAATAAAAAACGAGCAGCGGAACTAATACGAAGTGACGTAGGCTCAATGAACGCCTTCTCCCAAGCTGCGCGTGCCCTACAACATAACCGTATGATTAATGCATTATTTATATTCATTTATTATTCATCTAATTTATTCATTTGTAGATTTTTTATTACTGAAACCGGCTATTAGACTTTTAGTTTTTAAAGCGATTTTTAATGTTTTACGAATTAGGCCAATTTAAAATTCTACACAAAACGATGGATTTACAGATTCGTATTTCTTAACTGTTATTAATACATTTTTATTTAATTTTCAGCTTTTCCATTGCATTATTTTGTGTCGTATAAACTTATTTACGTCTGCGAGTTTAATATTTTGACAGATTCTTTTATGATATCGTTCGAATGTCGTTTTCACATGACGTCACGTCACTGCTTTTCTGAAGCGCAAAACGCAGATGAAGAGCCGTTTATGATCGAAACTTCATCTTTTGCGTCCTTTATGCCAGCTCAAATCGATAGAAACGAGAAGCCACAAGGGGGTATGAGCGTACCAAAGATACTAAGAGGAAAAATACAATTGTCGACTGATAATCGCAGGAAAAAGCGCATTGTAAACGTGCGCCTGCGGTCCGGAGGAGCCGAGTCGGATAACTTTCGCCAGAGTACGTGTAGTGACCACTTCGTCAAAGGTTGAATGCAACTTTCATGGATGATGTTACGTCATAGGATGACGGGCTCTATGATGTTGAACAACAAGGCAGGCTCTGGGTTTTAGTGTGTCATTGACATCAGGGAAACGGCTGTGAAGACTCTCAGTTAATGTCATGACGCATGAATGCTGTATGTTAAAATTTAGTTGACTGTTTGGTCGCAAACTTGGTATGAATGCATTGTAAATAAAGCTGTTTAAAAGCCAAATAACATTCTTGTTTTCATTTGTATCATTGTATCCTGCACAATCCTACGAAACATTTACATTCTTCAATTAACATTCAAGGCGTCATACAAAATCCCACTAAACGTACACAAGATTGGCTCTTAAAATTCATGTTTGCCTCTTGTTTGCTTTTTATCCAAAGTGACTTCAGGTTGCATTAAAGTTGTAGATTCTATCAACATGTGTTCCCTGAGAATCTAATTCCTGACCTTTGCAATACAAACAAATCTGAGCTACAGGAACATTTTATGAGCAATGTAAAGTGTTCGATATGGTACATACATTCATAAAAAGTAAAGTGATGTGTTTGCTGATAAAAATACTTTTCTGTATCTATATTGTTTACAAAAGCAGCTTTTAAAGCCCAGATCAATAAAAAGTCTATGCTTAGAAAAATTCAGACTCAAATTCATTCTTATGCTATTTTATTTACATTATGTACAGTCATTTACAATGACAAGCTTTGACGTGTTCATCAAAGCTTCATGTTGGTCTTGTTCCGCGGGAGTGTTCTGCCATAGATCCATTTGTCTGTAAAAACACAAACACGAGTGGTTACACACTAACACAAGCACAACCGTTACATTTAACGCCACATAACAACTTTGTCTGCTCAAGCACAACCTCATAGCATTGATTCACGCATTGCTATATTCTAACAGCAGAATTCCGACACTTACAATGTCTGCGTGTCGTCTGTAGATTCACGATGCTCCAGCTGGTGGGGCAGCTCAGGCTTCTGGACTCCGAACATCTATTTAATGTCGTCCAGAACCGGCGCCCCCACGTGGATGGTGACCGATGTGAAGACTCACCCAGCTGTTACAGTAGAGAGAAAGATGTGTAAGCCAGTGTTTAATTCAACTCAAAGTTTGAATGATCCAAAGTTTCATAAAGAGATTTCTACCTGTTGAGCTTGTGTTTTGACGGGAGCTGTTGCACCATCAGGCAGAATTTTGGGAATCTGAGATACTGCGGGAAACAAGAGAAAAGACAGTCGTATGAAGCAATTAAAGCTCTCCAAGAGTGTTTGTTTGTCTTATTAAATCTACAGTGATAATCCAAGAGAAACATACACAAGTCTGATTAATAAAACGTGAAGCTACTCACAGTGAGTGATAACTTCCGTATCATCACTGGGTGCAGGCAGGGCGAGCAGTCGCATAGGACGCAAGACATCCAGCTCTGCTTGGCTTGCCTGCGCACACCAACATACATCAGTCTATTATTTTAATACTATTCCTCACTTGTATTCTGTAATCTAGAAGTGGTCGAAGTGAGATCAGATGCATGATGCGTGAGCACTGACCCGGTATTCCAGAAGCACCTGAGAGACCAGCAGGCGCTGAGGCCGAGTACGAACATCATCCCACAGGACGACAGGCATCGGTGGGCGGAGACTCTCACCTGTAGACATGGAAAGATGTACATCCTCTATAAATACTTGGGAGTGAATAATAATGTGAATACGAAGGGGCTGACGAAGCATCATTTACAGAATGAGTAAGATATGAAGAGGCTACTGACTCTGAGCGAGGTCGCACGCTGCTGTCTGTCGACTGACGGGCTGGAGCGCGAGCTGGTTTTCAGGCTGAACGTCAAGGCGTTTTTGAACCTGCCACATGCATAAAACGAAGTTCAGCTAATTACATGAATTGTTATTGCCTTTCAATCTCGAGAAACCTGTAATGGTGGCTCATCTCACTTGAGGAACAGCAGACGTAAACCGTCCAGCAGGAAGCGATTCACTGCTGCTGTCCTGCTTCTCAGCCTGGGTCTTCTGCTCATTGTGACGAGACAGAGTGACCCGCAACGCCCTGCCGGCAACCACACGCCCGTTCATGACAGACGCGGCCGTGGTCGCATCGTTGAGGGTGGAGAAGCTGACGAATCCAAAGCCTCGGCTGCGTCCGGCCTCCATCATCAACTGAACAGAGAAAAGCACTCGTTTAAGTCTTTCACTTCGATTGTTAATTACTAATCACAATAAAACAATGAGCGTCATACCTTGGCACTGATGATGCTTCCAAAGGGTGAAAACGCTATGTACAGCTGCTGCTCACTGAAGCTGTAGGGCAGGTTACACACGTACAGACTCACCCCCTGTCGAACAGACAAGATCCAGTCAGTAACACAAGAACGCTTCAACATTCACTAAAGATTCGTTAGGTGATCAAAGGGTTTGGATACCGGGTAGTGCCTCTCATTGTCCTGAGCCATGACCTGCTGCTCAACATGACGCTCTTGAAAGGTTTTAAAGTGGCCAATGGACCTTTAAAACACAAACCAAACGAGCTCAACACTATTCGATTAGACAAGACAAAGTACAAGAAGTACAACTGAAATCCACTTACACTAGCTGGTCGTCCAACAACATGCCATCAAGCGCTTTGATGGCCTTCTCTGCCGCTTCAAAGGTGGCAAAGTGGACGAATCCATAACCTTTGGATCCATGTGCATCGCAGACCACCTTGACAACCGACATGAATTCAGACATCAGCACATGATCTACCTTATACAGGAAAACAATCAAACTGCAGATATTACCTTGCAGGACAGGATCTTCCCAAAAATTGAGAAGCTGTCATGAAGGCGGGCACCATCGATGCTGCTGGCCAGACCCTTGATGAAGATGTTCCCGACCCCAGTCGTCCTCAGAGTGGAATCACGCTGGGAGAACATGATCCGCATGGGTCTGCCCAGAAGATCCTGACACATAAGGCTGTCCATGGCGCTCTCAGCTGAAAGACAGAGTTGATAAGAGACAAGACGTAGCAAGTTTGTTTGTACGGCACACTTCACATAGCTTAATTGAAAGATGATTTACAGGAAACAACATCGAGGAGAAAAATACACAAGGCTGAAATTTCAAATTCAAATGTTTATTACCAAGATGTCAAGGTGAAGAACGGAGAGATAACTTACCATTGGCGTGGTTAACAAAGTTAACATAACCATACCGCAGGGATCGCCGAGTCACCCTGTCTCTGCAGACCCGCACGGACTGGATCGGACCGAACGGGCTGAACGTCTGATGGAGGACGAACTCGGACACTTCTGGATGAAGGTCCCCCACGAACAACGAGGCGATATGATCCCTCTGTACGCCAGCTCCACAAGAGCTTCCTCCGATGAACGATGTCATCTGACCTGTGAAAATAACAACTCACGGACTGAGAATACGTTAAAAACAAGAAATGTTAAAACCAGACAAAAATATGACACTGAGTAATTCAGATGAAAATGTATTGATAAATGAATAAATTAACGAAATGAATGTATCAATAAAGTCAAGAAATGGAAAATGCAAATCTGAAGATCGCTCCGTCTCGTCCAGCGGCTCGTCAAATCAATGTTTGTTGTTTGTAGAAGGTACGCTACGCGCTCGTTGCCTAGTGATCGACGTTTAAGGTGATACGCAGATGACCACGTCAACGTCATGCGTCGTTTTGTAATGGGAAAAAATCGATTTATTTTTTAATACTAATCGCGTTTATTTAAAATAATACAAATGAGAAATAGATTTAGTAATGAATTATTAACAAATTAATACATCGCCGGAATGTGGCGTTGCTTTGTAGGGAGTCCGATAAAAGTGAGGATTCTTTTGACATAAATGTTTTTTTATGCATGACCAAAAATCACAATACTAAAATAAAAAATCGTACAGTAGAAACTAAAACGATCAAATTAAAATAAAAGACCCAACTGGTCTAAAAAATAAAAAACGAGCAGCGGAACTAATACGAAGTGACGTAGGCTCAATGAACGCCTTCTCCCAAGCTGCGCGTGCCCTACAACATAACCGTATGATTAATGCATTATTTATATTCATTTATTATTCATCTAATTTATTCATTTGTAGATTTTTTATTACTGAAACCGGCTATTAGACTTTTAGTTTTTAAAGCGATTTTTAATGTTTTACGAATTAGGCCAATTTAAAATTCTACACAAAACGATGGATTTACAGATTCGTATTTCTTAACTGTTATTAATACATTTTTATTTAATTTTCAGCTTTTCCATTGCATTATTTTGTGTCGTATAAACTTATTTACGTCTGCGAGTTTAATATTTTGACAGATTCTTTTATGATATCGTTCGAATGTCGTTTTCACATGACGTCACGTCACTGCTTTTCTGAAGCGCAAAACGCAGATGAAGAGCCGTTTATGATCGAAACTTCATCTTTTGCGTCCTTTATGCCAGCTCAAATCGATAGAAACGAGAAGCCACAAGGGGGTATGAGCGTACCAAAGATACTAAGAGGAAAAATACAATTGTCGACTGATAATCGCAGGAAAAAGCGCATTGTAAACGTGCGCCTGCGGTCCGGAGGAGCCGAGTCGGATAACTTTCGCCAGAGTACGTGTAGTGACCACTTCGTCAAAGGTTGAATGCAACTTTCATGGATGATGTTACGTCATAGGATGACGGGCTCTATGATGTTGAACAACAAGGCAGGCTCTGGGTTTTAGTGTGTCATTGACATCAGGGAAACGGCTGTGAAGACTCTCAGTTAATGTCATGACGCATGAATGCTGTATGTTAAAATTTAGTTGACTGTTTGGTCGCAAACTTGGTATGAATGCATTGTAAATAAAGCTGTTTAAAAGCCAAATAACATTCTTGTTTTCATTTGTATCATTGTATCCTGCACAATCCTACGAAACATTTACATTCTTCAATTAACATTCAAGGCGTCATACAAAATCCCACTAAACGTACACAAGATTGGCTCTTAAAATTCATGTTTGCCTCTTGTTTGCTTTTTATCCAAAGTGACTTCAGGTTGCATTAAAGTTGTAGATTCTATCAACATGTGTTCCCTGAGAATCTAATTCCTGACCTTTGCAATACAAACAAATCTGAGCTACAGGAACATTTTATGAGCAATGTAAAGTGTTCGATATGGTACATACATTCATAAAAAGTAAAGTGATGTGTTTGCTGATAAAATACTTTTCTG
The DNA here is from genome assembly GCF_015846415.1 of Triplophysa dalaica. Classification (NCBI taxonomy): domain Eukaryota; kingdom Metazoa; phylum Chordata; class Actinopteri; order Cypriniformes; family Nemacheilidae; genus Triplophysa; species Triplophysa dalaica. Next base: position 16,293,669 of record NC_079547.1, read on the forward strand.
TATCTATATTGTTTACAAAAGCAGCTTTTAAAGCCCAGATCAATAAAAAGTCTATGCTTAGAAAAATTCAGACTCAAATTCATTCTTATGCTATTTTATTTACATTATGAACAGTTATTTACAATGACAAGCTTTGACGTGTTCATCAAAGCTTCATGTTGGTCTTGTTCCGCGGGAGTGTTCTGCCATAGATCCATTTGTCTGTAAAAACACAAACACGAGTGGTTACACACTAACACAAGCACAACCGTTACATTTAACGCCACATAACAACTTTGTCTGCTCAAGCACAACCTCATAGCATTGATTCACGCATTGCTATATTCTAACAGCAGAATTCCGACACTTACAATGTCTGCGTGTCGTCTGTAGATTCACGATGCTCCAGCTGGTGGGGCAGCTCAGGCTTCTGGACTCCGAACATCTATTTAATGTCGTCCAGAACCGGCGCCCCCACGTGGATGGTGACCGATGTGAAGACTCACCCAGCTGTTACAGTAGAGAGAAAGATGTGTAAGCCATTGTTTAATTCAACTCAAAGTTTGAATGATCCAAAGTTTCATAAAGAGATTTCTACCTGTTGAGCTTGTGTTTTGACGGGAGCTGTTGCACCATCAGGCAGAATTTTGGGAATCTGAGATACTGCGGGAAACAAGAGAAAAGACAGTCGTATGAAGCAATTAAAGCTCTCCAAGAGTGTTTGTTTGTCTTATTAAATCTACAGTGATAATCCAAGAGAAACATACACAAGTCTGATTAATAAAACGTGAAGCTACTCACAGTGAGTGATAACTTCCGTATCATCACTGGGTGCAGGCAGGGCGAGCAGTCGCATAGGACGCAAGACATCCAGCTCTGCTTGGCTTGCCTGCGCACACCAACATACATCAGTCTATTATTTTAATACTATTCCTCACTTGTATTCTGTAATCTAGAAGTGGTCGAAGTGAGATCAGATGCATGATGCGTGAGCACTGACCCGGTATTCCAGAAGCACCTGAGAGACCAGCAGGCGCTGAGGCCGAGTACGAACATCATCCCACAGGACGACAGGCATCGGTGGGCGGAGACTCTCACCTGTAGACATGGAAAGATGTACATCCTCTATAAATACTTGGGAGTGAATAATAATGTGAATACGAAGGGGCTGACGAAGCATCATTTACAGAATGAGTAAGATATGAAGAGGCTACTGACTCTGAGCGAGGTCGCACGCTGCTGTCTGTCGACTGACGGGCTGGAGCGCGAGCTGGTTTTCAGGCTGAACGTCAAGGCGTTTTTGAACCTGCCACATGCATAAAACGAAGTTCAGCTAATTACATGAATTGTTATTGCCTTTCAATCTCGAGAAACCTGTAATAGTGGCTCATCTCACTTGAGGAACAGCAGACGTAAACCGTCCAGCAGGAAGCGATTCACTGCTGCTGTCCTGCTTCTCAGCCTGGGTCTTCTGCTCATTGTGACGAGACAGAGTGACCCGCAACGCCCTGCCGGCAACCACTCGCCCGTTCATGACAGACGCGGCCGTGGTCGCATGGTTGAGGGTGGAGAAGCTGACGAATCCAAAGCCTCGGCTGCGTCCGGCCTCCATCATCAACTGAACAGAGAAAAGCACTCGTTTAAGTCTTTCACTTCGATTGTTAATTACTAATCACAATAAAACAATGAGCGTCATACCTTGGCACTGATGATGCTTCCAAAGGGTGAAAACGCTCTGTACAGCTGCTGCTCACTGAAGCTGTAGGGCAGGTTACACACGTACAGACTCACCCCCTGTCGAACAGACAAGATCCAGTCAGTAACACAAGAACGCTTCAACATTCACTAAAGATTCGTTAGGTGATCAAAGGGTTTGGATACCGGGTAGTGCCTCTCATTGTCCTGAGCCATGACCTGCTGCTCAACATGACGCTCTTGAAAGGTTTTAAAGTGGCCAATGGACCTTTAAAACACAAACCAAACGAGCTCAACACTATTCGATTAGACAAGACAAAGTACAAGAAGTACAACTGAAATCCACTTACACTAGCTGGTCGTCCAACAACATGCCATCAAGCGCTTTGATGGCCTTCTCTGCCGCTTCAAAGGTGGCAAAGTGGACGAATCCATAACCTTTGGATCCATGTGCATCGCAGACCACCTTGACAACCGACATGAATTCAGACATCAGCACATGATCTACCTTATACAGGAAAACAATCAAACTGCAGATATTACCTTGCAGGACAGGATCTTCCCAAAAATTGAGAAGCTGTCATGAAGGCGGGCACCATCGATGCTGCTGGCCAGACCCTTGATGAAGATGTTCCCGACCCCAGTCGTCCTCAGAGTGGAATCACGCTGGGAGAACATGATCCGCATGGGTCTGCCCAGAAGATCCTGACACATAAGGCTGTCCATGGCGCTCTCAGCTGAAAGACAGAGTTGATAAGAGACAAGACGTAGCAAGTTTGTTTGTACGGCACACTTCACATAGCTTAATTGAAAGATGATTTACAGGAAACAACATCGAGGAGAAAAATACACAAGGCTGAAATTTCAAATTCAAATGTTTATTACCAAGATGTCACGGTGAAGAACGGAGAGATAACTTACCATTGGCGTGGTTAACAAAGTTAACATAACCATACCGCAGGGATCGCCGAGTCACCCTGTCTCTGCAGACCCGCACGGACTGGATCGGACCGAACGGGCTGAACGTCTGATGGAGGACGAACTCGGACACTTCTGGATGAAGGTCCCCCACGAACAACGAGGCGATCTGATCCCTCGGTACGCCAGCTCCACAAGAGCTTCCTCCGATGAACGATGTCATCTGACCTGTGAAAATAACAACTCACGGACTGAGAATACGTTAAAAACAAGAAATGTTAAAACCAGACAAAATTATGACACTGAGTAATTCAGATGAAAATGTATTGATAAATGAATAAATTAACGAAATGAATGTATCAATAAAGTCAAGAAATGGAAAATGCAAATCTGAAGATCGCTCCGTCTCGTCCAGCGGCTCGTCAAATCAATGTTTGTTGTTTGTAGAAGGTACGCTACGCGCTCGTTGCCTAGTGATCGACGTTTAAGGTGATACGCAGATGACCACGTCAACGTCATGCGTCGTTTTGTAATGGGAAAAAATCGATTTATTTTTTAATACTAATCGCGTTTATTTAAAATAATACAAATGAGAAATAGATTTAGTAATGAATTATTAACAAATTAATACATCGCCGGAATGTGGCGTTGCTTTGTATGGAGTCCGATAAAAGTGAGGATTCTTTTGACATAAATGTTTTTTTATGGGTGACCAAAAATCACAATACTAAAATAAAAAATCGTACAGTAGAAACTAAAACGATCAAATTAAAATAAAAGACCCAACTGGTCTAAAAAATAAAAAACGAGCAGCGGAACTAATACGAAGTGACGTAGGCTCAATGAACGCCTTCTCCCAAGCTGCGCGTGCCCTACAACATAACCGTATGATTAATGCATTATTTATATTCATTTATTATTCATCTAATTTATTCATTTGTAGATTTTTTATTACTGAAACCGGCTATTAGACTTTTAGTTTTTAAAGCGATTTTTAATGTTTTACGAATTAGGCCAATTTAAAATTCTACACAAAACGATGGATTTACAGATTCGGATTAACTGTTATTAATACATTTTTATTTAATTTTCAGCTTTTCCATTGCATTATTTTGTGTCGTATAAACTTATTTACGTCTGCGAGTTTAATATTTTGACAGATTCTTTTATGATATCGTTCGAATGTCGTTTTCACATGACGTCACGTCACTGCTTTTCTGAAGCGCAAAACGGAGATGAAGAGCCGTTTATGATCGAAACTTCATCTTTTGCGTCCTTTATGCCAGCTCAAATCGATAGAAACGAGAAGCCACAAGGGGGTATGAGCGTACCAAAGATACTAAGAGGAAAAATACAATTGTCGACTGATAATCGCAGGAAAAAGCGCATTGTAAACGTGCGCCTGCGGTCCGGAGGAGCCGAGTCGGATAACTTTCGCCAGAGTACGTGTAGTGACCACTTCGTCAAAGGTTGAATGCAACTTTCATGGATGATGTTACGTCATAGGATGACGGGCTCTATGATGTTGAACAACAAGGCAGGCTCTGGGTTTTAGTGTGTCATTGACATCAGGGAAACGGCTGTGAAGACTCTCAGTTAATGTCATGACGCATGAATGCTGAATGATAAAATTTAGTTGACTGTTTGGTCGCAAACTTGGTATGAATGCATTGTAAATAAAGCTGTTTAAAAGCCAAATAACATTCTTGTTTTCATTTGTATCATTGTATCCTGCACAATCCTACGAAACATTTACATTCTTCAATTAACATTCAAGGCGTCATACAAAATCCCACTAAACGTACACAAGATTGGCTCTTAAAATTCATGTTTGCCTCTTGTTTGCTTTTTATCCAAAGTGACTTCAGGTTGCATTAAAGTTGTAGATTCTATCAACATGTGTTCCCTGAGAATCTAATTCCTGACCTTTGCAATACAAACAAATCTGAGCTACAGGAACATTTTATGAGCAATGTAAAGTGTTCGATATGGTACATACATTCATAAAAAGTAAAGTGATGTGTTTGCTGATAAAATACTTTTCTGTATCTATATTGTTTACAAAAGCAGCTTTTAAAGCCCAGATCAATAAAAAGTCTATGCTTAGAAAAATTCAGACTCAAATTCATTCTTATGCTATTTTATTTACATTATGTACAGTTATTTACAATGACAAGCTTTGACGTGTTCATCAAAGCTTCATGTTGGTCTTGTTCCGCGGGAGTGTTCTGCCATAGATCCATTTGTCTGTAAAAACACAAACACGAGTGGTTACACACTAACACAAGCACAACCGTTACATTTAACGCCACATAACAACTTTGTCTGTTCAAGCACAAACTTATAGCATTGATTCACGCATTGCTATATTCTAACAGCAGAATTCCGACACTTACAATGTCTGCGTGTCGTCTGTAGATTCACGATGCTCCAGCTGGTGGGGCAGCTCAGGCTTCTGGACTCCGAACATCTATTTAATGTCGTCCAGAACCGGCGCCCCCACGTGGATGGTGACCGATGTGAAGACTCACCCAGCTGTTACAGTAGAGAGAAAGATGTGTAAGCCATTGTTTAATTCAACTCAAAGTTTGAATGATCCAAAGTTTCATAAAGAGATTTCTACCTGTTGAGCTTGTGTTTTGACGGGAGCTGTTGCACCATCAGGCAGAATTTTGGGAATCTGAGATACTGCGGGAAACAAGAGAAAAGACAGTCGTATGAAGCCACTAAAGCTCTCCAAGAGTGTTTGTTTGTCTTATTAAATCTACAGTGATAATCCAAGAGAAACATACACAAGTCTGATTAATAAAACGTGAAGCTACTCACAGTGAGTGATAACTTCCGTATCATCACTGGGTGCAGGCAGGGCGAGCAGTCGCATAGGACGCAAGACATCCAGCTCTGCTTGGCTTGCCTGCGCACACCAACATACATCAGTCTATTATTTTAATACTATTCCTCACTTGTATTCTGTAATCTAGAAGTGGTCGAAGTGAGATCAGATGCATGATGCGTGAGCACTGACCCGGTATTCCAGAAGCACCTGAGAGACCAGCAGGCGCTGAGGCCGAGTACGAACATCATCCCACAGGACGACAGGCATCGGTGGGCGGAGACTCTCACCTGTAGACATGGAAAGATGTACATCCTCTATAAATACTTGGGAGTGAATAATAATGTGAATACGAAGGGGCTGACGAAGCATCATTTACAGAATGAGTAAGATATGAAGAGGCTACTGACTCTGAGCGAGGTCGCACGCTGCTGTCTGTCGACTGACGGGCTGGAGCGCGAGCTGGTTTTCAGGCTGAACGTCAAGGCGTTTTTGAACCTGCCACATGCATAAAACGAAGTTCAGCTAATTACATGAATTGTTATTGCCTTTCAATCTCGAGAAACCTGTAATAGTGGCTCATCTCACTTGAGGAACAGCAGACGTAAACCGTCCAGCAGGAAGCGATTCACTGCTGCTGTCCTGCTTCTCAGCCTGGGTCTTCTGCTCATTGTGACGAGACAGAGTGACCCGCAACGCCCTGCCGGCAACCACTCGCCCGTTCATGACAGACGCGGCCGTGGTCGCATCGTTGAGGGTGGAGAAGCTGACGAATCCAAAGCCTCGGCTGCGTCCGGCCTCCTTCATCAACTGAACAGAGAAAAGCACTCGTTTAAGTCTTTCACTTCGATTGTTAATTACTAATCACAATAAAACAATGAGCGTCATACCTTGGCACTGATGATGCTTCCAAAGGGTGAAAACGCTCTGTACAGCTGCTGCTCACTGAAGCTATAGGGCAGGTTACACACGTACAGACTCACCCCCTGTCGAACAGACAAGATCCAGTCAGTAACACAAGAACGCTTCAACATTCACTAAAGATTCGTTAGGTGATCAAAAGGTTTGGATACCGGGTAGTGCCTCTCATTGTCCTGAGCCATGACCTGCTGCTCAACATGACGCTCTTGAAAGGTTTTAAAGTGGCCAATGGACCTTTAAAACACAAACCAAACGAGCTCAACACTATTCGATTAGACAAGACAAAGTACAAGAAGTACAACTGAAATCCACTTACACTAGCTGGTCGTCCAACAACATGCCATCAAGCGCTTTGATGGCCTTCTCTGCCGCTTCAAAGGTGGCAAAGTGGACGAATCCATAACCTTTGGATCCATGTGCATCGCAGACCACCTTGACAACCGACATGAATTCAGACATCAGCACATGATCTACCTTATACAGGAAAACAATCAAACTGCAGATATTACCTTGCAGGACAGGATCTTCCCAAAAATTGAGAAGCTGTCATAAAGGCTGCCACCATCGATGCTGCTGGCCAGACCCTTGATGAAGATGTTCCCGACCCCAGTCGTCCTCAGAGTGGAATCACGCTGGGAGAACATGATCCGCATGGGTCTGCCCAGAAGATCCTGACACATAAGGCTGTCCATGGCGCTCTCAGCTGAAAGACAGAGTTGATAAGAGACAAGACGTAGCAAATTTGTTTGTACGGCACACTTCACATAGCTTAATTGAAAGATGATTTACAGGAAACAACATCGAGGAGAAAAATACACAAGACTGAAATTTCAAATTCAAATGTTTATTACCAAGATGTCAAGGTGAAGAACGGAGAGATAACTTACCATTGGCGTGGTTAACAAAGTTAACATTACCATACCGCAGGGATCGCCGAGTCACCCTGTCTCTGCAGACCCGCACGGACTGGATCGGACCGAACGGGCTGAACGTCTGATGGAGGACGAACTCGGACACTTCTGGATGAAGGTCCCCCACGAACAACGAGGCGATCTGATCCCTCGGTACGCCAGCTCCACAAGAGCTTCCTCCGATGAACGATGTCATCTGACCTGTGAAAATAACAACTCACGGACTGAGAATACGTTAAAAACAAGAAATGTTAAAACCAGACAAAATTATGACACTGAGTAATTCAGATGAAAATGTATTGATAAATGAATAAATTAACGAAATGAATGTATCAATAAAGTCAAGAAATGGAAAATGCAAATCTGAAGATCGCTCCGTCTCGTCCAGCGGCTCGTCAAATCAATGTTTGTTGTTTGTAGAAGGTACGCTACGCGCTCGTTGCCTAGTGATCGACGTTTAAGGTGATACGCAGATGACCACGTCAACGTCATGCGTCGTTTTGTAATGGGACAAAATCGATTTATTTTTTAATACTAATCGCGTTTATTTAAAATAATACAAATGAGAATTAGATTTAGTAATAAATTATTAACAAATTAATACATCGCCGGAATGTGGCGTTGCTTTGTATGGAGTCCGATAAAAGTGAGGATTCTTTTGACATAAATGTTTTTTTATGGGTGACCAAAAATCACAATACTAAAATAAAAAATCGTACAGTAGAAACTAAAACGATCAAATTAAAATAAAAGACCCGACTGGTCTCAAAAATAAAAAACGAGCAGCGGAACTAATACGAAGTGACGTAGGCTCAATGAACGCCTTCTCCCAAGCTGCGCGTGCCCTACAACATAACCGTATGATTAATGCATTATTTATATTCATTTATTATTCATCTAATTTATTCATTTGTAGATTTTTTATTACTGAAACCGGCTATTAGATTTTAGTTTTTAAAGCGATTTTTTATGTTTTACGAATTAGGCCAATTTAAAATTCTACACAAAACGATGGATTTACAGATTCGTATTTCTTAACTGTTATTATTACATTTTTATTTAATTTTCAGCTTTTCCATTGCATTATTTTGTGTCGTATAAACTTATTTACGTCTGCGAGTTTAATATTTTGACAGATTCTTTTATGATATCGTTCGAAGGTCGAAGCGATTATTTATATTTTTATTTCAAATTCTACACAAAACGATGATACGGAAGGATCTACAGATTCGTATTTCATAACTTTTATTTGTAGTGGGTTAGGACTCAGCCCTTGTCTAATGGGTGACATCACTACAAAGCATGTCCTACGTGATTTCCGCCTGGAACGGCATAAATAGGCAGACGGCTGGTCGGATAGGAAGTGTGCGCATAGCTGCCTCGTGTGACGCACGCGAGTAGCGCCTTTCCCGGAGTTATGTAATTTTCTTTTCGTTTTGTTTAATTTTCATTTATTTATTAATTTTTCTTTGTGTGTATGCTCGGAGATAAAGGCTGTGGTAGTGGATGTGGAGCAGTCTAACTCTGTGTGCCGTGTACCAGCTGCTCGCTCATCTAGCGTCGGTCTGTGAGGACGATGATGGTTCTGTAACAAATCCCATATGTTAGCTGTGGCTCTGAGATGGTGTGTGGTTACTACACCAGTACAATTCTTAATTATTCTCACTGAGACTGAGGTTCTCAAGATTCGACGATCATCCGGTTGCAGCTGCTGTGTGGGAATATGTATATCGATTTGCTTTCCTCGTTATACGATGTTCACCGTAACGGGTGAAGCGTGTCGCTCTGCAGCCGCTGCGTGGTGACGGGATGTTTCTAGAACAGGAGACTTGTAATGAGCCATCTAGATGTTCGTTTTATTTACCACTGTTTTTCCCAGTACTTGAATGTGTCGTCTTCAGTTTACCCCAAAATTACAGTTTGAGTTTGTTCTGTAGTATTTTCTGTGTGTTCTTTTCATATATTTCTTTTTTGTTATTTGTTTGGGGCTGTAGCCGCCATTAATGGTTAAATCGCTCCCTTGGTCAATTCTCCAATATGGGGAGTCTGCAGACCTGGAGCATGCAGTTTTGCGCCCCAGGCAGTTTTACGCCCCTGCTGTTCCTAATTTCTCCAGTAGGGGGAGTATGCAGTTTTACGCCTCTGCTGTATGAATCATACAGGTTTATAGAGATTTATTTTTCTAAAACTTTTTGAAATAACAAGACAGTATGATAATTTAATATTTTTTTGAATTATTTCCAATTTTTATTACAAATGAGATCAATAATAACACAACATAATAGGCCTAATTAGCCAGCCAACAACTACTATTAAGAAAACAAGATACAATATTAATTGAGCACTAACAACCACAAACGTGATAAAACCCACATTAGGTGCACATACATTTGAATCCATATCAAGTTAAAATATTCAATGGAAAATATCAAAGAGGTATATTGTATGTTCGATAGATAATTGGATCATCTCTTTAACAACTCAAATCAAGTTCCATATGGGACTTATGTTTTCAATTTGAGTTTTCAATTTGAGTAGTAAAATATATGCATGTTGGGCCATTTCTCAGTAACAAAAACGATTATTTACCATACCTCTATAACTCGTGATAGACGACGAAGTTATCTCGTAGGTCTGTGCTGTGCGGTTCATAATGAACAGCGATCCCCTACTGGAGAAATAAGGAACAACAGGGTCCTAAAACTGCATGGGCGTAAAACTGCCTGGGGCGTAAAACTGCATGCTCCAGGTCTGCAGACTCCCCCTTCTCCCCTTGGTCGCTAGAGGGTGGTGTACTGCAGTGACATCACGCATTTTGGCTTGATTGGGTGATAGGTCTGCTGTGATTTGAGGATCGGTTTGCTTTGCACTAACACGTGCCAAGGGTGATCGTGTCATCGAGTTACCAATCTCGTCTATCTGGCTCTGTTAGCTGGCTACAGCCTATTCATTATTTTGCTTGTGTTGTTTCTTTATTTCATGTATTAAACTTTGTGTATTGCCACCTGAGACCGGTGGCAGTTTTGTTTAATAAATTGAAGTCGTGTACCTACTCAAAGTCCAAGTGTTCATTCCAGTGACAACCTTGAGCGGGCGTATTGCCTGGATTGGTATATAAGGTGAATGTGGACCTTATCACATATTAATACATTTTTATTTAATTTTCAGCTTTTTCATTGCATTATTTTGTGTTGTGTATATACTTATTTACCCCTGCGAGTATAATATTTTTACAGGTTCGTTGATGACATCGTTCGTAGGTCGTTTGCACATGACGTCATGTCACGTGGGAATTTTTTCGCCACAAAGAATCTTTTGTGAAACAGAAAGACTATGATTTTTTTATTGAACTATTTAGTCAACAAAGGTTCTCCTTTGGCATCGCGAAGCACCTTTATTTTTATGGGAGTGAGTCAAAAGTCAAAGTTTGCTTAACTGTCAATTCTGCCACATGTACAGAACATACGCAGAGGATTAAAATTGCGTTACTCTCAGACCCATGTTGGATATACAAATAACACTACAGAATAGAATATAAAAAATACAGATAAATACAGATTGTACATATGTCAAGTACAACTATTAAAAGCAGGGATATTTAGCAAAAAAAGAAGTAATGGCAGATAGAGTGCAAACCAGTGAAATGCAGATGTGAGGTTGTGCAAAGAGTTTATTAGTCTGTTTACAGAGAAATAATATTAAAGCTATTCAGCTGCCGCAAATTCTCTACATGGAAATGTGTGGTTTTGATGCACACAGTTATGGTTCTACTGACTGTAACAGCAAAAAATCTTAATGGAACTCATGAAAATGCAGATCCTGTAATTATTAACAGTGAAAAAAAATACTTTTTAAAAGTGCCCATCAGCAGATTTTAACTCGCATATACCCAGCGCACTTTTGCCGGCATAATTAGCATTAAAAAAATTCAACCTGAAGCATAGGCTATTCATGTTCTATACTGTCAGTGTTGAAGAGGGATATATATCCAGAGACTGGATCCTCAATGCATATCTTGGCTAAGGTTACATGATTCCTGGAAAAGCAGTCTTGAACCAAGGTTACGTAACCACATTACAGTGATTTCCAGAATTTACATCCAGATAGAACTACAGTATTATATGAAAAAATTGTCTTTTTGCTTTTCAATGTCTGCATCATCTTTGTAGTTTTTCAAGGTTCAGAGTCGATGCAGATCTAAAAACCTGCGAGTCCACCTCTGGATGGAATGACTTGCAACCAAAGTAAAAATGCACTTAAAAAAATGGCCATTGTGAATGGTATTAAAGTTGTGCATTATGCTATTTTTGTTTTTAGATGTGATATATTAGAACCTAGAGGGATGGCAATGAAACAGGCTGATGTTGGTCTCCATGAGAGGAGATGCTGGGAAATAGAAAATACACTCAGAAATAAAATACTTATTTGTGTTATTTGATTGTAAGCTGTCAATTTATAATCCATAAATTTGGCCATTAGTTGGCCCTTCAACCCAATACTTGTAATTTATCAACATGCAATATACATTAATACTTGATAATCCATCCTTACATTTTTCCTTAAAAGATGGTTATATGGAATTATTGCGTTTTTTTCTATGATGTGATGTTACACCCAAGTTATTTTTATGTGTGAGAAAAACATATTAACAATTTTGTGTCAACATCTACAGTATGTTGAAGCAGGTTTATTTGTCTTGAAATTGATAGTGTTTTGAATTAACAGAGGTTGTAAATACAGCAACAACCGTAGGTCCTTCTTGAGGACTGGTTATTCAAAAGGTATAGTATTTGTCATTGTATAGTACCTTCCCACTACACACGCAGGAAGCCAATTCTGATAAATTATTCCACATCTTTCCCTACCATGCCGAAGGCTGCCACTAGGTGGCATCCGCTGCTCTCTATTCAAACACCGCCGTGTTGAGTCGAGTTTGAAGCGAGGTGTTTTCTCCTCCTCCAAAACCTGCGATAAAGCCGTTTTCCAATGAGAGCAGGTGGAATTCCCCCATTCAACCAATGGCGCTCTGTTCTCGCCACGATCCTTTGGGGTAGGATGTGTGCGCTCGGCGATGGCGCTGCTGTGAAGTTGTTGGAAACGGGCAAGCCCAGGAAGCAGGATTTTAACACTACTACACCAGCTAAAGGTTAGGACCATCAGCTCGAGTGGGAACAAGTCAGTAGATGAGTCATATTTGGGTAACACATACACCTTTCCGACAAGGAAATACAACGAAGGAAGATACTTCAGCGACGGCGGATATAAGATTGTGATTTTTTGCGCAAAAGTTACTCTGCACGTATGAGAAATAAAGTGACCTCCGGCTAGAAACAGGCATGAGTAAGATCGAGTCCTGACACCCCTCGATCTGTCGACTTGCCCCCTTGATCTGTTTTTTTGTTTTTAACTGAGGTGAAAGACGCGTCGAAAAGAGTCACCATGCCTGCCAAAACAAAGTATAATTTAGTCGATGATGGACACGATTTGCGGATTCCTTTACACAACGAGGACGCATTCCAGCATGGGATTAATTTCGAGGCAAAGGTAAAAATCCTTCAATATCACGATATCTTTATCAGACACGTATGTTGTGGCTTTTCGCTATCACACGCTATCAAATCCGTTGTTCTGTCGAGTTATGCTACAAGGCTGTTGTATATGTTACTGTACAAATAACGTTTTCAATAACACAGCGTCTTTAAAGTTGTTTTGTCACTTGTTTACATTCCGCGTTGTTGCCATGGAGCGAGTGCGCTTTTGATAGCACATTTATTTTGATTAAGCTTGTAGACGAGGATGTAATGAATGTTATCTCGCTGCCTTTTATTTCCAGTATATCGGTAGTCTGGATGTGGCTCGTCCTAACAGCCGTGTGGAGATTGTTGCGGCCATGAGGCGGATAAGGGTGAGTTTTATAGTACCTGTTTACTTTACTGGTTCCTGAAGTTGAGTGAGCTCAGAGTTTCACAATTTCAGCTATTAAATGTTCAAAAACATTTAGCGAATCTTGATATTTTAGAAGTTACGACCCGACTAAGCCCCCAGTATTCCGCGCGGGTGGTCTTTGAGCCTCGAGCGACAATCAAAACACAAAAGCGGGAGGATCACGCAGCAAATTGCTTACAAAACGAAAGGTTGAACATCGACAGTCCTGTCAAAATGTATTTGATACATATATGCCAGCCCTGTAATTTACGTCGCCTTTGGCATTTGTACATTTCCTGTGTGTAAACAGAGAACGGCTCTTTGAAGTGGGGGTCCCGTTTGTAAAGCACTAAAATAGCCCATTTTGGCGCTCACCAGTTAATGCATTGGCTTCCTATGGGGCTACATCCCCCTTGACAACAGATATGCGTTTTCTTGCAATGTTTCCTTTTTAATTCTTTAGTAGTTGCAGATGTGGCTTGCAGCAAATGTTATAGCATTCTGAATAAACTAATTGATCACATTTTCCACAAATGTGTGAGTTTTGCTGTCCCCTTTGTAGTTTTCCTGTTTTATTATGGTGTTATTGTAGCTGGTAGAGCACTCCACCGTCAGCCAAAACACATAGGTTCGCACCCCAGGGAACACACATGCTGATAAAATGTAAACCTTGTAATGAATTATATTGAACAGAAGCACATGCCAAAAGCAAAACCAAAAATGGTTATATGCTCCTTTCCACTTGGAAACAGGAAATAGTTTTCCTTAAAAACGGTGTAATTGAATTTCCTCTCCCTAACTGGTTCTTCAAGTCTGAGTTTCCCAGGCGGATATTATCGGTTAGCCTAGTGACAGTTCATTTAAACATACACCTCTTGATTGTTTTCAGGGAGGTTTATTTTACTGATGCATTTAGTCTAAAGTTTTTCATTGTTTGAAACTGCTATAGAAGTCAAATGATTTTCGGTAAGTGAGAGGCATGGGTGTTTTTTTATGTAACAGATATCAGGTTTGTTTTGCAACATCCTGGTTTCCAGCATGGCATCACTCATCAGGTGTAGATGAACCTATTAACCTTTTTAGTTTGCTGGACCCCCTGCAATAGCTTGCCAATTGCTGCTGGCAAAGGGATAATCACACACACACACATTCAAAACAGGAAAATATTGGTTTATAGATCAAAAACATGAAAGTTACACATGCTTTCTTCTAGTTTTCTTACTCCTTCAAGTGAGATGACAGACTTAAACATGCAGTCTACTACGTTGTAATGTTTTTTTTGTTTATTTAAACAGTTTTTTTCTTCTTTGGAATACAAACACTGTTGGTTTGCATTTAGAATAAGAGATCCATGTTTGGTCTCATTGACCAATTGACCTAATTTATTTGCTGAGCAATTTAGCAGACCTTATTATAGCAGACCCAAAAATAGACCTTATTAAATAATACACATTATGATCTGTAACATTATACACCACCTTCACACTAGTTTGATTATGTTAAGTTTAGTATTTTAAGCTTTTGATAATAATATGTCCTGACCTCTTCCCCCTGCACACGGCGTGGGAAATGTGAATATTCTGTGAAGCTGACTTTAGTCTAGTTTCATTGCAGTGATGAATACACTTGTTGTTCCTTTTTTCAATACGTCGTGTTCTGTAGATACAGTTTTTTACATTGTAGAATCATGAGAGCCTTTTGAAAGCTGTAGAAAATAATTTCGGTTCTACTTTTTGATCTTAATAAACATCACCATGATAAAAGGACATGGATTGAAGAGATTGTACAAAGTCTTAAAGTTGAAAAGAACTCCAGTGATCTGTGTATAAATTAGTTGGTTTAACTTCACTCCGATTACATTCATGCATTTGAAAGATACTTTCATCCAACCTGACTGTTAGTGCATTTGAGGTATCTGTTTTATTAGAGCATTCCTTCGGTCTTACCCAACTCTGCCATGCCATGCTCTGTCTGTTGAGCTATAGGTCCTAGAGATAATTTTTTGTGGCGAGATAAGGTGCCTTAGACATTCTGGCCGCTAGTTCTGAAAACTAACAGATTCTAGTATGTGGTTGTGCAGGAAGGGGTGATTCAGGGTCCATTGGTGCATTAAAAGTTTGAAGCCAACAATTATGGGCAATTTCCCACCACACCCATATTCTATTTAACAGTATAATCATCAGGAACTGGAAATGTTTATAGCAATGTTCATAAGTTTAATGTGATTCAAAGAAGGGTTGTTATCATGTTACCATTTAACAATACAAATTTGCATACAATTCGATTTCACATTACAGCTTGCCATGTGTCTGGAGCTGCCTAAACTCTTTAGACACAAGTTTTATAGTGGTTAATAATGTAGTCGGCCAAATGTGTGACCTTTCTTAGCCGCATTTAATTTTCTCAGAGCCTCAGAATAATGCTGATGGCTTCAAGTCTGGCCTGCTTGAGCCCCAAGCTAACCATAACTTTTAAGTCCTCCCTTGTAATCCTTTTGTGTAGCAGTAACTATGGAGATTCAGTTAAGAAGTCATTTTAACACACAAGTGTGACAAGTGCATCTGGTAAGGGAAAATTATAGCCCTAACTAATCGTTTACTCAGCTTGAATTACATTTATGGGACACCTAGCAGACTCCTTGTAACCAAAAACCCGATAACAACTTTATCTATGTGGAGATGATTAGCATTAAGTAGATGTTGCTGTCACATTTGGAAAGGAGAATTCATGGTCTTCCGGGTCCTTCCGTAAAAGCTTTTAGACTTATAGTTTGCATAGCCCAGTGCACTTTGCTCTTATTGCCGTGCCTCAAATTTATTGCAACATATATTGTTGGCCTTAAGATGATCAAAGCGCACTCCTTGCAGAACCTATGACTTATTGCACTTAGAAATTTACCTTAATTTATTGACTGGTGATGTTATAAATGAATTGTTTATAGTTGGGATCTTTCATCTGTGTACTTTTAAGAAATGGAAATGCCGCTTCTGCTTGGATGGTTGTGTATTCATGTTTTGGTCTTTTCTTTGTTGATTCCTTATAAGGTAGCACCTATTGATTTTTAAAATGTGTTTGGTTGTGAGTGTGCTAAGATTGGGATATATTGGAATTTGTCGGTATAACATGTATGTAGCCTACGGTAAAGTCTTTTCACACCACAGGAACAATGTTGTAATAGGATGTTTGCACATGACGTCACGGCACAGTGCGAAGTGCCGATAGATGGAGGTCAGCAAGTGATTTTCACCATAGGAATGCAGTATAACATACTCAAAACTGTTTGACTGTTAAAAACGATCAAATCACGAATGGTGTTTTTATTGTGTATCAAAATTTGTTGTTCACGAAGGGGGAAAATGAGAGTATTGACTGAGAAGCGGAGATAAAAGTGGTTTGTAATCCTGAATCTGCGTTAAGGATGAGCCCAGCAGGCCAGCTAAGCTGTCCGACAAGGGCCGGGTAAGAGCCTGAGCATCTCTGACCAGGGCCTAAATTTGAGGCCCGCGCAGTGCTCTAATGCCAAAGAAGAACCTCTTTTTGTAAAAATGGTTCCATAAAGAACCTTCAACATCTGAACCTTTTTTCGCCAAAAAGAACCTTTATTGAAACCGTAAGGTTCTTCAAATTATAAAAAGTTAAGAAAGATATGGTTCTTTATAATATCTTTGATTATTAACCATAAATGGTTCTTCTATGGCATCGCTGTGAAGAACCTTTTAAGCACCTTTATTGAGTATAGGGACAAAAACTTGTTTTAAATAGCATATTGTTATTCATTAGAATGCATTCGAAATAAGGAGAGGAAAAGTTTTAGTGTCAGCTAATATTGGGAAATATGGGAAAAATACATGGGAACAATATGTTTATGTTGCAACATTCTTTCAAATCATTCTGTCAGTATCGTTATAACGATTTTGTTGTTCTCCTTTAGAGGTTCTCCTTTAGCATATGAAAGCAGAAAGGTCGAGAACGGCATGTTAATAACCCTTATTGATTCTCTTTCTGTCCCTCCTTTAGCTTATTTAACTGTGCCCACAGGTTCATGTGTAACTTTGTATGTTTGCCTCAGGCTGAGCTATCAAACAATAAAGTTGTCTGTGGTCTAACAATAGTTCTAGAGTTGGGTTTTTTGTTATAATAGACAAATATTTACCCCTTCCCCTTTCTGCCTTGATAACATAACTGATAGCCTTAATAATATCCCCTGTTGTTTGTATGGCTCATTTGTTGGATGACTTGACTTTAGCAAGGCCTCTTGAGATCAAGCCCTTGAATGACTGTTGACCAGGATCCATTCCATTGGTGCACTTCATTTTGCTTCCAAAGGGTCTCTTTGAAATTTTAAAAAGGTCTCTTCATCCTGCCTTCCCCTTTTGAACATCTCCTGTGTCCTATGACCGGCGGGTAAACAACAAACCCGGAGAATACTCGAGCCGTCCCCTGCTTTACCATAGTAACCGCGAACAGTAAATTGACTCATAACTCTCTTTCTTTCCCCTCGTGCCTTGCAACCACACAGCCAGATTTCACCTTGAAGTGCGGTTTTGTTTCTTTACAGACAAATCATCTGTTGTGCGACTGTGTCGCTTTAACAAATGAAGATTCTGGCCTAATTTGATCCACGTTTTAATTAAAGGCTGTACAGCAGTGGCACACAGGTATAACTCACTGCTCTTCCTTCTTTTATCTGAAGGAAAAAGGACTTATTAAACACCCCATAGATAAATCCAGATATCAGGCCCTGATGTGTGTTGAATGTACAAAGGACGGTCGTGCTTATCAATAATGTGTTTGAAACCAAGAAACCACATGATGAATAAAAATGTAATAAATATTTAAGACAACAGCTCCACTTGATAAAGTGTATTCAAGTTTAATGCAGCGCTCTCTAACATGTCAATAAGTGGATTGATTTTTTCCTCTTTTTTTAATTTAGAGTTTAGTGTTTTTGTATTAACGGCCCTTTAAGTTTTTGGCTGCAGGTAGTTCTTTAGCACTCAGTGGGAAATAGTTCAGTCGATGTAAATGCCTTAGGACTGTGATTTAGTGCTGTGACATGGTCTTCTTTTCCCCCCACTCTCTCTTTATAGCTCTATTTCCAGTGTTAGCTTTAAGCCCCCTTCATGCCCTGGGGTGATTCACTGGTTCGTTGTGTTCGGTTGAATCTTTAGTAGCTCTGGTCTTGTCTTAGCTTTCGGAGTAAAGAAATGGATTTGGTCAGCAGGGCATCTGAACTGACATTTTGAGATGTATGGACAATAATCTAAGCAATGATGTTATCAAAAATGTGAGATTTTTGTGTAGAATTGTTCTTTTTTTTGTTATGTGTTACTAAAGCAAGACAAACTATATAATTCTCATTTCAATCTGGCTTTACCTATAATTTATGTGTTTTATGTGTGTATCTAGTTTCTAGTTAGTTTTGTTTTGTATTTTTTTTTTATTCTTATTTTTTATTTGTTTGTTTCTATCTTGTTATTATTTACTTGAATTTTATTATAATTGTGAATTTCTTTCACTTTTATTTTCACTTTATGTACAGTGTTTGAGATTCTACTTTTAAAGGTGCTACATAAACTATTTGTTTTATTATGATATGGTCTACTACAATTTACTAACATATCTGTGTATGTTTTAAAGCTGCAATATGCCATTTATTTGGTTTAAATTAAACCAAAATCTTTGGAGGGTATATTTAATGGAATATAATATATATAACAACGTTTTAAGTGGCGTATAAAGAGCTTACATAATGTACCGTTATGTTATGTTTTATTAACCTGGAATGAGCTGTTTCTATCTACATACTTAGCAGGTCCCCAATTCGCCTTGTTGCTTCAACAGTAGCCTTAAACCAGGGGTTTAGGTTTTCAGGAACTGAGTTTCACACCTGTGCCTTACACAGACAAACTGATCTACACAGAGTGTCGCAAATATGTTATCTCCTTTGACAAAGAAGCGAAAATCTGAAGACGTCATAGTCCTATGTCAGCCACCATAGTGCCCCGAAAGGGAGTGGGGTGGAGTGAGGCATTGGTTGCAATTTGCAATAGAGACTGTTGAAAAACTCTTCTGACATTTAGTCTTTTGCTATATAAATAAAAAAAATTCAGTCATAATTTCCTGCAAAAAAATGTCTATTTGCTGCTGTTTAATTAGTTGGAAATGCAACAGAATGCAGAGAGGAAATTTCATGTTGATGTCCATACTCTATTATGCCAAGCTGTTTTGTTGTGTGAATTATTGAGTGAATGGGCAGTGTCATAAAGAGCTCATGCCATTAAATGAGCAGTTGGCCAGCAGATACCTCTGTTTACAATGACATTACATCATTAGTTGATCAAAACTGCTTTTCATAATATTTACATTTAGATTATGAAAAAGTAATGAAGAGATCTGTTTTTTATGAAAAACAGCGAATTTGGACACTATGTCGCTGAAGGACAGTAACGATATACCTAATATTAGGGATGCACCGATACCATTTTTTTATAGACAAAGTACGAGTAACAATATTTTTTTCTGGTACTCACCGATACCTATAACCGATGCCTGTATAATCTACAATTGTTAATACACCAGTATCTTTCTGGTAATTTTTTTTCCCTTGTGTTTTTAGCTCTTTAGGTGGTGGTGTGGTAAAATGTGAGTATTATAACTTGTTCAAATCAACTGGACTTTAATTTTGACAGGACGCTGCAAAGCGCGTTTGTTTCAGTTAAGCAAACTTTTATTTTGACGGATCGCCGGAAATGGTGTTTGTTTACTTTTTCGTGTCCTTGTGCAGTGAAATGCTGGCTTTGATAGCTTCACAAGCACAATGCGTTCAGGATCAGTGCACGAAACCGCACCACTCTTTCACACACAGTCACGCAAAACACTGCGGAAATCATAGGGTTCTATGTATGTCACGTGAGGTATCGGTTATCGGTTATTGGTATCGGTGTGTCAGTACGAGTACATGAGCTTGGTATCAAGCCGATACCCCATACTGGTATCGGTATCTGTGCATCCCTACCTAATATTTTACTATGAGATTGAGTATATTACCTAATATATGTAAATTAAACACTCTCAAATTATACACACGTCCTGTTAGAACCGAATCAACTTCTTTTGCATCGTCTTCAGAATATGGCAAGGCTTAAAAAGTTGTAAATTATAAACTTTCGTGTTCTCTCAACTTTCCCGAGGGGCTCCCATGCTGGCCCATAGAAGCATCTGTAATTGATTTATATTTTTCTCGTCCTGGACTTTTTAGAGTTTCAGCTGACCACCACTTCACAGATTCAACCGTTAATATATCACACTTGGTGATTTACAGACACAATCAAAGAACATCACTATCAAAAATCTTTGTAGGCCTAGAAGGCTTTCGAGGATTTTGAGGGGGCGACAAAGTATCTACTATTCAATCCGAATAAGAGGAGAGGAAATACTGTCTTCATCCCCTCTTTATAGCTTTGATTCAAGTCCTTATTGTGCTGGCTTTATGTGAGGAGAATTAAGCTTTTAATTCGCAGTGGTTAAATTGAAGCAGTAGATTTGATGGTTGATTAGCAGCTGAGTTATAATAGCTATTATGGTTTAATGGGGGTTTGTGACGTTAAGCAGTGCTGTGAATGGCACGCAGCTTATACTGAACTGGAGTTATGGTCTTTAATGGTTTGCATTATTTATGTCCATTTTGCTTTGGCAAAAAAAAATCGGCATGATTTTACCTTGAAAGGAGCTAGCATCAGTTATAGAAGGACTCCACAATTATCTATAAAATAATTAAGAATATGGTTGCTGTGATTAACTATTCATGAACGTGATAATTGCAGCATTTCGTTTAGATCTTCTCGCATTCTTGCTACTCGGGCGTTTAACTAATCAATCTCCACTTTGAGCATTACCACAGTGGAGAATCAAATGTGTTTGAATTCTCTCTTGATCTGTGTGTTTAACTTTCTCCCCGTTTCTTTAATACACACAGTCTACATGCCGCTTCTGACAGCTCACCTTCTCACAACCAAACTACAACATACCCTATAATTGGTGTAAGAAATTATTTACATACGTTTCATTTATGCATTTTTCAGGCTTTTCCCCAAGGTGACTTATACACATTTATCAGTTCATGTGTTTCCTTAGAACCAAACCCATGGCCTTGAAATTGATAGCTTAATACATAACAAGACCATCAGTGAGCTTTGAGCTGAACCTTAGGGCTACATTTTTCGCTGTTAGCACTGCGATGAAGTATAATGAGCATTTTCATATTATTGCATTTTTCACATCGTATAATCTATTTAAAACTTGAAAATTTATTTTTTTACTGCTGCTATGACAGCTAATGTGCTGTTGGCCATGTATGCACTGCCACGATTATACTGATGTGTATAACATCATTAAAACAATTCAGATGAACGTTCTCAGCTTATGATTGATGTGTGGCTTATGTTATGAATATGGCACAGGGCTTCGTTTTTTGTAAATCCTTTTATTTGAAATGAAGAATGGAAAATAGCATTAAATGAAGCATTCGTCAAATTCATGCACAATCCTTGTGTTACAGTGCAGTCTCTTATAATCTTACAAGACATTATCGTACACTACTGTTCAAGAGCTTAGAAATGTTCCAGTGGTCTATTCCTTTTTTTGTCAACATTGTGGTTGTTTTGTTTGTAGTTGACATCAACTACAGGTATAACATGCAACAGAAGTCCATTTTGAATTATTTCTGTATTTGCATTGTTGTTAGAGAAGCTGTAGCATGTAACAGTGTTGTTGAATAGACAGCTTTTTTTGTATAGTTGTCATAAAATTACATGGAACTATGTAATTCTTTCTTAGTCTTTGTCTTAAATGTTGTCTAGGCCGAAACTTCAGAAAAATTCAGTCATCATTTAATTACCCTTGTGTCATTTCAAAATCTGCCTATGACTCTCTTTGCACAAACAGAAAATATATTTTGAGAAATGTCTCTGTGCTTTTGTGTCCATATAATGGAAGTCAATTCGGCCCATGTTCTTTGGTTACCAACATCCTTCGAAATATCATCTTTTGTGTTCTGCAGAAGTCATTCAGTTATGGAGATATAAATTGCGATTCACACTACTTAACATTTCTAAATCGATTCTGTGTTTTATGCACAGCTCTTCTGTGAATTACGGCTCTTCGATCAGTAGAAAGTACTACTCAATTTACAAGTTACATCACCTGCTACTCCTGTCAGAGGGACACAGCAGAGACATTTTTGACATTTTAAAACCGACACAGATCAAAATGTTTATATTGTTTTAGAGAATATGACATGTTTATGTAGAGTAAAACGGCCTAACAGTCACGCAATGAACCTTGAGATAGCCGAGTCTGTTAAGGATTCGTTGTAGCCTTGTCAGCCCGCGGAAACAAGGTTGCATTTTGAGGGTGCCTTCGAAATGGGACGACCATAGCATATCGTTCTTGAAATGCAGCCTTCGAAACATACCGCTTAGCCGGATTCGCCCCCTATCGGGTGTCCGCCATTTTGTAGTGTTATCTGAATTCTGAGTAAGCAACTCATTCCTTACATTTGTTCACTACTTTTTACCCACAATGCATTCTAAATTTGAGTGTACATCCGATGTACACTTGTTCACACATTTCCCGTGATACAACACGAATCAACCATCTGATTAGAATCAGCTTGAGCAGAATGAGCGTTAATGCCATGATTGTAGGTTGCCATGAATAAACGTTTACACTTGTGTTTGTTCTTGTTAACGCTATTTTGCTACTATTTGAGAATAAACAGATTAAATGAATGTTATATATAGAAGCGTTTTATTTGAAATATATTAGGTAATTTTATTAAACGTAATAAAACTAATAGTAAGTAAACATGCCAGACATTTGTTCTGTTCTTTTTGTTAAAAACTAATACAATAAACATGAAAAATGAACTTTATCATTTTTCAAGCAATCAATAAAGCCAGACAGGTGTAACATTAATATAAACGTTATGACGAATGTCTGCGACAGTACTGTCAGACACAGGATATATTACATTAGTGTCTGAAACGGTTCACTCATTTTCTTTCACTTCTTCCCATATAGTGGACTTTTAAGCATTCGCAATCGCTATAAAGGGAATCGTCAATGAGTGAACAAGTGAGCAAATCCAGACACAGCTTTTGTTTGTGTAAATCGTTCTTCTTCTGTCCCATATTCGGAGTTTCAAGTCAATTTTGAAAAAAAAAATCAGTTTTGGCAGAACTATTTCTTTAAGATTGTAATCGAGAGATTGTGTCCATCCCCTAATTGGTTATTAATAATAACATTTTTTAAGCCAGCATCATGAACACCCCTCTGTGTTTCAAGAGGTAATGACATTGGCAGATGCTCTGTGATTTAGCTCAAACTGGGCGCATGATACGGTAACCACTCTCCAATCATACCTCCCAGCCACCAGACCATATGTTCATGCCACACTGTTTGAAAGCCGGGGTACATGAGCCATAGCAGGAAAGCTTGACAGGGGAAAGGAAGCAAAAGAACAATGAGACAAACCGCACTCAGCCTGAGGGATGGGTGTACATTTACGTGAAGCGGTGGCCTGGGATGGTTATCAGCGCTTTGACTGAAACATCAGTCCTGCCAGGAAGGAAGGAAGTGGATAGACGGCTTCACAAAAGTTAGCCTGGTCCACGTTTAGCTTGGATACAGCAACAATAGTTGTGTTTGTACTGCGTACCGTAGTGATGACCACACCTGTGTGGTAATTTTGATTATTATAATGTGGATTGTAACCATGTAATTATTGCATTTAATTATATAATTTGTATTACTTCTGTTTATATAACCCGCTTATTCCTTTTTATGTTTCCACAGTTTACATTCCAGGAATGTCTGAGTGTATTTTTTTCTTCTGTTATGAACTGAGATCGTGGCACATAGAACAGCGTTCACTGACCTCGAAACAATTTGCCCCCTCTGAGTAATTGCTTGAAATGAGGGATTACTGTCCTGCCAGAATTTATTGCATGTCATTTAGGAAGGTAGGCAGCCTTGCTGACCCCTCAGGGCATGTGTCAACATTTAAACATCTCGGCAGTCAAGCATATTACTGGCTCCTTTGCTAGCCCTTGAAATATCACAACCTGTACGTTTAATGATTGGAAATTTCGTAAACTTCTGTACTGGTTCACTCTGGTTGGCCGGTCATAGGTGTCATGTGCAAAACCTTTAAAGAATAATTCGGAAAAAAATGAAACGTATTATTTTCTTACTTTAGTCTTCTGAACCCCTACATTAGTTTAATTTTGTGGATCAAACTTTAAGAAGCTATTTGATAATCATCCCCTCTGCCATCTTTGAGTAAACTCTTAGGTGTGGTTACCCGTACAGGGTTTAAGACTACCTTTAGACCACCACCTCTAAAGCCAAGAAAGACATTGTACGACAGTTCTGGGTCACCATTGAATACCATAATAAGGAAAATTACAGTGGTTGTCAAAAGTGCCCCAGAACGGTTTGCTTTCCAACATTCTTCAAAATATCTTCTTTTGTGACAGAACAAAGAGATTTATAAAGCAGTTTTCCAGTCAATGGTGGCCAATAACTGTTTGGTTACAAGCATTCCTCCGAATGTTCATCATCATCATTTATACAGGTTTGCAACAACTCCAGTAAATTAAGACAGAATACATTTTTGGGCTGAACTGTTCTTTAACATCAAGTTATCGTAGTTAATAGTTGAGATCAGGAACGTGACCTATTGCTCTTATTGATGCTTCATATTCTCCTACTGCATATGCTTTCGGCCCCAATAGCCTCATTTACTTGTAATTGTGTTGCCTTTTCTTGTGCTGGTCTGGAAACAGTAGTAAAGTCAGTGAACCACAGCTCGAGACAAAATGAATAAATACTCTGTTATGTTTATGGGACAATTACTTTAAAGGACTCTATGGAAACTATGTAACCAGAGATGATAAAATGGAAACAATTTATGCATGAAAATTACAATATTTCTACTTTGGGAACACAGAGATATTCTTTGTGTTTTGTAGAAAGACATTTCTTTTGTATAAGGGTCATGTTAGAAGAAGCTAACACAAGCTCTTAACACAAATCTTTGTAGATCAGAAAAAATCTCCTCGCCGTAGCTTCTGTGTTTAAACTGTCATCTTTAAACATTGCTTCTTTTGGAAATACGTCATTTTGTAGAAAAAACTTCTGCACATAGAACCACAGTCTAAAACTTTATATCTTATCTTCATTAAATAGTAGCATGTGTATCTGCACAAAATGAATCTTATGACTCTTATGAGTGTTGCATTTCTAATAAGGCTAAAATGTATCATATAGGATAACACTACATTGTTTCTGTTATCATTTAGCCTCTTTGTTCCTTTAAAGACAGTGTTGCTTAGAAATTTCGGGCCATTTTAAGAGTTGATTTCCAACCCCTGATTAACTTTTGTAGAATCTTTGACCAAATTTTTGCCGTCCAAAGGATTTCAGTTAGTCACTTATGCCTTTGATGCAGTGTTGGGGAGTAACTAGTGACATGTAACTGTGTTATGTAATTTAATTACAAAATAAAAGTAACTAATTATTTACAGTTACTGTGAAAATTGTGTAAATAAATGCAGTTACTCATGCAAATGTTAATTATTACAAAGGGCATTACATCTAAATATTTTCTGGATGCCTACACCCAAGGCCTTTAACTCATTCGGCGCCAGCCTTTCAAAAAAATAGTTGCCAGCCTACGCCAGCGTTTTTTAACCTTTTCACCCAAATTTAATGGCTCACTGTGAATTTTCTGTAAAGAATATATGGACAAACAATTTGTCAAATGAAAGAACAGAGTCTCTGGTTTTAAACAAAAAAAACGTATTCTTCTATCTTCATTAGTTCGTTTTTTATCACTCCGTAGATGTGGGTAGGTTTCTTCAAAAATGCATCATTTGATTAAACAGCTGAGATAATTAACGTATTTTGTCAAATGCCCAGATTGCACTCAGAACAATCTTTAAAAACCTCTAAAACAAATACGTTCTAGGTTCTGGGATTCTGTACTTCTTCCCAGTGGTGTGTAATAGTGCCACCTGCTGTACACCAGTACAAACACTGATTGCCGTAATAACTCGTCTTTGGCGGGGAAGCTTCATTTTTTAAATGACTAGATAACTTTTCAATGGCGGTGAAACAGTTAAATAAAGAGATTCTATTCCGATGCTTTTGATTAGTTCTCCTTTGAATTGCAGTGCGCTACGTCTGCCAATTACTTACTAATCATTTACTGTACTTTTATAAAGTAATTTAAACTGCCAGTTTCTGCTAATCTCATATTAATCTTGAGTACCTATAGAGTAGTATTGCATATTACTTGCATAGAATTTGTAATCTGTAACCTATTACATTTCCAAAGGAACCTTCCCAACACTGGCTGTGAACCAGTCAACGGTAACTTTATATTGTAATGTTTATAACTCATTTGAGGGGGGTACGGTGGCTTAGTGGTTAGCACGTTTGCCTCACACCTCCAGGGTTGGGGGTTCCTCCCCTGGTCCAAAGACATGCATGGTAGGTTGATTGGCATCTCTGGAAAAATTGTCCGTAGGGTGTGAGTGTGTGAGTGAATGAGTGAGTGAGTGTGTGTGCTCTGCGATGGGTTGGCACTCCATCCAGGGTGTATCCTGCCTTGATGCCCGATGACTCCTGAGATAGGCACAGGCTCCCCGTGACCCGAGGTAGTTCGGATAAGCGGTAGAAAATGGAATGGAATAACTCATTTGATATTAGAAATATCCCGTTCAAAGAGGTCTCGTTCATTCAATGTTTGTCATGAAAACTGTTCATATTATGCACGGGGAAGGAAATGCTACCTGAATACTTATACTTCCTGTTTAAACTATAGATATGTAAGCATGTGTTGACAAAGCAGATACTTGTATGTTTTTGTGGTTTCTGTTACACCGTTTGCATTATAGTCACTGTTCTCTTTTTCCTTTTGTAAATGTGCTGTAAATGACAAGGGCTGGAGGAAGTTTGGTGGACGCTTTCATCTTAATAACTTAAACAAAATGTTACAGCGCATGCAGACTTTAGTGACCCCAACTGAACTTCCGGTACACATTCACAAACAATAGAGTGCCTGTAGATTATTTTTGATAACAGTCAAAAGAAACCGAGAAGAACCGTTACTAAACTTGTCTCTCAAATATTTAGAATTTTGACTGAGATACCAAGCCCAACCGCTAGATGCCAATGTAGAAAAATGTTTCTTGCTTTCCTGTAGCTCAGTGGTAAGAGCTTTGCGTTGTGGGTTCGATCCCAGGGGATTGCAAATACCTATGTAAAATGTATAGGATAAAGCAATATAAATCGTTTTGGATTAAAGCGTCTGCCAAATGCCTAAATGTAAATGTTTCTTAAAATTTGACCGAACTAGAGGACCCAATAAATAAAATGAACATGAACAACAAAATTCAGCAAATAATTTACATTTACATAGAGTACATAACATGAGATTATGACAATTGCATTTCATGCAGTGTGTAATGTTGCCGTGTTTGAAAGTAAGCAGTCTACCAAGTTGGAAATCCGAATGTGAATGAATAACAAAGATATTGGCTTGGAAAAAAGGGAGTCGACTCTGAATCACGCAAACGAGTCGTCCCTAGTCTGATTCGACTACTGCCGCGGATTTACATCACTACGTGTAGTCCTCGCTTACGCTGTGCTAGGACCGCCCGCGAAAACTTCACTCTTCTCCCCACAACACTGTAGCTTGTGAGCCTCAATCGCAGCAGACTAGACCAACTGACCAATCACATCAGACTAGGCTAGCGGAAAGGAGGGGAATAGACGGATGAATCGCGGAACGAATCATTTGAGAGTCAGTCAAGAAGGTAAGAATAACGGCCTATTATTACGAAATAATAGTGATTTTACACCTATGTACATAAACTTGTTGTTGGACACTCCTTAAACTTAAGTGGACCTTAAAAATCCCAAGTTATGTACTCTTTAATATAATTATTATTAGGGATGGGAATTGATAAGAATTAAACGATTCCGATTACATTATCGATATTGCTTATCGGTCCGATTCCTTATCGATTCTCTTATCGATTCTCATTGGGTGAGGGAATAAGTACAAATTTGTTTGTTTGTATTAACTCGCTTTAATATCTGATAAGAACACAGCACATAATCAGAGTGTACACAAATTATGTGTAGCAACCTCAGAACAAACCTAAAAGTAGGCTACAAAGTAAAGTCCAGGGACCTATAGAATTTTTCACATTCATCATTGGTCCAGACAAAACGCAGCGCGTGTGTGGCTTCATGATGATGACACATTTGCAACGAGCGGAATCGTTAAGCAGGTTCGCTAACGGTTCCAAGGAATCGATTCACTGGGCACCGGTTTTAAAGAAGAACCGGTTCTCGGTTCCCATCCCTAATTATTATACAGTAAAATAATAATGCTAAATAATATTTACTTATATGAAATTAAACACAAAGCGGAAGTTATCTGAGGTCAGACACGTGTGTCGGATGAAACGGTTTATATTTCCAGTAAACTGTATCGGTCAATAAAAGCGTTTTTTCATACTATCGGCTATCAGAATTTAGTTAATGCAAGTTAATATAACCACCAAGCTATCAGTATCTGCAGATATAACTCTGAATAATCGGCTAACTGTGGAGATTGTTTGTATTGATGCATCTCTAATTAAAACATGCATTGCGAAATCTTAACGCTGTGCCAAACCCTTATCAGATGAATCGTGGTTCCAGCTGTAGTGTACATCAAGTTGCCATTTTCTTCATGCACATTATGATGGTCAAATGCATTCTTATGAACCGAATAAAGTACCTTCTCTGTGTGTGTTTTTGTTAATCATATATTGTGAATACAGGGTTGAGAAAGTAAATGAATTCACAATGATTATAATTGGGAGTAACCATGGAAACCCAAAATCTGTAAAATAACAGTAGGAGTTATGGAGAGCTGTGTGAAAGAACTCAAACCTTTTATCATGCCTCCAGAGCACACCATTTATCCAGTAAACCTGTGGGGTTTCCTCAAATAGGGCTTGTATTATAACTACACTTACATTTCAAAATCAATGCAAACGTCTTTTGAACTTGGGAGAGTGGAGATGTTCACTTCATAAACAACCATCCAACAAACTGGCAGTGGCTTTGTTTATTCACACTCTTTAATTAATGTTTCTTTTTCTTTATTAATGTTTTAATGATCTTTACATGAAAACCTACTTAGGCTTAGTACTTAGATTTTATATAACATGTAATTATCTGCATTGCATTGCAACTCTGGATCAGTGTTTGTGGGCTTTCCTGTAGCTCAGTGGTATGAGCATTGCATTAAAAACGCAAATTTGTGGGTTCGATCCCAGGGGATTGCATACGACTAAGTATAAATGTATAGGATATGTATCTCACTTTGGATAAAAGCATCTGCCAAATGCATAAATGTACATGTAAATGTTAATGTTTGTAACTTCATACTGGAATGATTGTTTCTCATTTTATACTAGTAATAACCTGTTCAAAAAGGTAACATTCTTTCATTATTTATTGTACACTTACACATATAATGAATAGGTTGTGAGGTGGCAAGTCTGCCCAATTTTCAGCGAAATGACCAAAAAATAAAAGATTAGAAAGTCAGATATTTTTAATATCTCTGCATTCCAACAGCGGCTATGTGTCAGGAGATGCTTCATGCGATCACAGCAGTGTAAATCCTTCCTGCTGACTTCTTTGATGCGTTGCTCACTCGCAGAGACGAGACGGGGGCTTTGTAATGCGCTCCAATTACATGGGTTCCATTCAAAGGCTTGCGTAGCTATCATCATGCTTCGTCTGTTGTGCAGTGTCAGGGCTGCGTTAAGGAGAGAGGTGGGAAGCAGGACATGAGGAGAATTGGATGAAAGTGTCAAATTGTGGCAACAAGGCTTCTGTTTAAAATCAGTTCTTATCCTCTGTAAGTTGGAGATTGACATTTATGCATTTGGCAGATGTTTTATCCAAGCCAACTTTTTTATCAGTATGTGCATTCCATGGGAATCAATCACATGACTTTGTCATTCCTAGCCCCATGCTCTACCAACTGAGTTACATGGTAGTCATAAGGACACGGTCAAGTTAAATAATGCAAGCCGTTTAGATGGAACAAGTGCTTCAATCATGTAGTTTTGCAAACACAATTTTTTTCAGCTCATATTAGACATTCACAAAATCGGAGGCAGTAAAATTGTAAACCGCTATAAAAATGGTCAGATGAATAATGTCTATAGATTCTCATGGGCAGAAGCCACTTCACATGATCTTATTTGGTATCTGAGAATAAGCAGTTTATATGCAGTTGCATTTACTGCCCGTCTAAACTGAGTTTACAGTTTGAGAAATCTGCTTCAGTTGAATGCAAATTATAGTGATTTTGTTGGTTTTGCGTACAGCACTTAAGCTTTACATTCATGAAGTTAGATGTTGTACAGGAAAGACTCATTCAAATTTTATGAATTGTGTAAGATTTTAGGAGATTTTTTTCAAAGATTATGTTTTGCTTTGATTTGTGCAGGTTTTTATTTGACATATGTGAAAATAGGGATAGCTCAGCCAAAACTCTAATTTTGTCATCATTCGCTCATATTCGCTCATATATGACTTGTATTGTGACACAAAACCAATGCAAGTCAATGGGGACCAACAGATTTCTGCAACCGACATTCTTCAAAATATCTTTTTAAAAAAATGTTCTGTACGAAAAATATTTGAAATGTCGAGACGTTTAGTAAATTGTTGTTTATTTGTCAAATACACAGTAATAAATATGATGATAAAACGCATGATAAAACTTGAATTGGAAGTCTGGTCAACTACTTAGACTTAAGTTACAAAACAACAATTATAATAATATTTTCAATAAAAATAACAATAGGAGTCTAAATAAACACAGATTCTAAATAGAATATATAATTCTATAGTTATAAAAAATACAGTAAGTGTTTTAGTTCATTAAAATTATTCTCAGCTTTACACTATAAGGGTTTCTCAACTTTGCTCCAACTGTGAAATCTATTTGGCGTGTGCACTTGTGTATATTATATGCAAAGCGTCATCTTTATTAATTTAGTAATTTTACAGTCAACCAGATACATTGTCATAGCACCCTGTAATGGAACCCTGGTTATAAGACTCTTATTCATACCAGTGTATGTGTACTTTCATTTAGAAGCAAAACCTCTCATTTCCCTCCTTGACAGCAGCCGTCTATGAACTGAAATATTTAACATGGCACTTTATCAGAATCACTCGCCGTCTATTCTAAATGTACCTTTTGATGTAAATTCAAAGAGCCAGGAGAGCGTTGTGCTATACTCTCATCATGAAAAAACCTCTCTTCATAAGAAAGTTGAATAACATTTGACCAAAAATGTAATAAGTTGGTGGTGTCAGGGGAGGAAAGTAATGCGATTTGACTTTTATTTTCTTTTTATTCCATTATTGATTTATAATGATATATTATGTGTTTTTAAGGGTAGCCTTTAATCTTCTATGCGGCACAGCTATGGGTTTTTCTTATTATTTTTACCTGTTCGATTTTTAATTGGATTTAAAGATAAATAAATAACCTTAACAACCCTCCATCATCAGATAAAAATCAATGTTGCCAGTGCACACACAATATAGAAAAGAGAGAGCAGTTGCTTGGCGCTTCGGTGCATGACACATAGTGGATAAGACCATCTTTCTCTGGTTTGCACACATATTTGAAATCCCAGAACATTCTGTGTGCATGCAGTAGTATTTATATTTATTACAGCTTTTTGCTTGTTTTGGATGTCTGTTTGACCCGGGCATTATTTAGATTTTGAACTGCAAATCCTTAAACAAAAAAGACAATTCAGCTGGTTTGGCTCCCTTTCATTCTGTTTTCTCTGAGGCACTTTCTCCATATCAATGACAGATAAGCTTGCTGGCGACTCCGTTCAACCTAAATAATAAAAACGGCAGTTCCTCAGATCCCGGAGAAACGGTCATCATTTCGGTTCCCACAGCAGTTCCCTGTGGTTTTTGTGGTCGAAGCGTTGGATTTCATTTCACAGCAGAAATGTGGAGCTTGCTTACTATATGGTTTGAAGTAAGCAGATTGCCAGTAGCCATCCAGACTCCAAAATAATAGTGGTTGCACATTGCATTTTTACATTTTCATTTATTTTTATAGCCCTTGTACCTTTGTTCATATAGTTGCTTTTTATCTTTCAGTGGTCATGTAGGCAGAGCAAAATGCTATGCAGATCTTATAGATTTGACTAAATTTTTGGATAAAAAGTAAACTAATCGGTACCCTTAACAAATTTGAATTTGTGATGGTAAGCTTATGATAATGATTTCCAGAGTGAGCTGCGGGGTACTATTTTGCCAAAAATGTGAGTTTGATGTCAACCCACATAAAGATGTAAACTAACCTGCAATTTTATGTTTCAAAGAGAGATGAAAATTAACATTAATGAGAAAATTTTTTTAACGCAGAACAATTTGTGGTTGCGTTTATCCTCGGAATCGTGTTTTAGTCGGCATCTATTTGCTTACGTTATTTACACCATGATTGAGCTTTGGAAACTTTTGTATTCAATCAATAAAAGATTATACATTTTGATCATGGACCACCATGAAAATAGAAAGAAAATAACCTTAAGCACAAAATGTATAAGAGATGATGGACGTCCATTTATGAAGCTAGATCTGGGGACCTTAATAGGCTGATGTTATCTTCCGCATTAAATATCAATACAGAGACCTTCTCTGTTTGGTCCCCCAAATAATTCTTTATTTGCTGTACAGAAGAAATGTAGGCCACTTTATATAGTGGCTCAAAATGAGAATTTGTATGAGAGGGCCATCGGTTGAATAGACATAGGAGCCAGGTCATAGGAAAATTGAAAGATTTCATTTGCTAAAAAGGGGAAAAGCATTCATATATATTAGGCTTAAAGCTGGTTTGTTCTTCCACAACTCCAGTAAAAATTTAGTTTGCGGTAAAACACCCACACAAGGGGAAATCCCTCTAGCTCACGAGCAGCTTTTAATTAGATATGCAGCAGAAGCCTGATATCCTGATCCAGGGCCTATATAAGCTTTATTGGATGGCCGTATTTAAAAGAGGGATATTATCCTGGATGGGTATTATGTGAAATGGAAAAATGATCAGTACTTTTATGCCGCTTCTGAATTTGTATGGAATTGCATTAAGCTCGCAATTAAACAGCCACCCACAAAACTATAAAGTAAAGGCGAGATGTGCACTATCGAGCAACACTGATTTAACAAAATAGCTAAGCATGCATCACTTTTGCTATATTTTGCACCTTTTAAAGCTCAGAAAAGGGGTGCTTTTCCATTTTTAAAGGATGTGAGGCTTTTGCCTGGCAGGCAATAGAATCTCATAAAATCACATTTAATGAGGGACCTAAGTCATAAATATGGTCCAAAACATCATAAAGACTTGGAGGTGGGCATTTTAAATGGGTTCAGTTAGCAACCATCCAGAATATGGTATTGTCAATACCATAACAACCACATAGAAATATGCATAGTACATTCTAAAAACCATATAAAAAGAATAATAACCGCCCATAAGGCTAGTTTGCCATCGAGTTTGCATATTCTAAGAATTTGAATTCGTATTGCTTTCTGAAGCCATGTCATATTGAACGCTTTCGTTTTGAACTAAAGGACTTAATAACCTCACTGTAAGTTATTCTGAGAACCTTGTGTCTTGTGTCTGATTTGTCATATTAGGAGGCTTGAATACATGGGGAATTCACTCACTAATACTTCTTTATACAGTTTATTTCAGTTTCCTGTTGGTTTGGAAGACTCATGTTGTTTTTCTCGCTGAATAAGTGATTCACAGCACTGCAGCTAAATATCATGCCTGCATAGCTGTCAGGGGCAGTCTTAACAAATTCCATTGAATTTCCTTAGAAAGGAAGACGTGCCAAGGCTGGAGTTTTTCCCAATTGATGTGCTTAGACTATGTACCATATTTTGGACGTGATGTTTATTTTCACAGGTGTACATTCACTTGCTTTATGTAAGCTTATTTAAACAACGATTTGAGATACTTTTTTTTAAAGTTTATTTGGATTACTGCATGTTATAACAGCAATCACCATTAGCATACTAAGAGGTCTCGCTGCGTACTTCAGTCAGCATGTGTAAACTATACTTTATCCCTAAAGAAAATCTCTTTACATAGTCTTAAATGCTTTTGGTTTGGAACAACATGAGGGTTTGTTGGCGAACCTTCTCCTTTTAGTTAATTTGCACATGCTTTTGGAAAATGTGAATTCGAGGCTCCTGTGCATTTACTGCTTGTTAAGGTTATTACAGAACCCTCACCTAGCCAAAATATTTGTTTGTGTGAAGCAGACTGATAGATACTGTTTGCTTTGCTTTTAAGTTAATTAAAAGACTTGTTTACTTTCAGTAATAACAGTCCCACCATGCAAACATGTGCACGCTGTTTGTTTTGTCTGTTTTTTCTGCTAATAAAGTTGATTCACAAATGCTCACAGATTAAAGAAACAGTGCACACAAAAATGAAAGTTGTTTTCTAACACTCAAGACATTCCAAACCTGTCTTTTCTGCAGAACTCAAAAGAAGATATTTTGAAGAACATTGCAAACCAAAGAGCATTGGCATTGAATGGACAGAAAATCACGGAGACATTTCTCAGAATATCTTTGTGTTCCAAAGAATCATCTACAGGTTTTGAACCACATTAATACATATTTTAAAGTGATAGTTCACCCAATAGTTTCGTTCTTGTGCAGAAACCGAAGAGCACTGGACCCCAAACAACATTTTTGTTGTTAACAACATTTTTCAAAGTATCTTAAAAAACATAGCCACAACAACACTTTATTTCTCAGTGTCATACATAGATTTTTGGTCAGTTTTATTTATTATTTTTTTTTCTTTTTTTGCATGTAATAAAGCAGCACAAAACACTAAACAACATTTATTTAGATGTTAACAGAGTTGGTTTGTATGCATATCATTGAAAACAATGTTAGCAACTGTAAGTTATTACAGTAGAGAAAACTAGTTAACTTTGAGCTTTTTTGTGCTATTTTTGCCTTCCGGGTTTAAAATCCTCATCTAGCCGACGTAAACGGATGTGACGTGGTTTTGTACGATTGTATGTTGATGTTGCGTCGGTGTCTCATAATTATTCTAGAGAGTGTTTTCTTTTCCAATGAGAAGACATTTCTCCTAATTATGACCGTGACCGTGACCGGTTTGTTTCTGTCTGACCCTTCAGAGAGAGGCGTTCATGGCACATGATAATAGGCTGATGGATAAATGAAGACACACTTACCAGGAGTTGTAAAAATACACATTCTAATAATTATATGTTGAAATTGTGGTGCACAGAAACCGGTTCTGATGGGCATTTGGAGTTCTCGGTGGGCCAGAGCTCATGTGGACCAGAGCTCATGTGGACCA
The DNA here is from genome assembly GCF_015846415.1 of Triplophysa dalaica. Lineage (NCBI taxonomy): Eukaryota > Metazoa > Chordata > Actinopteri > Cypriniformes > Nemacheilidae > Triplophysa > Triplophysa dalaica. The sequence goes on from NC_079547.1 coordinate 16,329,379, forward strand.
GTACAGCTCAATGTGTCACGTTCGCAATTCAAACAGACTGAGGACTTTCGACACTGATGAAAGGTGGTTTCCCGACCAGCAGAATGCGATGGTAAACAAACGGTTGCGACACTGCAACAAATGCTAGTCACAACGTTAGAGCGCCCGTCTTCCATGCCTGACCGATCGCCGGTTTGAAGCCCGCTTGTCATGGATGTGAATAAGGCCCGAACAGTAGCAAACTGTTTTACTCCGGAAACCTTTAAGAAATGGAGATAAGTGGACTTTTGGACTCGCCCATGAAGGCAGTCTGTGTCAGGAATGCGGTACCGTAACCTGAGGACTTTTCCATCACATATTTTAAGAACGATTATGCTTGCATTTTGTTAAAAATAAATACTTGAATTACTTTTAGTTGCTTATTTAACACCACTGTGCCTTGAAAGTATGATTCGAGACTTCATAATACAGGTAATGATTAAAATATTTTAAGATAGGGAATCGGATCACTTCTTCAACTCTTCTTCTCACAGCGTTTACACCCATTTTAGTTACATTTTTCAAAACAACAGTAGGGTAGACTGTATGTGAAAAGGGGGGTTCGATGACCCTATTATGTCAAGGCAAATGATATTCTTTGTATCTAAATCCTGAAATTGTTCTGAATTAAGCTTCATTTTTAATAGCGTTAGGAAAACCATGATGTAGACAACAAAGAAGAAGAGAGTTAGGTATTATTATACTTTTAGATCAGCCTGGAGGTGTAATGAACAAGCTCTCACCTATAACTTACAACTACAGAGCTAGAACTCACCCCAAGGAACTGGTATATTTCCATCACACCGTCATCAACTTTTCTCACTCAGTTCTGGAAAGAGGGAGGAAAAGTGAAAAGCATGAATGAGGAGAAGCTGTGGTCCCCACTGTGCTTTTGTGCTTAGAGGCTCTTCACCATTCAACCAAATTATATTGTTCAGAGTCATTGTGCCTTTCCAGAGACTTTTATGCAGATACCGTATTTAACCATCTAAAGTTTTAACTGCTTTAAGAGGAAGATTGATCATTATTGCCTGGTTTATCATATGTAAGAAATCTAATAGTGAATCATATCCATAGGTTAAACTATAAATATTTATGATAAATCTTTTTTTGCATATTTTCTGTCAACTTTGTTTCTGCTTGTTTTCTTCATTTACTTATTCTTTTTATTATCGTTTTTTGAAACAACCGAGCAGTATTTTTTTTTATGTGTAATACATATTTTAGTTATTAAAATGACTGTTCGCGCCCTATAAAGTAACCCAAACATTATATAAATATACAATATTCTTGTATTCTTTACTTCACTGTTATTCTATTCTCAATGTTATGTATATGACTCTTCTTCCGTATTTTTTGTCAAAGCCATGAAACCGATTAAATAAACCCTGTTCCCATTCTGAACTGCTGGACAGAGGGTTGGTTACGCTGCAGTTACATTACTGCGTTATTTGCAGTCATTTCAGCTGCTGTATTGAACTCATCAACTTGTCAATTGTTTTTCCACAATTTGCCATCTTCCTGGACACCTTGAAGATATCTTTATTGGTTGTCATAGAAACGCTGTCCTTTAGGATATTCTGTATCCATGGACACTGCAGAAATCTAAGTGCCACGTCTGTTTTTGGGGTATTTTTGGAATTTTGAGAGCGCGAGAAAGAGGCTTGTTCCCAAAAAGTCAAGTTTTTATAAGCTCTGACAGTGAAAGGTAGACATCATATATCATGTGGATACTGATCAGATGTCTGTGTTCTGTTGTCTACATAAGCTTATAAGACAGATGTGACGTGCCGCAGTCAAATGTTCTGTCTGGTCAGAAACCTCCCTTTTCTTTTTGGGAGATGCAACTTTTTTGATAAGCAACAGTAGCTGTCACCAAGATCCAGCCTGCTTGATGATTAATCCTGACACATTGTCTGTCCCATTGTGCAGCTCCGGAGTTGTAGATATGGCCAGCCCTGTGACTCACACGCCGCCTTGACTGCAAAACTCTATCAAAAGAGATGTGCTAAAAGATTATGAGAACATTTTGACTTCTGGCACCCTGGAACATACAGAATGCTTTGATTTCTGTTCCTTGCTAACAAAAACTGTCAGAAAGGTCTTTCATTTGACGTCTAGCTCACAAAATAGACTTCAAATTTGAAAATCTTCTGTTCTGTGTTGTTCGATAGACATGTGCGATGTTTCCTGAATGATTCAGAATGCCATAAAGACAACACAGCACTGACTCAATAAGGCAAGTGACAGTTCAGTCAAGTGTCAACTAGCCCCAAAACACACTGCCGGTGGCCCCTGGCCCTCCTACGCTAAATGTCAAACATCTAAACAGAAAATATTGTCTTTGGCTTTCAATCTTACCCACACATGCTCAGACTGTCAAGTCTTCTGCGGAAGTTAAAAAATGCTGCCAATAATGGCGGATGTCTTTATGATGGATCACCTTGCGTTTTGGGCTGATTCAATAATACACCCTTTTCTTACATGTTAAGACTATGAAGTAGTGTTGTCACGATACAAATTTTTTGACTTCGATACAATACCTAAGATTAGTATTTCAATAAATCGTTACCATGCAAAAAGAACATACAGGAAGTAATTAAATAAAAAATGATGAAATTTTTTACTCTTACAATTTAAAGTGTACCTGCCTTGCTTTTTGAACATGTCTTTACTCTTATTTAAAAATGACAGAGACCTACATATGATTGTCATGTACCAATCTATGATATAATCGTAAACGTTTAAGTGTTTGTTGTGTGTTAAAGTGAAACGAGAAAATAAACTGTTTAAACTAAAATGAATCTACATAAATACTAGCTAAAACCTTAAAGCATTGTTAAATTCATTCACTTCAATACATTAAAATTCATTAAAAACATTACAATGCATTCTGACATTTTCTCTTTTTACAGGATCTATTATGTAACTTAATACAAATCTAGTTGTTTATTCATATTAGTTCATTGATAAATGTTAACAAATACAATTGTTAATATTTTAAATTGATTACTAATTATTGGTTCATGTTATCGAACAAATTTTTAGAAATGGAACCTAGTTATGAAGCGTTATCAATGCTGGTAATGTAGGCCTGTCACATAAGCTTCCTGTCACTTTTTAAGTTCTTTAAACGGGTCGGGATGTCTGTTGGTGAAATGCTTTGCCAAGCTGATCATTTTGGCACTTTTGGTCCGCAGATTTTGCACAGACAGACTTTGTCTACCCCTTTGCTCATCTGCTACACGGACTAGCCGTGAATACACTGAAAAGGCACTTATGTTTGCCGCCGTGACTTTCATTTCGTCGTCACCCTGAAATCAGCGCTGCAAATAGGAGGAAAGAAACTTGCCCGCATCCACTGACTGAAGAGTGTGCTGAGAGCACATGCACGAACACATACGGCTGCCGCAAATGGACGCATTTCAGGATGCGTTTCCTCTTAAAAGTACCGGTGCGTCATTAAAGTACCGGTACCAAAGAAATGAGAATTTGGTATCGTTTTAACAGAAGGGTATCGCGCTACTTTTCTTGTACTGGTGTATCGTACAACACTACTATCAAGTGTAGTTTAATAGAAGGGAGTCAATTCCCTTCACTTTGTTTGTGCATGTGAGGGACCCAGGATTTGATTTGTGGATCCCTGGCATAAATCAGTGTTCCAGACTGGAGCTCTTAAACCCTGGAGGGTTACTTTAATTCCTAATCTCAGCATGCGGATGTCACTCTGTTGAAAGATGCCATTTTTCAAAGGTGACCCATGTTGGATAATGTGACTGCTATTGTAATGAGCCAAATGAGCTTGACATTTTGAAGGTGTAGATAAAGCGAAAGGCTTCTGTGCTCTTTCTTGGGCATAACCACCACACGGTACAGAAATGGGATAATATCTGAAGATGAATTATTGTTTTCACAATTTTTAAGGGAGTGTATCGCCACTGGTTGTGAGTTAAATCATTACATTGTATTGTAAGGTTTATAATCGTATAAATAAGTAATCGTTTCTATAGCAGACTCAACATGACTTTTGGAATACAACATAAGATTCTGGAGGAGCTGCATTGGCTACTTCAGTTTTATAGGGAAATATTATGAGCAAATGATGGTGCTAAATTATTGTTTCCTACAGGAGCGGGAGCCATGTGTCAGAATACTGTGTGCGGGTCTGATTCAGATGGCAGATTCATGTTTTTGGCAGAGCCTGATTTGCAATTTCGTTTGATGTGTTTAATCACATCATTTACATTAATGCATTTGATATACACTGGAGTGTACATTTTCTAAGTACAGCCGTGGGAAAAAATTAGGAGACCATTCCAAATTTGATTTAATCAGCATTTCTAGATTAATGGTGGCCATTGCAGTCTGTCTATTGAATTTACACAAAATTTAACATCAAGAGTGACAAAGCGATCCAACAGTAATGTGAAAGACTGACAGCATGAAAAGACAAAAACGAAAACTGTGAACGATCGAGGTTATCACATAAAAAGTCATTTTTTTACTTTGCCTAAAAACAGGGACAAATATAACTGTTGTATTACTTAAAGTAAATATGAACTTGTTTTCTTTGCAGTATTTAAGGTCTGAAAAATGCAAGGCATCTTTCTGTTACTTTCTTATTTCTCAAAATAATCATTTTACATAAACCCATAATCTCTATAGTACTAAAATAAAGAAAATAATACTTGGTTTAGAGGTCTGAAATTAAGACTCGGCGGTCTGCCTTTTTTCAACACCGGAAAACACCGATTTTTATTAGTTGATGTCTGCAGTTTTTCACTTTGACATGTGTATCAAACTTTTATTTATAGCCTTTTCTCAAATAAAATAATCTCAAAATCTAAATTCTAATTCACTTATAATATCTGTTAAATCGCCTAGCTTGATTTTAAGGTGCCCAATTTTTCACTCATCAAATGTTAATATATATATTTATTTTAATCACCTGATTAGCTAATCGGGAAACATTTTTCATCAACTTAAATCTGGTATTGCTTCCATTTCCTGTATGCCATTTAAAACTCTATATATTTCAACTAGATTCATTCTAAAACCTTAGCTGCTTATAGTTTTCTGGTGGGTTTTGTTTTCGGAAACAGGAAGATGTGTGAACTCTGCTGTGACCTTGCGGGTTCAGCTCAGAAAGGAATTCGAGATAAGCTCAATGCTGCTCATTGTTTGACTGAGAGTGTGCAGGTCTCTACTCTGTTCATTTGTCAGCACTGATGTAAAGTTTGCTCGGGCCTCTAATTTATGAGTCACAAATGGAATCTTGAGCTCCGACCTGCCAAGCTGAAAACATATCCCATGATGCTCTCTGTCTGTGTGTATCTTTTAATTTCCATGTTGTGCATTTAAATCCATTTTTAAGCAAATGGGGTTTAAAATGTTTAAACAGATTTCTTATGTTGTATCAGTCTCTATAATTTTACTAAAACCAGCTGCACAAGAAAAACACGAGTTGTTTTCTTTCCAAGGAGCTTGAGAAGTGGTCCATATTTTGCTTTAATCCTTAATTCATATGTCTCTCACAAACAGCAGTGTCTGTATCTTCTATGACCCCTGTGAGTCAGTACCAGATGAAATTTCACTCATCACCTGCTGAGAGACAAGAAATTGTGTGCAGGTGGCTAAAAGAAACTCAATTAGAATGGAGAGAAACAGGAAGGCATCACTGGAGAGAGGGGGTGGACACTGAAAGAAGGGTAAACATGAGCCATCACCTGGTTAGTATTAGGTGCTCAAGTCTTGACTTTGCCTTGCAGGACGTAAGGCTATAATGAATATTGACTGGTCAAACATTGAATATTGAGGGTCTTAAATAGAAAAAGAAAGATCTAGAATAGACAATCTTTACTGCTCTGTGTCTGCTTGTTTAATGCTCATATTTTTTTTCAGTTGGTTTTGTTTCATGTCACCATGAACTATTTCATTTCTGTAATATCTGCATAAACAAATACATACATGTAGATGAATAGATATCTATGTGAATAGGTTTTATTTGGTGTTCACCAGCCATTTCTAAAATGTCAAACTGTATCAAAACTTGTCATGTATATGTGAATCCCCTAAATATATACAGTATGTACGTGTTATTGTGTTTATAAGTAAATACTGAATTAACACAGACATATGTTATGTAAATAAACATTTATTCTGGTTGCGATTAAACACAATTAATCGCTTGACAGCCATAGAACCTATATATTTCTTAAACAGTGTATATGGCTCAAAACTTGAGGTCATATAAAAAATCAATTTGGAAAACATGAAGCAATCTGATGTGGTCTCATGGACACCTCAGTCTACTAACATCGATCTATATGAACCTATAGGAATGAGAAATGAGGACACGCTGCTCCAGATGCTTTCCTTGAGGAGATGCTTGTTTACTATTGTTAGAATGTTTGCACGCAGACAGAGCCGCTTGTACCAACACCCCCATCCATACATCTCTGACCAGGCGATTGTCACTCTCATTGGTGGAAGAGTGCTATATGCTCTCATTATAAAGTGACCTTAGCCCTGAGGATCTCCGGTATAGATAAACCCTTTCCTGGAGATTCTACCCAGATGTACTTAAAAGGCTTAACTGTTCCCTTCCACTCTTTCTGCTCTGTTCAAGGTTGCAGTCCTGCATTTAAATTTTCTAAGTGTTAATTGCACATTTGAGCTTGTTCTCAAGGACGTATGGCAATAAAAATAAGGGTGAAGTCATTGATGATGCTGGAGGGCAAACAACTCTGTTTCTGTTATAATGGCTACTCAGATTGAATGTAATTAATAGAGGTATTCTAAGGTTGGCAGAATGGTGAATTGACTGCTGTGTATTGATGGATCACTGATTTAATTTTCCTTTTCATCCCTTCTCTGCTTTCTTACAGTATGAATTTAAGGTGAAGAATATCAAAAAGAAAAAAGTCAACATCTTCGTGTCTGTGGACGGAGTAAAAGTAGGACTTCGGAAAAAGAAAAAGGTGAGCTTATCTACACAGGGCTCGACATAAAGGACTGCGCGATGGCCCGGGGCCAGCATGGGAGATCCTCGAGCCAGTCGAGAGAACTGTTACTTGCCCGATCGGACTAGTTCTGTTTCTTTTAATGGGTCGCTTTCAATACTACACATAAGATTCAATTTTATCTAAATAATCATGGTCTTCCGTTTATTTTAATATACTGTATAAGCTTCATAAACAATAATTCACTCCCCATCACAGTAACAGAGAGTAGACATAATAAAATAATCATACATAATGCGGGGCAATGAACCAATGCACCTGTGAGTAAAACGTCTGTTATTGTGTATTTTACATTAATATATTTTGATAATGTCAGAAGCACTGCCATTTTCTGAAACCGAAAGTTGAAATCGAGTCTGACGGAAGGGATTGGGCGATGTCTTTCTATCACAACGCGCTGCCATTATTGTAACGTTTATTTTATGGATTCATGCAGAACTAAACCAGACATACATAAAGAATAAAATGAGACAGAGAACATCATCACTGGATTTATAATATGAAGGTTTGTAGTTAAAATCAGAAAGTACATGTCTCAGGTTGCTGTCCTGTAAACAGTACAAAAACATTAGAACTAGAGCCCCCTCTTAGCTGAAAGGTGTTTTTAAATTAAGATATTAACTTTAAACAGGTGGTAATAAGGTATTTAGATAGTTTACATTATTTATACAAAGACTTTTAATCTAGACACATATACTGCTGTAACCGGAATTTATTTTACCATGCATCAAATGATGCGGAAGTAAATAACGTGGAAGCGTGAAAAAGGCCTATTGGAGGGTTACATCGATCACCGTACTCTCCTACAGTGTTTAGCCTTTTGATGAAATGGCTTTAAAGTGCCTTAAAGTGCTTTTTGGGATAGTTTCAGAGCCAAGATGCGTCAAAGCAATTTCTGCATTATAGGTTGCCTTGTGATTATAATTTCAACATAAATTATTGATTTACACAGGTGTTTTATCTCTCGGCTTAACTTAGAGCGAGTACTAAAATTAGAACTAGCTCCTGCCTTGGTTATATTATCATACATTAAAAAAACGATGTGTGATATACTGACATAATTCCTTTCATTTTGCAGAAAAAAGAATGGACCTGGGATGAAAGCAAGATGATGGTGATGCAGGACCCAATTTACAGGTGCGGAGCTTCCTACAATCTCGTGTTCATTTTCGCTTCATCCTGCACTTGACTAATGCAGCTGTCATTCCAAAAGTGAGGAAAATTATGACAGGAGAGAGGAATAAAACCATCAGGGCATCAGCCCCAGAAATGTGCATTTAAATGTTTCAGTTTCTGAATCACAATGGCTATGTTTGCGATTGGCAGCTTTTTTGCTAACAAGTGGGATTCAGATTGTCACGTTCATGCAGCAGACTGAATCAAGAAATGTCTGTAGGATCAGGGGGCTTTAATTTAAGTCTGTAACCATAGAAACAAACATAGTAAATATCTCAATTTTGCCAGCACTTTATATTAAAGGAATAGTTCACCCCAAAAAATGCTGTTCTGTTATCATTAGATTCAGGATCTAATATGTTGACATTGTTGGTTAATTAATCTCTTCTCAAGCGAAACAATAGATTTGTGTGGTGCGAAACAAGCATATCTGAGCACAAAATGTTCATATGGTGATGCACCGATAACTGCAAATCTCATTGACTACGTTAACATACACCTTCATATAATACACCTTCATTATAATGAGATTTTGTCAATATTGTGACTAAACAGCATGTGTTTGTGTCACATACCCTGGGAAGCAAATTCATAGTAAACGTGACATTCTGACATTTTAATGTTAACACAACTTGCTGCAAACCGTCTCCGCTATTTACCTTCATCTAGAGGAGCTTGAACGTAAACAACCGGCATTTTTATCATGTTTATTTATGTTGGCACTGAATAAGTATGGATAACTATTGTTTCTTTTGTGTGTTTTTGACTATTTTCGCATGAGACGACGTGCGAGATCCAGAGAACAAGAGTTCGACAACTTATCAGCCTGTCACCATATTTAAATTGAGCACTAGGATAAGCTTGTATTGGCACTTTTTGCGTTAAGTGAACAAACGATGTCATAAACATGATAAAATCACATGAGGACGAGTACATTTTGTTATATTTTTCGGTAACACTTTAGTATAGGGAATGAATCTCACTATTAACTAGTTTTTTATTGGAATGCCTTTCATTAGCATATTGGCTGTTCATTACTACTATATAGCACATATTCAATATTTTTGACCATATTCTACATCCCTGATCTTACCCAATACCTAAACCTAAAAACCAACTTAATAATCAATCAATCAATCAAAAACTTTATTAAGGACACTCACGGTCCAGAGATGCACACAAACATACGTTCATATTATCACGTATTTACATATAAGCTAAGAAAACCTTAACCTAGAACCTAGAAAAGAATCTGACTGAACAAAGTGCTGGGTTCATCAGCACTGCACAATTCACAGAGCCTGAGAGTCTACACATACATCTAAACATAAGATTACGCAACACAGCAGTGCAGGTTAGCACATCAACACTGACAAACATATGGCTTGCACTGCTCCATCGTGGCACTCTGAGCAGCAGCCTCATACCATCATTAAATGCCACATTAGGTTTTCGGATTCTGCTCTTTCTATATGGCCGCCACAAATGGGGCGTGTACATAGGGGTACAATATGGCTTAAATAATGTAGTCTTCACAGAACCTGAACACATTCAATTTGTGAATCAACATATTTGCTTGCGCATAAATCATACAACACTGTCTATAAATATCCCTATCATCAGACAGGTCCAGTTATATAATGCCCTAAGAATTTAAAGCGCGCATAACAAACAGGGTTTCTGCTAATATCATATTAATCTTGAGTGCCTATAGAGTAGTATTGCATACTACGTATCTTCGAGGAATGTTTAGTGTGATCACATTTATAAAAGATAGATACAGCTTTACGATTGTTTCCGAAAACATACGGCGCGTGTGGGGGGAGGGGTAGGCTAAACTAAAGCACATTGTCAACAAAACACAGACATCAGTTTCAATGATGCACATGCGGGGGGGAGGGGAAGGCTGAACCAAAGCACGTGCGCCCCATTGTCAACAAAACACAGACATCAGTTTTACTCATCGCACTCGGTTCATGTCCGGCCTCTTCTAGCGCCGGGACTACCGGCTCCATACATCAGTTTCCATCGATCACCAAATCCAGCGTTATATCCACAGTTTATATAACATTCATCACCCAAATGCAGTAAACAAACACCTGAACTTTGCTCTCTCTCTCTCTCTCTCTCTCTCTCTCTCACACTCTCACACTCTCACACTCTCACTCTCACTCTCTCACTCTCACTCTCACTCTCACACTCTCTCTCTCACTCTCACACTCTCTCTCACTCTCACTCTCTCTCTCTCTCTTTCTCTCTCTCTCTCCGTATTGGGGTGAACTATCCTTTTAAGTACATGTAGTTACCTGTATTTGGTTTATGTAGTAAGTACACTGTAAGTGCTTATACTGTAAACAAAATGCAACCAAAATTTGTACATGCAGCACAGAGCCTTCTTGGAATTGATGGTAGTCCCTTTTGTCATTTTTCACCGCTGTCGCACTCTTTCTAAGCTGTGTGGACAGAAACTATTTAGCACTCCAAACAAGACTGACAACTGTATTGTGTGTTGCTCAACAGCTCGCTTTGCTGGGATCTCTATTTTTTCATTTAACTCTTTACCACAAGTTGGATCGCAGCAGCTTATGGCACATTACAAACCCTACATGCGATCAGGACATACTCATCCTCAGGTTTCCATGGATATAGCGCCACGTAATGCAACGTTCTTTGACTGGTGGTCGGTATTCACCTGTGCTTAACCTCACTTAATGTTCTTTGTTTTATATGATTAAAGAAGACAGACTGAATTAAAACCACATACAGCATTCATAGAGTCGTGACAATACTTTTTTCAGTTACTAACCAGAACAATTAAAAAATGACATTGAGATTTAATTAGGCTTTGTTTTTATTAAGCAGTGGGAGGCACAATTTATGCTGCCATTAGTTCTCTTTTGATTATACAAATGATTCAATCTGTTCTGCAGATTGGAAAGATCAATGCGGACATCGATAAACACGTATATCTACTCATTGTATTGCAATGCAGCCTCAAAATGATGCTCTGAGTGTCTCAAGGAGAATGATTCAGCATTTACCATCTGCCCACAATGTACTTTAACCATAATAACAGGTTGTGGTTGTAGTTCAAATGGATTTAGTCAGAAGAAAGTAGCAGGGTTTGGTGGTTACAGACATCAATGTCAAGTTCCTAAAACTGCAGGAAGGTAATTGTCGCCTCATTTTCCCCTGCCCTCAACCTAGCATTTACACAAAGGTATACGCGCGCACCCAGCGTTCGTCCTCTGTGCTTTGTGGAGGGTGATGCGGCACCCAATCTACCGGTCGCTGACAGATTTAATAAAAAATGAGATGACTAGCGGATGACAAGTCATCAGTATTGCTTTCTGCTTGCGCTGAAGACCTGATGACTGCCAGGTGATCCGGAACTGGCAAGCAACAACTGTGTTGTCTAAATCTCCTTCAAGTGTTATCGCAAGACTGCACAAAGTTGAAATAGGCATCAAACCAGATTTGTTAGAACCTGTAAAAAGACTGAGATAAAGTCTTTTGTTTGTATCCACAATAAAACTGCTCACCTACAGTAAGACCTCAAGGGCATTCGGAGATCTCAAGTCTGCCTGCAGAGGGACACATAAAAAGTAATACGATTTTCTCCTTGTTCATGTTATTTTGGTATAAGAGTACAAATTGTTAAAAGAAATTAAATAAAAAATCATAAAAATTACAGATTCCAATTCCAAATGTAACATAGGACTACATTTGAAATAGTAATATTGTGGTCAAAGTATCACATTATACTTACTTTGTCTGGAAGTTATTTTAAAGCATTTTCCGGTGTATATGTAATATACAGTAGTTTTGTGATCAAATCAGATCAAAAGTTAAGAAATAGACATGCTCAATATGGGAATAAAGCTATATGTGGTGTGGGAATGCTAAAAGTAACATAAAAACAAGTGAATAAAATTATAAGTTATAACAAGGAATAAAAAGGTTATAAAATCAATTTCAATTATATAAAATATGTTTTAAAACGTTTTTGTTAACCAACACACATTTTACATCTTTCTGTAAAACATGGCATCACTACAACTTTTGGAGGTGAACAGACATGTTCACTGTTGCAGTACATAAAAATATAATTTTAACAATGTAAAAAAACATCTAAACATTAATGTCAAAAACTTTAAATATACATAATAACTTTTTTCAATATTAAAATTATTCATATTTTGCAAACCACTATAATATGCTTGATGCAATAAGCACATTTGCGATATTTTTATATACCTTGCAGTGCTGCTAAATATATATCCAAAATTTCTCCTAATTAAAAAGCATCCGATTTTGTTTATCAACACTTCATATTTCCAGGATCACAGTGTTGGAACTGATCCAGCGCATTATCCAACATCCACATCATCTCTGCAACAAAAGAACGCATCTCCCAGGCAACATGTGAGCCCAGCATCCCCATTACAATATGAAAAGCTCGTCCTTGCTCAAGGATGTGTGCATATGCTTACGTGTGCACGTATTTGCGTTGGTTTGCGTGCGGAGGACTCGCAGAACTTAAGTGGTGTTTTATGAATACAGTTCCATTACAGCAAGAGTACCTACCATACAGCCATTAATACATCACTTGTGATTAAGATAGCTTGCTCGCGATCATGTACCCATATCTTGGGAAGTTAACCAGATTTGTATGATAGTGTATTGATTGTTATGCTAGCTCTCATTGCCTCTCACTAGTTATGTTAATAAAAATAGAAATAACACCAAATCATCAATACCACAATGCCGAATGCATTACAGTACACTACGAACAAAACCACAGTGCGGAATCTCAAGATAATAAATAATGACCGCATGTTTTTTTTTGCAACAACAAGCTCTGATCAATGTGTTTGTGTCCGCTGCCTTGAAATTCACACCTAATCCATAAAGTACGTGTGGCGGATTGCCATCTGACAGAGCGGAATATAAATCAGCTCATTCGCCCTGATTGTTAATATGTCTTGAATCTAGGTGATCGGGAAAGCACATTCAGGGACTGCATACGCTGTTTGTGCTGCAAACACTGCATGGCTCCGTTGACAGCTGACAGCTCAATGGCGGGTTTTAACATTCACTGGTCCTCTGGGGAGCTGTACTGAATCAAAGTAACTTTCAGCTTACCTTAGTGTTACCTTCCTACGGAATGATGGGAATTTATAGGCTGTGACATCAAGGTTTTGGTGATGGTGCTGCAAGTGTTCCTTTTGGGGGTTTGTCATTCATTGGAAAAATGACATGTTGTTAAACTTTAACCGGCTGTCAATCAACACATTTAAGAGTTGCGATTAGATTTGTTGCTATTATATAGCCCATCTAGTTGAAATGTGTGGGGCCGTTCACATTAGATGGGGAAACAGAAGAACAGAATTGAAAAGGAAGAGAGTTTTTTTATTTCTTTAGTTTATTTTCATCTAAATGTAACTATGACAAGGGCCCCCACAAAGGTTTGCTTAGGATCTCCAGACGACGACACTGTTTCTGGCATATTTGTACAATATTTGTTTTAATTGTTCCCTCATGTTTTACAAAACCATCAAAATGTGAGGTGTATGGTACAAAATGAACAAAACGCACAAATTAATTGGACAAAGTGATTTGGCTAACTATAAGCAAGCTACATCATGTGAAAAAATGCATAGAAGAACTGAAAGATCACTTGAACTACATTAATGCATTCTTTGACTACACTATTATTTGTTTTTATTATTTGTTGATCCTATTTAAGAATTGTCTATATAAACAATTTTTTATCAAGATTCCTTAAATTCTATTCAAAGCTGACCTTCAGTTTATATTCCAAACAACTTGTCACCTTAGAATTATAAGGTTTTATCTGCATTCTAAGCAGTTTTGAGATAACATGTTTCAAAGTTTTTGCATTCCATTTGACTTTGTAGAAAACTTTGTAAAAAGTCCCAAATTATACATAATTTAAAGAAAAAACATCACATCAATTTCACAGAATACCTAAATTTTTACAAGAAAGTCATATAGAACCTTATAATTCCAAGGTATGTGACATGACTACGTTTCTTATACATCTTTAACAACATATTTAAACAAAAAGTAGAGAGAGATGTCAATTGTTCACCAAAAGTCGGTCAATAGTTTGCCATTATTGTATACATTCATTAGCATGATTTTCATTTAAAAATAAGTAAAAATAACACAAATTTGTAATACTCAATGAGTAACTGAAAAAATAATTTACTTAACAAGTATAACTTGATAATAAAATCAAATCAACTTGAAATACATTTGTAGTCGTTCAAATTAGACAAATCAATTCGGCATAAGCCAAAGCTTTCCATCTGACTGGCAGACTGTACAAGAATAAAAGAAACACAGCTGACCTAATGCAAGCAGATGACTAAATGTGACCAACCCCTACCACATGTTGTGACTAGAATTTTTTATTTTTTATCCTTGTTGTAGAATTTGGGAGCAGTCCAATACTCCCAACACTTACTTTTACAATCAGCCATACAGAACAACCCACATGGCCCCAAAATGTAAACCCAGCCAGAAATCTTGCTTCTAAATTTACACTCCATTGAGCCTTTTGCTGGCATCACATACTTTAGGGGAGCAATTTCAGAATGTGGACCACCAAAGAAGCTTATTCCTCAGATACTCTTTCTGTAGTCTCAGCTAAAACCGACTATTGTAAGAGCTAGAAGCTCATTAAAAATGCTTGTTTACTTATTCATGCTTTGATAATACCTGTTTTATTCGCTTCTCATTCGCATTCTGTAGTCGTGGACTGTAATTGCATGGGTGTGAGAGAAAATCTTATCGTGTAAGCCAAACCTTTACTGCTTGACTGCTTTTTTGTACAAAGCAAAGATTAATATGTTCACCAGTGGATGTTATTGTGGTACTGCAGTTTTACTTGGATTTGATTTATGTCCCCAACTTGTTGCTTAATTAGGTAAATGTTCTTGTGTGACTTTTATTGGGTGCGCTTTAACGCCACATGTCTAGCTTAAACTTCTTTTAGCCCTTTCAGTGTTGATGAATAAAGTGGGTTACACACCCAAAAAGAAGCCCAGTGCCATTTTCACTTTAAAACCTGCAGTCGATAATGAAATGATATTTACAACATATTTACCTGAGAAAATATTGTTCATGCTCTAAAATAGCTTGGATATAAGACTTCAATGTAAATGTTATATATGGCTTGCAAATAAAATACATATTGCCAGTCATGTATCAAATATGGTTTAACATTTGGTTTCTTCCAGTTGTTGAGGCTAGGTAGAAAAAGCTATACAAATTATTTATACCAAAGATAATGCATTATGAACCACCATTAACCAGATATTAACCAGATGCACCACTGTGATAACTATAAATGGGGAGGGAACGCAATACTCAAATGGGAGCTCTAGCATAGGAAGTCAATAAAACAGCCAATCGTCAATCGATAAAGACTGATTGTCCTCGGGGCGGCGGCTCTACACAGTCTTGTGAGGCACTTGCCAACCTGTATCTGAAGCAACCTCGAAAAATTTGTTTTTAAGTTTGGAAACGAATGTTACTTACATTACAAGTTGATGTCAGGTTAATAGTTGAAAATATGTCATTTAATTGTGTTTTTTGTCAACGATTTTTGAAATATGTCTTCCCCTATTCAAGTATATCTGTGGTGTTGCAAACAAGGCCGTGGAGTGACACGACTTCTGTAAACGGGTTTAATCAGTTGATGAGTTGCAGTGAACCAGTGGCATATAAATAGCTCTGTATATACTGGCATCTTATAATCTTGTTTTGAAGGCGAAATAGATTAGATAGATGTAGATGTGTACACAGTGAGTGTACATATTTACAACTGAGGGTCTGCCGCCTTGCATACA
Organism: Triplophysa dalaica; assembly: GCF_015846415.1. Lineage (NCBI taxonomy): Eukaryota > Metazoa > Chordata > Actinopteri > Cypriniformes > Nemacheilidae > Triplophysa > Triplophysa dalaica. The sequence goes on from NC_079547.1 coordinate 16,345,475, forward strand.
CTATAGCAGCTTTGGTTATGGCAAGCTTTTTACTTCAAAGCTTCAGTCTGCACACAGTCAGGATTGAAGTCAACAGTGTAGAATTTCCTGTACGCTTTTATTTATTGTTATTAAAAGCTTTCTTGTCTCAGACTTTCTTATTATGATTCGTTTTCACAGTAAAGTGTACACGAAAGATTGTTAGTTCTTATGGGAAATCTGTTCTACACTCTTGTGTTCAAGGGGGCCTAGTTTGTGTCTTATTAAAGCTCTGTGTCATTTTCATCCGAAAGTTGATAATTTAATCATTCCCTTCGGTGGTTTCTGTTAGGCTTGTTGTGGTAGTCTGTGTCACCGGTGATACACGGTGTCCACCCGCCATCCGATTGCAAGATTTGTCCACCGTGGCACCGAACCGTAAGCGGAACAAGTGTTGCACAAAGATCAGCAGGAGTTAGATTTTTTCCCTCCTTATTAGTTTCTTATTTATTTATTTGTTGCACAATGTAGGTCGTAATAACTCGTTTTGTTAATATAGGCAATTTATTTTTTATATTTTTTCTTATTTTTTTTTTGCTTGATGTGTTCTGTGATTATATATTTTGTAAGGTCTGTGTTTAATATAAACAAATGTGATTGTACTTTTTTTAAAGTTTGTGTTTTTTAATTAAGAAAGATTTTGATCCCACCATTAATTCAAGCAATTGTCGTTCCTGAATTGCCGCTATTTTAAAACTGAAAGTTAAATGTGTCATGCATAGGGCCGCATCTTTGACCAGCTAAAACCCCTCAACCCCGCTGTCACCGGTACAACCGCTGTTTTTACACGTCGATTAAACTGTGGGAAACTCTCTTCAGCCCAACATCCCTAGTTCCTGTCATTTTTTACTATTACAAACAAGATAGATGTTTGCTTTTCAAATTGCTTTTCATTACTTCATTCATTTATTTATATTTCCCATTTTGTATGTAAGAATTTATTTGTTGGTGCAAGCAATGAAGTTTATCGAAGCATTAGATTTCAAGTTTCATTTATAGTTTCAGTTGTTTTTTTAAAAGCACAGTTAACTATGTGTTTATTTTTATATTAAAGTCACAATAAAAAATACTAAGGAGTACAATAATATACCATAACACTATATGAAAAATTACACGTAATTCAAGATGTATCAAGTAAAAAGTTATTTTTTAAATTTCGTTTCAAGTGAATGTATTCTGTTTTCAAGTGATTGAATATTCTTATTGAGAAACTCGACACAAATACTGATTCCATTAGCAGCAAGCAATGGATGCTGGTCGTCATGACAACGGCAAAGCTCAATACTGCACGTCATTCACGTAGAGCTTGAATACAGAAGTGGAACAGGCTTTTATCTTCCATTGCTGTTTAAAGAGACCCTTGAGATCATTTTGTGGCAAGTGTGTTACTGGAAAGCTTTTGTCATTTAGTAGAAAATTACATTTGACAAATTAAGCTTTAACCCTTGTGCACTGTTTTGTACATTTTTGTCCATTTCAATTTTGTTTTCTTTGTGTTTATGCAAACATCATAAATTTAGCATTTGTGTATCTTCGAATTGTAAAATATTTTGCTCTATTTTGCCTTCTCAAATGTTTTTTTAAACTAGGTACATACAAGTGTTACACTCGGGTCCATTCAGACAAAAAGGTCCTCATTGAAACACATTCAAACTACACATATTTAACTGTTTGCCATGCAAGCATAAATCATACATTCCATATAATAATCCTTTGATTACATTGGGAAAGGTTCGAAATTACAAAATAATGTATATATATTTCAAGAAAATTCAACATTTTAAAACGTGTACTATTTACTTGTTACTTATGCTATTTTCTCCATTTTAGTCTATGGGGCATTTACATTTTTCTGTTTCTGATTTTCTGTTTCGGATGACCTTGGCGCTCTTTGAAAACAGTGCTAGTATTCAGAAGACATATTCATCAGCAGCGTGGGTAATAAAAGGCCAACAAGAAAACACAAACTGGCCGACTGGAATAATATAACCATTTACCACCTGGCAAAACTGTTATGTAACAGAATATTTAAGGGGATTGTTCACTAAAAAGTCACACTCATAATGTTTCAATCCTGTTTAGTTACTTTCCTGAAAAACAAAACAAATTTTAAGGAGGTGTCTGAGCTACTATTTTTTAGACAATGAAAGTGGTAGACAGCTGTGAGCTCCAAAATGGCAAAAAAGTACAATAGTTGTCATGATTCTGGCTCTTCATGTCATGTCTTTCTTGATCTTGTGGCAAAGTCATGGTAAAGCCTTAGGTTTTATGTGGAGAGAGGCCGTTTGGGCCCTGACTGCCTTCCATACTCTCTCTCCGGTCTCGTCTCTGTTCCCGCCCTCTCGCTCCTCGTTTAGCTCTCCATCAGTGTTTCATCCCCGACACCTGTCCCTTGTTAATTATTCTTTGTTAGTCTCCCTATAAAATGCCCTCCTGTCTGTTATCGTGTGTCTGTTTGTTTTGTATGGTGTCCATGTATATATCGTGTTCTCCTGGATACCTTTTTGGATAACCTTGACATATTCCTTGTCTAGTCTTGTTTATTGTTTGGTATCTAGCCTGTCCGGTTTTGTCTCCCATTTTTGTTAATATAGTATATTCAGTTTTTTCCCCCATCATGGGGTTTTGTTTGTATTTATTAAAAGTCTTGTTTGTTACCCCGTACCGCTGCATGCATCTGGGTTCTTCCTCTGCGATTCTTGACAACATTACTATCATAAAAGTCCATACACTGTATTCCAGTTCTTTATGATGGGCTCATGTACAGATAGTAGTAAATATCCATTTATTTTTACTAAAAATCTTTAAATCTCTCCATTGAGTGCAGGTTTGACTTGATGACATCGGATCACTTGACACCAAAAAACACTTTTAGACTCCATATCATTTTTGTAACCTGTTTTGGAGCTTTTGCAGCAATTAACTTTGACTTTAAAACTTTGTCGTATTGACTATTTTTATGTTTTATGATTTATTTTAGTCAGTGGCATTATAAAGAGTTTATTTTTTCTGTTTCACGTGTGTTTTGAGATTCATATGGGTCTTTGATTGATGACACTTCTTTTAATATAAAAAACCTTTTGGAAGCTTTGTAAAACGACTGAACCGATGTTGTTTTCATAAGCATTCCTTGAGGAAAGTCACAGATGAACCGCATCAATTTATCTGCCAGATGGAGACCCGAGTTCTGTAACGCTGAACCTGTGCTCCCATTTGCCAAAACTTCATTACAGAGCACATATAGCTTGTAGCGTTGCATCCAATATTCCATGAATACATAAAAGGGCCACCACATTGGTCTTCTAAATGAACCTCTGGAGGCCATGCGGATGGCGTGAGGTGTGGCTAATGAATTCTACAGAGCATGTTTCCTGCCTGGGAACGATTGCAGACAGAACTCTCTAAACGGCTGTTGATAAAGAAAACGCAGAGGCGGATTTCCCTTCAACTGCATTTATCACAAAGACATTTTTTCGTTTAGTGTTAAGCTTCTTTACAGGAGGCTTGTTAAGTCATAAGTCACTTTAGCAGAAATGATGTCCGATGTTCTCATCCCAACATCTCACCTCCAGAACATATGCGAGAAGCCTAACTTGAAGGTATTCACAGGAAACATCCTGGTATCCATCACCTTCTGATCCCTTTAAACCTCTCACACAGACTGGGGCCTTTTTTATGCCACACGTGTAAGCGGTGCTTATTTATTTCAGCAGCCGTGTTAATGGGTTACAGCATTCACACTATGCACATAAACAATATTTGGGCTTCTTCAGCTAATATAACCTTAGAAATACAGCGTGGACATAGCCAGTCTTTTCAAAATAAGTTGTAATGAATGTAGCAATTTCTTAAACATTTAGGAACTGTTGGAGCAAGGTTACTTCCTTTAAAGGTCCAATGTGTAATTTTTTGGAGGGATCTGTGAAGTTATGCTGATCATCGATCACCCCTCCCCGGTTTCTGGGCGTTCTGGAAGATGTGATGGTTGATGAGCCCAGTTGAATGAAGAGGTTGTGATGAATCTTTGAGAGCTTTCAAACCTTAGCGCGTTTAGGAATTAAAGGATCTTGCTTGGAAGAAAGTGATTGAGGAGGTCGGACAATCTGGTAAATTGTAAAAAACGCTCTTTACTCAATTTGAGCTATAGATATCTATACGAGACAAGCCGCCTGGCAGAAGCCCCTCCCATGACGCGAAGTGAATTTCACGCGTGAATGAAACAAATTTCTTGAACTTGAATGAAGCAAACTTGAATGAAGCAAGTAAACTCAAAATGTTCAAGCGTCCTGCGATTTATTCACGCAAGTCGCGTTTGGTGGGAACGGTCTAGTAGGCTTTTCCCCGCACTAGAGAGAGTTTGTAATGTACGGGGCCTGAGTTTTTTGCACACTGTAGTGGTAAATACGTGACGAATTATGCAAATAAAGTTTACGTTTAATGGCATGTGACGCTGTATGTTTAACACTATATCGTTCTATCATAAGTCTTTTAATGTAATCTGTTTTGATATGTATTAAACGCAAGCTAGTGCTAACGATTTTCCGTTGTTGCAAGGTATGTCTACTGTGGAAACAACACTTCAGGAGAGCTAACCTAGACAATCGATTTATTTAGCGATTTGCACATTCGTGGCTATGGCGTTTTAACCGCCTATTTCCGGTTTCTGTAGCCTATCGGATTAATGACATTGCTGCAATAGTTTACTTTCTGTCGCATAAAAGGTTGCAGTGAGAACAATGCACTGAACTCACACTATGATAGAATGATAATTGGAGTCACACATGTGCATTTTTAGCCACGTTAGCTTACATTTTTTGTCCACAAATCCAGCATGTCCTAAATAATTGTGTAAATTGCCCCGCCCCTTGATACTATCGTGTATCTGTGACATTTACATTTATGCATTTGGCAGGCGCTTTTATCCAAAGCAACTTACATTGCAATATCCTATACATTTATACATAGGTATGTGCAATCCCCTGGGATCGAACCCACAACCTTAATCTTACCACTGAGCTACAGGAAAGCCAAAGTGGTGATCCAACACTAGTCAGCCAGTTTATAGTGCTTCAAGAGAAGGGGTGGAGTGAGCCGCCGGTTACAATTCGCAACCTCATTTACAACATTAATAAACCTTAAGGTTGTATAATAGTGCTAGCATCATGTTAGTATACATTGAAGTGGTATAATTCAGATCCACTGACATCTGTTTTGTGTCCTCTCAGACTTGAATTAAGAGTGATATTGATAAGGTGAGAAGGAACCTTTTTAATTCCTCTTGAGCCTGGGAGGCTTAAAGTTCATTACTACAGCAGCAGTGACTCATCTACCTCATCAGTTTGCTAGCTTATCTTCTGAGCAGTCTCTCTGCCATAAAACTGGTTATCTTTATATAACATATTTTTAATAGTTGTGAAAGCCTATATAAGGTGTAAAGTGCACGCTGAATGTTCTGCGGGTTTACTCTTTTGTATGCATATTTACTTTAGTTTTAAGTATGAACAATTTAAATAATTCAATTCAAATTCAATAAAAGATTTAATTGCGTTGTTGTTATTACCAATATACTCACTAGGTTTAAGGTTTAGAGACACTGTTATTACGGTTTTCTACAAATTTGTATTTTACAGTACACACACCGGGTTTCACCAGATTAATGACATATTCATCTGGAATGACATTCCTGTAGCTCAACTGCCAGAGCATGATGCTAACAACACCACAAAGTCATGGGTTCAGTTCCCAGGACACTAGATGATAACTGTATACATTAAATGTACAATTAATCAATAATGTGAAAATGTGTTAATTAGCGATGCACAGATAGGATTTTTTTTGGGCCGATACCTCTTTTAACAAACAACAATTTGCCGATTATCCGATACTGATACCGATATGGGTCAATTGCGTACAGTACTAAACATTACTAGCTAGTTTTTCTGCATTCAATTTATTTTACTGAACATGAATTGGATCCATTTAACATTTTAAGAGAGGCAAAGTTTGACATCAGCTTCACTCAAATGAAACTGAAAAATGTGCTTTTAGAGTAGCGCTGATTCAGTTTATGTGTTCGCGTCCACCAGATCCTAAAAAGTCCCCTACAGTTAGTTACACAAAACCACACCACTCATTCACACGTAGAACAAGCAGATTACATATTCAAACAGCAGCTGAATAATTATTAGCGTTATTCATAGCGCAATTTGAATTTCATAAGCTGTTCAGCGGTACTTTCTGGCGTTTTTGCTACTTTCCATCTGTCTTTTCTGCTTCACGGAAATCAAAGGGCCCTAATAAACCATCGGTATCTGCCTTTTTCATGCTATTGCAGATATGCCGATGGTGTTAAATCAATCCAATATTGGCCGATTAATATCGGCAGCCGATACATCGGTGGATCCCTAGTGTTAATCAAATCTTAAACACTACCGTACTTAGTATTGTGCATGCTAGACAGTGGTTGACTCGTTGTTCTTCACAATTCTGTAAGCCAATATTATTCTAGAAAACATTATTTTATATGCACAAACATGTCTTGAGTGACATTTGATCTGACAGGTTTGAGATAGGTGACACCATCTGTCTTAGGTTGGAGACAGTTGTGTTCGCTTGCAGATTTCCAGAGGAGGAGTCACCAGAAAGAGGTCTCATTAGATGTGTTACTGGGGGCTCCTAGGAGTGGACGGATGACTCTTAATTATTGACCCGCCTGGCAGCTTCCGACAACGAGATTAAGATTCTCTTGTCTTCCTCCTTGCCCTGTCGCTGTGTACCAGACACATTCATTCAGAGCAGCTGAAAGAAAGACAAAGGTCATTACTGTACACATTTATCTCTTCACCATCTTCTTAAAAAATGGGAATGAATTTCTCCCGTGTACGTGTGTGTGTTGGATGCAGAAGTACTGTGGCAGTGGGCAATATCATAACAGTGGCCAATAGGCCCCTATTTTGTTAGTAAACAAAGTAGATTCGTTTTTTTGTGGGCGGAGCATAGGTGGATTCCACTGCCAGTTTACTAACGCAGGCGAGCATGTTTTGATAGCTTGTTTTTTTGACAATGACTGGAGAAAATCCCATTTCATTTGAATGTGTAAGGTCAGTAACTGCCTGCGACTGCTGTTGAAAATGTGAACTTTAACAGAAGGAACCATATTGGAAGACCTGTACACACTTATTCAATAGATGGATGAATTGTCAGGATTACCTTCCATTCCAGTTAAAGGTCGCCTCATACGACCACTTTCAACAAGTTGATATGATTTATTAGGGTCTTCATGAAATGTCTGGAACATATTTCGCTAAAAAATACTCAATCGCTGTGTAACCAAAACCCTTCTTGCCTCGTCAAAAAACAGCTCTGCTCACAGCACACCTTTTTATTGCATGTCTCTTTAAATGATGAGTTACACCGAACCCCACCCGCTTCCGTCTGGCTTGTCAACAAAACACAGAAGCCATGGGAATTGTTTTGCTAAATAATGTTTCCTGAATAGTTTTGTCTTAAACATCTCAAGTCATTCATCCTGGACCAAAAACAAATCCGTGACAGCAAACAGCGCTCACGTTTTCCGTTTATGTTTGCCTAAAATCCACAGATTGCGCACCTGCAGATCTCAGCGGAATAACGTAGATTTAAGCGCTTGTAGTTGACAAGTTATAACGTTACACACACAACGTGAAAGCATAACTACTAAACTGTGAATGGTTTTTCAGCCTAAGCACGTATGATTAGAGACGTTTAAAACGAAACTAACCTGCAGTCTTCGCCCCTGTTCATTAGCAAAACAAACAGCTTGCCGCAGCTGAGCATATTAATGCACATAATGTATTAACATGCATACAGCTAAACTCCCAGGGTCCATCTGCACTTGGAACGCTATCATATGCTAACGTTATCCTTCTATATATACGGTACATTTATGTCAACTCAGACTGTTGATAAATATAACTCACATCGGCAGTTTTGTCTCGTGCAGTCGGTCTCGATCCCTCTTGAGGAACATCTTTGCAGCTAATCCTGCTTGTACTGTCCCAGGTTGAAAAGCACTCCGGCTTGAAGTGATTCGTGCAAACAAGCAGGTTTTTACTTATGGTTTCTGATAAAAAAATAAAATAAATCCACTGCTGTCTCCTCCTAGGTTTGGACTCTGTGCAACGACATCATCGCATTTTGTCCACAGACTTTAGCCATGGCATCACGTACAGCGCTGTCGCTTGTGAAAAAACAACAATGGCGGAGCGCGGTGGGTGGAACTGTGTAGATTAAGAGGCGGTAACATTATAAGAAAATCCGCTGTGAACATCACAACCGGTGCTTAATCTGAACGACTCGATTCCTCACATGCTTGCAGGGTAAGGCACAACAAAACAAACTTACTGGGTTCTTGGTTGCTAGATGCACCGGGGACCCGATTATCGCACTTAAACACAGAAATAGGGTGGTTATCATATGATGTCTACTTTAAGTGGTCTTACATCCACACATACAGGCATGTATAGTCAAGAGAAACTGAGAGCGTATACATTTTTAGATGCTTATATGTACTTAAAGTGGCAAATGCAGCTACTTAACACAATTGCATTTGCATTAGGTTTGTGTTAAAATATCAGATAAGAGTCTGTAATCTGTCGATTCTGGCACCTAACAACACAGCAAGATATTTTACATTTATTATGTAGCCAACTCTGTGCTGGTTTGTATTGGCTGCCTCCAGTTTTCCCCTTGTTTTGCCTCCAGGTAATGCCGTGATGTAATTGTGACGTCAGCACAAAAGGGGTCTATAGGCATTTCTTATGTGCTTTTCTATCCAAAACACATCCAGATTTATTTTTAAAGTGGCAATGCATCATTTATTCACCATCATGCTGCATGGCTCTTTCTTCTGTAGTCCAAACAATGGCAGTCTTGTTGTTTAGGTTACCAGCGTTCCCCAAAATTTCTTCTTTTGTGTTCTGCAGAAGAAAGAAAATCATACAGGTTTGTGAATGACATGACAAACACAAAAAAGCTCAGCTAGTGTTATTAAGGCTGTGTGCTGGAACGGTGCTGGTTTTAAGGGGAAAGCCAGCCGTTGTTATGCTTTGCTAATGAAAAGTTTAAATGGCTTTGTCAGCAGTAGTCCTCTTTCCTCCTACGCTGTCTCTTTCTCTGTTTACCTTCTACTGTGTTTCTCTAGGAAGGGCAGATCAGTTGTGTTTGTTTTAAGCTGTTTTGACTGCATTTGGTTCTCAGGTTGATCATGTGAGTTTTTCCTTTTTGTATGTGTAAAGTTGCATGGGTTTGTGTCAGGTTTGTGTTCGATTTTTATGCTCTCTAACACCCACTGTAAAACTGTAAAAGCTTGCAAGTCTGTTTTAACTCACTTGGAGTGGAAATAAAAAGAGAGATTTTGGAGTTAGGTCAAGTTGGGTCCTAAAATTTAACATTGCCTGTGATGACGCGCTTTTGTTTATATGCCAGGTATTGGATTCACCTCATTTATCGCAATGCATTTCATTGGAGTACAAAAAGGTCCTTCGACCTAAATTTTATTAAATTGACTTAGTTAGAGTTTTAGAGCGCTTTTCCATAGAGGTGCTCCCGATCAGGATTTTTGGGGCTGATCCTCGATCACTGCAAGCTGTATCGGCCGATACCGATCACCGATTACAGGAGCTATTTGAAGCTTTCTCAGTACCGTTACTTATTAAACTATATTTAACAACAATTTTGTAACACATCTCCATAAAAGGAAGGAAGGAGTCGGGAACCGAAAGACATTTTAAACATTTAATAAATTAATATAACAGCCGGCGGCCCCTCACGGACGACCGCCGGCGAACATAACATGAACATAAATATAAATACAAACATAACATAAGTTCGGGCCCGGTCCTCTCTCTTCGACGGTCCGGTTGCTCGTTCCTTTTATATGCTCCCATCTCCTACGTGATTCGAGGCCGGTGTGTGCACAGCTGGCGCTAATTCACAATTACTCACCGGACTCGAACCACGGTCTCGCCCCGCCTACTCTACTACAAATTTATATCAAGTAGTCAAATTAAGATAATAGAAAGTCTAGTGAATTAACAAATTAATATTGGTAATTAAAATATTTACATAAAACATAGCAGCCTTTGACAAGAGTCCCAGAAACCCTTTTTTCTTCCACAATATATAGTGTCCGTGATCAAATCAAATTTATTACATTATTTTATCTGATAATCTGATATTTCTTTATGCTTCTTACTGTCCTTGCAGTAGGGTTGATGCTTTTAAAAATGTTTTACTGACAGCTGAGGAGAGGTTGCGCTAGTCTTTTAATTTAGACTGTTCATTTATTTATTCAATGTTTCTGTTCTCGGACATAAAACAATAATCTAATTACAAGCAAATGTTTACGTTCATATGTCCAATGAGTAACAATAACAGATGCCTGTAAAATGTGTTTTGTACTCACAAGAAAGCTGTGGTTTGGTCTTATATGTGCTGCTTGTGCCGCTCACTGAACAGAGAAAACGCAGAGAGAGACTAATATTTATCCAAAAAGACGCTATTTTATGAGGTAAAACTCTGTAAAGATGGCACCACAGCACGTCGGTATGTATGCGTGCACGGGACGCGGGAAGTGACGGATGCATATGCACCTTGACCACATGCGCGTTTAGCAAAACTGAGCAGGCATTTGAGAGTAAGCTAATGAAAACGAAAAACACGTCGCTTTGCGATAGCCTACCTTCTTCCACTCACAATCACATTCAATCCATTCACGATCACGTTCTATTGACACGAAATGATAAATAGGGGAATTACAAATCGCCTTTATTGTAGTCCGTCAAAATGACGCAGTGCCTTCAGATTTTTCCATCACTGGTAAAAAAAATGAATTTTCGGTGGACTCGATCTCTGCAGCTGAGTGGTGCTCCAGCTGCTGAACTATCCCACTCTCTCTACGAGCTAACTAACTTTGAAAACACACCTTTACGTGACTAACCTTCAAATGTCTATAGAGGTTGGTGGTGTTTTTTTTTTTTTTTTTAATGTCTCTACAAATTTTCCGTCATCTGATCGGCTTTTCAGAGACCATACTTGCCCAAAGTGATCGGCGAGCGATCAATCGGAGCACCTCTACTTTTCCACCATCACGCCAAACCGTTCCAAGCACGGTCTAAAATGTTTGCAGTTATGTTTCCAGGTGAGCCTGGTTCGACACGGCACAATTACAAACTGTTCTCAGCTCGGAAAATTCGCCAAGGTTGTTTAACCGTGCCGAATCGTGGCTAATGAATGCATGCAGAGGCGTTATAGCTCAGTCTCTTGTGTAGCCAAGGGGGCGCCTGACACATTTGTGTTTCCATTCTAAAAATTTCCGTTATCAGCCCTGAGGAGGAAAATGAAACCATTCACAGTACGTATGTGGCATGGATTGGCACGGAGTGGAACAATTAAGCAACATGAACGATTCGGCACGATGGTGGAAAAGCGCTCTTAGACTTTGGTTCAGAAAGATTTATGATATTCACATGATTTATATATCGTCACACCAGCTGATAAAATAATCATAGGAGAAATAATAAATGCCCCCACTTGATCTATACAAATTCTAATTCACTCCAATCATGCTAAATTGAGCCATTTTGCATTCATGAGCTCTTTTTGAGAAATTAGGCAGAAGACCCAACATTCCACTTCGTATTTGCATGAACACTGTGACATTATCATTAAGAGATAATAAGTGTTTGGCTTCGCATGGGAAAAAAAAACAATATAAAAATTTGGTGTCCACGTAATTTCATCTGTTTAAAGGGCCGGCGGGTATGTCACGGTACAACTCTGGGGCACATTTATGAAAATAGACTATAATAGACTATCACACAGTTAATTTGGGGAAATTAAGTTTATGGAATGTTATTCTGAAGGAAATGCAAATTTGGATGGAAATCAGTACAGCATCCAATAAGCTGAAGAGGAAGGTACAATGTCTGTTTAGGCACTTAAAGGTCTAGTGTGTAATTTCTTGGAAGATCTATTGACACAAATGCAATATAATATACATAACTATGTCATCAGAGGTGAATACAGACCACACATAATGAATTCACCATGATGTTTCTACAGTAGCCCCAAACATACATTTCAATAAATATGCTATGTCCTTCGGCAAAGAAGCAAAGATGTGAAGACATCTTAATCCTGTGTCAATCGGCATAGTGAAAGGGAAGGACGAGAAGTGGAGTGAGCCATTGGTTGCAATTCGCAACCTTACAGCTAGATGCCGATAATCCACCGGCCCTTTAAGCAGAACAGTTGTTATATGCCAAAGATATAAATCCCCTTTGTGTACCTCTGTGTCTTCCATGTACTTTTGTCTAATCAAAACACATTCATCATTGGTCACTAAAATATGCAGCTCGAACCTGACACCATGCCCATACAATCCCCTGACTCACTGGATGAGCAAGACGACATGTCAAGGCAATATTTATTTGTTGTGTGGCAGGAATGAGGCCAGCAAATGATTGGACCCATTGGCACACTTTCCTCTCCAATGGAGGGGTTTAATGTGAGAACACATTCATTTGACTTGTTGGACGTGATAGGGACCGATCCAAAACGGGATGAGTTTTGTATCAGACCAGTCGTCACATCCTGATTATTTTCACCCTGAAGATGAATTTTGAGTGTATAATTGCTTGAACATAGTTAAGTGATCATCATTTTGCTCTCCAGCAGTCAGCTAAATGAGGAACATCTACCCCAGGAGGCATTTGATAGCTTCTGCAAGTTAGTTTGATTGCAAACTGAAGAGACTGATTCATGTGTATATGGGGACACTTAAAATGATGGGACTGGGATTGTGTCAGCTCTGAATGCCTGTCTGAAGAGTGGTAGTGACATTTGTGGGCATTTATTGTCACCCGGAGCAGAAACTTTGCACCATGGGTAGTGGAAACTGGCCTGCTGTTATTAACAGGTGCATCAATGATTCATATTTGTCTTTAGCTGCAATGTTAAAACCTCAGGTGTTTACCAGGGTTCCTATGCTTTTGGAAAAGTACAGATTTTTTTGTGATTGTTTTCTAGGTCTGGATTAGTATGGAAGAAGATAATTGAGTATTGAGAAAATTATGAATTTCCAGACTATTGCCTTCTCCTGTTTTCTAAAATATAAAATGAAGAATTTATGATAATAAATGTATTTTTATGAAGTTTGGAGCATGTTTTGAGCGCTGCCAAAAGATCGGCGCAAGACCAAATCTGTTGGAGCACTGTTTGCTGGGATTGGACGTCACGCAGGTAGGCAGCAGTATGACAGTCGGGATCCCGACCTCTTCGACTAAACATGTTTAACACACGGTCGCACCCACCATTTTAGGTCCCTGACGCATGATAGTTATTATTTTTACCATGGTATGCATTAAAAGTTGTGAAAAAATTGCTTAATAGGACAAAACTGTACTTAGTGCTGCCAATATTGTACAATACATCTAGATAACTGATTTCGGATCTGGTCTACCTGGATTGAACGTCGTCAAATTTTGAAAGAAGTCAAGTTAATGGACGTTATTTCTCTTTTTATGTTCATTAATGAATTATATTTCGCCAATGCTTCGGTTTCTGTGGGTTGAATTTACAGTTATTTAATTTGACAAATTATGAACATTGCACAAAATTCCAATAACATGTCTTGGTTTGGTGTTAATTTGTTTGAGGTAAAGCTATAACAGTCCACTGATTATTTGGCAAAATATTATAATAATATACATTTATAAACAATATACAAAAAACAGTTTGATTTTTAAAACCACTATTTTTTTCAGATGTTAAATATTGTCTGAAATTTTTTTTGGGAAGTCTGCATGTTTGAGTCTGGAAAAGTATAACATTTCGAAATGGAAAATGTGTAGGAACCCTGGTTTACGCTTTGTCTATGAGGCCAACCGTACAGAGACCCGATCAGCTATATACGTAAAGATTTTGTATCATATTTTTGTTTTCGTCCACACGGATCAGGAGTTTTGGGAGCCTGAAACCGCTATTTTTTTAAACTGGCTCCCAGAGTAGATAAATTTAAAAACGCAACCCTTGTGTTTTCGTGTGTACAGCCGATCCGTATATTTCCTTACGCCTCGTTCAGACCGCCAGCGACAAAGCGATGTCATTCATTTCAATGGAGAGCCGGCGAGACGAGCGACAATGACAATTGGAGACAGGAAGTGGGGGTGTCTAGAGACGCCACAAAGTTGAGATGATGACTACCAATAGGAGTAAAGCATCGGAGCTCACATCATCCGTCTCTCATCAGTTACTACAGTTTTCATGTGATCTCTGTTCTTGTGTTATTGAATATTGGAACCGTACTTTGATGGTTATTGATGAATAAGGGTAAGAACACGAGGACACAAGACCGCTAAACAACGCATATTGAGAAACGGCTAAAGTTTATGCACAAGCTTTAATTCCTCTTCTCTGTTTTTAGTGTTTCTCTGTGTGGCAGAATTACAGCACCACTTACTGATTTGGCGTGTGTACACCAATATTTCTTGAGACAACGCCGTGAAAATGGAAAAACAGATTGGAAAGCTCTGGCTTTGTGTGGATGTGGTAATAAATATTTATTATTTATAATAAATATTTGCCACAGGAGTGAGGGAGTTTGGAAATTACGTTTTACCAGAAGAAATACAATAATCAGACCACTCTTTCATTTATAATGTTTTGATTTGTCTTTATTCTTAATTTTTTAAGTGAAAATAGATTTAGATTTCGTAAATGACGTGTTTCTTTTACTGAATGTCATTTAAAATGATCTTTAATATTATTAGAGGCATTCATTTATTTTCAGACTTAAACAATCAATGTTGTGTGAGAAAAAAACAGACTCCCCAATAGATTTTCCCCTCTTTGATTAAACTCTTGAGCATGTTTGTCAAGTTTTGACATTTTCACTGGTAATCAGAGACTTTCTGAGAAGACTTTATGGCAAATTTCTTTTAAGATTAAATCCAGATGGGACATATAACAAAGTTTTTATTTTCACTCTGTATGGTGAAATACTATAGAGCAAGTATGAAATCGCATGCAATGACCCAAAAGTACACTCATTTGTTCACATTTTAATGAGATGCTACGACTTGTAGGTGATAAAAACTTTAGGCTTAATGATGCAAAACTTTCCAAGTGCTCCCCTGACTACACATTGGGAGTCACGTATTTTTGTGATTCACAGTGAAGTCAAATTTTCCGTCCTATCTGTGACTGTAAGACCTGGACAGCACATTTGTGACTCAGTCTGTGTAATTCCAAATGATTTTAGTTTGTTTGTGATATACTGTGTTCTACATAAAATCATCCTGCATCTATCTATCTATCTATCTATCTATCTATCTATCTATCTATCTATCTATATGCAAGTGTATCAGCAGCCAAACCCATCATGCCAGTGTCAAATGGATTTACCTGCCTAGAATATTTAAGTTTCATTACTTTGTCACTGGCGTATCGTATAGCCTGGTCACAGGCTCATTGCCTTCTGATAAGCATGATATGCTCATTATATGCGTAATTACACATTCATCAAGCAAAATACCCTATAAAATAAGTTATAGCACTGTAATGATTTGACTGTTATATCACTCTTGTATTATGATGAGAAAAGTGGTCTGTCCGTTACATACACTAAGCAGATATTTCAGCTCCTCATTTTGCTTTCAGACTTGATGAATTAAAGTGGCAGGGAAAAAGCTCTTAAACAGCATGTGTCATCCGTGAAATCGCTGATGCGGCGAACCTCCCCAAAGTGTCAACAGGAAAGAGAATTCAATTAATGAGCTGGGTTTCTCCAAGCTTTTTCTACCATCTGTCCAAGGCTGTAAGTTTGACGTGTCCCCAACCGTTCTGGCTGGTTAATAGAGTTGAGGCGATAGTTGTCTAGGTACATGTATCCATCACTGTTGAATCTGAGTGTATCGAAATCATGTACAAGACTGCTGTTAGTGTCATAGTGTATGCCTGGGTCTGATAGAGTTCAACATCAAGGTTAAAGTGGCCCAGAAGACTGTAGTTATAGTGAATTGCTCATAAATCTCAAAGTCACCATTGATAGAACCATAGTAGGAAAAATTACAATGGTAGTCAAATGTGACCCTGGACAACAAAACCAGTTTTATAGGACAATTTTCCGAAATTTAGATTTTTAAATAAGCTGAAAGATGATTAAATAAGCTTTCTGTTTATGTATGAGTTGGACAATATATGGCTGAGATACAACTGTTTAAAACTCAGGAATTTGGGAGTGCAAAAAAATCTAAATATTGAGAAAATGGCCTTTGAATTTGTTTATCAGGGGCATCGTAGCAGGACATCCATTCATAAAAATTATGTTTTTTCTATATTTAAGGTTGGAAATGTACAAAATGTCTTCATGGAACATGAACTTTACTTAATATCCTAATGATTTTCACATTTAAGAAAAATGGATAATTTCGACCCATACAATGTATTTTTGTCTTTTACTAAACATGTTCTTCTGCTACTTAAGACTGGTTTTGTGATCCAGGGTCACAAATGTGCCCCAGAAATGATGCTTGCCTAAAAAAAATGTGTAAAGAAAAATGGAGTCATTTTGGAGTCTGACCTTAGTTTCAGCAGTCATGTCAAAGCAATATGCAAATCAGCATACTACCATCTCAGAAACATAGCCAGAATCAGATGTTTTGTCTCAAACCAAGATTTAGAGAAACTAGTCCATGCCTTCATCACCAGCAGGGTGGATTACTGAACTGGACTCCTTACAGGTCTTCCCAAAAAGACCATCAGGCCACTGCAGCTCATACAGAACGCTGCTGCCAGGATTCTGACCAGAACCAAAAAATCTAAGCCTATCTCTCCAATCCTCAGGTCCTTACACTGGTTACCAGTTACTTTTAGAATCAACTTCAAAGTATTATTAATTGTCTATAAATCACTCAATGGTCTAGGACCTAAATACACCTCAGATATGCTCATTGAATATAAACCAAACAGACTTCTGAGATCATCAGGATCAAGTCAGTTAGAGATAACAAGGGTTCACTCAAAACAGGGCGAGTCAGCGTTTAGCCATTACGCCACCCGTAGCTGGAATCTGCTTCCAGAAGACATCAGATGTTCACAAAAAGTAGTTACTTTTAAATCCAGATTAAAAACACACTTGTTTAGCTGTGCATTTACAACCTGAGCACTGACTGTGCTGGTTTACATCAACTGCACTATTTCTAATTAATTTTTATTTTGCTCTTATTCTTTTTATATGTACACTGTATTTGTGATCTTAAATCATTTGCATTTTAAAGATATGTTTTATTTCTTTCTGCAAATCATTTTATGTAAAGCACTTTGAATTGCCCTTGTGTATGAAATGTGCTATATAAATATACTTGCCTTGCCTTGCCTAAAGGAATTTTTCCTACTATGGTAGTCTACTAATATTGTTTTCTAATCCTCGCTTTCATTTGAATTCACAGGATATTCTACGTATCACATGACTCTCAAGATCTGAAGATCTTCAGTTACATAGCAAGAGACGGACAGAGCAATGTATTCCGCTGCAACGTCTTCAAATCAAAGAAAAAGGTGGGTCGCCACTCCGAGCGTTTCTTTTAGTGCCGATCGTTTCTGTGGATAACACAATCCTATCATTGAAGTTCTATTTTTAAGTGAATGAAGGCTACTGACACATCTCTCTGGCTTTCAAGCACACGTCCGCACACAACTATTATTATACCTTCGGGCATGTAGTTGAAAATCCCATCACAAAAGGGAAAAAGCAGACCTTATGCATTAAACTAAAATGCACTTCTATGAACAGCTATGATTTTCTTCTCAATCAGTCTAGCATGCAGAGAAATACAGTGATTCAGCTGCAGAGCATGTATGTGAAATTCAGACAGAGCTTGATGTTTAAAGCAGTAGAAATGTAGAATGTCACTCGCAAGCTTCGGGTGGCAATCTTAACACTGAAATCAGGCGTGAATTTAGATCAAAACTGTAATTGCTAAATAGCTTGACGGCTATAAGTATTTCTCAGGGAGATTCCGTATTGGAATCTAATCTTTTTCTGCTCGACTGGTTTCATTTTCTATTAGCAATTTGTTCACAACATCAGGAAAAGCAAAATTAGAAAAAAGAGTACAAATACAGTGGAAACAAGGTCTTTAAACAAAGAGAGAAAGGTGCTAGACAGTATTTGTCCCTCTGACGCATAACATTGAGAGTTTGTATTAGGGCTCGGCAAAAACATGTAAAAATCTAAATTTTAACAGGGAGCATATTGTTCATTCATTGTTTAATAAACATGGTGGATGTGGGTGTGTGGTCGAATTGTTATTCTGTATCTTAAATGTAAAATAACCTTTACATTCTAACATTTATTTATTTTCTTAGGGGTGAATTCATTTTGATTGAGACACTTTTGACATTAAGATAAATGACAAAAAGTGGCCCAGATAACCTGAATTCAGCTATTTATAAGCTCAAAATTAGGTTTAAAATGAACAAAATATGAAATAAAAATATAAAACATAATGTTGTTGTAATATTAACTAAAATCCTTTAAAGGGGTTTTTTTTTTCTAGTTTTACACAAATGTAATATAAATCATAGGGGTCCACATAATGTGTCTGTGAAGTTTCAGCCTTGTATAATAATAAGTCGGCTGCTTACGTCATTAAGAGAGTGATTTCTGAAGCACTCGTTTTCTCACAGGCTTGCAGAGATAGGCTCACATAAAAACAAGTTAATGATTTGTCTTTTTTCACGTTTTCTGAGTTGGCAGATGCTCAAGAGACCTGGTTTTAGTATTTTATAAATCTTAAACATTGACTCGAATTGAGAGCTTGTGAATTGGAATCGAAACGGAACATCAGAATGGAGACCCAGCTCTAGTTTGTATACAGGAATATATAGTGAAGTGCTTGGGTTATTAGGAACAGACAGTACTAGAGATGTATAAAAAATAAGATATCAAGTTAAAGATACAGAATAGCACTGTAAGAGCAAGACTGTACAAACACAACATCCCACACTTTTTGCTGACATGGAAAAAGGGTTTTGTAAAAATAGGAAAACTAAAAGAAGGGACAGTTTACCCCCCCAAATAAATCTGACATAATTTATTCAATCTCATGTCATTTAAATCCTGTTTAAGACTTTTGCTTCTGTGGAACGCAAAATAGGATATTTTCTAAAATCTATTTTCTTTTGTGTTTTGTAGAAGGAAGTTAGTCATACAGGTTTGGAATGTACTCGTGTTAGAGTCTGCAAATCCATTTCCGGGAAACTGTTATAATGAATATAATAAAGCATTTATTAAGTCAAGACAGTCAAGACTTGAAGACTTATAAAAGCTTTACAGCTAAACTCACAAAGCATCCCTTTTTTCTTCATTTGATCTTAGCCTTCTTTCGCTTTGTTTTGTAACATGTTGAGCAAGAACTTTCAAGTAAGGCTGATCGATACAGAACATCCACTATAGGCTGATTGGAAATTTACAGTAATCTTTAAAAACAGACTTTGTTTAGTTGTACTCTTTGTTCATAGGCTTTTGCTCAATCTTAGCTGGGTTTAGATTTAGCCATTTTGCACCCTTCAAAGTATAATGACTGGTAAATGGAAGGCTTGGTAGCTTAGAAGAAAGTAATTATGACAGTCTAATGCATGAACTTGATATAATACACATTCCTCTCATCAAGAACAATTACAGATTTTCACAGAGGCTATTGGTTATACAGGCGTGTGACAGTGGAGAAAGGCAAACAAGCAAAAGTATTCTTTTCTCTAACCAAGACTCTTTAAAAAGAAGTTGCTCATTTGAGTAAAAAGCCCCGTCTGGCCCATTTCTCGCTCGCACAGTCATTCAGAGCTTCTCAGAGTAATTGTACAGTTCAGGCACAATTGCTCAAGTGTGCCCTCAATAAACTGGAACACGTCTGTACTGATCGTTTTTCCTCTCATTGTCTTCAGTCTAAAAACATAATAGTGTCATTGATTTGTTTTCATGCACATCCATCACAATTTTTAATTGGGTTAACCCAGGGGGTCGTCAGGGCGCAGCAGGGATCCATCAATAATTTTTTTGATCACATAGTAATATTTGTGGAACAAAAAGGAAAACAAGTTTAACACCAGTTAAAGAATTTATGAAGAAGTTTAGAATTCAAAATGTCTTGTTTTATTGTCTTTCTATCATTATAATGAATGATTTAAAATTAAAATGTATTCTGCAAGTATATGACTCTGTATATTAATAGCGATTATTTCTAATAGTTTTCAAATGTAAGCACTGTAGTAAAATAGGGTACCACTTAGGGATGTGCGGGACTAATCGACTAGTCATTTAAACAGTAAGCTACTACCAGTCGACATTGAAAACAACAGTCTATTACACAAAAAAATTGATATAATTTTATAATTTGAATTACTTTCCTTGTAATGTTTCGTTTGAAAACCTTTTAAATAACATGTTAAAAAATATGTCTGAAAAAATTATTATTAATCATTTTTAAAAGTGTATCAGGAACGAAATGTTTAAATTTTAGGTCAGATCTAGCATGCGTTTCCTTTGTGCCAATGGCAGCACACTCAGTAATGACCCCTTGAAAGACTAATTGTGGGGTTGTTTTGAAGGAGAAAAACGGGTAGGTTTGTGCTAATTATGTCATATCAAAGTGGCATAATAATAATTTCACTGGAGCCATGCGCAACCTGTGTTGCTGCGATGCCGAAAATGCGGACAGAAGCGCGGCATGCAGGCATAAAACAAAAAGGATATAACAATCTAAAGCTACATACGGTTATGTTAACCATTACTTAATGACAAATTTCAATATTTTATTATTTAAAATGCTTGACGGATTGACGTTATTTGATTGCAGAGTGAGCTGTAAATGCTGCAGACTCAAGTGTTTAGCCTATATGTATATTCTATAAATTAGGTAATATGGCAGCATCCTTTATTAACAGCTTTTTATCTGCTCTGCACGAGATCGAATGCGTTCTGTAGCTTGTTCTGTACTTTTATTCCATTGCTTTCTATTCGCGTTATTGTTTACACAAAAAAGGTTGAAGCCCTTTGTATAAATGGATGTATTTTTCGTCACATTATTTTGTGGAATACTGTAGGGTGGTCTTGTGGAATTGCATTGTTTAGTAATGGTCCCCAGAGAAAGTGGATTGATTGACATCGGGACACTTAATGGATGGTCTCAACTGCAAACCCCGCAGTGACTGGTAGTGGGTCTCGAAATGGAGACTTTGTGTTCCATTTGTTCCATCAGTGTTAGCAGAAAAAAATATGTATTTTTATCAGATTTTATTTATTTATTTTGTTGTTTATTATCTATCTCTTTGTAAGTTATTATCTATTTATATTCGTATATAAAGTTTAACAGTTTTATTTGTATTTATTTTCTATTGTTTTTCCTGTAATACCACACTGTCTAGTTTACATTTCTATATTGTCATTTAATGTGACATTTTAATGAGGAAACCCTTTACATTCACTTTACAACAAGTCAATGGGGGTTGACGTGAACTACTCCTTTAATCATTTTGAATTAAATTCAATATATACTTCTTTCATTTGCCCATTTGTACATTCCTCTTTGGTACAAAGTAGTATTTCAAACTCTCAAGGCAAGTTTTTATTCTTAGAGCATGACGAAATGTGCATCATCAGTGGACTTTCAGAAGTACTCAGTTCTAATCTCAGAAAGCATTTAGTTTTATGCATGGTTCAAAGCATCCTTGTATTCTGCGTTATCTATTAACAATATATTATATGAAATTAGGAAAATAATAAAATAATAAAATACAGTCATAGGTCATTAAAAACAGGCATGAGTCACATCAAAGAAATTCTTCTTTATTTGAGTCCCTTGGCTTGATGTAAGTAGCAACATTTCTTAACCTAACTTGTGCTCCCATTTTTGGTCCAATTTTTAAACCATATCCTGGCAAACTATCTAAAAAATAATAGAGCAAAAGAAAGTGGCAAGGTGATGTTCAACAAGCTGAACTCCTCTAGACACCCTGAGCCATTAAACTCTTCTCTGTCCTACTGACATATTTCCTGTGGTTCTTCCCTGACATTCTCACAGCTAAATGTCACAAAGCGAATATCTCTGCAGTGTGCTGATAATACAGGGATTTGCTCTTCAAGCTACCATACTAAACAACCTTAAAAAGTCAGACATAGGATGTAAGAATAATAACTATTCCAGTGCAGCAAATATAAACTCATTCTCTGTCTTTTTTATGAATATCTGTATTAGTTGTTTTGTGCTGTCTACATTGTATTTGGGTAGTTGAAGAATATACCGTACATGTTGTTTATCCAGTGTATATTATGCTCCATCTAAAGAATATAGGCATATTAATAAACATCTGATATTGCTTCGGTATGCATGTATTCCTTCTACCTTCCCTTCTGATGAATTATGAATAATGAATACTAATCTGTGCCCTGCAGAGCCAAGCCATGCGGATAGTCCGAACGGTGGGTCAGGCCTTCGAGGTTTGTCACAAACTCAGTCTGCAGCACACCCAGCAGAATGCAGATGGCCAGGAGGATGGTGGCAGTGACGGTGACAAGACCTGCACCGACTCCGGAGTACCAGGTACAGAAACGAATTCTCTCTCTTCTTCATCAATGTCGTCTTTTAGCTTTCCGTAATTGGTTGGCTCGGTGTCACCCTTAAACTTGTGTGATGAGATTACAGATGAGTCATGTCACTGCGGATCTCTAACACGCTTTGATTTAGAAAAGAGAAAATCCATGGAGTTGTTAGAGACATTTGCCCGCAATCCAGCACAATAAATTAGTCGAAGTCTTTTTGTGCCAGGGCTTTGATAGGCGGCGTGGAACGGCGCCCTTGATCACTAGCGTCTGTGGGGCAGATCTCACGGTGCATGGGCCACGGGGTTCAGCCTGATCGTCCTCCCACTCTCTGTTTGTTCCCTCTGGAAATTATATCCTTTCAAATGCAGATGAGCCCCTGTAGCCCACGCGCTGCTTCTAATCCTCGCAGGGAGCACAAGGCTGTGTTGCATGGATGGGACTGACTGGGCTTAACTAGCAGCTTCATTACTGACCCAGTGTTCGTGCAGAGAGACAATTATTATCCACAATTTATAAGGATGACTTTTAGGGATGTGAGAGATTGTGTCAAAAGGACAATGGCTGTAAATCATAATTAGGGATGTTATCATAACATGCGATTAATGTTTTCAGATTTACACGCAAAAAATATTTACATGTATGCAATTGGCAGATGCTTTTATCCAAAGCGACTTGCAGTGCATTATGCTATAAATTTGTTTCTAATTATGTGCAATCCCTGGGATTGAACCCATGACCTTGGTGTTGTTAACGCCATTCTCTAACCACTAAGCCGCAGGAGAGCTACGCCAAGGTATTTAACGGCATTAATGTAACATTCGTTTTTTCTGTCATCATTGTCTAGCATTACATTATATAACCACGCTGTTATGCATATAAAGGCCTTTAAACTATTAAGGCGAGATTTGAAATGGTTGTAGTGACATGTCCATGTATAGATTGACAGCTTCTGGCTGTAGAACACAGCTCAACGCAACGCAACAGTGGTCCCGTCTGGTCTAAAGGCTGCGTCAGAATCTGTCAGACAGTGCACCGGTATTAACTTCTCTTTTATGCTTGAATGAGAAAAAACACACAAGATTATGCCAGAAAGCACATTTTGTCTAGTATTTTTGCAAGCACAGTCTTCAACGAGCAAAATAAAGTCAATGCAAAGAGTAGAAAAAAGGACCGTATTAGACCTGCTTAGAGCAGCAGCTCCTAAACGTGCTGCTGTGACTCCGGTCACTAATGTAAATCAAAGATCAAGAAAAAGAAAAGAAGAAATCAATGTGATTTTGTAGCTTTATTGAGGATTTTTCTGTGTTTCATGTATTTAGCAGGAAAGACTGTAAAGTGTTTGGGAACTTTATTTATATCTGTATATTTCCTACCTGCATTATACTTAGGTTATAATTGGGTTTGATCAGCAGAATATTTTTTTTAATAAAGACATCAGTAAGAAAACCAACAATATTAGAATGTTTGTTTTCATTCATAAAATGAAGCTGTTAAAGAAATGTGTTGTTTCTACATTAATTTGGAGATGCAATTTGAAGTTATTGGAATGTAAGAGTATATTTAAAAACATAAAAGCTGTGTATTATTAGTTAATTCATTTTATTTTAATCATTTGACAGCACGAAAATAAACATGTTAAATAAAATAAATAGTTTATGTTTAATTTCACTATACGTGTGCGATTAATCGCAGCTAATCGCACAAAAAGTGTGTGATTAATCACGATTAAAAAATGTTATCTTTTGAAAAATGTAATGTATCTTCTTTTTTTAACCATTCTGTTTTGTTCATAACGTGAACAAATTTTTTTTTCCTACTATACATGAAATATTACACTTTAAAATAGAATGGTCACATTGCTGTATTATTTTTTTGCTACACGCAAGAGGAAACTTAAAAGACTTCAAAGTTGTAAAGATTAAAAAGCTTTCATGGGCTGCCGATTTCGTAAAAGAATAGTTCATCAAAAAAGGATAGTTTTATCCCTATACACTCCCATTGTAACCAAAAAACCCACAACAACACTTAAAAAAAACTGTATTTTAGTTCTGAAGATCAAATAAAGCCGTAGGGGGTTTTAACAAAGATAATATATATTAACAAGACGCAAAACTGAACCATGGAGAGGAAGGCAATGCTAAATATGGCCGCTCAAGCAAAGAAAGCCCCACCTTCCAGAAGAACGATCCAATCTTCAGTGGATAAAACCTGACGATTCTCCGATAATTTCACATATACAGTAGTGGCCCAAAGTGAGAAGTGAATTGCCATTTTGTGCTTTGTAGTTCTCACAATAAAGGTAAGATCATCCACTGTCTTCTATTTAGCACATTGATTTGTTTCTCTCTAAAGGGCGGGAACTGACAGGGGCCGAAAAGCCAGCTGCAGAAGAGACTGACATTGATGCAGAGGAGCTGCCCCTCCCTGACAGCACAATGGATGAGTTCAATCGCGGGGTCACCGACCTGGATGCTCCCAAAAAAGACGAAGATCTCACCAAGGACAATAAGGTATCAGCTGCAGCTCTCCTTTCCACTCAATTATGGACTCCATATTAATATTTAACCATGATTTGACAGTGGTTCACCTCTGAATGCAGTTTACTGAATCGCTTGATATCAGTTTTACACACAAATCCCCGGCGCTGCTTTTTCCAATTAACTTCAGTAATCGAGGGAAGGTTATTCAGCGTGTTTTCATTGTATTGCATATTAGGGCTGTGTTGCGTTGAGCCTGGGGTCTAGATTCAGCTATAAATCCATTAGCATAATCTTAAAGTGTAAAAGCTGCTGTGGTGCAGAGGATTATGTAATGATACCTCAAACCGGGAGACGTTCTTAGAGAGAGTGATTAATGTTAATGTCAGCTTAAGAGGAAAGACAAAAAAAATTAAAAAAGTTGAACATGTAACCCACCAGTATTCATCTTACAAATGACAAGAATAAAACAACAGCGGTTTCTAAAAGAGCTAGACTTTGGATGAGAGTCTACCAAAAATAGCATCATGAGAATGTGGCATATTGAATGTAAGCCTTCAGTCTTTGCCTGCAGTTGGGTAAACACAGCTTATGTGCTCTTCCTCGCTGAAGGCTTGTTTATCTTTCCTCTCAGGCATAATATTGTGGGTACGGTGCATCAGTGTCTGAGGTGATGAGACTGGAATTATGTTGGAGACTGATAACACCGGTCTCCTCAGGAAATTACAACGTCAGAAATGTTTGGCTTGTGTCAGATGATTGTTCTATGATTTATAAGCCCGTCAGAAACTATTTCGCTCTGTGCCAGGTGCCACGAAGAAAGCTTTTGTGCCAGCCTCAGTGGTACCGTGTCCTTGTTTCATTTGCTTTCAAATAGTTTTTGACCCAAATTGAAATCTGTGCAATTCAGTGTAACTTTGAAAGAAGTGGGAACCATACGCTGAGTTACAAAAGTGAAGGCAGCTGCTCAACTGCATCCTTAACCAGTCAGTCAAGATCTTAAGTGTTTTATGTTATGGATCTCTTAAGGAAACTGTGTTCAGATCAGCTCCCAGATCTAAAATGAATGTGATGCTTTTTGCCATGGCTATCATATCCCGCAACCATCAAACTGCATGCACAGGATTGCAGGACTTCATAGACAGACTAGAATAGATCTTAGAATTGGATGGATTCCGGATTTGCCTTGATGCCCCTATAAGGGATTGTTCACTCAAAAAGAAAATTCTCTCATCATTTACTCACGCTCTTGTAACTTCAAACTTGTTTTTTTCTACTGCATAACGCAGAAAAATATATTTTGAAAAATGTTAGTTACCAAAAACTAGTACCGATGGTGGTACCCATTCACTTCTATTGTATGTACACAAAACCAATGCAAGTCAATAGGTACCAATCGTTTTTCTGTTACCGATATTCTTTGAAATATGTTGTGTTCTGCAATACAAAGTCATAGATGTTTGAAATGACAAAATGTTCATTTTTGTGCGATAATATCGCTGATGTCCTTCTGAAACCATCCATCCATTTTCTTCCGCTTATCCTGGGCCGGGTCGCGGGGGCAGAAGTCTAAACAGGGTTTCCTTCCAAAACCTTTTGTCCATATTTAGTGATTATTATTTTTGTCCTTAATCATTATTATTATGAAATATAAGCATTACTAAAAAAACACAGTGTTTAATCATTTATAAAGTTCATTGTTTTTTCTATTTCCTGAAAATAATAGGAATTTAGACATCCAAGGTTCTGGAAGGCGGCAACAATATGTGAGATTTCAGACACATTTCCAGGATTTGACCAAAAATGTATTCCATTCTTGGGCAACTCAAAAAAAGACTGTTGGTGCTGTTGTTCCATGACACTGAAATATTGAAACTTATAAGTAGCGAGGTTTCATCAGTTTTACAAGGACTGAACATTTTGTTATAATTTACTCGCCGTATTCAGAGGTTGAATAAATGTTTATTCTAAACAAAGTTAATTCAGTCGATAATGGTTTGAAATTGGTCAATG
Organism: Triplophysa dalaica; assembly: GCF_015846415.1. Lineage (NCBI taxonomy): Eukaryota > Metazoa > Chordata > Actinopteri > Cypriniformes > Nemacheilidae > Triplophysa > Triplophysa dalaica. Next base: position 16,372,625 of record NC_079547.1, read on the forward strand.
TAGAGCTTTTCTGGATGTATTAATGACATCTTTTAATTTTTAAAATTATGTGCAAATGTTGGCATTTAATGAAACACAAATATAGCATTTGGACACGTTTTCACACGTATAAGCAGTTCCTTTTAACTTGGTGTACACTGCTGAACAAGGACACTTTCCATCCGCAAAAAGCTGCGAACCAGAAATAGACAGTCTGTGTGGGAAATGTTTTTATGACTGGTACAAATGTTTTTCAGGTAGCCTGCAGTCAGATATGCTAGTGGAGCAGAACGTTTCTTTTTGGTCTGATGCGTAAAGTGACCCACTGCTATGTGTCTTACAGCATTACATTTTTCCACTGAGACTAGATAAATCTTAGGCCACATCACTCTCCTGTTACATTCGCTAAAATTGTATGCTTTACAGATGAATTGTGTTGGCCAGTTGATTAATAGAATCGATTAGAAATGAGGAAATGTTTTTAATAGGATGCTTAAATGCTGTCGAGGTCATGTACTCAATCAATACAGTATTATACAGAAATTTGGTAGATGTGAAATGCTGATTTATTTAAACGCATATTAAGAATCGTTTGTTAACTTAATATAAAAATGCATCTAAAAATAACGTTTAAATAACGTTTTAAAAACGTCAAATCTGTTGTTTGCTTTTTAATCCAGAAGTTAAACAAATTAGCATGTTTAACTTGTTGCCTTTTAACTCAAATGTGTTTACCATGCCATATTGTTTTCACCAAACCGACAGATGTTTTCCAATAAAGAGACATTAGAGTTTTATAGCTTCTAAATGAGGCTCCTCTTGTAGACTAAATTGGGTATATGAGCTCTCTTTATGCAAGTGGCTGTGTCAGATTTTATGAGAGACTGCAGTGCGCTTTGGTGGGTTTCTGCACACAACGGCCACTGAATAAATAATAGGTGGGTATCAAGTGCTTCTCATCAACTGTGCTGAACTTGACCTAATGTCAGGCTCCTCCATCGGCAAGACCCAAGCTCACACAGTGCTGAGGGGGTTTCAGATTTTCAATATAGAGATGTGCAGCTACTGTGCAGCTCTGATCATTATCAGCCTGTAGCTTCCAGGCAAACGGCCAACTTTCTGCCCAAATTTTGCTCCCTTTAGTTTCCTGGAACCAGGAAAAACGGTCTACATCTAAAATCAGTCTGACCCCCAAGGAGCTGGACATCACAGAGCTTATATTTAAGCTAAAGACGCATCGTTTTCCAGTTTCAGTCTATTTCTCAGGCGTGTATGTCTTGATCAGTGTACACATGTAAAGGGTTTGAAGATGGGATTTGGGGGATTGGTGGAGCATAGTTGCCCTCTCAAATACCTTAAGGACTAAAATGTTAGATGGAGCCTGAAAGCAAAAATGTCATTCAAAGTAATGGCAGTTTCACTGGGTAATTCATGATGACCTGAGTTCATCCTATCTGTTCGTGTTGAATGAAGCTTTGATTTTGACCCAGCGCTCAATTTCAGCAAATCTTGCCCAGCGGATTTGCTTTTTGGATCGGACCACTGGTTATATGCTTCAGGATGTTCACCTCTTCTGTGCTCAAATACCTAAACCAGATTAACAATTCAGATTTTTTTTATATTAGAGTTGTGTTGCAAAAGGTTTTATGTGTTTAATTTATATCCTGTTTTATATTTGGTTTTATATTAGTATTAAAGAACACATTTTATAAAATAATCTTGCATTGAGCAGACTAAATGTGCTGTTTCATTATAAATATTTATATATAAATATTTATATATATATTAAATATAACATTTATTTATTTTCTTAGGGGTGAGTTCATTTTGATTGAGACACTTTTTGACATTAAGATAAATGACAAAAAATGGTCCAGTTAACCTGACTTCAGCTATTTATAAGCTCAAAATTTGGTTTGAAATGAACAAAATATGAAATGTAATATAAATCATAGGGGTCCACATAATGTGTCTGTGAAGTCTCAGCTCATAAAACACCACAGATCTTTAAATATACCATGCGCTACATGCCCACTTTTGCATGTGAGGAGAAACTCGCTGTTTTGGTGTGTGTCTTTGGAAGTGAAAGTGAGCTGTTAGTCTCCGCCCTCTTTTCAGCAGAAAACGCAGCCAGGGCTGTGAGTCTGTGCTTCCAGCGACAAAACAATAAAGTATGGTCACATATAGCAAACGAGAAACAAGGTCTCACAGACGTGCTTTCGAATAGAAAACGGACAAAACATGTCACAGTGACATTTTATCTACTTTTAAGTTGCCGGTCCCTGGGGTCTTACTTAAAGATACAGGTACTTACAATTTCGTTATTTGCAGCTTTTCCTCGTTCAGTGTGGACTATTTCTATTGAAACTAAATAAATCCATTGCGCTCTTGTCTCCCGTGAGGCTGGGAACACTGTTCTGTGTTGGTCTGTGCAGCCAACAACAGAACAGTCCGTAAGCGTTGCTACTTTTGCCATGGTGTTGGAACTTCACGCAATGGGAAAACAAAAATGGCGGCGGCGCAATGGTTGGACACGTTCAGAACAAGGGGGGCATAAATATAATAATAAAAACTGTTGCTTACATCATTAACAGATCGATTTCTCACAGGCTTGCAGAGATAGGCTCACATAAAAAAAGTTAATGATTTGTCTTTTTTCATGTTTTCTAAGATTAGCATTTAAACATGGAAAAAGACCGCTTTTCATGAAACCACCCCTTTAAAGGAAACCAATCGGAGGCCACCTTGATGCTATTTGCTATATAACATGCAGTTTTTTATCAGGTTACTGTACAAAGGAAATTTTGAAGGGTTTAAAGATGTTCATGTCAAATATTATAATAAAAATCTAAAAAATATCATTTTACTGTATTATTGAAGAGGACTGGGTTACACAAAAAAGGGAAAGAGATCAAAGTCCACTTTCAAAGCCAAAAAAATTGCTAATGGAAAAGTAATTGACATCTTTTTGAACTACCCACAGTGTCAAGAACGAAACAGGAAACCAATATCGGGTGGTTTTGTCAATACCGTCTCCAGTCAACCACGCCAGAGAATTGAAATAGAGAAAGAAACAGAGAGAAAAGAAAATGCCTTTTTACCATTGTTTTGCTATTTAGACTGCTCTTTCTGCAACAAAAGCGGCAAACCGTTGAGACCGATATTGAATCATCTTTGTCAAGTAACAATTGATGCCTAAATATAGCAAACTACAAATGAATTTCAAACGATTAACTTTGGCCTCGCTCTGATGGACAATCTGTGTCAAAATCTGATAAAGCTTTGGCATTTCCCTCCCGTTGATCTTTCAAAAATGATGACAAAGCCCTTTTATCTTTGTAATTCATTCCTTCGTTGAAATTGCATTTTAAAGGGACATCCGATTATGCAATGCACGATTGGTTGATTCGGTTTCATCCTCATGCTAATGGCTTACAATGACATTTAACATTAGTGTGAATATGTGGATGCCAAAAGCCAGATGTTCTGCAGTCACTCATTATCATCTTTAGTTTTCCTGAAGCCATTTTGCAGAACAGGTCTCTTTTGACTTTTCATTAGACAGTGTGTGTGACTATCTCAGCTTGAGATACTTAATGCTATCCTACATTTTACAAGTCACTGAATGAACCAGAACGGCAAAAAGGATCCTGTAATGCCTTGCTTTAAAATGCAGTTACTTGAGAATTGTTTGATCTGTCTGGCTTTTGTGCAGTATGCTTTGAATCCGGATGTGTCAATGAAAGAAATCCATGCGGACCGTGTTCCAATAGATACACTTCTTTTGTCAGAGCTTTTTTGAAGTGTCGAGGGTGTGCCGTCACCCTCGGGCGACTTTCAGTGTCATAATTAACAGAGCGTTATATTCATGTCATTTTTCTCTTGTGGCTTTTCAGACAGTATTGTCTAGAATCCATCACGCTAGTGACAGAAACGGTGCTCGCTTACATGCTAAATGCCATTGCTGTTGAGATCTTTTAGAATTGTGTTACGATCCCTAATGTCATGTTCCTGAGCTTTAATACAGGAATAGTTTCAGTACTTTCAGTTCATGTGGAATCCCACAAGAAGCACCCTGCCCTCTCTACATATTATACTTTTGTATTTTTTGACCCTTTATTGTTTACGCTGTTGCTTATAGCAGATTGTAAATAGGGGAACTGTGCCCTTGTGGTTGGGTACTTTATTCCAAAGTTTTCTTTTCTGCAGAAGAAACACAAAAGAAGATATTTTGAAGAAAGTTGGTAACCAAACAACTGCGGCACCCATTCACTTCTTTTGTATGGTGCCAGTGATTGGTCACAAACATTCTTCAAAATAGCTTCTTTTGTGAAAATCATACAGTTTTGAAATGACAAGAGGGTGTGTAAAAAAGGATAGATCTTTTTGGTAAACTAAACCTTTAAGCATGGAATAATTGATGAAGGGCCGTTCAGTTATTCCACGGTTACCGCACCACAGGACATTTTTCAAATGTTTAATTTCAACGTTTGTCTTTTTATCATTTTTAAAATGCTGTTGATGGTAGGACTTCTTTCTTGCCGATCTCATTTCAAGCATCTGTAAGAGCGGACAGACTCGTAAGCTTGGGCTACTGCTACGTGGTGTGTGTATGTGTATGTGTGTGTGAGAGCTTGAGACGGCGCGCACACATGCATCTTTGTAGTGATGTGACAGAAAAGCCAGTGATAATATTACAATTTATTTCTTGTATTGTTTGTATCACCAGCAGTAAAAAAAATCACGCACGTTTTTGAAAAAGTAGGTATATGAAAATATATTTATTGTCAGTTATAAGCAGCATGAAGAGAAAAACAAACCAGTAGGCTATTGGTGTTTATGAATTCCTTTTCTTTCTATTTAGATATTTTATTTATTCAATTTCACTATATGTATTTCAATTTTGTTTTTGAAATTCTTTGTTTATTGAAACGAAACTTGGCAAGCGTTCCCATTAACAGTAAAGTTTGACATGATAAACATCAGATCAAGAGCAGGGTTCCATGTGAGGTGATGGCCTGCAGGCTACACTATAACTTTCTGTAATGTGGAACTGTAATGCGGTCGGCCGACCTGGAACACATTCATAGGTGTGCATTTACTGAAAGTTAATGCATACCCATAGAATATTTGTCAACCAATCAGATTGAAGCATTCAACAGGCCCGTGGTATAACATAACATAATATACAGGGACAGGTTCATCAGCATTTGCACTTAATGCACACATTTGGAGTAAGTTCTTTTTATAATTTATATACATCCTTTTTTTTAATTATTGATCCTTTTTATAATCTCCCACATGTTCTCCACTTTTTCACTGTCTTGTATATGTCTTTATATTTCATATATTTCTCCTGTCAAGGACATTAAAAAAAATCTGTAGTTTTGAGGCGGCAGCTCATGAATTGAACATATTTGTGTGGCCGCCGGCAAATCCATGGTAATCCATGCCAGGTGTAAACTGAACATTGCTCATCCGAAGGTCTCTCTACTCTGGTGCAACCAGCACTTCAGAACAGCAAACATATTGTACAAGTCCACGAGAGGGGCAGTGTTGTGTGTCCAGTCTGCAGTTTATGGTTGAGTTATAGTGTGTTCTGCTCCCAAGATTTTTCATTTTACATGCTGGTGCTGAGGGAAAGTCATTTTGTGTCTGACTGGAATATCAGAAAAAAAAAAAATTGTCTGCTTTACGTTTGCTTAAACATCACTGCGTGAGTTCCTTCCAGGAGCTTGGCCGTCGGTGATTAAAACATGCTGTGCTCACACAATCGTTCGGCTATAAAAGACTCTGAATGCAATGTGACCTGTTCGTAATGTTTTTATACTGTTTTTGCTGCATGTTTTAATAAATGCTCGTGGCTGACTTCTATTTGCTCGTTGCCTGTTTTTTAATGGTCGGGAGGTGGATAGGTTTAAGGTAGGAGTGGGGTTAAGTGTTCTAAAATAACTATTATTTTATATAAAAGTACAATTAATAAGTATTTTTTTAATCGTTTCAGTTTTACAAGTGCAAAGAACTGCGCGTGTCATGTTTACCGCCTAGAGGAGTCATATCACAACACTGACACTGACCGGCGGGCCTGTTACACACTTTGGCATGATACTGGGTTGAATGGTGATACTCGGCGCACTTTCTTATTCATTTAGAACATGTACATCATGTAGAAATCCTGTGCAGTGGACAAGTATGTTGCTAAATCTAAATACACTTTTGAAAGAATTGCTTTCTAGTACAGCACATTTATCCCAGACTGTCAGAGACCTCAGCACATTTCATCTTATGTTGGCATGCTGAATAAGAGGTTTTCTGAAGTTTAGGATGCATATGTTTTATTCATTAGAGCTTACTTGCTGTAAAAAGTATAAAACCAGTTTGATATACAGAAAAACACAGAGCTGGTGTTTGCACATTTTTCAGCGATGGATTTGACTAGCTGTTGTCTCAGTAGTTTCAGATTAGTATGACGCATATTGTAAAGAAAAAATGCCAAGAGCTGGCATAAACTTTACAGTTTAAATCCAGTTGGTTCGTTTCTATGATGTCGACATTGAATCTGTTCTTTAAACAAGATGTGAAAGATTGAGTGGATTTGTTGATTTAAAAAAAAAATGCATCAATTAAAAGGTTATGGAAACACTGTGATTGGTGAACTCTTTGTCAGGCAGTTCCTTAACCGAGGCACGAATTAAAATCACAACTTTAACCCGAGCTTTTGTTATATAAGAGGGAATCGTATTCACGCAAACATCATGTAAGTGTTGAACTAAAAACGCCCTTGTAACTGAGATTACATCTGTTATTGACACCAGGCCCCGCGAACGGCTGGTTCTGGAATGCACCTATCTATGACGACATTGATAGGTTGAATACCACCTCCACAGAAAAATTTCATCAACTACTTCTCTAGCCCCACCCACTGGTTCGTGCATGACAATTCTGAAGTAACACAGGTGGCACGGAACCAGATAGAGCAAGCAATAAACAAACATGCCGTTAAAGATAGCTAAATATTGTGACATCCCTGGTTGGGAAAGAATACAGTAGCTGCATAACCTTCCTTCGGATTCCGATAATATAAATGCGGGGTTATGGTTTATTTTTATAGACGTTCCAGCTCATGTGGGAAAAACATGGAGCGTTTGTCTGTGATCTTAAACTCGTGCGAAATGGCATCTCTGTGATTTTGCAGGCTCATATATCATTTTTCAAGGTTTTATCCACCGTTTGAGAATAATGTAGGCTCTTTTGAAGTGTTTTGGTATTATTTCGGGTGCTGGGTGATATCCATATGTTACAGAGAGTCTCTCGTTTGTATATTTATCATGGAAACTCTCCTAACATTTGAGACCTGCGATCGCGGTGTTCTTTTATCCGGTTCGGGAACACTGGGCTCAAATGCAGACAGGTACGGTCATATATCATTAAACGCAATACAACTATAGGCAATACAAACTATACGAAAAGCCTGCCATCACATCCGGGAAATAAGTCCGTAAATTTGAGTAAAATCATACAGTGCAAATGCGTCACATGAAATACTGATGTGGGGAGGTCATTTATAAATCACAGGAGGTCTCCAGATAATACTAATGCCCTGCGAAAACTGTGAATGGTGCTAATGTGTAACTAACATTACTTCTAGAACCAAATTCACAGAAGCCTCAAACTACGCGAACTGTTATCTAATCAAAGCTTTTGATGTTTACTGATAAAGTCTTCAATGCCCATTAAATCCGCCGGCCTAAATTAGCCTATTACTTATTGATTTTGATGTTATTTAATGTAAAAATAACGCGAACATCATAACTAGACCCCATAGAACCGTATAAAACAATAAACAGTTCAGGAGACCATTAAAGCCCCTGTCAGGTCCAGACTTTATTCTGATAGTCAAACGTCTGGCTTTTTAAAGGTAGTGTTTAAATGACAAATATCTCAAATATTCGGTCTATGCACAATTTTAGGGAAATATAACATTCCTCAATACAGATAGAAAAACACTCAGTTTAGCCGCTATACGAACATCTGACCGTGGCCACAAACCGGGGCAAAATCTCAGTTTAATCTTTGATTCTCCTACTTGTGCTTTCTGTTACATTTCTTATTCTCGACATTGAAGTCTGAATAGTTGAACAGGCTGTACAAAAACAGCTGTTAATGAAAACACGTTCGTATTATATCTTGCTACCTAGTCTAAGACGTCACGCCCACGGACTGTTGGCTAAACGTCTGATGCATAAGGCACACTTTTCTGGAAACACTTCAATACGTTCGAAGTCGTCATCTGGTTGGTTGAATTTCACAGGATTTCAGGGAGACGTGAAAAAGTTCATGTCACGTTCTTCAACAGTCTGCCTGGAAGCAACACGAAGCCGTCTGATCTTAAAAGTAAGCTGTTGTGTTTACAACGGTTGCAATAAGAATTCATCAAGTTTGACTAAATGCTTCTTTCTTAAAAGTATGCGAGGTTCAAGGCATAAACTCGTAATCATTGTTGTTGCTGTTAACTTTTGACACGTTTGTGAATGTACAACGGTCTGTTACTGCGGGGACATTTCCATGCCTCTAAACATGACACGGCACAAACGAAACCTGATTGGTTTACTTCACCTAGTATGGGTATCAAACCTTTCTCCTTTACGTATAAACCACTCAATTTTTCGGGCATTTTGGGATTCAGCTCAGTAACTTACTGATTTACTTATAGTTTAAACACACTCACCTATGACTGTCTCATCTTCCTCGCCTCTCATGAGTCTCATTCCTGCTTCAGAATTTTAATTTTAATTCAGTTTTTACTTTGCTAGTGAGAGCACTGGGGAGTGGACTATTGTCATCGCTTGACAGTGAGTCTTGTTTACACTTTTTATTATAGGTGTTGTCAGAACCGAGATGCAAGCAAAATGAAAATTCCGGTATAAAATCTAGAACTTGTCACATTGCTGTATGACAGTATTTATTTGGTGCAGGAAGGCATTGGATGCATCAAGAAATAGTTCATGTCATTGCATAGCAGATGGACCTTTCCATACACTGTCATAGCCCCATGCCTGATCCAAACCACAGATCATCATAATACTGAACTCCAAAATAGCACTACAGCTATTTAGGTGTTACTATTTTGGTGATACTTATGAATGAATTTTGCTTTAAATGCCTAAAGTAGAAGAGATCCCAGTCCCTCCAAGTACTCTCTCCACACTTCCTCTTGACATTGACCTCATTAATAATTACAATACCTTACAGCAGACCTTCTCAAAGTCTGGAAGTCGATCCGGACCCACATCCATCTACATATTTCAAGTGCACTCTCATCAGACCTCCTTGGCACAAAAAAACACGCTGAGGTGCGCGAACCAGTGATTACTGACTTATTCCGTCAGGCAAACCGCATGGCAACTAGCAAGTAGCAACATTTTGGATACCCATTATTTTGAAAAAATGTCGCCCAGTTTCGCCCCGCAAGCGCAAGGATTTGCCTTCCCGACACAGCTTGTCTTTTACGGCATCTACTATGTGCCGCAACCCGTCCGGCAGAGTTAGCAGCACATTCAACTGACTGTCTGGGCATATGAACATGACGGTAGTTCATCTGTAAATAGGCACATTTGTTGCACAGACAGACGTTTGTGCTGCAAGATATACAGATTTGGACCTTTGGATGTAAACTTTGAAAACCCCTGCCTTACACTAATGGTGAACTTAAACAACTGATTTGTGGTTATAGTTAGAACTTTTAACGGATTTGTTTGTTGTTTATGTGCGAGCAGGGTGCACAGAGTAAAGCAAATACAGAGGTTGACAGGCAGTTAGGACATGCAGCTCCTACAGTATTATTGCATTTGAACCAAATGCAATAAATCAACGAAATATTAATGATCCCTTCCACAAAATAAATATATGTTTATATTATAAATATGCTTTGAAAGCATTGCCTTCCCTAGTTTTAATGGATCCGTTTTCCTTAGTTGTTAAAGGGATAGTTCAACCCAAAATAAAAAATGTGTCATCATTTACAAACCTGTATGACTTTGGATCTTCTGCAGAACACAAATTAAGATATTTTGAAGAATACCCATTCACTTCTCATACACGGACAAAAAAACAATACATGTCAATGGGTACGGCCTTTGTTACCGACATTCTTCATATCATCTTATGTGTTCTGCAGAAGAAAGAAAGTCATACAGGTTTAAAATGACCAGAGAATGACTTTTATATTTTTTTGCGAATTATCCCTTTAACAGAAATGCCTTCTAAGTAGTCTTCTATACTTTGTTTTCTTGTTGCATACTATAATCTCTTTGTTTCTTGTACTTTTTATTTTGAGCTTTTTTTTATTATGTTCGCACAAATTCTGTACAGTGGATTCTGTTCATTTGTTGTTTGAGTTTAAATAATTGCAGATAAATGTAGAGAAGTAAACAATGCGCTGCTTTGCGCACACTGTAATAAAACTGGAACGAGTCATCCCCTCACACAGTCTCTGTTTGGAGCAGTTTTGTTGCATTAAAGGCTAGTTGTATTCCGTTTCACATTAAAGGTGTTGTATACTCACTAGGGATGTCCCATGCCGATCGCAAAGCACAAGGAGCCGATCAATGCATTTTTAATCGACTATATTTTGCCCGATTATTACTGATCACCTCTGCGATCACGCAAGTTTCATTTACATTACATTTACGCCACGTCTCGTCACGACTCAACAAAGACAATAAACCCCAAATAAATTCTAAATAAAAAGACATTATAAACACAACATTTGTTGCCTCTATATGAAACATTATAACTGATTATTGGGGCTTATGTTATCTTTTTTCAAGTTGTGCGTGTGTCTACATTTGCAGATCACAAACACATGACAAACTCAACTCGTGTTAGTCCATAATAAAGTCTTTTGCAAATGGACCCAGTTTTTAACCAAAGCTTTCCGGCATAGCCGGTCTTAATCTCTCTCCCACATTCGTTAAGCAATCGTTGGTGAAATGCACTTCACCAACGGTTTGCATTCGCTTTTAGATAGAATGCATCTTATGTTCCGACACTTTAATTTTAGCAATTTTACGTGTCTAATACATGCACAAGCAATTTATAACACACCAAAGACACAGAAAAACATGTATTCACGCCAAATGACCCCTTTAAATAGCAATATTTGAATAACCTTAATAGCGTAAACCTGGTGCCTGCACCTAGCACAAGATAAATACAAGTATCGGATTGGGACTCAGATCGGAAGATACTAAAAATGACTCGGATTGGATGGGGACACAAAAGTGTGATCGGGACATCCCTACCACACAGAGAAGTTCTTCTTCAGTGATCGCTCACGGTCATCTCAACAGTATATAAGCCAAGCCTCCCATTTTAAAGTCAGGCCATGTTGCAGTCAATCTCTTTTTTCCTTTTAAACAACTTCTTCATTGGTCTATTCTTCAGCGGTCCATCCATCACCCATTTCTGCTTGATGAATGCAGGCTGTGGTCCAGCTGAGCACCACGTCGAGATGATAAATACATTGGGCATTTTTATCAGAGGCACAAGAGCTGGCACCAACATCAATAATAAACATATAGTATGCTCATAATAAAAATAGTAGTAACAAATAACTGCTAGAGAAAGTATGCATTATACTGTTAGAATGATTATTTTTTGCAATTAAATATTTTTTATGTAAAAATGTTGTGATTTTACTCGGTTTTCAGCCAACAGTTTCTTGTGTAGACATACAAAGTAGTACGTATTAATCTATAGTTATATTTTGTTCATCAAGCCTTTAAACTGGAAGCCTTGTTAACTTGAGTGCAGTTTTACTCTGGACCAAAAAAATCCCGAACGCAGAAGGAATTTCACTTAATTTCAGATGTTCGCCTTTCTGTTGGGACACGAACTTCAGATATCTGAGCTTTTGTGTGTCTCTCATTATCACACTCCAGAGATCTGGACAGTTTTTGTAGCATAATGGTTTGAAGTCTAAAATGTATTCATTAATGAATCATTCATTAAGAATATGTTAATTCTCTAAGAAAATATTCATTAACAGCATCCAAATTGCTTCCTGTGGTCGTGGTTGTTTTTGGGATACTTGCCTTTATTCATTGCATAAATTATATCATTAATGATTTATCGCCTTGATGTCGTGGCCTTGAATTAACGGAGCGCAAAAGGTAGCAGCAAGTATTTAATCAGAACTTTTCCAATTTACTTTCGAGGATGAGGGGAAATATAATTCACAAAACATTTCCCCAGACGTTCCATGCAGATTTGTTAAGGCTATGAATTCAGCTGATGTCAGAGGCTGAGGTGGATTTTCTGTAAGGAGTCTGTGAGAGCAGGTGTTGTTTACATTATGGCATTCTGCAGTACTCCCCAAATAAACAGCTGTCAGTTGTAGCGCAGATTGCAACGCTCATCAGACCCAAACCTCCCCTCACCCGTGTTTGCCCAGCCCAACTGGGTACGAAATGAAAAGTATGAGACGTAGAGGTGAGCCGATGGAACATTTTCATTAAATACACTGCTCAGACTATTGTGAATAAAAGTCTTGTTGCATGCAAATCTTGTTTTTTGGGAATACAAAAAGCAATTTCGAACAAAATTGATTTTTTTTTAAGGAATTAAAGTCCTAGTGAAACTGAACATTACAATTCTTATTTTTGTATGAAATATTGCAGCGTTTACAGTAAATAGCTTATCAATGTGGGAAATTTTCTTTTTTAAATTCATTTACCCTCATAATCTTCCATTAAAATCTGAAAATGCACTTCTGGCCTGAAATGACGATCCATCTCAAATGACGTAAATTAGTTGGCTTGGGCGGAGCATCTGTTAACTCCTCCCCTTCAACTTTCAGTCTGCTGCTAGTTTCATTTCAAAATGCGCCAGCTGTTTTTATACATCCAATCAATTTGCAGTAAAAAACGCAGGCCACGGCCATTCATCCATTTTCTCCTTTGAAATTCCTTTTAACTCGCAAATGCGTCAGAATATGGAAGCAATAACGTTCGCAACTTATGTTTCACTGGGACTTCAGCTGTGTTATAAAAATAACTGGAAGAACTGAATATTAGGATTGTTATTTAGTAGATTTCCCTTTCTTCAGTTTTAAACGGCTATACAAAATTCTGTAGTTGTGTCTGTGTATGAAAGTACCAGAACTTTTTAAATTGACTGACTTGCCTTAAGTATATAACAAAACAACATCACGGTTAACTTTCAGATCTCAGAGAATTCCCACATCTGAATGGCCCCTTGCCCTTCATTTAGTGATTCAGCATCAAGCAATGCCAAAATATTTCAAAGGCGATTCACAGCACATCAATCTCAGACAAAATCAGTCTTACGCCGGCGCTGAAGCTTTCATACTCTCTTAATTCTCCACGTGGGAGGTCAATATCTGACAGCTGGCATTACCATATTTTCGACCCGGGCCGGGATATAAATAAGTTGACCAAGGGTAGAACTATCAATTTGTCACAGTCGCTACCTCCCACCCCTCTGTGCTGTGTTTGTTCGCACCACAGCTACTCCGAGTGCAAGCGCTACCGTAATTAATATCTGAGTCTCGCTCGCTACGAGCAGACGAAGATACATCTGAGGCCATAGAGTTCCTTCCGGCATGCGGTTACCTAATAGCAAGCTAAACAGGGAGAATGCGGATGTTTTGAGGTAAAACATGACACGAGACAGCGTTTTGGATTTCTGAGCACGGGCGTAACGGTCAAACATGTCCGTTTAACAAAACAATGGAAATGTAGAGAAGTGGAATGGAAAACTGTGTTCTATGACAAGTGCCCCTCATAATGTCTATAAATTCTGCCTGCAGACAATATTCAAGGCAATATAAATCTCCCATTCCTGAAATCAATGGTTTATTTGCCAACAATGAAACTCAAACTCCAACTCGAACATAGACCCCCAGCAAGGTCATGGGTTCGATTCTGTGGTAACTCACTTAGTGATGAAATCTGTACTTTAAATACATTTTAAATCGCTTTGGATAACAAAATCTGCCAAGTGCATAAATGTGAGACAGATTATTTATAAATCTCGACTAAATCTCTGCCTCTTTCTTCAGCCCTCTGAGGAGCCCAACATCCTGCTGGCTTCCCCCAAGCTACTGCTTCCCTCGGGCAGTCAGCTCACAGCCGGCACCCCGCTGTCTGTACACCACCAGCTTCAGCTTCTCCAGCAGCAGCTCACACAACAGCAGCAACAGACGCAGGTGGCCGTGGCTCAGGTGAGAGATTTACGTTTCACTTCAAATAGATATTTAATGCACCTGCATTAATGCAATTAATGGTCCGTGGTTGTAGTGTCGTCACTTACTTTTTTCAACAGTATCGGAATGGTTTTATTTTACACTTATAAAAGTAAGGAACCATACCTTATGAAGCTAGAGCAAAGCATTTTTTGTTTATAAAATTCTGTATTCTTTTTGTATTCAATCAGTCTAAAAAACTGGCATGATCCCCATTACATAACACCTGGTTGTCGAATCAGGCTCCTCCTATCAGAGCATCATTCTTTGACTATTCGGGGTCACCCCTAAAGACAACATATTGTTACACTTGTTGGATGAATTCTGAACAGACATTTTCAAATGTAATTCAAATGTAATTGTACTGTGGCAAGTTTCACTTTGAATTAGGGCTGGGCGACATGGCAAAAATATTTTTTAATCTTTAATAATCTATGTAAAATAATCTATTTTAAATATAGTTTATTAACAAAACAGTCTGACAAAAGTTCACTTTAAACCAGATAAAATTAAATAAAACAAAGTAATTGATATTACCTAATTAGACATGTACTGTTGCAACAAAGAGGATATTAGACCATAAACAACATGTACCAGTTCATTCAGTCTCATTTTGACTCAATTGACTCGTTAAATAAGGGAGTGTTCATTCAATACATTTAACCAATGAAAGGGCCCGTTGCTACGTACATTCGAACGCTATTGGCTCATAACCTGCAATAATGTCTTGCTCGAATAGTGGGATTCTTTCAAAAAGACATCTCACAAAAACTGTGGTACATTTCTTTTATCATGCAAGCATCTTACATACAAGGTTCAATCTTTTAATGTGCAAACGAACTCCTGTAGCTCAGTGGTAAGAGCATTGCGTTAACAACGCAAGGTTGTGGGATCCATCCCAGGGGATTGCGAATACCTATTTAAAATGTATAAGATAAAGCAATGTAAGTCGCTTTAAATAAAAGTGTCTGCCAAATGCCTAAATGTAAATGTACTGTAAATGTTTCATATGCACCAGCTCATGTCAGAAGATATGTTAACGTTGGATATAAAAGCGTTTGTGCTTGAGTTTCGAAGTAACTCGCTTGCAACTGCACCTCAAGTTTGTTTTGTTTAACCGCATTTGCGAAAGAAAATAAGACATTTTGATAAATCGTGACGTGAAAGTGTCGTCTGCGCATGCTCCTTCTCCTGCTCTCATGTGGCTGTGCCGTGTGCTTTTTCAGGAGACTTGTCCAATAAGGGACTAAGAAAAGTTGTTATGAAACAGTTTTATATGTTTGAGAAAAAAAATCCCAAACCTTTACGATCGGTGGGAGAGTGTATCAGGCACAGAAATACAACGTAATACACCCAACTTGTTTTTTTGACAAGTTGACCAAGTTAAGCATGAGAAGACAGCGTGTTTTACATCATAAAGAAGTCAGAATGCATGACACATCTTATTTCGTTCCTCATTTAGGATAAGCCTCGCAACTTTCAATAGCCACATAATCACACATTAAAACTGTTCGTGGGTGCCTTACTGGAACAGCCAAAGGTTTGGTGCGTCTTGAGTGTTTTCCATCATTCAGGCAGCAGACTTGTTTATTTGTTCAGCCTTTAAGAGCCTGTGGTTAGCTTGTTTAGTGAGAGGAGAAAGCTCTTAATTTTCTCATAAGCAAAATGCTCAGCAGAGGACTTTTGCACTCTCCCTCTCTTAATACTGAGAAGTCTTTTATTTTTTGGGGGGACATTTTGCGCTCTTCTCAAGTGTCACAAGGTCTGGCGTTTTTCACCAAATTCTTTGATGGTATATCTTTGTTGGACAAGCATGTCCCTGTGTTGCCTTGAGCCGGATCGACGAGAGTCAGGAGGGTCAAATCTCTCAGTACCCTGATAAGAGAAAAACTGATCCTGATTTGCAAAACAACAGAGTCAAAGAGAGACAGGCAATGGCTTTGCTCTTTTTTTCTTTGTGATGTCTCCAGTCAGTGAGTTAGAGGAGCTTTGAAGAAGGCTATCAAAGCAACACAAGTATGTCAATCTTTGTTTATTAATTTATTTCTTCATTTGTTGTGGAGTTGCCCTTCTCCTCGGGGAAAGTGATGGAAAGATGAAACAACATGCAAGTTTTCTGATGTTAGGATTAGCGGGTTCCGCAGAGTGGGTTGTTTTTGTGAAAAGTCCTTAATCACTGTAGAATGTTGTTGTTAAAATTGACAGTGTTAGGATGTTGCCAAATTTACTTAAATGTTTTCCTTTGCACTATTAAGAATAAAGGTTCTTCACACTGCCATAGAAGAACCATTTTGTCAGAAAGATTACATAAAGGACCTTTTGGAAAACCTCTGTTTCACAAAAGGGTCTTTGTTGTGGAAAAATGTTCTGCAAATTATATAGAAGGGTAGGAAGGAAATGTATGTTTTAAAAACCTTTTGTCCATTAATGGTTCTTTGGAAAATAAAATAGGATTGTTCTGTGGCATCACTGCGAAGAATCTTATAAAAACATTTTTTCCAGTAAGATCAATGTGGCTCCTATTCACAAGCAACTCTGACCAGGTCAGATATTCTGACCAGAGTGTCAGTTCAAACTACATTTTGTCCCTGCCATGTCCATATAAAATGATGCCCTGGTCAGATCTTGAGAACATCAGTTTTATTCCATGCGTGAGATGTTTTATAAGAGCGAGCCGGGCAAAATGCATTTTGAATATAAGTGATTAAGGCAAGGCAGGCATCTAGTAATGCATTCAGAGTGCACACACTCCTCTCAGATGTGACTTCTCATATTGAAGTGTTGTTATGTTTGCTTCAATTCAATTATTGTTTCTGTGTAGAAGAATAAAACATGCACGCAGGCGGTTTATAGAGAATGTACGCATATTTGCTTCAAACAAGCAACAAGAGAGCTTTTGTTTTAAACAATGCTTGATTTTTTTACTTTTTATTTCATTGGAAGTGTAAATCGATTTAACTGAAGCTTCTTTGCTATGTCTCTTTAAAGGAACAGTTCACCTAAAAATAAAAGTTCTGTCATCATTTACTCACCTCAAGTTGTTCCAAATCTGTTTACATTGCTTTGGTCTGTTGAATACCGAAAAAGATATTTGGAAGAATGCTTGCTAACAAACAGTTTTTGGCCACTATTGACAACCATAGTAGGAAAAATTGCTTTATAAATTTCTTTGTTCTATTTCAAAGAATGTAGGACAGCAAACAGTTCTGGGGCACATTTGAGTACTATTGTCATTTTTCCGACCCTGGTAGTCAATGGTGACCAGAACTTTTTGGTCACAAGCATTCTTCCAAATATCTTTCTCTGTGTTCGTCATACACAAGTAATTTATACAGATTTGTAACAGCTTGAGGGTGAGTAAATGATAACCAAAATTTCATTTTGGGGTGAAATGTTCCTTTAAGGAGTAGCTGATGGTCTCCTCTCACTGCATCTGGATTCACAAAACATTCTTGACATGAAAATTCTTCTTAACGGTCATATTTTTCTTAAATTCTAGTTTATAACTGTTGATTTGAGAATGAGGTCCACAAGCATTGGCTCTCACACTTTTCCTCGCAAGAAAATACAATCACTATGCAATGGCATCAAAAAGTTCAGTTATTGATGTTATCGGTTGAACAAACGATCACTAATTTAATCTTTAAAGTACTTTAAAAAAATGTAATTGCAGAGTAAACTCTTACAGGCTCATTTGTAGACTTGAAATTATTATATTGACTACAAACAGTTCCTTGTTTATATTGCTTTTTTTGTTTACTACTAAGTTTGTTTTTGCTGATAGGCATAAATAATATTCCGATAAGAAATGTTTATTTTTGCCATTAAAAGAAGATGATCATCAAATCATTCGGCTCGATTCTACCTAGCTCGACAGAGGAATTTGTCTCACTCAGAGTGAAATATAACACAATGGCAGTAAAAAATATGAGGCCTACATATAATTCCATCCCGTATCCTTCTGAAAACAAAATCTTTTGTCATGAGCAGGCAGCTCCTTTTCCCAAGACATTTACTCTTTGCCAGGAAACACACACACACCCAGGCAAACATGTACAGTCAAAAATTGATGGAAGCAGCTGAACCAGAACTAAGCTTTCAGTCTGCATTTACAGTATGGTAATTTTTTTCATTTATTTGTTGCTGCAGTCCCCGCCGGCCTGTTTCTGATGGCTCGTTGGCTCTGTTGGGGGATGCATTGTTCTTAAGGACAAGCCGCGTGACTGTTAAGATTGGGACATAAATCACCTAGGACCCCTCAGAGGGAGGCCACTAATTCTTTAGGAGCACACGGACAGTGCTCGGGATAACCCACTGGCAGAATTAGGTTCAACCACTCATCACTGTGTAGAATCTTCACAGAGTTCTTGTGAAGGACATTCTAATCATTTTAGAAATCTCTGAAACTGTCTTTAGGGACTTGGCGACATTATTTCATAACAGTGTGTGTCAGACGGCCTTCTGTGTTTTCTATTTTGTTTTTTAGGGTTGAGGGTTATGTTGTGTTCCCACCAAATGCGAATGAAGCGTTAAGAGCGAGTGATTTACATGTTAAGTCAATGCAAAGAAGCGGTAGGACACCCTGCGGTGCGATTCGCATGAAAGAAGTAGGGCGAATAACGTGATTTGCGCTAGTGACACGGCGTGAATTGAGCGTTTCAAGCGCTTGACGTGGAATCGCGCGAGTTGAAGAATCAGAAATTTGTCGAAAATTCGCGCCGCGTTAACCAATCAGGAGCTTGCTCTAGTAGTGATGTGATTATGACTTGGCGAGCTGAGGCAGAAATAGGAAACAAAATGGAGGATAAATCATTGTTGCTATATGTGGATACCTGGAGCTGTACGATACATCTTACTTAAAAAAAAAACAGAACAAAAAAACAGGAATAAAAAGGATCTTGCTTGAAAGTGAGTGAGTGAGGAGGTCGGACAATGTGGGAAATTGTAAAAAACGCTCTTTACTCAAATTGAGCTATATATTTATATACATATACACGATACTGGAGCCGCCTTGCAGATGCCCCTTCCAGACGCGAATTCACATCTGTTGTGAAGTTAATTTCACGCGCGAATGAAGCGAGTAAACTTAAAATGTTCAAGCTTCCAACCACCTGCGAATAGCGTGATTTATTTCGCAAGTCTTGTTTAGTGGGAATGCTCTATAACACTGATGATTTTAGATAAAGTGATGGTCAGTATCGCTATTGATCAAATGTATTAAAATATATAATAAATATAGCTGCAAGCAACGATGGCGGGCCCTCGCACCACTGTGCCACTGCTACATGATGGTTCTCAGAAAACAAAGCTCTGTGGACACATGCATTTCAGTGCTCAGGTTCGATCTAAATCACTCAATATTTGCTCCACCTCGGTGCTTGTGCTCTATTGAATTAACATTTTATAATAATATACTGTACTTCATGTCTTTGCTGTGGGTTGTATTGGCATGCATGATACCAAGATTTTAACCTCGTGACCCGGTGGGTCTTCCATTTTTTAATGCCCAGAAAAATGGCCAACCTTACATTATGGCCTCAAGTTTTATAGGGCTAAGCAACCACTCGTTGGAAAATAAGTATTTTGTTCCTTCATCTAGTCTGACAAAGGTTAATTGCTTGGTAATAAATCGTTCGTATGTAGTTAGGTAGCTATTTAATGAAACAAACAAGCATGCACATGTGTAACAGTCATTTTCACTTTCTGATCTGACATTCAGTTAATGTCGATGATTAGAAACTGGTCATTCCTTTTCTATCAAGTGCAGTTGTCCTTCTGGTGTTGTTCGCTTCAGATCTGTTGACTGCAGACATCACAAAGTTTTTTTTCCAGATTTCTTATCGCTGTAGTTTTTAGAAGTACTGTTTAGAGTCACTTGAATGAATGTTTTTTGATTGATGTTTTGAATGACCGCATACAGTATACTGTTTGTCTGAATGTTCGAAATAACTTATGTGCAAAAAAATTATTTTATAAATATCTTTTTAAAATGGATGACAGTAAAACAGCTATGAGCCCAGAATATTTGGGATTTTTGTATCGTTTCACTGTAAAAGCATCCTAACATCCTAACTCAGAATCCTATCTTATCTATTTGGTATCCATGGTGATTTTCTTACAAAAGACTTAAAGGGATAGTTCACCCAAGCGTAAAACTTTTGTTATCATTTACTCAATTTGTTCCAAACCTGCATTTTATTTTTGTTGTTCTGTTCGACACATATTTTCAAGAATATGGAATACCAAAATCTTTTGAGGCACCATTGACTACTACGGTAGTTTTCTTACTATTGCAGTCAGTAGTTTTCCAGAACTGTTGGATACAAACATTTTCCTAATGGGCGTTGTTTTATTCTAAAACATAGAAAAAGTCAAATTGAGATGGAATAAGTGACCCTAAACTTTTAAGTGATGGTGTACATTAACTACTACTGCAGTTTCTAAGAACCACAATGGAAAAAACATTCTTTCAAGACAATCTTGAAAAAGTTTAATTGAGGGCTAATGTAGTCTGGAGTTTCTTTAAAAACCAAGTTTCTTTAAGCTTCAGTTCAGAATGATGAATATTACAGCCCTATGTAAAACTTTACACGTTGTGTCTGATTCCCACAGGTTCATCTGCTGAAGGATCAGCTTTCCGCAGAGGCCGCAGCAAGGATCGAGGCCCAGGCTCGGGTTCACCAGCTCCTGTTGCAGAATAAAGACCTGCTGCAGCATATTTCTCTTCTGGTCAAACAGGTTCAGGAGATGGAGCTCAAATTGGCTGGAAATGGCTCGAGTGAGTGTGCTTTTTCTCCTTCTTTAGCCATACATCACCCTGTTCCCACTGTCCTTTCTCTCTCCGGATTTCATCTTTTGCTTCTACTCCCTTGAAGCCCCTTGGGATCCAGCGGCTCATTTTAAGTCTATGTAGAGGACATTGGTTTTTGTGATTTTCTCAAAGACCATGAATTCCACAGTTCCTATCTTAATACAAGATGGTAGCTTGAAAAGAACATTCTGAGCTGTTCAGAGATATCAGGGCGTAGGTTTATATCATCTGTATGGTATATAAGCTGTATGGTATAAATTGTGCGATTCAATCTATTTTTATTTTATGCTAACTCAAATGTCTCCAACTCTGCAGCTATTTGATAAAAATAATACATTTTCAAAAAACAGTTTTGCTTGTTCTCATCTTCCTTTTCTTTCACTGTGCTACATTAATAACATTGCTCTTACTGCAACTCCACCTCACTCACCCTTTCTGAATAAGCCTCTCGTGCTTCACCATTTCTCTTTCATTTGTCCTTCACTGTCAAACCCCGCTGTTTGTTCAGCTTTCTTCTGGCACGTATTATTTCACTTTGCCTTCTCTGCCACTATCAAACCTCAGTTTATTTTGTGCTCATTTTAAAACGGCACCTGTACAGGTCTCTCAGGTTATGACGTCTGTTATAAAGAACGATCATCCATGACAGTCCCAATTGTCACACTTCAGTCAGCTTGTAAAGCAGGGGTCTTAAACTTAAATTACCCGGGGGGCACTAGCCAGGTGGTATTCTCGTCAAGAGCTAGTTGAACAGTGGCAACAATTACAAATATTTTTACATTTTGTAAAGGAAAAAAACGTATGTTTGTTTCTGAATAGCTAAGCTTGCAATGTTAAAGCTTTCAAGTGGTACCTTTTTATTAATCGTTTTTTAGCCATGAAATTCAAGCTAGCTGATCTATCTTTTAGAAACTAGATCAAAGTGCAGAAAGTCTAAATGGTATTGTAAGCCAATCTTTACATTGTCAAGATTATTATTCACACTTTATAAGGTTTACATTTGTAAAAAAAAAATGTATAGCAAAGATAAATATATAAAATGTTGGAAGTTTAAAGGTTTAGTTCACCAATAAATACAAATTCTGTCATCATTCACTCACGCACAAGTTGTTACAAACTAAGTTGTTTAAATGTTTTAATGCTAAACATGGAGATAGATTTTCGGGGTCACTATTGACTACTATAGCAGGAAAAAGACAATGTTAGTCAAAAGTGCCCCAGATCTGTTTGCTTGACTAAATTCTTCAAAATATCTTCTTTTGTGTTCATCAGAAGAAAGAAATGTATAAAGTTTAGGAATAATTTGTGAATGAAGTCAGAATTTTATTTTTTGGGTGATCTGTTCTTTTAATATTATTTCTCATCCTCTTTGACAATGTCAATATATTCTGCTCTATAATCAGGTTTTACATCCTCCTCATTCTTAAACCTTTCAACTCTCTCACCAGTGGGATCTCAAGACAGTTTACTGGAAATCACTTTCCGTGCCAACGTGCCCCCTGTGTTGTGTGACCCCACCACCCCTAGACCAGAGGACGGCATCCTTTCTCCGTTCACCGATGGGACGCAGCTATCCCTGCCACTAGGCAGTCCTATAGGTAGGGACCAGTGTTTGGTCAAGTTTGAGTGTTTTCGCTTTCTCCCGGGACCGCCCCAACAGGAGCAGAGCCCTGACCCTTCGTCCCAAGAGGCTTCGCCCTCATCGAGGGACAACCTCCTGGGCAGCCTGGAGCTGCTCAGGTTCCGCGAATCAGGAATCGCGTCTGAATACGAGTCTAACACGGATGATAGCGATGAAAGCTGGGAACAACCAGAGGAGAGCACCCTGCGTCTGCTCAACGTGCTAAACAAGCATGCATCCTCTGACTGCTTGGATGATGAAATTGCAGTTTAGCGTGCTTTTTGGGTGGGCTTAATATGCTACTTTGAAGGTTAAGCTCCATCAGTGTTGATATCTGTACAATGCTAATTCATGCTGGTGGTAATTCTCGGAGACCAAGATGACCTTCCCCTAGCGGGCGTTTCATAGTAAATGTCGTCTCAACTTCGAATTATGAGGACACGCATCAGATGTCAGTTTCTGCGTGCTGCTGTCTGATTTTTCATGGGACGTTCACAAACACGGCGATTTTTGGTTAACGGTTCCTGCTGCTTATTATTGGTGGCCTGTATAACTGGTCATAACTTTTCAATAGGATCACAAATGAGATGTGATGCTGGTAAAAATTGTGCCATTTTAAAATAGAAATCCTGTAAGGCAAAGAGTCAATAAAGCGCGACAGTGTGCATCATTTATCCACAAAAGTAACATATTACTTTCAAAGCATATTTTTCTATTGTATATCTTAAAGTGGGTAGATAGAATTTATAAAATGAATAGTTTTATACAATTATGTTCTTCTCCATCTGGCCCACAAGAGAAGTTCTTGTACAGGACTACAGGAAACAAATCCCATCCTCCAGAGTGCTTTACTCCCATTTTGTTGCATCACATCGCTTCCCATTTATATAAAAAACTCTCAATGTTTTACAATCAGTTGCTTAGTTATAAATCGCTGTATGTGTGAATGTCCCTTCATAATCTACACTACCGCTCAGACGTTTAGGATCACTAAATTTTTCTCATGATCTTAAAAATATTTTAATTTGATACTCTATGTTACAGTGTTTAAAATTATTTAAAATAATTGAACCATCGTATTAATTTCATTCATTAGGGAAAAAAAGTTTTTTGCTTGAATCAATGACACTAAGCATCCACTATTGATGAAAAAATTCCATCAATACAGTTTAAAAAGAAATGAATTGATATATTGGCCCAAAATCGCCATTAGCAATTGTTTACACTATCGACAAGATATATATATATATATATATTATGCAAAATATTTATACACCTCTGAAGACATAAGCTGGGTGTCCATCCAAACGGGATGTGAATCTTTTCTAAGATTGCAGTAACAGGATGAAAGACTAATGCGAAATTGGTGCAATTCATCAACCATCCTGAAGCAATCGAAAAAAACTTTTCTATTTCGAACCAGGATGATGGAAACCCGGCTATTGTTTTGTATATCATATTGCTTTTCTGTCAATAGATCCTCCAAATAATGACACACTGGACCTTTAAAAACATCGGCCGATATATCCTGTCGATCAAAAGAGGACAGGAAAATGCATGAATATGTATATGGAACATTTTAAGAAACATCATCATCAGTTTGATGGTCCATATTAATAGTCATTATATTAATGAATAACATTCAGAAAGTTAAGAATTATTAATTTAATCTTTAGAAAAGAATCTATCAGTATCGTAAATTTAATATTGGTGCATCTCTAGTCCCAGGTTGAGACCTCAAGAAACTGGATGACAAAATGCTAAGTGTAGGATTATGCTATTACTTATTTGAAGATCCAAAAATATAACTCAGTACATTTATTTTGGATGCTTTTAGTCATAGTTTAGTCCCTTTATTCAAAAATTTTCGACAAAATGAATAAAAAAAGAACGAATAAGTGATCCTTAACTTTGACTGGTAGTGTACATGCAGTAGTTGCAACAAAAGATGAAATGCATCTGTATGAAATGAAAATCATAGCAACACATTTTGTACAGTACATTGTCTTTTACATTATATTTATCACATCAGTGGCACAGTCACAGTTTTATACAGGTTACGATGGGAACTTTCATCAGAAGCGCTACGAAGAAAGAAAATGATCCAGCTTACATCTGTTTCAGCATGCGCGGCAGAACAGACTCTTAATCGAATGACTGGACCGAGGACGCTAAACTAATTATACCCTAAGGGTAACAAGGCGTCTGAGCAGTCAGATCTTTACCAACAGAGACTCCAATTAGTTTGCAATGTCAAGGTTTTCAAAGCCCACATCCTTAATGTATCCTTTACACACATGAGAGCTTGTATTGTCTACGCTAAATAAGACTTTTGTGTACTTTTATTGTTCCACGCACTTTGCTTTCTCACTGTTCTGTGCTTTTGAAATGTGATATATTTTATTGTCCTGTATCTCTCTGATAAACTACTCGCCTCTTTAAACTCTCCCCTCTTATGTTCCCATTTTCCTCTCGCTCTCCGAGCACTCAGAGTCATTCAGAACCAGACAAGTGCCCACAATTAGACCGTAATAATAGGGCGGTGAGTAAATCTTCCCACACAGAAGGTTGAAAGCACTCTCTGGGTTGGTTTGTGTCATTATCAAAAAAAAATCTCCATTTACACACAGTCACAGTCTTTAAACAAATGTAAAGTGAAGTAAATCTCCATACATAGAAATCTTCCCACCTTCTTTTACATCTTGTTTCTAATGATGGATTCATGACCGGTGGTGTTGTCTTGGTAAAGGTCTTGAGGCCAGAACCCAGCTGTGAGCTTTGTTTCGAAAATCCTCCAGTGATGTCTGAACACAAAAGACCAGTCAATCAAAGCTTTTTGGGGGATTTTGCTCCATTCAAGGACATAATATTGTTTTGGGGAGTTATGTTAAGATAAGCATTACCATGGCTACAGATGTTGTGTCCAGTAGCCTTGTTTGTGTGCCATAAATGATACCTCAAATTGTGTGGCTGGTCGAAGCGTACTATTCCAAAGTTATTAGACTTAGAATTTGCTTTTAATAGATAAAACTGTCATAAAAAATTAAGAAACAAACGCCATGTCTAGGGCAGTGGTTCTCAAACTTTTTCATTGTAAAGCCACCTTTCTCTAGGGCATTATTATCTTAGATTTATAATCTTAAATTTAGATTTTTAATTCAAACAAAAACATATTCTGTCATACAATGCAGGAACATCTATTCTTTTGTTTGGTGGTCTTATTTTTCTGATATTTGATTGCATAAAATCGATGATAAATTTCTATATTTCATAAAATGCCCCAAAATCGGCGCCCGCCCTGGATCCATCTGGGATCCCCCCGGTTTGAGAACCACAGGTCTAAGGAGCAGAATATCATAGAGATATGGGGGTGCATTCTATACCTTCTATTCCCAAAACAGTCCATAACCCCTTGAGTTCACCCCCAAAAAAAGGTTCTTCAAAAAAGGTTGGTAACAACAGCGGTACCCATTGACTTGCATTGGTTTTGTTTCTATATAATAGAAGTTAATGAGCACAGGGATTGTTTGGGTACGAATATTTTTCCAAAAAAAATAATTTTGGTCATACAGGTTTCAAATGACAAGAGGGTGAGTGAATGACCACCTTTGACCACCATTTCATTCTTCCTACTATGGTAGTCAATGACGTCCCGGAACTAAAAAAGACCAACATTCTTCCAAATATCTTTCTTTGCATGAACTCACTTTACCAACCGCGGAGCAATGCCATGCCAAGAGAAACCTTTAAAGTCTATTTTCCTGGGAATTGAACCCATGACGGGTTTCTAATTCAACCAATTTATCAGGAACACTGTTTGTATATGTAAACATGTAAATAAACTTAAGTAATTGACTTTATCTAAATGAGATAAAAAAGGGCTGTCGAGTAATTGCATAAAAGATGACAAATGGAACGTCATGAGCCCACCTGTTCCTCTGTAATTCCAAAATCTGCTAGCTAGAAAATGGAACCACCTCAACTACCAGATGCCTCAATCGTCTCGCACGACTGCTTCAAGAAATAGAAATTAGCGGTTAAACACACACAGAGAGCGCCGCATGACATGCTGGGAAATTTAAGGATGTTCTGGAGTGTCGCTGTCTCATCCCTGCTCGCTCAGGGAAATAGGCGGTTGTCGAATGGCTTTCGCCTGTAGCATAATTGAAATTGCGTAAGAATATCACATCTCATTTTAGTACAGCCGCCACTTCTGAGAAAAGCTGTGGGAAACTTGCTTGCCTCCGAATTAAAAGCTTTTTCTCAAGCCCACCCGCTTGCTCTGGAAATATATCCTTTTGAATACAAAGCTTTTGGCTTTTCTTTCTCCTGAAGTTGCGGAGGGACTTGGTGATTTCAAGTGTCTTTTGTAGAAGTTGTTAAGATGGTAAACTTTTAATATTACGAAATCAGACATCACGGACTGAAATATATGTGAATTAATTGCCATTTTGATGGTTTCATCATTATGGATAATTTTCATAAATTATGATGCATATTTCTTTGTTGTGGGTTTAAAGGTATAGTTCACCCAATAATGAAAATTCTGTCATCAGTTATTGACTCTGTATGACTTTCTTTCTTTTGCAGAACACAGAAGATATTTGAATCAACACTATACTCCATTGACTTCCATTGTATGGACACAATACAACTGAGACAATTCTCAAAACATCTTCTTTAATGTTCCACAGAAGAAAGAATCATATACATATTTCGAATTAGATGCGAGTGAATAAATGATGAAATAATTTGTATTTCTGTTTAACCTATTCCTATGATAGTGCTGAAAAGTGCCTATAAATTTGAGATCTTACTGTCGAGTACCATAATCCATTTCTTTCTGTTTTTCCAAATCTTATTTTGGAAGATAATGGAAACACAGTAATAGATATCTTTTACTCTGCTGGAGCAAATGGAAATGCAAAAATATTTTTGATCTCCCATAAACCTTTATAAGAAGTTTGCTCTGCTATGATTGACTTCTGTCATTCAAATCGAAAAGCGTCCATTCAGTTCTGTTGATTTAATGTCCCAGAGGGGCTCAACACCATGTAATTAAGAAACTCCTACAAACATGAATTCATTTGATACATTGCGAAGAAATTCTGGTATGCACGATTAAATCTATCAGCTTCCAATGTATTCTTCGAAGACGCATAAATGGTTGTTAATCTATCCTAATCTTAAATATTGTGTGCTTCAGACAAATAACTTTATTTCACATAAGGTCAGTTTAAGGACAGCTAGATAGATGAAGTCCATGCCTGTTTCTGTTTGATATGGATGTGGAGTCTCTGATTAAATATTTATTCGAAGTTGCCTAAAAATTGGGGCACAGCAGCCCATTGTCTTCCTTTTTTCAATTTTATGCTGCTTGAAGTAAGTTTTTTCTCTCCAGTGGCTGTGTAATGCTAAACTCACACCACCCCATCTATATTTTATGTTTTCATTGTCAATACAATCTTACAATTAATGTTAGACCAGAAACAAAGATTGCGATTTATCATCTTCAGAAAAAAATCTATTTTTTGGAAATCCATTTTTTGACGGCTGCTTTCTGCATACAAATAGCGTCCACATTTTTGGGTGGTGCTGTTGTACTTGTGTGCTCTTGGGGTTTTATTCTATTATTTTCTCCCTGCGCTTATATGCACTAAATCTCTGGTACTCGAGGGCGTTAGTCAACCAGCAGAGCTCTTCCGCTTGCTTATGGAGTTCACTGCCCTTTCTATGGAGAAACATTGTATTAGGAGTCTAGGTGGATATATCAAATCTGGACAGCAGTGCCACACCACTTTTGGGATTCAACTAATTTAAGGAAGTCACATGGTTGAAATACGATTTACAGACACTTCACCTTAACCCTGTCCTTATATGTTATCTAAGCCTAACTAAACCTCACTTATTTCCCATCCCCCATGTATTTAAAAGATTAATGTCAGAAAGAGGGTTCAAATGAAATATTGATGTTTGACCCATCTTCTGCTGACCTAACATCTGCTAGGTCAACCGTATTGCAATAATGGGTTAAGACTGTATTATTTATTTATTGTTATTCTCTTTAGTTTATGGAAACGTTATGTTAGTTTCTTGGCTACAGGTGCAAATGTGGGACATGATTACGCTCAGTTTATTAGGGATACTTCACCAAAAATAACAAAAAATAACAAAAAATTCACCCTCATGTGGTTCATGTGGTTCAAACCCTGTTCATGACTGTTTGTTCTGGGGAACACAAAAGATGATATTTTAGAAATGTCTCAGTGGTTTTGTGCAGATGCAATGGAAGTTAATGTGGGCCAATATTGTTTGGTTACCAACTCTCCTCAAAATATCATCTTTTGATTTCTTCAGAGGAAAGTCAAGCGATTTCATCCCTGCTGAAAATAGATTGGGAGGCTGGATTCTATGGATTTTTATATTTGAAAAAATATAAAATATTTTCAACAATAAAGCATTAAAAACTCACATTATCCCAGAGAATAGTAATCAATGATACATTGTTCAATTTCTAAATTCAGTCCGGGATTTTCAATGTTTCAATGTAAAAAAATGGAATTTTACAGAATGTTACTGTTGTTTTTTACATATTTTTCACATATTTTTGAAAAACCTATCAAATTACGGAAACTAAAATTGTGATTTTACATAAGTAAAAGCTGTTATTTACAGCTTTTTTTCTGGCACCCCAGTTGTTTTTACAGTGAAATATCGTAAAAAAAATAACAAAAGAAACAGATGCTCATTTACAAGAAAAACACGTCATTTTACTGTATTTTCTGGTGCCCCAGCTGCAGTAAATTACTGTTATTTACAGATCATAGATATTGAACAGCGGTCCTTGAAATCAACTGTCCTGCAGAGTTTCAACCCTAATTCAACATTTTCATGAAATCCTGAAGACCTTTTTAAGCTCGTTCGTAGATGTTTTATGAGGTTTGGGCCTCAGCACTGCATTTGAATCTAGGTGACAATGGATTAAATCTTAAAATTAGTCTAATAAAGGTCAAACTCACTCTACAAGCTGACTGTGCTTCTTTGAGCCTGATTAAACCACTATTGCCTGAACGCTTCATTCATTGTTTTTAACATGATTAATGGTTCAATCTGCACAACCCGGTTTTGTCCAAGAAATATTGTGCTCTATAAAGATGTAAGCCAAGATAAGCGTTAAAGGTGTTAAATTGAAAGAGCAGAGCACACTCACCACAGCTACAATAATTGACCTGTAAATAGAAGAGGCTGTTTGTTTTTATATTGTCTGGAGAGCAGGATAACAGGATATCATCTGATATTCAGCACCAGTGCACTTATTTCCCTTGTGTCATTTATTGCTATCCATTGTGTTTTTATGGTTCGGTTGTTGTTTATCCACATCAAACATCTTGACTTACTCTAGTGTCTGTCGACTAAGTAAAATGTTAAGTGGAAGCGCGTTTTGCATTACATTTTCTTTCATACTCATCTTGAGATCAAGACACTAATCTCAGCCTTCACATAAACCGGCCCGGAATAGCGCCGTGTCAGAGACTCTGCTTGCATTTGGTAGTGTGATAGAGGCTCAGTGAGGTATTTTAAACTGCTACCCAGGGCAACATGTCTGTGATAAAGCCCAGCCCTGCGGAGAAAGTACAGAATTGATGAACGGTGCAAAAATCAGAACTTTGATGATCTGCTAAATGTCTCCTGTCTTTGGTCCTCATTCGCAAAACTAGTCTCGCATAGACAGTCTTTTGAGTTGTGGATTAAAGTCTGGTTTGTTTTCTTTGGATTTAGTTTTTACATGCTGAAATCGATACAACAGTTATAGAGTGGCACAAAAAATATATGATTATTATTCAAGATATGAAGTGTTAAAAGGACAAAAAATTCACAAAAATTCGGTCATTTATTCACCCTCATTTCAGTTAAAACCTGTATATGAATCTTTCTTCCGTGGAATTGGAAGATATTTTGATAAATGTCTCAGTGGATTTGTGTCCGTACAATAGATATCAATGGGGCCCTATCGTTTGGCTACCAACGTTCCTAAAAAATAAATTATTTTGTGTTCTGCAAACGAAAGAACACAGGTTTAAATTGACATGAAGTGAGTAAATAGTGTATGGTTTTTCTTTTTTTTTCAGTGAATGGACTTTAGTTGCCTTGTTGGAAGAACATCTAAAGATGACATGCCTCAAATGAAGTATGACTGGTCTGGGTGTTGTAACAGTTAACATTGAAAAGTTGCATTTATGCGTTTTCAAGGTGCTTTCATCTAGAACATTCCCTAGGAATCAAACCCATGACCTTGATGTTGCTCGCTCTCATTTTGTCAACTTGATACCTTACAGCTGGTTGGTCATCAGTGATCTTTAAATGGTTATATTTACATGCTGATCACAAATCAGAATCTGCAATGATGCAATTAAATAAATCCAGTACAATCGATAGGTTGCCTCCCTACAGTTTCTCTCCCGAGCATTCGCTATGGCAGTCCATGGTGCTTGTTTAAGGCTTCCAATATTAATTCAGTCTCATGACGCATCGATCGTGTGAATACTTAACGCTTTTCTTGTTTCCCAGTGTGTGCCTGGAAAAGAAAGGCATGCCGGTCGCAATCGGTAAGTTGTGGGTTTTTTGACGTTTTTCTTGATTACCATGACGACAAGGTGCTGTTTCTGGCATACAGATTTGCCTCATTCATCTGTTTGCCAAGACAAGACGTTGTAAACTTTAAAATAATTTCCCTTTGTCAAATGGTTATGCTGAAAAGCCTCATTTATGGCCCAAACAATATGTTTGTCATCAGGGGAGAGACGCATAAACTAATGAAAATACGTTTCTCGGTGTGAGCAAGACAATTTAAACTGTCTCAGGATGGAATCACGGCCTCTTAAATTCAGATTTGATTAGAAATGAGCGAATATACAACTCTTGTTGAAAATAATTTCGAGCTGCATGTGTGAATTTGAAACCGAAGACTTAGTCAAGGTGGTTTGTCAGGTTGTGTTGTGCAGTTGACTACTTTTTCACCTTTTGTCTCACTTTCAGTCTCCTTATAAAAGGTAATAGTTTGTTTTTCACTATGTTCGACTAAGGATTATTTCAGATGTATATTTCAACATATTGACTATTTAACATTTAAGGATTTGGTATAATTTACTGTACTTGCATTGTATGTATTCACTTCTTTTTATACTATTACTGTGAAGCGGGGATGAAGTTTCAAGCTTCAAAAAGTCTTCCATACGACTATTGATTTACATCACAGATCATCTTATGTTCAATCAATGGTTTGAATGACCATCAGCTTTTGTATAAAAAAACGTGAAATATAGCTCAAGCTGTTATAAACACTTTTGCGATCGTTTCATGGTCATTTTGTATACTTTTTTAACCTTGAAAACTTCAGTCTTCATCCAGGTTATTGCATGAATTTTCTCATTTTGTGTTAAATGGATAAAAAAGTCATGGTTTGAAATGGCATGAAAGTGTTTTTATTTTGAGTGAAATTTTCCTTCAAGAATGTGTGTTGGCGTATACAATAAAACATGTTCTCTTTGTCACTTGTACGCTACCCGTGAATTAATTTTGAGGTAAGAACTATATCCTGATCTAGAAAAATGCTCAGGTTTTCTGGTGCCATTGTGACGTTTCTGTTTTGTTTGCATGTGTTCATGTTCATTGTTCATTGCCTTGTCTATAAAATACCTGAATTCCATTGTACAAAAATGTGATGTGTTGGAAGCTTTAAACCAGATTGTATTAGGATGTGAAATGAATTTTAAATGTTAAATGAATCCGTGAATTTTCACCGGCACCACCACCATTTTTTACGCATGTACAAATGCTGCTAAAGTCAAGTTGAGCTCGGTTTATGCTCAGCATGTAACTGAGACCACCGAATATAAGATAATGTGCTGTTGCATTTGTAGTATTAACAGAAGCTCTGGTTGCTTTTGATTTTTAAAATATAAATTTTCACTTTGTCTGACGCCTTTTTTTTGCTTTAGTGGACCAAGGCATGTTTGAGAACTCAAACGCTTCAGAACAGTCGAAGCAGAATTCTCGCTCCGTCACTCCAGCGTGCTTTACAGACACATCCGCCCTCGCAGCTTCAAAAACAGGGGGCAGCCAGCACCTAAAAAATGCCCTCAACTTGGGCAAAGCCATGGGGGCGAAGGTGAACGACCTGCTGCGCAGAAAAGATCCCAACGGCCTCGGAGACATCGGGGTGACGGAGGTCAATAAGAACGTGGAGGCAGTTTGGTCCAGTCTGACTGAAATTGGTCTCAGTTCAACAGGGAACAGGTAGATTTCACACTCACTCAAACACAACCATAAACACACATGTCCTTATCTGGCTACTCCACTTTCCTTTCCAATAAATATCTAAACAAATAGTAAACAAATGTATTTTTAGAGAATTTTGATTTATTTCTCCCAAAAAATAGTATGTATACACTTTTAATATTTGTATTACAAATTAACCTTTCGTCAAGTTGATCGGGTACATGTTCATAGATCTATCCATCATTCCCCATATGTCGTCAGTCATTGTGTAAGTTGCCTCACACTAGCCAATCATATGTCACAGTGGCAGTTTATACCAACTCCTCCAGCAATGAATTTGAAACGAGAAATGTCTTTGAACTCTTATTGTATGTGAAAGCCATGAGTTACTGTTCAGATTTGATTGACATCTCTTTGAGAGGAGAAAAAAGCTTTCTGACAGCCATGCACAGTTACCGCCATCATTACCGGAAAGCTTTAAACGAATGTATACGTGTGTGTGTGTGTTGCATCGGGCAAACTGTCAATTTTTTTATTATGTGTTATGGATAATTATTCTATCATAATAAGTGGTGTTTGCCACTGAATTAGCGTTAATGTTGCTCATACTTTGCTACATTTTGCGCTTCAGCATAGCCTTTGCTATAGACGATTTCATCGGACACAGGTGCCTGTTATCTTCCGTTCTTTGATTGGCTATAACAATACATTTTATATTTGATTTCTATTAATATTTTATTGTATATTAATTATATTGAATTTGTTTAAAACTACTCAACAGTTATTAATTCTTTGTTGAGGTCAACCAGAAGTTAAGTTTGGGCCACATAACATTCATAACGTGTTTTTAGAGATGCAACGATTCACTCGGCTCACGCTGCGATACGATTCGCAATATGAAATTTTCAAGATTTATTTTCTCAATAAGTTGAGATAAATTAGAAATGAACAGGTGCACTATCATTATTTTTCAAAGGCTGCAAAACTAAATTGCAATTTTAAAACAAATAGGAGTAAAGCAGGGGAGCTCACATCAGCCATCTCTCATCTGTAACTGCAGGGTTTGATTATAAATGTTTCTAGGACAACCAAAGCTAGAAACGGCTTCTAACAACCTCGTAGCCAGAGACTGGTTGACGCAAGTCGCTGGTGCTCTTAATGTCTCTGATCTTCCTAACTTTGAATTATTGATTTTATTGAAGAAATATCAGCATTTCCAGGGTTTCTAAGTTTGCAGTAAACAGAGCGGCCCCTGCTGTTCAAAATATGTAATGCGATTTCTGACTTGAATCGTCCCATATTATAATTGATTCTCAACCGGCTCATGGTGAATCCCTATTTGTTTATGTTGTTGCCACTGAAACTGTCTATACTAAGTAAAGCATGCATAGTTATCAACCAATCAGCATCAATATATAAAAAAAATTCACTTAGAGAATTATTATTACTATTTTACACAGCCACTCAAAACACTTCAGCATTGGCTGTTTTTAGACAGCAGCTGTGTACCCCATATGGCTAATAACGTGGAAGAGATAAACTGACCTACCTGAGGTTTTCTTTATGGCTCTCATCAAAATTCATATCTTCAGCAGACCAAGTGCAAATTCCACTGCCATAAAATAAGAAATTATGTGCATTTACAATAGCTCAGCTCTCTGTCATCTCTGGTAAGGCTGTTATCATTAGACAGATATGTGGCATTCTTGAGGGAATTCTGCAGTTATCATGCCGATCAAGTTTCTCATTACATTTTCAACATCAGCACTCAATGAATCGCTCAATGAGCATCTTGTGTTACTTGAGGAGCCAATAGCATCATTGTATTCATGTGTCTAAAGGCCACCAAAATGTTGACACGTTTTTTTCATGTTTCAACAGCGAAAATGTGTAAAAAGTATGAGCTGTCCTATTGATGTGTCATCTGCACTTGACTCGTTTAATGTTTTATTATTTTAACAGCTAGTTATGCAGCTTACTTTCATCTTAAACCTCTGTATTTAATAGTCCCTAAAAGGGATAGTCCACCCAAAAATGAAAAATCTGTCATCATCTACTCACCCTTTTGACATTTCAAACCTGTATGGCTTTCATATCTTCTGCAGAACAAAAAAGAAGATATTTTGAACGATGTTGATAACTGACAGCGGTGGCAGACATTGACTTCTAATGTATGGACACAAAACCAATGCAAGTGAATGGCTACCATCGCTGTTCGGTCAACAAAATTATTGCTTTTTAACATTTTTCGAAATATCTTCTTTTTGTTCTGCGGAAGAAAGAAACTCATACAGGTTTGACATGACAAAAGGGTTCATTTTGGGGTGAATGGAATGGAAATTTAAAGTTATTTCAAGCCTGTATGAACACAGAAGAAGATATTTTGAAGAATGTTGGTTACCAAACTACATTGGAACCCTATTGACTTCTATTATATGGACACAAAACCGCAGAGACATTCCTCAAAATATCTTCTTTTGTGTTCCATAGAAGAAAGAGTCATAAAGGTTTTGAGAGACATGAGGGTGAATAAATTACAGAATTTTAATTTTGGGAGAACTATACTTTTAAGATATAAATTAATAGAACATCACAACAGAAGATGCTAGTCATAGAAAACTTTTATTTTAAAATTGAATAAAACTATTTAAATCAATTAAATGAAGTACAATTTATTTTTTATTTATCAAATTGAATTACGTTGTTTTATTTTTTTCTATCACACATAGTCTTTTTTTGTCTTCTGCTTTAATACAACACATTCATCTGAAACTATTTCTCACACACAGTCACATCTCTCTGGATTCCTTCCCTCGGCTTGATCCCCCACCTCCCAGCAAAAAGCGTCTGCCGCGTGCCCTAAAGACCACCCAGGACATGATGATATCTTCTGACCCCGTGGTGGCTTCCCCAGACTCCTCCTTCAACTCTTCACCTGACAAGACTTCTCTCATCTCCAAAGATAAAGCGCATCTTAAATCTGAACCAGGCCCCGAAGAGTCCGACCCAGAGAAGCCTTCAGAACCCGACGACCGCATCAACAACCAGATGAAAAAGAACCCCAGTTTCGAGCTTAATAATGATGTCGCGGCTGTGGTGATGAATGACTTGAGAGAGAAAACCGCTGAAGACGGAGATCAGTCGCAGCTGTTGCTATCAGTTCCAGATCTCATTCATAAGGACAATTTGGACTCAAAACAGAAGCTTGCCGGCTCTGAATTAAGATTGGCTTCCACCCCGTGTCCAGGAAAAGGGGGTTGTCGCATCAGCGTTGGGGAGGAACTGATGGGGAATGCTGCAGTGGATTACCGGACCCTCAGTTTGGAGAATGAGGAATCCCACCCTGATCTGCTCTCATTTGAATAACATGGATGGCATTTACTCTTCTTTACGTTCGTTCAGAAGACAACATCTGGAACGCAAGGACATGGGCTGGCTGGGTTAAGTTGAGTTTGTTTGGTCCGATGGTCTCTAAACAGGAGGAGGAGACCACCTTAGGCTGGTTCAAGTTTCTTTATAGCAAGTTGATTTTCAAGGCTTTAAATCATTTAATTGAACAGACAGGTTAAAGTGCCTTGAATCTGTCCAGAAAAATCACACATTTGTACATGTCATAGCTTAACTTTATAGTGAACTACCACTGATTTTGTAGCTGTAATTATAACAAATAATGAATCACTATTTTTTTAATTGTAGTATCATAATCAATTTTGAAAGACTTGTAAAGTGTTCGTGGACCTGTAAAAAAACAAGATAAATCGAATAACAGAAACCAAAGTCAATATTATACTGTAATACCCCCAAAGCTGCTGCATCTCTGCAGTTTTCTTTGCAGTTTCATCTCTTATATTTTAATTGCTTTATTCTTTTTTAAATCATGACACTATAGCTTACCTTATAGTTTACTACATGTTTTTGACTTTAGTTCAGAATTGGGCTTAGACTTCATAATCACCGCCAATACGAGGTCATGCACAACTGATCTGAAGCTTTATGCACCTAAGGCTGGCAGTCCGTACTGCTTCCTTATTGTTTTGACTGAGAAATTCCTCCTTTAAAGGGACACAGTGACCTCTAGATAACAGTCGCAACAGAAAATATAAGCAGCTTTCTTTGCAGGAAGTGCCAAGGTGGTAATCGTCAAGGTGATGATGGCTTTGGGAATGGCAGTAATGAGTTTGGGTCAAAGTGAAGGTATGCAGAAGGGTTCTGATATTCCCTGGAATGCCATAACACAACGGTAATCTCTATTCTCGCTCTCTTGTTTGTGTAGACAGCCTGACTCCCGTGACATTTTCTCTGGGCTGCTCTTTATCCCAGACGAGAGACTTCAGGTCCACAGCAAACAATGAAACTATTTACACTTTCATTATTTATAGATATATATCGTACATGTTGATCATAATGATGCAAGTCTTGCACGACTGCGATTAAATAGCCGTTATGCATTGTATGTCATATTACCAGGTAGGTGTGAAAGGTTATTGAAGGTATTGAGCAAGTTTATGTGAAGAAAAAAAACGTGTGTGTATGATGTGTTGCATTGGCATCATTACATTAACTAATATGCAGGCGCTTTATGAATGTCTTTTAGTTTGGTTACACTACTACTGTGATACAAGATGTATTTTTATGTAATATGCATATTGATTTTACTTGTATACGAACTCTAAAATGAATTTATTGTAGAGCGAAGTAGATATTTCTTGGACCACTGGATCACATATATGAAGAGTATTTAATATTATCTTCTATGATGCCTACTGTATGTGTACATGCGGTGGGAAGACGGATGTTAAAAAAATATTTATCCTGCATTGTTTTAGCCATTTTTTCTTTATTATTTTAAAAGGTTGAGAAGATTCACAATGAGAATGAAGATTATTATTCTGTACGGTGATTTATGCATTTATCAATGTTCAGTGGTCCCGTCGTCTTTAGTTCATTTTACAAAGTATGAAGGAAAACGCATGTATATGAAGGTCTTATGAGTGCACTGAATGTATTTAGGGACATCAAGTGATCAAGCTGGCTTTATTCAAGTGGTTGTTCATTATGCACATTATTTCTGATGCCGTTTGGGTCTTTCTGCCTGCATTTTCAATAAATGGTTTTATGCAAACTTTTAGTATTTTTTCTTTTTGAAAGCAATTCGCTGAACGTAATTTACAGGGTCAGTGCCCTGCTTTAACACATAACAGCAAAAATACTTTGATTTCATTTCAGAAATTCTCATGGGATTGAGCCTGCAAGCTTTTACGCTGACCGCGCTTGTTTTTAATTATTAGGCTTCAGTCACCTCAGGGTCTCTGTCTGTATCAAACATATCAAAAACAAATTACTAATAGTTTTTAATGTTCTTTGACTAACCCTGCAACCAAGATATATTGTTTTTAATTTTAATTTATTGGATTATTTAATTCCATTACAATGCATAGATCATAATCATCATCATAATAATGTGAAAGTACACGTTTTAAAGTAGTAACCTTTCAATATTAAGGTCTTCTCACAAACAGTCATTTTTTCGTATTTGGCGCTCGTTTGTACGGTGTCTCTGGATTGTCAAAATACCTCTAAAGATGCTTGCGTGGAGAAAATCGAACCCAGTCCGAATCTTTTTATGACCGCTTTATGTTTTAAGCGTCCATAGTTACACCTGGCATTCAAAATAATAACCATACCAACGTATCCAAAATGTACTGCCTCTGTGCCTCTAAATGTAAACATGACGTTTACAAGAAGCAGGTAACTAAAAATATGCTTAAATATTGAATTTAGAGCAGTGGGTGGGATGTTCTTATTTTCCATGCCGTTGTCTATTGTAGGCACATCCTGTGTTTTACCAAATCTATTCCTAAAACAACCTTGTGCCCCATAGATCACTGCCGGCTAGACATCCTGTTTAGACTGACCGACTGAGGAGTCTTTCAAACGGAAGTGAAGATTGATGTCAGGTTTAGGATTTGGGTCAAGAAAAAGATTGAATCACTGCTTACAATAGACTAATGAAATCATTTTTTTAGGGAGTGGATTACCAGTCACCTTAGTACATAGTCGTAGAGAATTTTAATACAATACATGAGTTTGATGATGCCTTTGTGGAAGCTCACTAGTATCTATTCATTTCTCACATGTTTCACAACAAACATTAATGTATATGTTAGACTTAATAATTTACTCACTAGAATATGTCTGTAAAGACAGATGCTCAACAATTTGGTCACTTTTTTATTATTCTCTAAAGTTGCCGAGATGGATAAAAGGAGAGTTTGTCCTCCAGAAATAAATGCTGTATTTTTTTGTCTTTGGTTCTAAATCACACTTAACTTTCTTCAGTCCTGAAACACTGCCTATATAAGCCATATTTCATAATAAAAAAGCGACAATGAGGTATTTCACGACAATGTTGCTTTAAAACTTTACTTTGAGTTCGCTGTGTGAACTTAAAGTAATATAAGTGTCTTATATTGTTCTATACACTGATCCCATTTGGAAAAGGTAGTTGAACGAATGCTGTGGACACAATTGTAATACAGTGTGTAAAATACATCCGTAGATGTTAAAATTTGTGCTCATTTGTCCTACTTAGCACTTCACTTTTTGTCATTTGTTATCAGATTGTTGCTGGGTTATGAGGATTTCCTTGTCATAGCATTACAAAAGCATAATTGAAAAGGTGAAATTCTGGAACGTATCCTCAAAACGTCTATGCTGGACTGTGTTCAATCCTAATAAACGTAAAAGAGAGGAACAACTCAGATGTAATGACTTCCCATAGTAAAGACAAACATTTGGTTTTCTGGTTTTAAAATGTTTGTTTGTAGTTTTATATTATGGTATATTATATTATATGATATCATATTATTATATACTGTATTTCCGTATAATATTTTTGAGTTTAGGCAATGAAGCCATTATGAACCTTTAATTATAGTCTTTGCTTTTAAAGCAATACTTTGTAGTTTTTGTCTCTAAAATTATTTCACTAGAACAACTGACAAATTGCGGGAGTAGCTGCTACCTGGCCACTAGCACACTCTGTGTTCGGGTTGGTACACACAGCCCCGCTCATCCACTGCCTGCGGAAGAGTGTGACACGGTTTCCAAATGACATTTCTGCATTCGAGGGTTTCATCAGCTTGGTAAACAAAATAACATGTATTGCACTGCCCACGGGGAATGTCATACAGCAACATTATTTACAACACTGGTAACAGACAATTGCCCTTATCAACCACATGGGGGAACCTGTGGGCAAAAGTTCTATAGTGTTGCTTTAAATACACTGTGGAATGCTGTGAAATTTCGTCAAATTTAGTATATCATATGTAAGCCAAAATTTGACTTGAGAAAATAAGTATCTCATCAAAACTGCGGAATAACACAAAGGAAACTATGAGAGTTATGTTGTCACTTAAAATTTTGATTATATATTTGCACAAAAATATTTGTATTTCTATCTACCAAAACTAATTTTAGACATTTACACCTTCAGGTCAAAACTTAAGATACTAACAAACATATCACTCATGTGTTTAAGACTTAAGCCGCTTACATCCAGTGAAATTGGCATTTAGCAGCAAACTACAATTTGTTTGCCATTGTCACATAAAACATTTTCAGACAATTTTAAGGGCCTTTTGGGCCCACTGTATGATCAGACACTTGTGTTACGATTGTAATTCACCATGACCTGTTTCCCAAATGTCCAACAGTGTTTACAGGCTGCATGACTCTTTATGCAATAACAATGCTCAGCTAGATGTCCAGTGTCTAACCAAGACACGTCGACATTGAAATAAGCAAAATAATCAAGTCAGCGGTAGGGTGCTACACCAGATGACAAGCTGTGCATTCACAAATCTGTCCTCTATTTACATTCCAGCTCCTGTTCATTTGCCTGCCAAGAGAAGACTCGCACTGCTGTTTGTGTGAAGAGGCAACTCTGCAGGCTCAAGACTACAGAGTTGCATTTGTTATTGGGTTACTATGGAGGCAGTAGGTCACCGCAGTCTTTCTACAGCCCTGCTAAATAAACCGTGGTGTATGAAGTGTTTTGGGAAAATGAAAATTTGCTTTAAAGAGACGTGTATTGTGCCATAAATCGCCTTAACTCTTAGTTGAGATGAGAATAACATCGCAGTGTCGATCATGGATCTTGTTTCCAAAATTGACAGGTAAGATAAACGTTCCTGCAATCTAGGGACAGCAAAGATGATAACAGCCATCCTCTTATCTGTGTGTGATCACAACAATTATTGATGTTTGGGTCACACAGATTTCTATCAGCGATATTCTGTGACTTCCTGACTCCGAGAAGGAACAATGTGACCGCATGAGTCAGCTTGAAGTGATTGAATTATCATTTATCTGGCTTATTGGTAGTGACAGAATTTTGTGTCTGTGTGTTCATTTTAGATAAGGGTAAATGTTCAGTTAAGAGCTTTTTCCACAGTAGGTTCCTGTTTTTATCTCATGGGGATTGTAGCATTCCTCTGGTTTTGTGTGTGAGAGTCAAAGGAGTAAAGGGTATGTGTTCTATTTTTAGCCTATTTTTTAATCACCAGCTCAATGAAATGGGTGTCATCAGCAGGGAACCGGTCACCAAGGTAAGACGACAGCAAAGTAAACAGGCTTGC
Source organism: Triplophysa dalaica (assembly GCF_015846415.1). Classification (NCBI taxonomy): domain Eukaryota; kingdom Metazoa; phylum Chordata; class Actinopteri; order Cypriniformes; family Nemacheilidae; genus Triplophysa; species Triplophysa dalaica. Next base: position 16,414,222 of record NC_079547.1, read on the forward strand.
TTGGCTGTCTCCGGTAATAAGACAGACCTGTCCTCTATACTCCGGCAGCTTATGATTCTATCACCAAATGTGTGGCTTTTATATTTGTTGCTCGGGTGTTGTGGCCAATTGCTAGTACTGTAGTAGTCACACCATGATATTAATCATCTTAGCTATGATATTAATGTAATTACTACACATACTAAATGATAATATAAAATGCATGCCAGTATTTGGTTGACACTCCCACATAGTAGGTGGAGGTTTTGCATCTATTTAAAGGGGAATTATGCTGAAATTTTAAACTTGGCGTGAATAATTCATGGAAGAATTTTCATTTTTCTGCAGAGTTTCCCTTTAACATTTTGTCTTAAAGGACCAATGCAGGGTTTTTAGGAGGATCTATTGACAGAAATGCAATATAATATACAAAGCAATTTCTTCAGAGGTGTATTAAGACCTTACGTAATGAACCGTTATGTTTGTGATAACTTAGAATAAGTTGTTTATATCTACACACAAAGCAACCATCCATACATTGAATTTGCCGCCATGTTTGGGTCCGTGTACTTTTGCGTCCATTCGTTTTTCTTTTTTTAACAACTATATAAAAAACAAAAAATGTGCTTTTCTTTATATTTGTTTTCAAGTTAATGGAGAGATTAACCACAAACAAAGTAAATTTTCTTATTTAAAATTATTTTATAAATGAAAATCAAATTATTGGTATACAACTATTTTTTCAGTTTTACAAAAATTCAATTTTTGATTCTTGCATTTTATTTGAGTTGACCCGGAACATTTATTTGATGACCATTTCGTCGCCACGTTGATTACGTTTAAGGTGAACCGCTACACGTGCAGGATTAGTTCAGCAAAAAGATGGAGCAGTACGTTCTTTTTAAAGGAAGCAAAAGGGTAACGTTGAAGGACGATGACATGAGCGCGGAGAAGATAGGTCGAATTTTTCAGGTGAGTACAAGCTTTCAGCTTCGTTCAGCTTTATTACTATCGTTACATGTTTCAAACTAGCTTTACAGTAAAAAATCAATAAGAGAAAATTAGCTAATCATTGCTGGATAGATAAATGTAAGCAAACAGTGTCTATACTGGCAAAGTGTAATTAATTATGAAATGAAAACAATTCGGCCATGAATCAGCCATAAAGACAGTTGTGTTATCACATGAAGTTGTGGTTATTAACCTTGACCTTGCTATTGTTTTTAAGGTTTCATCGCAGACTCTGTATTTGACAGATGATTCGAATATAGCAATTTTCCCGGCACAGTCGGGTTTCTTCAGTGTCCTAGACTTCACTGCACGTGGGCATTATGAGGTCCATGGGGATGAAGTGGAGAAAGGGGTTCTCACCCCAGGAACACCCCTCTCAACCCCAGCAGCCTCCCAGCGTTTCTCCTTTACACGCAATACTCCACCCTCTGCAGCTGCTGGTTCACCTGCGGCGGCTGTTGCAGGACCTCCGAAAGCCGCCATGACTCGATCATTTCAGAGGTAACTTATCGTTATTTTATTTATGCATGTTATATTAGAAAGATTCTCAGTAAAGCTTTGAAAAACAGCTATATTTCATTTATATTGATAATTTTCACAGTCAAAAGACACTACTATTTTATTTTAGACACTACTATTTGTATCATGGGCACCAAAATGTCGAAAAGCACACAGGTTCAGTTGGCTCCATGTAGCATAATTTATTAACAAAAACGCCTAAAAATTTAGTGATTTATACTTTAGTTTGTGTGTTACGCATGCGCGCATTCAATTCTGAATTTGTCATGTGCATAATGTCTCCAGATCCATTTACATAGCTGATTTAGTAAACGGCAAACTGAGGCCAAGCAGGATGGTGGTAGTTCGTTTCATGGAATGTGAGGCTACAGTACATGGCATTATTGGGAAAGTTCAAGATGCTCTTGGCAGTTATGATCCTGTAATTCTCACCGATGTCCAGGGCAATGAGATACTTGACTCTGAAGGAACTAAAGGTGCATATTTGTCAATTTGTTCGCATTTTTAATCTGTTTTAAACATCAAAAGTAATATGACAATTTTTCATGGCATGTCACCTACACGTACTCAGGATCCATCTACTGGAAGCAAAATGCCCGCAAGGTATTTGCCATTGCAGAGCACGACTTCACAGAATATCAAGGCAGCAAGAGGAAAAGAAGGTACAGAATTAGTATTTGTGCAGTAAATATTCTTTTCAAATGCACAAGTCAATTCTAATTTATTTTAAACTAAATTTAGCTCAAGTCGGAAAGATGATGAAACATCAAGTCTACAAGATGTCTATGATAAGATAGAAGAAGTGGTGCTGGCATCACAGGGCCTTCAGCAAGTTATCTCAAATATCAAAGAGCTTTCTGAGCTGTCCAGTCAAACACCTGCCAAAACCTTGACTGAAGTCCAAACAGAGAAAATAAAAGCAGCTTTCACTTGCATAGTCTGCAAAGGTAAGAGGTTTTAACCATATCTTTATAAACTGATGGAAGGGTTTGGTTGTATTCACTTTAAAATGAGGGACAGAAACCGCTTGCATTTCATAAAAAAAATTAATTTGCTTTCTGAAAATCAATAAAAATCACAAGAGTTTATAACAATATGAGTAATTATTTTGGGGCTTTGATAGCATGAGATAATCATTATTTGTGTTTATGGGGTGGTTTCCCAGACAGGGCTTATCCTAGTCCCAGAAAATGCATGTTTAAGCTGCCTAAATTTAAAAACATCTTGTAATTGTATGTCTTGACATATATCAATGCCAAGTAAGGCCTAGTCCTGGATTAATCTAAACCCTTTCCAGGAATTGGAAACTGCCCCTTTATGTACCTTTTTCCAGGTAGTTGGAAAATAAAGTTTGCCTTTTTTAAACACCCCATCTCTGCACAATAACTTTTTTTTTTTGTAACATTTTGTTTTTTAGGACCCATTGATCAACCAGTATTTGCCACCTGCTGTAGAAGCCTGATCGGATGCAAACTTTGTGTTGATCAGTGGATGGCTACTTCATCACAGTGCTTAAAATGCAGAGAGGAAGCTCTTAGCAACCACATCTTTCTTGCAGCAGGTCTCTCTGAAGCTTTGTTAGCTCTTGGTGACATCATTAGGGTAGAGTAGGCCTACATTACCCAGGAAAAAATGTTTAGCTGTTCAGCAATTCAAGTTTAGTTCAGTAGTTTATTTGACAGTTGTTGTGTTGCACAACTACTTAAAACAAGAACTAAAAAGAAATACTTTAATTGATCAGCATCATGTTGATGCTTAAATTTGTGTGTAATATTTTGTTTCTAGAAAAAACACTTGATGGAAAGCAGCATTGAACAATTAGAAGGCATGCTCTTTAAGAGTATCTTTGAGTTAAATTTACTAAACAGACCAAAGCCTCTTTAAAAGGCAAAAAGTTTTTGTTGACCGTATTATTGAGCAAGTACGTGATGTCTGGCCACTTTTCTGAAAACAGTTGTTCCACTGTAGCCTTCTCATGTTCACTTGTAAAAGGGTCTGTTTCAAAGGCCGAAACCCTTGTCAAAGATGATCCCAGTGTGTTCATGTACAGATCAGCTGCTTCAGTTCCATGAGGCAGTAGTGCTGCTGAGATTTTTTTTGAACAACCACCCTGTGCAATCTGGTTGGGGATTCCTTTTCCTGTAGTAAATGGGACATGTTAACTTGTAATAAATGTTTAAATGTCAACTGCTTGTCAAGAGTTTTTAAACATTATTTAGCATACCAGGAATCCTGTGGTTGTTCCATGCCTCTACTACCCTGCTAATGCCCAGATGACACAGCTGACAGACAAGGTTAGACACACAGTATCTTGTTAGGTTGCAGTCCATATCAATCAGTTCTTGGTCGACCAGCTGAACAAGAGCCTCCTTCAAAGGGTAATTAACCCTGTTGTTTATTTCAGGCCAAATTCTCTCAATTCTGTGATTCTGATGAATAAAAGGAATTAAACAGGCTGTTTTATAGAGTAAAATCATCAGATTCCTAAAATTATATATTTTTTTATTAAAATAATTTTTATTATGAACATGTCATCTTATTTAAGAAAAAAAAACTAAAATTTGGAAACCAACCCTTAAATACAAGTGATTTTAAAACAAGTTTGTATAGGTTTTAATTGTATTACATTGTGAGTTTTCAGTAGTTCAAATTTGAACCACAAGACAACACCTACCTTTGTTGATGTGGTCTGACGATATGGTGGTGTTGCTGTATTCATTCTGTGGCCAGCAAGAATTTCTTGCATAAATAGAGTCAAGAAAAACTCTTTTCCATGGTCCACCCTTATCTGGTCCCACATTCCATTGTTGATTACTGCAGGCCTTAAATTATATGATTTGCATAGAAATTGCTTGATACACACACACACAAACAGTAAGTGTTTTGGAATACAAACCTGTAAACTTCATCATAGATAATGAGGTTATTCTTTACTGGCATACAGGAATATGCCATTATCTTGCTACTATAGCCATCAATTGCTAGGACATGTGTAGCTCCAAACATGACCAATTTTTCGTTTTGATCTAAATGGAGTTTGTGGCCTGTGTAAGTGGCACAGTAAGGTATGGGATTAAGATTCCGTACACCCTGAGAAGAGTAAAAAAAACTGTTAATGAGTTACATTGTTTTTATTTTTTGTGACCCTTGACCACAAAACCCGTCTTCGAAGCAAAGCACCGGTATAGGCTATATGTAAAAGCTAAAAATGAATTGTATGGGTCAAAATGATTATTTTTTCTATTATGCCAAAAATCATTAGGATATTATTTAAAGATCAAGTTCAGTGAGGATATTTAGTAAATTTCTTACCGTAAATGTATATAAAAATTTGTGAGTGGATGCAGTTAATGACTTCATTTGGACAACTTGTATAGTATAATCTCAATTAAAAAAGATGCAGAAATGTAATATAATAATAAAGCAAATGTTGTTGTAGCAGTAATTTTGTGGTACGTAATGCTATTTAAATAGCCTGGGGCAATATAAGTATTATTAATAATAGTCATAATAACAAACTTACTTACACTGCATCGCATTTCATGATATGGTCGATTTATTGTCCGGAGGGCTCGTCCAACCCTACTTTCTGCTGCTCGAATTCCCTTTGATGTCAAATAACCGGTCATCAATTTACGACCGTAGGTTGGTCCTGTCTAGAGGGATGGAAAGAATAATTTAAATCAATTTTGTTTACAACAGGCCGTGTGCTCGCCAAAACATTTCAATGAGACTTAAAACAGGCGCTCTTCTGAAAACACCTTGGCCGCTTGACACCGTTTCTTTTTTCGAGATGCTTTGTGGATTATCCGCTGAAACGATGTGTATCCTTAAGGAACTTAGCATGCATGGGTGGAAAGGGCAGAGAGTGGACTCTAGTTGGGGACTTTTTGTGTATTTTTTTAAACCATAAATGCAGAAAATATCTCCATGTAGCGTAGCGCTTTACCCACAGTTTTGGGTAGTTTTACAAATATTTCAACTCTCCCGTCACAAGATAGGCTAAACCGCAGAGCTGAGCGTGATATGGTTTATTTTAAACGTTGCGCTTCTAATAGAAGCGATAAAAAAATAGGCCTACATGTTTCGTCCTGGTTCTCAGAGTCAGCCACCCGCGTAGGCTACGGATCGGATCTATTTAAACTGGCCGGCCGTGCCCATGTTCGAAGTCCGACAGTATATGTTGCTAAGCCATCTTCTGGGTCAAATCCACAGATTATTATTTACATAAAATTACATTAATGTTTTTGCAATTTCTTTTTTATTATTTAAAAATTGAATTTCATGACATTCAAAGTGGAGTTATCGCAGCCAAATCATCGCTGTCATACATTAAGATGCAATTTAAAGCCTATAATAAGAGCATTTACTGCTACAGTTTAAATAATTCTTGTCTAACTTCTGTATAATTATTTAATGTAATGTATATGCAATTTGTGTTAGTTGCACTACGGATAGCTCGGGATCATGGCATAGTACCCACGTACACAGATACTTTGCAAGTGCACCATGTCCCCACCACTTTTTGCCAAAGTTGACTTACTGAAAGAAATTTGAAAATAATTATTGCGCAAGGTGTGTTAGGGTTACCATCTTATGAATGATATTGCATTTTATTACTTACTTCTTGTACTGCTGCCGATACAGCTATCTCCAGCTGAGTGTCGGAAACCTCCCGTCTCACACCAAGACTGGCACAAAATCTTCTAACAGTCCTCGCCGAACAACCTCGCCCAACACCAATTTGAGACAGATGCTCAGCAACGTCCTTGTGTGTGTGGTGTTTTAAAATCATGTCCAAAATCACTTCTCTGTACGGTTCCAGAGACATGGTGCTTCGCATTCAATGGTGCGGGAAAAAAATATTTCCGGGTCACTAATTTGGCCTCAGAAAACAAGTACAATTCGCTTTTATTCGATATTAATTTGTGTATTTTATAAATGTAAAGTAAGGTGCAAAAAGTCATAAACAAAAATCTGAAAATAAGTCAATGTACATTTTTTTCGTAGAATGTTCTGAATACAGGTCTAATTCAAAATTTTGAATGTAACTTTTTTTACTTAAAATACAACAACCGTTCATATTTTATTTTTCTCGTCATGGTTAAAAGAAGAAAAACGAATGGACGCAAAAGTACACGGACCTGTTTGGTACAGTAGAACTAAACGGACAAACAACTCCACAACGTCCTCGCCCCTGCAGTTTAGTGGGGAAACGGATCGCGGATGATCCATAATCCATATGGATTGTGCTCTACGGTTCGAAACGCATGTGATCCACAGAATTATTGTACATTTATTCATCATTGAGTAAAAGAGTTAAACTCGCTCTCTCTAGTTTTAGCGCCAATGCGCTCTCTCTCTGTCTCTCTCTCTCTCTCTCTCTTTCTCTAGTATCTGGATGAGTAAAATATTATAGCGCTTCCAGATAAATAATGACGCTCAAAAATGCTCATGCACACAGAAAATATTACAACAACAACATATCTTGGTTCAAACAAACAGAAAAAACAATGTTACTCACTGTTACAAGGTTCAATAAAAGGAAAGAAGGAAGGAGGCGGGAACCGGCCAACATTTAAATAACTTTATTCAAAATTAATAAACAATAATACGGAAGTAAAAGGCTGGCAGCCACCTCACGGTCGACTGCCGGTGTTGTGCCGAGAAAAGCACGCCTCCGGCACCGCTTCACGGCTCTCGTCCCGCCTTCCTACACTCACATACTGATAAAAATCAATGATATCTCATCGGGGGTGGTGTTTAGACCATCTCCCTCTCCAACGTCTCTCTGCTGGAAAGTATCTTCTCCATAGATATCTATGAGTATCTCTGCTAAAAGCCTTAATACCGCAGATCCTAACGCGTCTCTGCTAGAAAGTATTTATAATGTTAACGCAGGTCCTAGCTCCTGCCTGCCTGACTGATTTTACTTCAAATCCACAGACCGTTTATTTTATGTAATAAATAAGACATCTCTCTTTCTTTAGTCATTCTAAAGCCCGCTTGATCTCTTCCTTGCGTCAACATGAGAAGACACGCAGTCGCAGCCGACGACATGTTGCACATTTATAACACAAAGCTAGTGGCCGCTGTAAATCAGAAACTGTGCCTTTAAAGGGATAGTTCATCCAGAAATAAAAACTTATATTGTGACCCTACATACGGAATTTGAATAAGTACCTATCTATCACGTGTTAAATTAGTGCGTTCTGTATAGTATAAGTGGGAGTTGTATGAATACATTATGGACATACTGCATCTGCCATGTTTTATTGTCATGTGACCCGTATACTCTATGACAACATGTATCTGTTGTTGATAACAAAAACATAATTTAGTCTTGAGAAATTCATTTATCAGTACTTACATTCAAAAAAAGACATCCGTCTTAGTTTTCCGCAATTTTTTATTCAAACTATTTGTTAAATTTAACCGTTGCTCTGCTCCCGTGGCATCGTGGGATAGAGTAATGTCCATCCAATGCACACTCACAAAAATTGTCAGAAGCAGTGGACCATCCGGGTATTTTTGGCCTGCTGTTTTTTGCATTTTGAGGTTTCGGACATACTATTCATGACTGAAACTTAATTAACTTCTATGTAGTATGGAAGTAGGCTGTCAAATTTGTCTTCCACCCTCACATTGTTCAATTTCGTCTGTGGAACACAATTGTTTATTTTCTGCCATGGTAAGAAACTAATTCAGGTTTTAAACAACATGAGTGAATTTTCAATTTTGGGTGAACTATCCCTTTAAGAGCCACAATGGTTACAAACTTTCTTTGCTACCTTCTTTGTGATTCATTGGTCAATAAAACAATCAATAAATATCAAAGTCACAGATTTATTTGACTGAGAGCATTATTTGGTTGTTTTAAAAAATGATGTCAGTAGATATCACATCATTATCGTTAATTCTTTAGACCATGATAATCACATAGCCTTGTGACGTCTATATTGTCATGCGGCCCTTATTCTGTGTATTAAATAGAAAATGTTTCACTTGTTTTACTCTCACCCAGGGAAAAAAGTAACTGTAATATTGACAGTTTCCTTATCAAGCACCACAGTGCCCAGCACCTTTTGAAACGGCAGTATTGAAAAAACATAGCACCACAGATTTTTACATTTGGTTGTCCAATTGCTTCTAATACCACAAACCAAAAAAATCAAATGCATGTTTAGACAGCCTATTCATTGTGGCATAGCGAGTTGGCGTAAGCGTGTTTGTTTGTGTGTATTCCAGCGCAGAACTCAAGGGAACATGTTAATTGTGCAATAAGGCACTGGTGTCGTCAGAATATGTATTGTCATCTTCACAGGCTGAATGCATACGTGTGACTTCAATATTCAGATAAGCAGTTGGGTATCCAGAAGGCAATAATCCTGAACCATAACATCCCTGCATTCTGGTTTTGCTACGCATTCTCAACAAAAAGCCATGCTTGGATATTTTCCAAAATTCAAGAGGGTAAGTCTGCAGTCTAGCACTCACAGGCGTCAAAACCCCGCATCACCCACTTGAATGTGAACAAGTCCTTCTATTCTAGAGAATTATTCACCCCTCATTAAAACAGCTCGTCTTTTGTAGTTTGTTCAGTTGACGATGTTGGGGAACATCTTACCTCAATAAGCGCCCAGTAAAAGGTCTCATTTATTAGCTTGTGGTAAATTGCTGCACCTTAAAACTGCAGTCAACTGACGTAGACAGTGACGTTACAAAAATGCATCGGTAAAAATGTTTTGCCAACGATTAATTTAATCGTACATGATAGTATAGTAAATTGCAGCATGTCACAAAAACAAAGGCATCAAGTTCTAAAAGGTTTCCAGTGAGTCATGACATTTTCTTTAGGGTCTTACTCAACCCATTTAATCAATTAAGGGTCTTTTATTATTTCACTAAACAATGCCATAAAAGAATCAATGGGCTGTATTGTTTCTTAAGGAACCTTTAACATCTGCACAACTTTTATGTACACAAGGTTTCTTTATAGTATAAAGGGGTTTATAGACTATAAACAGGTATGAATTTTTTTATGGTATTGCTGTGAAGAACCTTTAAGAACATTTGATAACATTTGATTGACCTTAAAAACACTGGCAGAGGCAGATGCCATGTGCATAACAGTATTAATGGTGGTGCTGCCATCTGGTGGTCAATATAAGTCTGTTCATTTTTCCGAACATTTCATTCATGGCGATTTCACATGAATGAAGAGTTTTGTTACACCTTCAACATTAAAAGCTTCACTTTTACATAAATACATTTAAATAAAAGAGACAACGTTGCAATACACACATTAACATTTTATTGTGAGAAACATGAACATCATCCTTATCATCCAGAGCTCTTAAGTCATGCCATGATCTTTAATGGACAAACATCTTTCCACTCAAATCTAACTAACACATGAAACACGCATCGCTCTAAGCTATTTTCAGGCGATTGTTTTTCTACTGTGTGAAATATTCAAGTTACAAATAGTATTCCCAGCCACATATGTGGACTTCAAGGCAGAACGATTTATCTTAAGTTTCAACCAATTGCATTTTTGCCTCAGGCAGGATAGGAAACAGACAATCGTTTAGGCCAGGAAACACATGATTGTCTTATAAAATAATGGTTGAAAATAATTCCAAACTATGAGCAACGAGAAAATGCAAAACATGATAAAAGACAACCAAGCATTGTGAATAACTGCATTTAAATAATACAACTTTGGAGCCTTTTAATGGAGACTGACAAATATTAATGTGTACATTTTTTAGTTTATTTCCTGTGAGACTACTTTACCTCAACATATTAATCTGTATCTATTAATTCATGTGTCGAAACATACAATTTCATAACATTTTTGCAAAGCAATGTCTCTGTTTTCTGTATTTTGTCAGTAACAAAATCACTGGCAAAATCTCATTAACAGGAGAAAAAAAGGTTTTGAAGTGAAAAAACAAATAAATCAAGTCAATGTAAAACGCAGAAGTCACATGATTCCTTACTGCTTTCTTATTAACCCAACATTTACCTTTCTTATACTGTAACCCATGTACCACAAATGTACTGTAAACACTACTTTTGCAAACACCCCAAAGTATAACCCATATATATTTCATCCAAGCATGATTTATGGCAGTCTATGCCCTTATTGGCTCTTAAAGTTCGCTCATCATCATTAAATGCTTGCAACGCCACAAATATTTCTTGGCTTCTCCTTAGCAGGTCATATGCAGTCTATCAAATGGCGCGGTATGTGCGGTTTCTTTTAGTCTATCATGCATTATTAAAACCAATAAATCAGAAAAAAACAGTCAATACACTTTTTTTAAGAGTGTCTCGATCCTCAGTGAGGGTTATAGAGAAAATGATCATAAATCTTCATAATAACCATAAGGGGAAAAGTCATCTGGCTCTATTTTCTATTTTCCTGCACAGGTTTAGGGTTATTATCTTGGGGTAAAGATTGCTACTTTTCACTATTCAACACCCAAATGTATTACCCTGCAAGTCTCATTAATGCACAAAGAATTTAATTCCCACCTGTTTTACCTTGTTTTTACCTTGGCAGGCGTATTCCCCTCTATACACAGGCCAGCCAAAATAAAGCACTTTGTTTATACTCTAGCAAGGATGTCTGACATATCAATGCATATCATCTACTGTTTTCTTTACTGTTTGCTAAAGGCATTTCTGAGACATAAACAAATATATGGCTTCCCTGCACTCTGTTCTGCAGGGTTGCTGGTGGGATAAAAGAAGGCTTTTTTTTGGCACTTTTCTCACAGTCTAGCATCTACTGACTGTTTACAGCATACAAATTTAATCTATACATTACTGTTTGAAAGTTTAGGATCCTTTAAATTAAATGCTTCTCATGATCATAAAAACTTTTGATCTGAAGAGTTTCAGTACTAGCTTTATAGACAAAAACATAAAAAGGAAAACTTATTAACTTCGGAAAAAAATCTATCTTCACTTACTGTACTCACCCCTCAAGTTCTGTATACATTTCTTTTTCTGATGAACACAAAGAAAGATATTTGGAAGAATGTTAGCAACATTGCAACATTTCTGAGGCACCATTGACTACCTTAGCAGGAAATATTATTGTTTAGCCTTTTTCAAAATAAGATATTTTGAAGAATGTAGGGAAGCAGACAGTTCTGGGCTCCTTTGTCTTTGATGTTTAATTTTCCCAACTATGGTAGTCAAAGATCTGCCAGAACTGTCAGTTGCTTACATTCTTTCAAATATCTTTCGTTGCGTTGACCAGACCACAAACTAATTCATACAGGTTTGGAACAATTTGGGGGATTTTCTTTTTGGGGTGAACTATCCATTCAAATCTAATAATGGAGTCAATAAGAAGCCTGAATAGATTTATCTTATTAATATTTTATATAAAAAATATAAGAATGAATAAGTGACCATGAACTTTGAAACAGTACTGTATTCAAACGTAAGGCAGTATGAAATGATCCCTGGCAGACCACCCATCTCTGGTTCTATATAACATTAAATTCTGAAGTCTAAAAAGAAAGTTTGTGCTTATTGAATCTGAAAACCCTTCATGTGTTACAGGGGACATCAAGACTGTATTTGAGAATCTTGGATGATTTTGCCTGAGGAAAATATCCCTTTCTGTCATTTAAATGCTTGGCCTTGATCCTGAAAATACTGTCATTTTCATATAATTTTGGATTGTATCAATTGTCAAACTAGAATTCCTTCCTATAGAAATTGCACATACTGTACAAAGAGCCCTTTCTACCTGATGAAATATATCTAAGCTTGTTATTTTTATATTATATAATTATAGATGTTTTCGACACCTTTAAAGTATATTTTTCAAAGTTTTGACCTGTGAATGACAATCCCTAATATTTCCAGCTTTCTATGACCTTGGGAAGCCTGAATATTATTTATTTAAGTTGTAACTAATATATTAGAAGTAATTCTGTTCTATTATTAAACATGCTAAGAGTCAGGTATATTTGCTCACAGTAAGTCTTCAATCTGGCTCAATGGAAGGCATAAAAGTACGAAAGACATGGAAATAGATTCTTATTGTAAACTGCTTTCTCAGCAACTTGGTTTAGGAATAGTCCGAGACTACTTGTGTTTTTATTAGGCGTTATCTTCAATCATTCATCTGAGCTCTAACAGAATCTCTCTTTGTTTGGAAAGTTTATCCCCCCATATAACATGTGTCTTTTGTAGCATCATGCCTAAATGACTACATTTCATCAACGCATAGCACAAACAATTGTAGTAAATCCTTTTTTTCCCAAACCAAGTCAAATGTCACACATTGTCAGCAATAGATTTATACTCAGCATACTAAAAGATTTCTTGTGCATAAGTCTGGATCAATCACACTTTTAAGTTCACAGTCAGAATTTGAGCAATGTAAATTTCCCAGAACTGGAATGGCACACTTGGAACATGCATTTCACTTCATTTAAATTGTCCTTTCCTTACAGCAACATCCTCATAGACTTGTATAGGCCACGATGTCATCAAATCAACATGAGTAAAAAATACATTATGTTTGCGTTCTTATAAGTCTGATCTTTTCTCACATTGTACTATATAAGAGCTCACAGCCTTTAAAACTGAGAATACTAAATACTTCAAGACTGTAAGACATAACACAGAATGACTTTGCGATTAGGACAGAATCTCAAAATCTGTAAAAAACTGGAAAACTGACAAACCGCCAAGCAAAACTCATTATGTCAAAACACAATGTTTTAGCTATTGAAGTCCCACTGCAAATTTCCTTACTAAGGACAATATAGTATATTTCTTTCAGTCAAGTCCTCAATACTTTAGAAAGCTCTTGTGAACAACTGTCAATCTGTCAGAAAGCTCTGTAGTAGTTTTAAGAATCCAAAATGTCATGCAATTAAATCACAGACACAAACACAACACAAATGCTTACAGCTATCATAACAAGGCTTTCAATAATGTCGTGATTGCAAAAGCACTCAGTTATTACATAAACAATAAACTCTTCCCCCAAATTCTGATACAGCTGACTCTAACAAGAGCATTGTAGACATATTTCTGTAATAATGTTAAATCAGCCAAAGGAATATATAGTATTACTATTCCCACCCCAGCCATCACAAATGTGTTATAGAAGTTATGCTTTTCTTGTGCATATCCTAGTACAACTGAGTTTTACTAAGAATCTAAGAATATTGTGTCCAACTAGGCTAAACTGAGATTGTACCTTTGGAATTCAAGGTGAAAAAATCTCCTGACACAAATTCAGAATGAGACACAAATTGTGGCTTTTGACATGGAGTCCGATTCCAGTCAACCCTGAATAAAGAAGAAAAATCACTTCAGAATTTCCAGCACGTTTACCCGCTCTGTCGTACGTTGTGCTCTATCTAAAGTTGGATTTCTATCTTTGGGGTAATGTGGTTCAACAGCTCTCGTGGTCAAGTCGACACAAAGTTTAACCACGGCACAGTGCATGCAAGCCAGTGTATTTCACAAGTAGCTTAAATATATGTGCAGGATTACTGGAAATACATATCATGACGGAAAAAGAAAACAAGCCGCGTGAACTACAAATTATGGAATAGTAGACATTCGAGGACTAAGTAAACCTAGTCTCTAAAGTGATCTGTGGTTTTAAAGGCAGTGTAAACCAAAGCAGTGCATCAATGCCACCGCTAAAACAGCAAAAAAATTGAGGAAGCATAAACATAAGTTCTCACACACTAAATTAAAGTATCGTATTATGGTGTGTAGGCCGGCACCTACACTTTGCTTTTTGTTCAACCCAAATGTGCGTGTGCCTATAATCACAAATATGATCTTGAGTAAATCTTAAACATATGAATGTGATTGTGAGGTTATCCACACTGTGAAGAACGGAGCGGGGCTTCTCACTGCACAGTTTGGTATAAATAACCCCTCTTATAGGCACTCAGTGGGTAAAACGTAGCGACCACGAACTTGCCGTCGAATGTTCGGCCTGTCAGCAGTCTCTGGGCCTCTTTGGAGTCTCCAGCATTTCCATACTCCACAAACACCTGCCAACAGAGGTAAGTGATGGATCGTATAGGAATAATCTGAATTTTAAACCTTCATCCTAAATTAGGGTCTTACCTGGCCCTTGCCGGGATTCTCTTTAGGAATCAATAGAGACACGACGGTGCCGTACTTCTGGCATTCTTCTTTCATGTCCTCAACGATGTCTACAGAAGAAATTCAAAGTATAATTGTTATTTTGAGGACTGCTACTCTTATCCACATTGAGAAGAAAAAACTCACCTTCATAGTCATCTTCGTTATACAGGTGACTGTCATCTATTACGTTTAGTAGTCTTAGAACAGGTGTAGGCAAAAGAACCAGATCTTCGATGTGAGGTGCTGAAACCCAAAACAATTTCTTACGTGTGTCGTGTGTAATGACACATCGTGATCCAAAAAAGGACTTAACATTCATAAAAGGACTTTCATGATTTTTCAGGACTTATGTTTTAATATCTCTCTTAAAGTTCATCCAATTTTTATTCTTTCAACCCTCTTGTGATTTTGAACCTGTATGATTTTCTTTCTTCCACGGAAAACAGAAGAAGATATTTTGAAGAATGTTGGTAATCTGATCCATTCACTTGCATTGGTTTTGTGTCCATACAATAATAGTGAATGGGGGCCAGTGCTGTTCGGATTCTTCAAAATATCTTCTTATGTTTTCTGCATAAGAACGTCAGCCATACGGGTTTGAAATGACAAGAGGGTGAGTAAATGATGACAGAATTAAAACTATTACCTGAATTTTTGATTTATACATTTGAATTCATAATTTACATTGGCTATTATATTGTGAATCCAGTATCATGTATATCATCACAACATCCCTTTAAAATGTACCGAGATGTTCAGTTATACAAACCAAAGGGAATGCTGAAGAAAGGGTTGACCAATGCCAAGTCGGCTGTGCTTCTGAGTTTAGGGTCATTGTGAAGCATGCTGGGAACGAAAAGGCAAATATTTCCCTCAATTTAGCTGATATATGACTGACTGCTGTTATCACATAAGATGTTTTGTTCCCTACCTTTTGATGAGATCCCTCAGATGATAGACAGGGATAGCAGGGTAAACCAATGCATTGCTTGAAAAGATGTGGTCTACTATTGCAAAACTGTTATCCTGTATAGAGTAGAGACACAGCACAATGTTAGAGTTTTAGCAACCAAATGAGGGAAAGATCAAGAAAATTTCTATGAGGTTTGAGATATGCACCATGATTCGATTTAATTCAGGAAGTCACAATCCAACCCGCAAAGTATTCTTAACGCATCTTCATTTTCCATAGTAAAAGTGTCATTTCAAAACATTTACAAGATCATCCTGGTTTACAATCGTCCTATTTTCTGTTTTACATGCTTAATCTTGTTCTGACCTTCCATTCCTGAGACTTCACAGTTTCTTTTAGTTTGGTTCCTGAGAACATCTCCAGAAGAATGATGCCCAGACTCCACAGGTCCACGGCAGCTGTGCATCCGGAGTCTCCCCCCAGACCCGCCTTAGCCAATGAGTTCTGCAGCTCAGCTTCAGGGGCCCTGTAGCCATCTGTCTGGATGTACTTCACATCCTTTAAGGAACAGACAAGAACGCTCAATGCAACATGTGGGCATGAGTGAAACCAAACAGCAAAGTATCTTATGCCATAATATCTTAACTCCTCACCTGGTGTCCCTCTTTGTAGCTTAGGCCAAAATCAATGAGCTTAAAACACTCGTCATCAGCGCTCCAGAGAACATTACGGGGCTTGAGATCGGCGTGCACGTAACCTTCTCTGTGCAGGAAGCTGAGGGCCTCCAAAACGTCACGGGCACAGTGCTGAATCAACCACATGGAGTGCCCCTGGTTACTGGCCCTGACCAGTAGATCTGATACGTTCAGATCCAAAAGCTCTAGTAACAGGCAACGGGTGGCCTCACCAAATGGGTTGTGATTAGTGAACACACCATAGAGAGTCACTGCAGAGAGAAGGTCAAGCGTGAGACATCAGTTATAATCATATACAAACTGCAGGTGGGGTGGGTTTCTATCACGGTTCATTGTTTATTGAACAGAGCATGGTTACCGATGTTTTTGTGTCCCTGTATGCTCTCCAGCACGGATCTTTCCTTAAGGAACCCGTAATCTCCACCCTGCGTGTCTGCTTGAAACTCCTTCACCGCAGCGGTGCTCGCCCGACCGGAGTTGACCCGGTACACCGAGGCCGATACGCCCTGACCCAAACGAGCCTGCACGTTCCAGATCTCTCCGTAAATCTCGAATAACACCGGGCTCGTCTTCTGATCCACAGCCCCCGGTGTCACCGCCATTGTCGACGTGCTGACATTTGGACTGGACATTTTTGCACCGGAGCCAGAACTACAAGCCATGATATTACTGAGCATCTGAGTCAAATATCATCAGGTTAATAATAAGTAGTGTTTGCTCCATCTGGAGAACGACAGGACGGTATCCGATTTCGCAGTGTTGCCCTTTGCGAAAACCTGCTAAAGGACATTTGCATAGTGCTCGTCTGCAAAACAAAGTTTTCATTCACCTACCCGCTGCAGACGGACGTGGATTTAATTGTCATATTTTAACGCCAGCGCACCGACATATCCGACACGCCACGGAGAGTCCGATCTTATGGATCCGAAAACCCGAGGTGGCACCTTAAACATAAATCGGATCCCTAAAACTTAGTTTGGGATCAAGTTGACAAATACTTGACGCTGTTTTGGCGGCCATGATCCCGGAAGTTACGTAACGATGATAAAAGTCAAACGTTGTAGTCCTTTAGTATTAAAGAGGTTTTTGAGTATTTTTTAATCAAATATATATATTTGTGGTGTTTCTTACTGGTTTTCATGGCCGATTACATATATATTAATTCATGTATTTCAAAGGTAAAAGTAGTCACTTAAGGGTTGTTTGTTGCTGTATTTACAACAATTATATATAATATATACTATATATAAATAATATTTCATTTTTATTGTTTTATTACAAAATCTACTAGTCCAAAGAAATTAGCTGAAGAATTAAGTCTAATCAAAAGCTAGGTTTTAGAAACTACTCTTTGTTTTATTTAAATATTTATTTATTTTATTTTGTTTATATTAAATATAAAAGGGTAAATTCTGCCCTTTTGAAAATGTATGAGTATCTACTAGGATTTCATATCATTCGTGCGTGTCTGCCAAGCTTTCATAAAAAAAGTCCTGTATTCAATGTTTTTAAACGAGCAATGTATTTATAAATGTTTTAGTATAATATTTTTAGTATTCTCATAATTAAATCTGTATATTTATTTCTCATTTGACGTTGGTTGCGTTCTTGTCCCGCCCCTGACCTGCTCTCAATATGAAGGACTTCTCAACTGCCAATCGACGGACTGCGTAAAGTAGCCACGCTCCCTCTTTGGCCAATCCTTCCACAGGAGGTGAGACTTGTCTGAATATGGGCGGAGAAAAGTCCGCGGGTCTCGTTTGACTGGTTGGGGGTTTCGGTTTGTATTCTGCCACGTCAATCTGACGGATATAGTAGGAGGTTCCCGGGTGAAGGAGGTGCTCTTTATTAAAAGATGTAGCCGTGTCTCTTATCCAGCTAAAGTGAGAGGGAAATACTGAATGACTAGAAGCAGCTCCGAAGGTAAGAATATAATACAATGGTTTAATATGCCTTCATAAAACATTTGTTGGCTCCTCTGTAGTCAGCGAAATGCTGAGTGGGAGGCTACAGTGGCTGTCCACGCAATTTACGTCAATGACTGCTTTAATCTACAAAAATGTAAACAGATATGATTAACCCTTTTTTATAAATTACTCGCTTTTACATTAAAAGTCTTTTTTTTCTATGAATGGATATGATGCTCCTTGTTACCTTGCTGTCAGTATTGCGCTAACAGTTAAACCTTAGGCACAGAGTATATTGTAGATTTGTATTGTAAGACCACAACTGGATTTTATGGGGCAGGTGTAACGATAATCCTAAACAAGAGAACGTCTCTTATCAAACTTTATTATACAATATAGATTACCAGAAATGATCTTCTTCGCGTTCCTGCCAACCATAAATAGGATATTTAACGTTATCTCATTGAGGTTAAAATGACTTTAGCCTCTGCCCACCCATAGTCTATTTGTCTGAACACGTAGGCAGACTAGTTATCAGTTTATGGGTGGGATAGTATGGATGCACAAGCCAAGACTTTCAGATAAATAGTGTAACTTCCACTTTGTTCCATCACTGCTCTTCCAGATCTGACAGAGACCATGGACACCAAGAAACTTGCTGAGAGACTCGCTGAAGCTGGGCAGTCTCACATCCTGCAGTTTTGGGACCAGCTGAGCCCGGAGGAACAAGCAGAGATGAGTCTTGTTGTGGAGAACATGGACTTCATTGAGATTAATACATTTTTCCAAAATGCCATGAAGACCTCTGGTCAGATCTCCCAGGAGAAGGTGGACAATAGGATGGAGCCGGTTCCCCGAGAGGTTTTGGGCAGCGTAACACGTGATCACGAGTGTCTTAAAGAATGGGAAAGAGAAGGTGAGTTTAAATGATTCATCGCCGTCATATTATCTTGATAATGGTTAAGAAAAAATGAAGCTTAAACTAGCCAAAAGTGGTTAAGCAGGTCCTCGAGCCTCACCCAGCTTTGGCCAGTGTGACGTTCTAAATATATAGTGTTATGTTTCGTTTAATTTAACAGATATGTGATTACAATAACATTTCTTCAGGGTTAGTCGAAAGCCACTCTAATATTTAAAAAATAGACAGATAGGGATTAGAAAAAACGATTGGATATGGTTTTTATCCCAGTACTTCACTCGTGGGGGATGACGCTCCAATGAGGAGTTAAAACATCTGGTTCTGGTAAGGTCTGACGCAAATTGCTTTTCTGAATCATGTTGATCTCATTCAGCATCACATCATCTTTAATCGCTTCATATTGCTATGGCACCCGAATGACTTTTACTGTGTATGTCGTGTTTATGTGTGATTTGTTCAACCATGAGCCTGTTTAAGGCTGCGTGTGGGTAAGGTCATGAGGAACATAACTGCAATTTATGTAAGATAAAGAGACTCTCATAAAAGCAAATGATAATCACCCCTCTTATCTGTAATACTTCTATAAAAACTGCTGCTTGAAAACCTGGACATTTAATATGCTTTTTGTGTCATCCAACTGGGTAAATAAAATGTTAACAGTCAATAATGCAGCATATTTAAATTGTGTTTAATAATAAATAATTTGACAAGAACTTATGTTTGCTGACACAATCACCTTTAAAGTGACTTATCCTTCCTTTGTCACACAGGCCTGCGCTGTATATCAGAGAACAAAGTGGCAGTTCTTCTGCTGGCTGGAGGTCAGGGGACACGGTTGGGTGTGCAATATCCTAAAGGCATGTACGACGTAACCCTCCCATCCCACAAAACCCTCTTTCAGATCCAGGCCGAACGCATTCGTAGACTAGAACAGCTTGCCGAGAAGCAACACTCGAGGAAGTGCTGCATTCCATGGTAAGATTTTCGTCAAACACACAATTGAAGCAGATTCGGTTACTGTGCAAGTACAGTTAAAGCAGTGGAAAGTAAATATAAAGGAAATGTCAGTCAGATATGGTCAATGATTGTTGAATGTAGTCACCTGGGTTACCGGACTTGTTTTTATGTTGAGGAAGTGTTTTCCCCGTATCATAATGCAGGTTTCCCACTATAAATGTCTTGAGATAAATATTTGACAGCATGAGATCATGGCATCAGAACAGCATGTCAACCTCACAAAGTTGGTGGGATAGAAAATCTGTATTTCTGATAAAATCTGATTTTTTTTCCCACAAGGCCATAGCATGTACATGCTGCAGAGATATGTTTTTGTATTAAAGTTTTTTGAAAGGAAGAGAAAGTCATTTTTATGCACTTCAGTTGACACAGACATTGATTGTATAAGTTTGCCATATTATGTAAATTGTTGTATAGAACCAAATAGAATTGCAAAAATATTTCAGACTTTTCAAACACTTCCTTGAAGTAGAAAATATTTTATACTTAAAGGAGTAGTAATAACTTTAAATTATATAAAATCATTTTAGTACATTACTATTGAAAGTCAATGGGGGCTTATTTTAAAGTGAACTGCTTGTTTAAGTTCTAGTTTGTTCTAACAATTTTCTAAAACTACTGATTTCGCAATGGCATGATTCATGTTTTCATTTCGTAGGTACATCATGACAAGTGGCAGAACAATGAACATGACCAAAGATTTCTTCTCACAAAACAAAAATTTTGGTCTGAAGGAAGAAAACGTGATATTCTTTCAGCAAGGCATGCTTCCTGCTATGGACTTCAATGGAAAAATTATTCTAGAGGGCAAAGGCAAACTAGCAATGGCACCAGGTGAGTTTCAAACACATTTATTTGTCCTTCAGCCAGTGGTCATGGGTCAAGTGGGCCCAAAACATTATTTGGATTTTAAAGAACGGTTTACTTATAATATTATCATAAGATAAAGCTTCCTGTATACAGATAATTGGGTGTGAGATTTTAACATGTGTCTCTTATTATCTCACCACAAAATTCCTTATATTAACAGCAGTCCTCTTGTATTTGCTATATGTAGCGAGTTCTGGATTTCTTTCTTAATTTTAAAAGAATAATTTACATTACATTTTTTCATTTGACAGTCGCTTTTATCCAAAGACAAAACAGTCAAATCTACTAGCAATTTCTCTTCTTTTCTATTCCAGCATTTTGTATATATAGTATATTTTAATAACAGCAGATCTTATTCCTCTGATTAATGTTTTGCATTTAATTTTTTTATAGTTTTTTTTTATAGAAATAGATGTAGCGATACATTTATAGCAAATATGTGCAGCTCCCCTTACATTTGGAGTTACATTTTTCAAATTAAAGCCTCAATGCCTGTTTTATTCAACCTCTGCATTTCAGATGGAAATGGTGGACTGTACAGAGCTTTGGGCACACAGAAAATTGTAGAAGACATGGAGAAGAGAGGAATATCCTACATCCATGTTTACTGCGTGGACAACATCCTTGTAAAAGTAGCCGACCCTGCTTTCATTGGCTTCTGTTCACTCAAAGGAGCAGACTGTGGTGCAAAGGTCAGTCCTCACCACATTCAACCCTACCCAAGTATTTCCTGTTCCACCATTACATACTACACAAGTCATTATGCAAATATGTTTCAACTCTGAGTGCTCACAGAGGGCGTGTTACCTCGAACTTATTTACCTCGTCCTTGTACAACTTGTTTTTTAAGCATTAATGTTATATTAATTCCTTTTCACATATATTGTAAGGTGTTGCTTATTTCACATTATGTAAGTGAAATTCTCTTTGTTAGTCCACTAGATGGAGAAGTTGCCTAATGCTAAAATACACTACAAGACTTTTGCTCAGATTTTTCCCAGATTTTCAGTCTTGGTCCTTTTGCAGAAAGTCTGTGCCTGTCGGCAGATTTGATCATTTAGCGTGTTTCTATCTGAAACTTTCAAAAAGTCTTCCACCCTTAGAAGCATTGTAAAACTTTGGTTTTATTACACTTAAAAAAAGTAGGACTGCATAAACACCTGAGAACTTGCTTCACAACTCTAACACACTGAACTACTGCATCTATTTAATAACATAATCATGATATTTGAATTTCATATTTTTGGTCGCACGTTCTATAGCAATAAAATATTAGCAATACAATTATTAAACATTATTTTTTCTTTAGTAAAAGTGGAGCAACCAAGTTTTTGAAAGATTGTTTACCTTTGTATTATCACGGTTAAACTACAAACATCATGTGTGAACTATTGTTATTACAGTGAGACCAGAGTGAATTATTGTGTATAATGGTTGTACTACAAATAAAGCCAAAAAGCCATGGTTGCTATAGTTAAACCATGGTTCATTTTCATAAGGTGTCTTGAGTAACATGTTGCTTGTGCATTTATAGCCTATGTAATCGACAGCAAACACTTTTTACACGGAACAGTGGTTTTGGAGAAAATTTAAATAGTCTGCAGTCAGGAGCTTAATTGCTTTTAAAGCTCTCATAAAACAAGCCTGGTGATGCAGGATACCAATTAATTTAGGCATTATTCTCAGTGTAGCCTTGCAGCCTTTGACGTATTTGAGAATTTAATATGACGCTCTGAAAAAATTGGCCATGTAACCATACTGCTAGCTTCAACCAAATAGCCAAGGTTTGGGGTAGTGAGAGCCACAGCAATGCTGTTTTCTTTTCTAATTTCGAAGCATTTATTTAGTCTTATTTGTTGACTAGCATAAGTACACTGTGCGGCCAAAATTACTATATATATGTATAAACTGGAATTGCTATGATTGTCCTCATTGAGAAGGATCATGATTTTTTTTTTTTACGTTTTGGGATGGCACAACAAGACGTCGTTTGTTTGCAGAGCGTAAAGATCTGGTGGGTACATAAGTCTGCGTAAGATGATGAAGATAAAGGGGTACCAAACCAGTGGTGGTCTTGTAGGCCAGGAGCAGAGTCTTGAATGCGAGCGACTATAGGGAGCCAATGTAACTTAATGAAGAGAGGAGTGACGTGTGCTCTCTTCGGTTGATTGGAGACCACTCTTGCTGCTGCATTCTGGATCATCTGTAGAGCTTTGGTCGTGCAAGCAGGAAGTCCACATTGCAATAGTCCAGTCTGGACAGAACAAGAGCCTGGACAAGGACCATGCTCGGATATGAAAGGTCTAATTTTCCTAATATTGTAGAGGATGAATCTACACGACCAAGTTGTGCTGGCAACCTGATCTGTGAAGTTTAGCTGATCACTGATCAACACTCCCAGGTTTCTGGTCGTTCTGGAAGATGTGATGGTTCATGAGCCCAGTTGAATGGAGAAGTTGTGATGGAGTTTAGGGTCGGACGGTATTACAAGCAGTTCTGTTTTTGCAAGGTTCAGCTGCAGGTGATGGTCCTTCATCCAGAGCGAAATGTGACTCAGGCATGCTGAAATGCATGCAGAGACAGTCGGATCGTCAGGCTGAAATGACAGGTGGAGTTGTTTATCATCCGCATAGCAGCGATAGGAAAGCCATGTTTCTTATTTACAGAGTCAAGGGATTTCATGTACACAGAAAAGAGCAACGGCCCAAGTACTGAGCCCTTAGGCACCCCTGTATCAAGATCTTGGGACTATGAGACCTCACCTCTCCAGGGTACTCTAAATTACCTACCTGAAAGGTAAGACCTGAACCATTGAAGCACCATTCTGGAGACACCCATAGCCTTGAGGGTCGACAGGAGGATGTGGTGGTTAACGGTGTCAGAGGCAGCAGATAGATCCTGTTGGATGAGTACAGATGAGTTCTAAGCAGCTCTTGCCAGTCTCAGGGATTCAATGACCGAGAGCAGCGCAGTCTCAGTGGAATGAACGCTCTTGAAACCTGACTGGTTGCTGTCCAGCAAGTTGTTCTGCATGAGAAAAAAGGAGAGCTGGTTACATACAGCACACTCAAGAGTTTTGACAATGAAGGGGAGGAGCGATACCGGTCTGTAGTTATCTAATAATGCAGGATTAAGAGTGAGTTTCTTCAGTAGTGGGCGGATAAGGGCTTCTTTGAAGACTGCAGGAAATGTACTAGTGATGAGAGACTTGTTGATAATATGGGTCAGAGAGGGAATAAACGATGGAGAGATGGCCTTGACGAGATGAGTGGGGATGGGATCTAACGGGCAGGTTGTTGGGTGGTTTGAACATATGACCTTGGAAACGTCATCTTCAGATAGGAGGAAGAAAGAGGGTAGCGAACATGTGTCGGGGGTTCGGGAGTGATTAAGAGGTGGCAGCGCAGAGAACTGATTGCTGATAATGTTAGTTTTCTTTCACGAAGAAAGATGCAAACTCATCAGGTGTTAAGTCCGATGCAGGTGAGGGGGAAGGCGGGCAAAGAAGAGCAGAGAAGGTTTTAAAGAGAGTACGAGAGTTAGGTGAGTTGTTGAATTTAGCATGGTAGGATTGAGTCTTTGCAAAGGAGACATCAGCAGAGAAAGAAGAGTGGAGAGGCTGATAGCGACTGTGGTCAGTGGATTCTATGGATTTGCGCCACTTTGACCTGAGTGTGGCGCGATGCTCGCGGAGAACATCAGATAACCAGGGGGCAGAAGGGGATGGCCAAGATGTAAGGGGGCATAAGCTGTCTAAGCAGGAGGTAAGTGTGGAGCAGAGAGTGTCAGTGGCGGTGTTAGTGTCCAAGCGAGACAGCTATTCAGAGGGAGGGAGCTTGGCGGAGACCCCAGAGGATAAGCGGGACGGAGAGGGTGTATGTAGGTTGCGTCGGAATGTGACCAGTGGGGAGGCATGTGTAGTGTCTGGGGGAGTTAGGTCGAGATCAAGATTGATTAGGAAATGATCTTACATACGCAGTGCGGTGATCTGTGAGTCATGATTGGAGCAGTAGCGTGTGTAGATAAGATCTAGTTGGTTAGCAGACTTATGAGTTGCCGATGTGGGAACTCGCTTGAGGTCAAATGATGCAGGCATGTTGTTGAAGTCGGCAGCCTGTGGTTTTTCAAGGTGGATATTGAAGTCTCCAAGTACCACCAGTGGAGTACAATCCTCTGTGAAGGATGACAGAAGCGTATCCAACTCCTCCACGAAATGTCCAATCTGACCTGGGGGAAGATAGATAACTACAACATGACTTTTTACAGGGTGGATGACAGTAAAAGCATGAGATTCGAAAGCGATGTTGTCGCATGAGATTCGAAGGTGACGTTGTCACATGAGAGTGCCAGCTGTTTGAATTTCCAGTCGTTAGGAATGAGTAGAGCGGTTCCTCCACCCCTCCCTGATATGCGTGGGCTGTGGGATAAAGTGTATTTATTGGAGAGAGCAGCCGGTGTGGCAGTGTCCTCCAGTTTGATCCAGGTTTCAGTAAGTGCTAAAAGAGAAAGACCAGAATGTTTAGTAAAAGCTGTGATGAAATCTGCTTTGTTTACAGCAGATTTGCTGTTCCATAGACAAATGGTAAATGTAATAGAGGTCGTCTGAATGCTGAAAGAGTGTGCAGATTATTAGCATTAGCATAGCGTGGCCTTCTATGTGATCCCGGTGATTTACGAGTGTAGTGATAGTAGGGATTTGAAAACACATAGTCAAACGGTGAATAAGGAATAACAAGTGACAAGAAGAGAAAAAATAGACGTGCAAAAATGTAATATAAAAGTGCAATACTCAAGGGCCTTGCCGGTGTCCTTGCTTGGTGGAATCGCGCAGGTAGAGTCTATGGTCTTTACACTCTTCAGTCTTTATGCGATGAGGGCTGCACGCAACTGCTGCACGCAGTGGTTAAACGCACTTTTATTCATAAAACTATTTGCACGTGATATAAACACTTAACAGCTGGGTTTGAATACCACGCTCTTATAAGATGGTAGCAGTTAAACAGTTCCTGCGTGACAGGGGGAGGGAGCTAAGAAAAGCCGAACCCACCCACTTCTCTAGTGGGTAAGCATGCACTTAAAGTGGCTTTTCCCCCAATGCTATGCCTTCGTCTCAGAAGTTTGTAATTTGTTACTCAGATGAATGGAAAGGATTTTCTGCCTTTGCCACTGTTGTAATTTAGTACAAAAATTCAAACCTCAGGCAAACACCGCACGGGATGGAGTGTGTGGTCTTCTCCATTTAAACAAACAGGGGCTTATTTTAAACTGGCACAAAAGTGACATAATAAATGCATTCTCAAATAGTTACAAATTATTTTGTATTTGAAAAATTATCTCTTGTTATGAAAAATTTATGACATTCAATAAACAAATTGAATAATTAACTTAGGTTTACAGGTTTATTTAATGCGTTTTTTTTTTTTATTAGATTGTCCAGTGATCAAATAAAAAGAGATTAGCCTTTAACAGTTTATGGGTGCACTTAAATCCACACCTTAATGTTAAAAATAAACACAAACATTAGAATCATTGTTCAAAACTGTATTCTTGCCTTGTCTCTATACACAACAGTAACACTGTGCCTACACTGGATGCGAACGGCACAACACGACATGACACACAGCTTGTTCTAATGGGATTGTCGCGCCGCATCCAATGTGGACACAATTTAAAATGATAATAGGTTCTGATGTCTTTTGTTGCATCACACGCGCCGCATCTAGTGTAGACACGGTGTTAGTTTTACGTATTGGTTTATAAGTAGGGCTATCAGGTACAAATTTCCAGAATATTAACAATTCATCAGTGCATCAGTTCATCAGTGTTTGTATAGTTTCAAAAATCTGCTTCTGATTGGCAGGTTGTAGAGAAGACAAATCCCACAGAGGCAGTGGGCGTGGTCTCTAAAGTAGATGGGCGTTATCAAGTCGTGGAGTACAGCGAGATCACCTTGCCAACGGCGGAGAAGCGCAGCCCCGATGGACGGCTCATGTTCAACACCGCCAACATAGCCAATCATTTCTTCACCCTTCCATTCCTTCAGGAGATCATGAGGTGCTTTTACCTTTACATCAGTCTGCTGCTATTTATTTTCAGTTTAATTCAATCAGTATTAGCTGTCCGATTTTTCAATTACTCAGAGCTGAGGTATTCGATCCTTTTTAGTTGCTAGGCGATCAACTTTAAAACACAAAGTATAGCTGCATCTATGAGCTGTTTCCAATAAGGTTTGCCATCTTGTAAATAGTAGACAGGATGAAACTGACTTTAATGTGCGCTGAGAATATTAGGGAAAGTCAGGAGTGGAACATCTGCAGTTTTCGAGCGTCTGGTATTTTAAACGCAGATGGCTTTGCCAGACGTGTTCTCTTGTTGTAATTTTCATGAAATTTTAACCCAAAGAACATGCTTTACTTTTCGTTCTGTCTCGGCCCGCATAGGTCTGTCTTCATCTCTCTTATCTGTTTTCCAGGACTCATGAGCCGCAGTTGCAGCACCATGTGGCACAGAAGAAGATTCCCTATGTGAACCCGCAAGGACAGCTAATCAAACCTGACAAACCCAATGGGATTAAGATGGAAAAATTTGTCTTCGACATATTCCAGTTTGCCAAGTTAGTGCCGGGACTTTTCCATCCCTGTTTTAAGTATATGGGCCATTGACGAAAAGGTTTTCCTGATTCAACCAGGTTGAGTGAAGTGTTAAAATTGGTTGGAATGAGAGGATCAGAGTTTTTGAAGTATTGAATGTATGAAGCCATGCAACATAGTACAAACCTGATGCATTAACCGTGATCGAGCAGTTTTGTTTAGACTCTAAATGAGAGAATTATCCTGAAATTCCATCTCTGCCTTTTTTTAGTGGGACACATTTAGGAATCCTGTGAGTTTTCTCAGTCAGGACAGTCATTACGTCAGTATAAAGTTATTGAGTTTCACTCTCGCTCGAAGATTCATCAGCCTCCCAAATCCCTTAAATACTGTAAAAGACCTATGCCAGACAACAAAGAATATAGCGGTTGCCGTCTTTTAATAGCTCTGAAGAAGTATAAATGGAGCTAGCAAACTAACCAGAAAATCTTGATTTTAAAAGTATTATGAACGGTGACTAGTGTTAAATAAAATAACAATGTCTGTATGTTACACAGAACCTACAGTGTGAAAGATTTTAAGTACATTTTTTAGTCCCCATGAGAAAAAACCTCTTATAATTCAAACTAAATTACGCTTATTTGAAAATGTAAAATTGCAGAGTGGTCATGGGATATAATATACAGATTTTACAATAGAAAAATAATTTTGTATAGATTTGTAACATCAGTCTATTGTGTGTTTCGTGCGTTTCAGAACATTTGTGGTATATGAAGTTCTGAGAGAAGATGAGTTTTCTCCTTTAAAGAATGCAGACAGTCAGGATGGGAAGGACAACCCGACTACAGCTCGCCACGCCCTCATGTCCCTGCATCACCGCTGGATCTTAAATGCTGGAGGTCATTTCGTTGATGAGAATGGAACTCGTATACCTGCTATTCCTAGGTAAGACACCCATACAGACATGACAATGGCATTCCAGACCTCTATGCTGGTATTCCTTTTATTGAACACAAAAAAATAATTTTCAAAGATTTGCCAGAGTTGCTGCTAATACAAGGGACTATCTATAGACACCATTGCTGTCAAGATCCAAAAAAGACTAAAGAATGCCAACAAGAAGAACCATTAGGTAGAATAAACAAGTAGCCTCATCCACTATATTCAGCCTTGTTAAAATATGCAATCTTTTTTATTTGTAAAGAGCATACCAAAATGTAAGTTCTTTTCTAAATTTGTAACGTTTATTTAACATGCC
Source organism: Triplophysa dalaica (assembly GCF_015846415.1). Lineage (NCBI taxonomy): Eukaryota > Metazoa > Chordata > Actinopteri > Cypriniformes > Nemacheilidae > Triplophysa > Triplophysa dalaica. Next base: position 16,443,052 of record NC_079547.1, read on the forward strand.
ACGCTAACAAAAGTGTTTTGGCATCTGATGTGACTGTCTTAATCATTTTTAAATGGTACCTTAAATAAAATTGTTGTCAAATAACTTGATAAAAGAAGTGCAATATAGCACATAAATGGTACTTTAGTCTACTTTTGTGTTGTGTTTCCCCCCATCCAAACCGTTCTATATATTCATATATATATATATATATATATATATATATATATATGATATCTTTTTTTATATTATTACATTAAATTCATTTTTATTCATATTACGTATTTACATTATATTTATTACATTATACAGTGTTCTCATCAGCATACAGGTTTGGAATACCATACGTATATGATCAAAAAAAGTTCAATTTAAGTTACCTTTTTAAATCCCAGGAAGTCTCCACTTCTTCATTGTTGGATACATCTCTTTCCCACCTGTTGTGGTGTACATTCACTAAACATCTACAAGGCTTCACAGAGCTCGAGTTCACAAAGATCATTCTGAATCTGTCACATTCACATTGTTTTCTTCACTTATACATTTCTAGACATGGACCAGCAGGGACAGTCACACCTGAAGTCAGCCCGAAGTAACTATTTTCACTGTTGTATGTACGTTTAGTGCATGGTGATGGGGCTTCGCTCTTAGCGCAGCTGTTAGAACTCAGTGGGTGATGGTGTCAAATCCGAGACATGACCGTGGCAAAGGTTCGCATCTTTTAACAGGCTCTGACCCGGAAAGCATCTACTAACAGGCAGAATAACACGCATGCTGGGAAGTGGGCATCGGGCATGCCAAGCAATCTGGAACGATTTTAACAAATGATTGGAATAAAATGCTGATAATCAAGTGTTGTGATGATGTCTGAATGTTCTAATGAATATTCAAATGCAAATTGCATAAAATGATTTAACAAATGCATTGTCTATGCTATGATGGATAGCATTATTTAATCTTTTGAATTTTTTAGTAATGTAAATGCCATATTGCATAAATCATTTCATATCATTAATCTGGACAGCCATGGACAGTAGAGGCATATCCCATTAACCCATATTTATGCCATCACAGCCTCAAGGACGGAACAGACCTGCCAATCAAATGCGAAATCTCCCCTCTTGTATCTTATGGTGGTGAGGTAAGATTCAATTGTCATGTCTATGGTTTATGTGCAACCATATAAGATATGTTCAACATATCTGCAGTCCTGTGATGTTGCATTTGAACTGTTTTGGGGAGAAATTAAAATCGAATCGTTCCTTGTTTCAAGGGGTTGGAACATTTGGTGAACGGACGTGCTTTCCAGCCCACTCTGACGATCGATGAGAACGGCGTCCACGAGCTCGTGAAGAACGGGCTGTAAACCCGGAGCTCTCCGCTGAACTTAAAAACCAAAATGAAGTCATCTTCTTCTTTCTTCCTGTCAGGGTGGAGGAAACTGTGAAATTCCTGTGCAATAAAAATGAGGGAAAGGGCCACACGGCCAGTCATAATCAAACGTTTTATGATCAAACTATTTATTTATTTTTATATCAGTGCACATTGTTTAGATTTTTATTTCTACAACTAAAACATAAATGATACACAATGTGTGGGTTAATTAAAATACTTACAGTTGCATGAATGGATACTGCTGCGATTTTAGGTACTTCCTGCTTTATTTGATACATTCTATAAACACATGTTTAAAAAATATAGTAGAATGTTTTGTCTGGTCTATGAATATGTCTGTCAGTGGCACATATGCTTTTCTTCCTGAAAGTGACATTGAATCAGACATCAAAGACGTTTTGGAAGTTTGTGATCTTTGACTCCCCCATATTCTTCTCTTCCTATCTTATGCACTTGTTTTGGCTTTCTTGTAATCTTTAGCATCTTCTTTTGGATTAGTCATTCTCCTGAGCTTCATGACATTATATTTATGCACATTCTTGTATAACATTAATAATTTTGAGTCATTTTGTCAGTCACCTTTATATATTGCAGTTTCAAATAACCATTTATAGTTAAACCTTAGCATTAGTGTTTGGTCATTTCTTGATTTGCCCCATATATCCACACATTGGTTAAATCTTTGTTTCTCATAGTTATTTGAGAAATTGGAATCATCCACATTTCTGGAATGTGTTTTTCTGTGTCACCTTTTAATCTCTGCTACAGAGAAAGATATGAATGATGGCCAGATTCAAGAATGTGATTAGTATAAACAGACATGCTTTCAAAATCTGCTACAAGCCTAGAAAATACTAATTGTCTTTCACAATTCTTGTTAGAATCACACTAATCATTCATCGGTGTTTCCCTCTTTAGTAAAAAAAAAATGTTAACTTAAAGAGACCAGGACCAAGGCGAAATATACATACAATTAAACGGATTAAGAATTTAGAGAATTATTTCTGTTTAATTGTAAAATGTCGAGGACAAAATTTTTAAACTGAACAAGACTCGCAAGTGTAAAGAGACTGGATGTTGGGGTTCAGAAGAGAAGATGATTTAGCAATATGTACTTCATAAACCCAAGTTACAGGTCTGTGCAAGAAATATCGTAAAGTTTAGCAGCATGTAATCATGGTAAATTGTAGGTTTTCAATTATACTTAAATTAATTATTTAAATCTCAAATAAACTTTAAATAACAGTTTTTATTTTTATTGCTTATGTTTTCTCATTTAACAATAGTTCCATATCAGTTTTCCATCTATAAATTATCATTAAATATTCTGTTTCTGGCCAAAGCTAACGGTAAAAAAATGGAAACATTTTTTGGACTGCTTTTCTCATTATATGGCAGAAAGGTTTCCCTCTATATAGAGGTGGAGGAAGAATATAAAGGGAAATGCAGCCTAAATTCACAAGTCGCTCAAGAAATCACAAAAAATGTACATAACTTTAAAAGCTAATATTGGGCTGGATTAACTTTTATATTGGCGTTTTGGGTTATAAATGCCAATCTGACAATTCATAAACAATTTAGCTATATCTATAACACGCTTTTATATAAATTTGCATGCATTACTCAAAACCAGCCTCAACTTTAAAAACAAGTGTTTAATAACAAAATAGTAGATGTAAAGAAACGTATAAAGGGAAAGATTTCTTCAACTTCAATACATGTTTAAATGTGTACCTCCTCCCACCACATGGTAGCGAAAAATACCTCTGATCATAGACATAACATAATCATCATCATAGAAAAAAATAATACAGAACATTGTATTTTCTTACTCCTGCTCTAAATCAGCATATTCACTAAAGTTTCATAGGCTGTCAAAATGAGAAAAAAGAAAGAGAAGGAATATTTAAGCAAATCTTCTCTGATTGGTCACGGGAGTCTGACTTAATTGAAACCTTCTGTATGGCATGAAGAATTCTGGGACTTTGGCAGCTTCCCAGGAATCCTCAGAATGTTCGTTTTTCGCTCTCTCTCTCTCTCTCTCTCTCTCTCTCTCGCTCTCTCTCTCTTCGATTTTTTGCCTTCATCCAGAGGTGTCTTACATCAGCTTAGTGCGCCTGAATCTGAGAAACTTCGGAGCGAAAGAAAGAGGCTTGTTTCTCCCCTCAATCCTTCACGTTACTTGGAATTAGGAAACTACGCGAGAAATGGTTTAAAAAATCAACCCATAAAGTAAGTTTGCATACTTTCTGCAAAAAAAGTACTTTTCTTAAGATAATTTTTTGAGTCAAAATGTCATTACAAATATCTGACTTACAACATATATCCATGAATTATAATGACGAATGAAAGAATGTGTTCAAAATGTGTCTGAATGGTATGCCGTAGTCTCTGTATGAAAACTGTTTGCATGGCAGGCAAAAATAGCGGATAGCAGAGCAACGTGATACTTGATACAGTGATTGAACTGATTGGACTGTCGCAGACCAGCTGTGCTGCTAAATGGACTTTTTAACAAAGTAGCCGTTTGGGCATGTCGTCGCTTGCTAGATTTCACTAAATTGTTCATATATAGTGTGCTGTTACAGTATCTTACATCAGGGGAACTGACTCAATCCACTAAGATGATCTCTACAAAAAGTTAAAGCTCAACAAAGCCATAAGATCGTAAAAACTGTAAACTTTACTTTAACTCTCATTTATTAGCGAATGCTGCTTTCGTTATTTTATGAAATTGCAAAGCGCTATAAAGTTTTTGAGTGTACCTTCACTATCGAGTTATGTATGGGGTCATTGTGTATGTGATCTTTGTTCACATATCACATGGTTCATGACCATTACTAGCATTAGGCAGTGATGACCTCTTCAAGACCTCAGCTGTACAGCCAGTTTAAATCTGTCTATATTCTTGTGTATTTAGTGTCCTTCCTTTCCTTTTGTACATTGACATGACAACGCATCTTGAGGTACCAGCTTCAGTGTTTTAGGTGCCACTGATTTAAGTTTTAATAATTGACTGGTTCATTTCTCTTATTTAACTTCCTGCAAGTTTGGAAGAATTTTAAAAGCTTTTATCAGTAAGGATTGTTTTTGTATAGTTTAGTTTATTGCTTTTGGTTGTTAAGTAAAGATTGATAGACCCTGGGTATATAATTTAGTTCCCAAACAGCAGAAATCTAATTTCATTACCCTGGGATGGATTTGTTCACTGTAAAAATCTGGTGTTTTTGTTGGTTCAACTTAAAGAAATAAGTAAACTTGTTGCCTTAAATTGTGAGTTCATCCGATTTAAAAGATATAACCCCATGAATTTCTCGTCAAGTTGACTAATATTTAACTAATAACTAATTATATAACTAATTTAATTTGAATTAACTAACATTTTTAAGGCAACCAAGTCACTACTATTTTTAAGTTGCACTAACAACTTCTTTACAGTGCACTTTGCATTAACATTTTATGTTGAAAGACAGTAAATTATAACAAAATGATAGAAATGATTAATATCTCAGAATTATGCTGTTCTACATTATATGTACATCTATCCTTACAGTAACACAGAGCTTCTAGCCTCTTCACCAACTTAAATTTTTGTAAATATATATTATACCCAATTCCTCTTCTCCCTGTTCAAACCAGCACAGTTTTCCTAGAGGCACAATGAAAACAATTGTACTTAATATTTTTACAATCTAGTTTAACATTGTCTTGTTCCATTAGCGTTCAGAGAAAAATGTGGTTGTATAAGACGTGTGTATAAGCCCACAATATTTGAGTAAGAAAGCACTGACAACTTTTATTGAGTCTTGTATGATTCGTGGAGCATGTCATAAACTCTCTTTTCTGAAAGGAAATGGAAATATATTTTTTTTCACCACACAATGGTTAGATATTTCTGTGTGAAAGCTCAGGAGACGTTCTGTGTTTCTTGCAGGTGCACAGATAAAACCAGAAAACAATTGCGTTCCAACCATGACCCACTGGAACTGAACACAGTCCATATAGCTTTACTATCAATAGGACTCGTGTACACACAATGTGACCTTCAGTTCCAGGAATTCCAACAACCGACAGCTTATTTCATTTTAAAACACGTTAGAAGTAGAGATGGTAATAATTGTGTAGATCCCCAAAGCCCTTTTGACTCATAAACACCTATGGATTCATTTTCTTCAGTTGACTTTCCGTATCTTATCCATGTCTTATAAATTATCATTTTGACTTAAAACCTTGTGGTCTTTGTTGCTTTCAATGGTAGTTTATACTATAGTGTTTTCGATATCAGCTCTCTTTTGTAAACTGTGGAATGTGCCGTCTTTGTTAAACGTTCAAAATTCTGTTTGGAAATTTCAGTCACCTGTGCTGAAAAAGTGAAAAACAATCCCTCAACCTCATGATTCTGTAACATGTGTCGTGCTGCCTCTCCACAGCACTTGCATCTGTTTTTACCATCACCTGGATCTCGTTTTGCTGGAACTGCCACTTGATTTGGATTTATGCATTCCCATGAAAGTAAAATATGCTATGTCCATTCATTTAGGGAGAGAAGTTTCAACTTTTTACACCTAAATTTACAGATGTGTGAATATCAGTCTGGCGAGTAAGAGCCATAAACTTTAGCACTACATACATGTAGTGGCTCATTTCCAATGCATTTTATTTGGCATACTATGACAAAGTAACCATCTCTCATGACTTGCGAAAGTTGGTGCCATCCAGGGACTTTTGAGAGCCCTGAGTGGTACAAGAGAATCCAATCTCTGCGGGACAAAGCAAAGCATCCATGCTTTACTTCATGCTGGTGACGCATGATTTCCATTGGCATCGTTTTTTAAACGTGTGATTAAGTCTTAACACTTTTGTGCAATGAGTGCATAAAGGAGAATCTAACCAAACATGCTTGTCGTTTCTTGAAAGGTGACAATCACAGCACCAATTGAAAACAATTTTTTTTTGTTTTATAAGATGAGGCAATTTTACAATCTATGCAACAGATATTCTAATATTCTCCAGTTTGTAGACAAAATTGTCTATAAAGAATTTAATCTTTATTCATACAGGATTTTATGAAGATATGCTAGTTTTTGAATGTTTGCATCTACACCTCACTATAAATCATAGTATGTATATAAATTCAAAGAGCACACTGTGTCCTCACTGCAAAATCACTATTTTTGACATTTGACTATTCATTTCCTCCTTCCTGATACGGGCCTCATGATGTTTATGAAGTAACCAGGCTCTGTGCAAGGCCACATTTTACTTAGAAAGAGTCTTTCGCCCACTGCATGTGAATCATGTTGACCATGGGGCTCAGAAAAGACAGTTTAATGTGTAATTGATGCGTTTTGCCTGTTTGCACTGAAGAGCCAGTGTTGTAGGTTGGTATCAATTTAAATCCCTATATGTTAACATGATGTGGTCTCACAAGGGCCATGGTGTAAGAATTTTGTTTAGAGGTTATTCAGATTATTGATTGCTTTTATACATATTCTTTGAACATTTAAGAAAGGATTTTTTCTCAGTAATAATATTGGAACTCCCTTTGGTTAATGGTTAGGATAGGCAAATGCTCTTTGGGATAATGTTAAATTCTTACCACAATTGTTTTCAATTATTAATTGTTGTATATTATTTTTTATATGTTTTTACATGGGTATATTCATTGTATTGCTAAGTGGTTGCTCTTTCTGGAGATTCTATGGAGTTTTTGCTAAACACGATTCCAATGCTGGTATGGCAACTAGTAAGTTGTTGACACATTTGAGACACTAAAGTTGTTACATCTAGGTTCATTGATCAGCATCAAGAAATAGATGTAACTTGCTGGGTGTTTAAAATTTTATTTGGAAAAAAATAGCAGAATGTATTGCAAAATTGCTAAACCTATTTGGCAGTTCTTTTATTGGCATTCCCAACACAATCTCAAATCAATTTGTAATTAATTTACGATTTGTCTAATTCTAATGCGTACGATCTCCATTTTAGTACGGTTTGCTTTCATGCCAGTGACGTTAAGTTCAGGGGTGGGGTTAGGGGAGGGGCTTCAGTATAGCTTTTTTCAAATAACCATACGTTTCTGTAGAATTCATATTGTAAAGTAGTTACGAATTCCTGTGAGCTCAGACTTGCATAACATGGGAATTAAACCACTGACTTTGAGGAAATAGTAGCGTACCATCTCCGGATAACTGTTATTAATCTGAGAGCACCTGAAAACATCTTGAAAATATTTATGAAAACAAGAAATACCCTAACTAATGCCTTGTTTATTTTTTTGTTTAAATTCTTCCAATTCGGTTGAATTGTGTTTTCTGTGCAGGCCTAGTCAAAACTATTTTGCATTTAAGCCTAGATTATTTTTGGGAGACTGTCCCTGAAAGATGCATCTGTGTGATGCCGAAATTAAACTGCCTTCCAGATCATGATAGGCCTCATTGCCCACTATGATTAGGTTTGGGAATTAGATTTGGGTTAGTGTTAAATTTATTTTATTTTAAGGCCAGTATGGCGATATTGTTGACACAACGCAACAACGAGCGACAGCACTCAATGTGGCATCGTTATTAGAGATGCACTGATATATTGTTCAATAATAGTATTCAATAAATCAATTTTTAACACTTTTGTCTATCGGCCGATAGTTTAAAACAGGTGATGGTCAAGGCCAATATATCCTGTCAATCAAAAGAGGACAGGACAAATGTATTGAATTTCTGCTCTGTATGTAGAACATTATAAGAAACATCTCCAGTTGTTCAGAATTAATAGTCATTATATAATATAAAGAAAATCATATCGGTGGAGAAATTTTGTAGCATGGCATCTGTTTTCTATATATCTATGGTACAACCTACACCAGTTCTCAGGGTTATGTAAGATGACAATAAATACTTTTTTAATATAATTAATATTTTAATAAAACTCAAATAAAATCCTGTAGCTCAGTGGTGCTAGCACCGCAAAGGTCATGGACTTAATCCCAGGGATTGCACATACTATCAATTGTAAGGTATAATGTTATGTTGTTTGCTTTGAATAAAAACGTTTGCCGAATGCATAAAATGTAAATAAAACTGTGTAATAAATATAGCTATGCGTGCACCCTGAATGTGTACAAAATGTGAATAAATGTTCCAGTTAAAATAGCTTTAGTAGAGTAGGCGGGGCGAGACCGTGGTTCGAGGCCGGTAAGTGATTGTTAATTAGCGCCAGTGGTGCGCGCACCGGCCTCGCACCACGTCTCGCCCCGCCTACTCTACTACAATAGCCATTTAATATATTACTGATCAAGCGGGATATGTTTGCGTCATACAATCTATGTTTACAAATAATTGTTATTCATTCTCTGTCACATATCAATTTATAAATTGTGAAAGTTTTACTGAAATGTCCAAACGGCTCTTTATATATTTTTGTGATGTACAGAATGCTCTTCTTCTAGAAAATTATGTTGTAAATATATTACTGGGTTTCTAGACTGTGAGAGTTCTCACCACTTACTTGCATAAAAATTAAATACATAGGAGGACTTTGTGGTGAATGCTACTCAATACTTCAATACACTCAAACATCTTAAGGTTATGCAAGTCTTCATGCACAACCTTCTCAATTTCATAAAAAAAATCTAAAGTTAAAATTTTTCTATTGAAATTTAATGTTGATGTAAGAATGCTATTTTCAGAAAGTTAAATATGTTGTATGATTATAACTTTGAATTGGTTTATATAAGCTATACTAACTTGTTATATTTGTATTATTCATAGTCCAGCTAGTGACTGTAACTGATGATGTCAATTAAATAGGTTTAAAGGAAATACCTACTTCTGAACTACCTCTAGATTGTCTTCTCAAGTTGTTTGACTGGGTCGTGACAGCTTCATAATGCAGTATACCACTAGCATACACACACACTCACTCGCACCAATGGTTTTAGACACAAACCCTCTTATTACTTACCCCGTTGTGCCTCGTCGCCCGTGTCCCCCTCAATCATTTTCATCTGTCTCTTTGCAAAATCACTCCGCGTGAACGCCATGAGACGTGACATTGAGGAATGGCCTCAGAGGGATGGTACCAATTTCAAACACCACAGGCCTTTTAATCATATAGTATGCTGTAAATGTGTGGAGCACATATGGAGGGCTCAGTGGCAGCACTCCAGTATTTCCATATGTTTACTAAAGTCTCAATGTGACCTAGATAATGTTCTCTGTTCACACTCTGTCTGGAATATGTTCCAGGATAAAAACAGAAAATGCTAAACTACTACATGTTTTGTGCAATAGAAAATATTTCAGTTGCCTTTGAAGCTAATAAACTTTCTCATAACATATACTTTAAAGACCTGCCAGAATAGGGAAATAATACTGTTCTTAACTGATGATCTCTAAAAACATCTTGCTGAAATGGGCTGTTGATGAAGTGTTAAATAGTGCTTGGAAGTTAGGAATGTGACTTTGGGATACGCTGGCAAAATAACACACCAAAGAATCCTCTCCCCACTGTGCTCTAACCCCAGTATGCACTGCAGAGAGTATTTGAGAGTCCGTGTAACCCAGGTCATGACTGCTCATTCCCCTGTGGACTGTATCCTTTGCTTTGAGGTTCACACAGGGGTTTGCAGAGTCACACATATTAACAAAACAGGACTGTCCCTGCCTAAAAAGACAAAGAACGTGTATAAGAACTACCAAAAAATGGAACAGAAGAATTGAAGAGACAGTTCATCTAAAAAAAACGTCCTTTCTTTTGTCTAGCCAAAATACAATGTTTTGAAGATGTTAGTTCTTGAAAATATATTTTTGCATTGATATATATCTAACTGGTAAGAGTTAGTTAGAAAATGCCTGCAAAAATGGAAAAGAAAAGGGAAGCTGCGACAAAGCTTAACATCTTTGGAGTCTTTAAATGAATTTTAGGGTCATTTGACTCTATACGTTATATGCATAAATAATACTTACTGTGCATTATTTCCATAGTGAATGTTCAAAAAACGTGTTGTTTTAAGTCCGTTTAATCTTTAAGGGCCTTGAAAGATCTTTTTTAGAAGCACAAACGTAAATGAGACAGAAAGGGCTGAAATATGCCTGATCTCTACATGCTCACAACACTCTTCTACTCTAGTGCTGTGAGGAACGTTTTGTTTGGCTGATGATGAAACTTTTCCTGGATTTTTAAAGCATCCAACAGAGATCCAACGTCACATTTGTTCCAGCATTATAGTCTTTAATCTGAATATGTTAACTTGAATGAATATGTGTGTTGTTCTTTAGGTTAAAGGTGTCCTGAACTGGCCTTTTTCATTATTTTTTATACTGTTGTCTGAGGTTTACTTATGACGTTCGCGTGGTTTTTACATTCAAAAACATCAAAATCAATAATTAATAGGCTATTTTCTACCCTGGTTTTGTGGCTGGCTCAAGAAACACTCGGTTTTTAAGGGCGGGCCGCATTGAAGACTTGGAAGTAAAAGCCCACTGCTATGATTGGAGGACAGTTCCAAAAGACAGCAGTGTGCCCTGTGATATACTGTACATTTCTTTGTCTCATTGACAAGCTACGTGCTACTGGCACTAGCCTTCTGTAAACATGGTAAGACACGTAGGTTACAAATTATCATGAAATATAAAGCGATCTCTAAAAAAGGAATAGTGACACCTCGTACGTATATTTTTACTTGCATAAGATTCTGGTCTGATTCAATATTGACGGCACAGCATTGCTTTTTCATAATAGTCTCTCTGCAAATCCAGTATCGACATGTGCCTAGTTTACAAAGGAATCCATGGTGAAATGAAGCCAACAAACGTTCAATGTTTCACCCACGTGAGCTGGACTTCAATCACGCATTCCTAATATCAGAATCTGAAGAAAGAGACTGTATTCGTCCACAACCAGACGCTAACAATATGTTGCATGTTTGTTGCTTGGTCGCTCTAAATAAACATAAAAGTGAGAGAAGTCCTAACTATTGCACATATGACACAAGGATAGCCGCTCTCGAGAGCCCTTCGCTAAAGTGACAGGGTTGCCAGATCTTCACAGAAAGAATAAGCAAATAAAGACAAGACGTGAAAAGGCTTTTTGATCTAAGACCAAACAACAAGCATAAAAGCGCTTATTAATAATGAACATGGCAACACTGCAAATGTCTATCAGCGGTAGTTTAGTTTAGACTGATAGACAAAACGAAAATTTAGACGAGACGAAAAATATGTCGCTGTGGTAACCGGTTTGTGTGTACTATGTGTACATGGCTAAAGTCATTCATGACACCTTTAAGATAAGCTATGTACTGTTAAGTTTACTTAATAGTACTATTTATTAACTTTTATTCATTGTATACAGGATGGGAGTTATGTTGTGATCAATATTTTGTCATCTTTAGTGTAGTGTTGTCACCCTGAAGCCAATGTACAGTAGAAATCTTGAAGTTTTACCCCACATATTCTATGGGATCTTATGGACTGTTTCTTCACTATTCAAATTCGTCCATTCAAAAAAGTTTTATATAAAAAAATTGTAGTTTTGCAATAAAATAACTAATTTCAGATAAATGCATACTGTATGCCTTTGCATAATTTTTAGAAACAAGATAAACAATACGCTTAAGAGAGCCTAAACTCTTGAACAGCAGTGTATAAAATCTGTTCATTTTCTCATGTCTTCCTGTTCGTGTTGCATAACCCATCATGAATCATGTGGGTCAAATGCAGTTAAAAACAAGTGAGTAATCCTGCATTTGTTTACAATCCTGCAGGAACCTCTAATTTTCCCTTTATAATTGAAACCATTTTAGTCAGCTGTGAAGGTTTTTATGAGACTATTTAAGATCTATATTAGGATATGAATCATGGAAACATGGACGTACTAGTAGTGAGTTCTGTCAAATGTATCATGACATATAAAGTACATAACCACCCGAGGACCATATAGAGTGTATACAGTTAGTTGGTCAGATTTGGTTTGATAGAGGGCTTTACCATACACTGTCAAAATTGTACCCAAACTGTCACACAAATGTAATGTGCAACTCTAAATTTAATAAATAATTAACTCTCCTTACTTATCAAAAACATTTACTCAGTAACTTTTAGTCAAAGTTACTGAAAGGCAGCTGTAACATGTCGGAGGAGAACTGGCCCTCCCGGCTGAGACTGGTTTATTCATCATTCGAGTTTTGGTTCCTCGCCACTGGGCCGTGTTGGCTTGCCTACCGGGAGACTGCTGATATTAGATTAGGTCAGGGTTCATAAACCTTCCTTTATTGGAAAGGTCTTACTCTGTCTATACCATGGCATGTACTGTATACTGTATTCTACCATTTTCTGTGTTTTTCTTTCTGTTTTGTTTTCTTCTTGTAAAGCTACTTTGAAACAATGCAACATTGTAAAAAGCCCTTTATAAATAAAATTGAATCGAACTGAGGTGGTAACCTTTTAAAAAGTACACTTTGTACCTAAAGAGTGCATATTAGTACCTCAGAGGTACATATTGGTGCCAAATGTGACAGCGTGGGTACATTTTTGGACCATTTTTTTCTGTGTAGGATAGACCCATTTCACGGCGTGACGTGTACAAACTGAAAATAGGGTAGACGCTTGTCCGGTCAATGCTCTAGCTCCGTTCACTACACAGAACATTTGCGGAGACCAGAAGAAGTTAGGCATGTAGCGCTCCCTTTATGCTGATTGTCTAACATATATCAGACCTTGATAAATAAACCGCTCAATAAACAATGTTTTTGTAATGTTTATTTTCCATATTTTTACATCTCCCAGTTAACAAGGAATAAATCATAAGTCAATAATAAATAAATCAATAAGATTTGTTATATACAAATTTATAACATTTCTAGCTTAGCTTAAAATCCATTGTTCATGCAACATAAAAATATAAATTACAAGAAAAGCTCAAAAGTATGCATAAAGTGTATGGAAATAAGTTAACTACAGTTAAAATTTAGTAAACCTAACAATACATTTCCAGTGCAATGAACTTAATTATTATCAGTTATCAGTACAAATGCTGTGAGGAATACCCATAACCCCTTGGGCCTGAAAGTTTGATTTAATCATGCTTTTTTAAATAAAAAGCACTTTTGGGGCATTTTTATAGATGTTAGTAAGATGTATAACGAAATTTGAGATGTATTTAGTATTATTGATGTTGTTTTGTATTGAATAATAGTTTTTGTGAAGTTACCATTCAGGCTGAAATTTTGTCTGGTTGTGTAATAACTGAGTATTCTAATTGTAAGGGAAGAGACATCTTGACTGGACTGGTCATTTTTACTGGCACTAACACATTATCTGAGGTAATGTCTGACCTACAGTCACACTCTTCATTCACAGGTCACTTGTACAACATTTTCCATACATGTTTATTTTTTGATACCTTCAGAAAAAGAAACTAACCAGTTTTGTGTTTACTAACCTTGAAAAAAATCATCTTTCTGAATAAGTGAAAACAAATGGAACCTAGTTTTGTTGCGTATAAATGTCTGTGTACAAAGGAGACCTTCATAAACAACTCTACTGATGGTCAGTTTTTGACGTAAAAGCATAATTCTTTCTTTGAAATGACTTTTTTCGGCTCTAGCCACAATCCTTTGTGAGGTTTTCCCTACAGTTTGTTTGATGGAGTAAAGTCATTGCATTAATGAATAAATGGAAACTCCCTTATTCACTGCAGGCAATAATTGCATCTTTATTGACCGTGTTAAAACCATAGCATCATTAAACAAAATGTTTTCCTATTAAAATGTGCCTGAAAAATAAATAAATGAAATAATGAGAACCAGCCATTTGAAAGCAGTTCCCATGTGAACCATAATATAAAATATGACATGAGTATAAGATTATTAGCTAAGGTGTATGGGCATGTGGTGAAATGCTGTAAAATGCGGTGAAATCAAATCTCAGTTTGAAAATATCCTTAGAAGTAACAACACTGCCCTTGAACCTGGGCTGAACTCTGGTTGGATTGCTCGGGTATACTGGAGATGAATTATGTGGGTTAATGGTGGAGCAACTCATAGATTTCCAAGAATTTTTACATTAGGTTTTCTATCCTCTATAACTCTGTTCCTCTTTCTCCAGGAGTGAACGTCCCGTCTCCATTTGAGATGAAGCAGCTTTGGAAGATGCTCTTTCCGCTCCTTATCCTCCTGTACCTATTGGGAGCTGTCAGCTCTCAAGTAAATCCAGGTAAATATGCTGCTCTCTTTTAATAATTGTAAAGCATAGTAAAGTACAATACTAGTTACCAGTTACCAGCAGATTCCTTTAAGGGATAGTTCCCCCAAAAAATTCTGTCATCCTTTATTTACCTTCATGTCTTATATGTGAGTGTGGAACAGAAGGAAGGTATGTTGTGAAATTTCTCAGTGGGTTTGTGTCCATACAATGGAAGTCAATGGGTGTCAATGTTGTTTGGTTACCAACATTCTTCAAAATATCGTCTTTTGTGTTTAGCAGATGAAAGAAAGTCACACAGGTTTTAAATGACAAGAGGGTGAGTAAATGATGACAGAATTTTCATTTTTAGGTGAAAATCACTTTAACTTGTAGTCTATAATAGTAGATTGGTAGAACAGCCAGAGTAGTGGGGACATACAGAAATTAGCTTTGAGGTTAAACTCAAAACCATGTTTGAAAATATATAAGACAAGTCACAATGGAAATCGTTCGTTGTTGTCCTGCCACTAACAACCAGCCTGTGGTAAAATCCGCAGATTTTATTGTTCAAACATTTTTCAGGTCAGCATGCTGCAATTTACATTGTTATTCTTGATGAAGTAAATTACTTATAGAGGTTTAGTAGTTCATCTCAAACTCATAGACATCAGCATGAGAAGTTCTGAATTAGGTTTGGAAGAGACTCCATTCTTCCATTCGAGATCTCATGGTTCTTGCTTTTTTATCTGTGTCTTTCAACTTTAAATCTTTTCACTAGCATGGGTGGTTTGCGGGGAGGAAAGTGTGATGTCAATTTGAGGTTCAATTATATTTTACAAGAAAACCAAAAGCCAGCTCATGGTGAGTAGCCATACTGTAGAGACTTAAGCAAAAATCTGGATGGCAGATCATACCACCATGACCAGAGGCAATTTCATCTGAGATCCCCCAGGATGAAAACCACATTGTGTTCTTGTACTACATGGGTCTTTATAGGGATAGTTCATCCAAAAATACAAATTCCGTCATTATTTAATTTTCGTCATGTCAATCCAAAGCTGTTTGACGCTTTATTATTCTGCAGAACACAAAAGAAGATATTTTGAAGAATGTTGGTAACCAAACAATATTGGGCCCCACTGACTTCCATTGTATGAACATAAAACCACTGAGACAATTTTGAAAATATCTTCTTTTGTGTTCCACAGAATGAAAGTCACATTACAGGTTTTGACTTAAGTGATTGTGAATAAATTAATTATGACAAAATGTTAATTATGAGGTGAACTATCCTCTTTAAAGAAAGTTTAGCTTGAAAAATCTGGATTTGTAGTGTTGTTTGAGGTTCAGCAGCGTGCCAATGCAATAAGTCAAGGAATGCATAATGTTCTTTACTGGTTTATTTTATAGATGTATTGTGCTTACATGTATATGAGAGCAGGATACCAGTCCATCCATATTATTTAATTGTCCCTTTGCTTGGTCAGACTACAAAGTAATGTTTGGCTTGTTACAAAGTCAAGACATAATATGTAAAATGCTTTGTTAAAAAAATTGGTTTGTGTGGTTTATGCTCAAGGAGTCAGAACTGTTTAAAAAGTCTTTAGATTGACTGCGGTATAGACAAAAATAACAGAATTATACTCAGCTGAGCCTTTGCTGCCTTAATGTTCTTGTTACTTACTAGAACTGTGAGTTGTGAAAATAGACTATAAAATTCTTGCTCAATTTAATTTCTGAGGCTAATTTTCTCTTGAGCTCATGATCATCACTTGTTTTTTGACAAGTTGACCATGTTAAGCATGAGAAGACAGCACAGTTAACATTGTAAAGAAATCAGAATGCATGACATATCTTTGTAGGGCCGCTTTAACGCACGGGTAGCTCCAGTCAGTTTGATTATATTAACTGACAAAATAATCGTTATTTTCACCTTAAATGAAACCATAAACATCAATAAAAGCTTTAACTTGGCAAATAACCTTGGTACAAGCGGTATAATCCACGGCTTCCGCTATGTGTTGTGGTTCTTCGCCTCCATATCGTGCTTTAAAATCCTTTAAATGCACAGCTAGCCGTGGATTATCCATTACTTATTAGTCACCCTCTTTGTTTGTCACTCGGTTTTGCATTTGGATATGTAGGGTCAACATGATGACATTCATTGCCATTGCTTAACACACATTTAATGTAAAAAGTAGAAAAGCTGTTACAGGGACGGCACTCTTTAAAAAAGTCCCAATATTTACAATTGATGTACCAGTGTGTACATTTGAGGTACATATATAAACAGTTTAGGTGTACTTTTTGAAATTGTACCACCCCAAGGAAAGCCTTTGTACCTTTTTCTCTTTAAACAAACTCTGTTTGCTCAAATCGACACTACTACAAAGAGTTCCTTTAGCAATACATAATGGTATCCCAAGGAAAGAAACTGAATATTATTGCTTCCCATCACAAATCTTCAGTTAAGAGTTGTTTTACAAGGCTGGTGGTTAATAAAGAAGGAACAGCATTCAAAAGGAGTGATGAAATGTAATGGGACAGAATCCATCAGTCAGACCTTATTGAACTGCATGTGAGATCGCTGAGGATATGACCTTCCTTTGAGTTTCAGGAGAGCAGGCGTGATTGTTTACAATGGATTCAACAATCAGACTGGAGTCTGTGGCTTGTACATACCAGACATTTTGACAACAGGAAAGTAAATTGAATCGGCTATTATTTCTTTTTTCTTTCGTTTTTGCTCCAGAGTGTTTTTTCTTTTGTAGTTATTTGTTTCTTCAGTTCTTAACTCGTGTCTTTCTCACATGACCTCAACACAGAACTGGATGTATAAATATATATAGTTAATGTTTCAGACGCTCAAAAGCTTTTCTCCAAAGGTGATGAATTTCCGATTCTTTCTGGAGAGAGGGATTGCCACACGCTTTAACCCCAGTGAATATCAGTTCTGCTCCTTTTATATTTCCGCTGGAAAGAAGAACGTTTTTTTTCCTACTTCTGGAAAAGTGTGCTGCAGGACTTAGTGAGATTCCCACTGCCAACTTTCCTCTGTTTAAAATTCCCAAAGACTGTAGTTATACCATCCTACTCTCTCCTTTTTTCCACTTTGAGTAATAGACTCCTGCTTTTTTCTCTCATGTAAAAAAGAAAGGAACTGTTAGTGCCACTCCTAACGGTTTACACATAATTACATGTGTGTGCATGTTTGTGTACATGTGTGTAAGGTTTTGGAGCGTGCACTTAGAAAGCAAACACTGAGAAACAAACGTGCTATTCACAAGGTATTACAGATGGAAAAAATGCATTGGCGAGGGGGGAATAAGCATCACTTTGACCAATGAATTACTGCAGGGGCCCAAAGTGTCCAATAAGAAACGAGAGAGAGGAAGAACCGTTAACCACCATCCCTCTTCAAACAGCGTTTAGTGTTTTTCCACCTTTCTGAAGTGAGGGATATTTATAGGCTCAGTAACTGAACGTTTACACTATCTGATACCGATACTTTTTTATTTATATTTAATTTAATTTAAGAAGGTTGACATTTGCATAGAACTGCCTGTTATTTTTTGTTAGCTAGTGAATTTAGCATATCATAGTCCTCACTACAAGAAACAGATGTGCATAAAACAGTACAAATCTTTTTTTAAACTGTTAACGAGGCAACTTACACTTGACTAAACCATATATTTTAATAGTATGTGTGGTCCTGAGGATGGAACCCACAAGCTTGGAATTTTTGTTGAGCTACAGGAACACCTTATAGGAATGACATAAATCTCTGACTGCTATTTGAGACCATATGTCAACATGCAGTTGGCTCTGTGTCTGCAGTTTCACTGTTCTGGGCCTTTGCAAGACTTCTGATTCCTTCATGTGGCACTCTTGTGTCAATTGTGTAACACTGCTTTGCCTGCATTCACAAAGTTCTGACAACTCTCCACGAAATAACGAGAACACACGAGCATACCCTTCAAATGTTTGAGACCACACTGGAAAATGGTGCTTTCTAAATCTGGAATAAACATAATGTATTATTATGCTTTTGCAAAGTTATGACAAACAATATATTCATATTTAAGACTTTTTAACATTTTGCGTCACTGTCAAACTGTGACATTCAGTAAGTTAAAGGGATAATTCACCCAAAAATAAGAATTCTGTCATCATTTACTCACCTTCGAGTTGTTCCAAATCTGTATAAATTGCTTTGTTCTGATTAACACAAAAAAGGATATTTGGAATAATGTTTATAACCAAACATTTCTTGGACCCCATAGACAACCATAGTAGGTACTTTATAATTGATTTTCTTCTGTTGAACACAAAATAACATATTTTGAAGAATGTATGAAAGGAAATAGTTGTGGGCACTTTTGACTGACATTGTAATTGTTCCCTTAATGGGGTCCAAGAACGGTTTGGTTACTTACATCCTTCAAAATATCTTTCTTTGTGCTTGGCAGAACAAAGAAATGTATACAAGTTTGGAACAATCTGAGTAAATGTTGACAGAATTTTTATGTGAACTATCTCTTTAGACAAATCAACACTATTTTGTAATTCATCAAATTCATATAAATTTGAGTTTAATACAATCTTCTCACACTACATTGAGAGTTAGCTTTGGGTGTGGTAAGGGGTGGAGCTTCATTGTTTACGTTTTGAATATAAATAGTGTGTTTTCACAAATATGTAATCACCAGCTAAAATAAATTAAAAATATGCGTCTTTGAGTATACTTTTATATGTGTTAAAGAACCAGAGAGAGAAAGAGAGAGAGAGCAAGATGGGGGAGGAGGATGTCTTTATGTTACATCTGGAAGAGCTTTTTGTTGGGCGATTCGGCTCGATTTGGATTATATCAGCTCATCATTGCCAAAACCAAGCCTCTGAGGTTTCCCCCATCTTGACTTTTAAGCAAACATTTGGAGGAGAGACAGAAAAAAAATGAAAAGGGAGACAAAAAGTCCTTCACCACTATCCTTGCTATTGCTGGCAGGTTCACAAAGGCTATTTTGTTGAAATGTAGGGGCCACTTGGAATAGGAGTGTCCTTCTTAACTCACATGTCCGGACCCTCACACTGATATTCAAAGAGAGAGATATTTGGAGAGATCTAGAGAGTTTATTTAAATTCCATGTCATACGATGACAGTATTAAATCAGGAAGAAACAAAACAACCATTAGAACAAAACACAATCATCAGAACATTTAGAACTGAATCAAAATGTTAAAACATCTTTAAATAATTTATTATAATTGAAAAAAAAATGAAAAATTGAAACAGGAAGTGTTTCTGTTGATTTCTTTAGGCTAATTCACACTTATTTAACAAACACATTTTGGACAAGGTTCTATATTTTAATAATAATAGTAAATATAATAGTAAATATTTAAAAGGTTTATATAACATATAATGAATATATTGTGAAATAAATACAACAGTAAATATATAAATAAATATAATTGTAAATATTAAAAATGTTTATTAAACATATCAAACGCTACATAAATAATATAAAAGTAAATATTTAAAATAGTTAAGCAAAACATTTAAAAACAAACAAAAAACTCTCTTATTTCTTGCAACCTAGATATTTTTGTCTTTACATTTTTTATATTCTTCTTAGTGCATTTATGAATATTTTTCTCAGCACTCACAAAGTTGTGTATGCAAATCTAATATGTAAGTAATGAATCTTAATAATGAAAAGCAAGTGATTTTTTTAATTTCTTCAAAGGTTCGGTTGAATCTGCCTATCTCATATTAATCTTGGGTACCTGTAGACTAGTATTGGATACTATTACTATGTATCTTCGAAGTGTATCTAGTTTGATCACATGTATAAAAGAAAGAGAGAGCTGTGATTATTTCTGAAAACAGACGACATCCTGGGGGTGTGCGGGGGCATGAACTAAATCCTGAGCACACAATACATTATCACATTCTCCCTGTATAACTGTTTTGATTCACTAAATTTCATGTCGCTGAACTTATCCACATACGCGCTGATTGCCAACAAAACACAGACATATGACTTGGTTTCACTTACAGTGTGTGGTTCATGTCCGGCATCTTTTAGCGCTGGGACCACTCCATCTATCAGTTTCAAACAATCTGCAAATCCAGCGTTATATCCACCGTTTATATAACATCCATCACTGAAATGCCGTGAACAAACAAACACACCTCGACTTCTCTCTTTATCGTAAAAGCAACGAGCTGCAGCTACAGGCCCACAGCGCAGCCATTCTTGATGGTAAGCGGGTCTTCCTATCACTTGTCGGTTGACACAGAAGCGTGCTATTTCTTTCGCCTTGCCATGGGCAAATTGCATGATAATGGACTAAGAAAAGTTGTTACATTACGTTTTTTCATGTTCGAAAAAAACGTATACCTATACGAACCTTGGGGGAGTTTATCAAGCACAGAAATACTACGTATTCCGTCCAACTTGTTTTTTGACAAGTTGACCATGTTAAGCATGGTTAACATTTTAAAGAAGTCAGAATGCATGAAATAGCGCTAAATCCCCCCTTTAACTATCCTATCCCCAAGAAAAAAAACGGAGAGACTTTCAGAAAATGAGTTTGAATAAATAATGTTGCCTGTTGCTATAGCTAGAAGACTGCCATTTCTAAACACTGTTTTTAATTTATTTATTTACAGGTGTGTGTCGCTCTCCATTAGGAATGTCCGGAGGACAGATCTTAGATGAAGACATCTCAGCTACTAGTCAGTGGTCCGACTCCACTGCTGCAAAATACGGCAGGTATGAGCTCACATGCCTTCTAAACACACACAGACACATTGGGTTTTTTCATCAGCGGCATTGCAGGTTATCTAAGTGGGAGCAAACCACATCTGAGCAAATGTGGGTGGCCTCTTCCCAGCCTCACTAGAATAATGTAATTATGCTTCCCCCATAAAATGATACTGTCTTTCCCCTCAGTCTAATGCATCCCATCAACACTCTTCTCATTCACACAACATTAACAGCTTTAGACTAATTTATTAGGGAGCACTGATGCCAAAGACCCATCCTCACAGTAAATGAATTCCATGTGTTTTTATTTTCCTCCATTTGCATCTCTGAATTTACTTTGTGTCGTTCATGTTAGATTGGACTGTGAAGAGGGCGATGGTGCCTGGTGTCCTGAGACACCAGCAGGTGAACCAGAGAATCTGAAAGAGTTCCTGCAGATAGACCTTCGTTCTCTGCACTTCATCACATTGGTGGGTACGCAGGGGCGTCACGCCGGAGGCATGGGGAACGAGTTTGCCCAGATGTACAAGATCAAATACAGCCGTGATGGTAGCCGCTGGATCTCATGGCGCAACCGGCAGGGCAAAGAGGTTTGTACCGCTAATGCCAACTCTTGTGTTCCAACCAATGACAGCCCAGCAACATGTCACTATGCATGTATAGCCTAATAAAATGTACGTGGCTTGAAAACAAATGATGATCTATATAAACAATTTTTTTAAGGTTCAAAGGTTTAAAATGAGATGTAAAAAGGATAGTTCACCCTTAAATGTTTAATTCTCGCATCATTTATTTACCCTCATGTCATTCAAAACCTTTAAAAGACGTTTTCTTTGGACCAAAAAAGTAAGATATTTTGAAAATGGTTTCGTGTTTAAACAATAGAAGTCAATGTCAATGTAAGTCAATGGAAGTTACAAATGATCTTCAAAATATCTTCTGTGTTCAGCAGAATAAAGAAAGTCATACATGTTTGAAAGCTGAGTAAATTATAAAATAATTTAAATGTTTGGGTAACTGTGCCTTCAACAGTGGTAAGGAATGCATTACATAGTATGTCTCAGTTAAACCTCTGGTGTGTCCTCTTACAATCGTTGTAAAAACATTGTTTGTGCCTAAAGTTGTTTCAACAAGAGAATCTAGTCTATCCTTTAAACCGTTAATCAAATGGTATTTACTCCATTTTGATCTGGAGAGAACACACTGTAAAAATATCCAAGATTTTTTCTGGCAGCTGGGGCGGCAGAAATATTTCATTAAATAAAAAATGTTCATGTAAAATAACATGGTTTCTCTGTTTATCTCGTGAAGTAGGTTTTTTGACAGTATTTCAAATAATACACTGTAAAAAAATCCTGAAAAAATAAATACATTTTCGGCAGCTGGGGTGCCAGCTTATACTTTAAAAAGAACAGTTTTTCCCGTAACATGTTTTTCCTGTAAATTTGCAGTCTTCTAATTTAATTTGGCGATTTTCAAAAATATGTGAAATACTCTTAATAAAACAGTAAAATTTTGTAACATTACATTTACAGTGCAACAAAAAACTAAATTTGTAGTTACATTTGTATGTGATGTCGAAACAGTATGTTAATAGTATTGGATCTTCTGTTTTGAAGGTGATTGAGGGGAATAGGAATGCCTATGACATTGTTCTGAAGGACTTGGAGCCACCCATCATTGCACGTTTTGTCCGCTTCATGCCTGTCATCGATCACTCCATGAACGTTTGCATGCGTGTGGAACTGTACGGCTGCGAGTGGCTAGGTAAGTCCAAATCAAGCATTGAATTCAATTATTCATTTAAATCACCTGACTCTATATCAAATAGTTGTTTGAATAAAGATAAGATTTAAGTTTTTTGGTCATTAGCACAGGTAGAATCAAAATATTAAGTGTTCAATTTAATGCTGGGATTGCAGTTATAACTTGCGTTAACGTTTAGACCATATTTCATTAGTAAATTCAAATGATTTATTTTCATTAACATCTACCTAGTTTCTTCTAACAAACACTGAATTATAAAATTTAAAGGGTTGTTATGTATAGGCTAATTATGTACTGCAATTTAACATTCAACATTTTAGTAAGAGCAACAATAGTAATGATGTCCAACTCTGAAACTTTGTTAATCTTAAACTGAGAAATTTGTTTTTACAAACTGCGATTTGTCATGATGTTGACATCTCTGGATCTCAAATGTTGCAAAAGTGTTGCAAAATAGTAAAAAATTGTAGACATACAAGATATCTGGGTTATATTTTGTTCTCAGTTTGTAACTTTAGTTATTCTGCGTAATGACATTATGTTGCTCTTTCTAGATGGTTTGGTTTCATATAATGCTCCGCTCGGCCAGCAGATGACTTTCAATGGACAGAATGTTTTCCTCAATGACTCTGTGTATGATGGAGCCATGAGTTACAGGTTAGTAACTCCAGGAGCGGCAACGTAACAAACCAATTATTGTGTTTTCTGTAAATGTGTTGCTATAATCCTTCCGAATAGTAAGACAAGAAATAACATCATTATTTTTTACTTAAGAATATATCTATTTCCACCTGATAAATAGCAACTGGCACTGGGAAAATCTGATCCTAGATCAGTAAAATAAGACAAACGTACAGATTGGACCTGCTTTGTTTTTGCTTGATTGCTATGGTGACGGCAGCGCTCCAGGATGGGAAAGGGTCACAGTGGTAGAAGTTGACTCATTGCTTCCTGAACAGTACCTTCCATGACACAGTGCAAAGTGTGTTTACCTTTGTGTGTGCGTGCGTGTGTGTGTGTGTGTTTGTGTGTGGGTGGGTGTGTGTGTGTGAGAGAGAGAGAGAGAGAGAGAGAGAGAGAGAAGGAGAAGGAGTAGGAGTAAGAGTAAGAACTAGAAAAAGTATGTAAAACCTCACACATCTATAGCCATTAAACTACCACAACAGAAACAAGTGTCATTGCTGGTGAAAAACAAGATGTTGTTTTATAAATGTAATTCTGCCATCTAGTGGTGATTTCGGAAAAGCAGCTCTGATATGCCATCCATTATAAAAATAGTTCACTCAAAAATGAAAATTATTTCAGCATTAGTTCACCCTCATGTCATTCCAAACCTGTATGACTTTCTTTCTTCTGCAGAGCACAAAAGATGATATTTTGAAGAACGTTGCTAACCAAACAACATTGGCCTTCATTGACTTCCATTGTATGGACACAAACCCACACTGAGACATTTCTTAAAATATTCTACTTTGTGTTCCACAAGTCATATACAGACATAGGGATAAATAAATTATGGCCAAATTCTCATTTTGTATTATCCCTTTAATAAACTTTTGGGTTTAGAAGTCATGATGCATTACCATTAACCTTAACTTCTTTGTTATATTTCTTTGCATTTAGTATAACACAAAATATAATTTTTCATGTCATAAAAACTGCAGCAGAAACAGAAATTAGCTTTATTTTTCTCTTGCAGTATGACAGAAGGTCTTGGGCAGCTGACAGATGGTATGTCTGGCCTAGATGATTTTACACACAGTCATGTGTACAACGTATGGCCTGGATATGACTACGTCGGCTGGACCAATGAGAGTTTCCCCAATGGTTTTGTGGAGATCATTTTTGAATTTGACCGCATCCGCAATTTCACCACCATGAAGGTATGTAGATTTTGTGGCTATCATGACTTACATTTCTAGTTGCCTGTTCATTTATGTATATTTTGTATATGCCTCAGTCTAGAGAGTAATAATATGAAGTATGTTTTTAAAGGTACAGTCCATAATTTCTAAAGCAATGTTAACGAATAAGTTGTTTCATCATAGAGAAATTAGGGAGTGTTGCCATTTCCTTGTTGTATAGTTTCTAAACTAAAATGAAACTTATCAATGCATTCATTTTGATCATAACCTAATGTTTTTCTGTCCTGTGTAATCCCAAACAGGTACACTGCAACAACATGCTCTCACGACGGGTGAAGACCTTTCAAAAGGGGACGTGTTATTTCCGCTCCGAGTCGGACTGGGAGGCCACGCCCGTATCTTTCAGCCCTGTGATGGACGATATCAACCCTAGTGCCCGCTTTGTCACCGTGTCTCTCTACAATCACATGGCCAGTGCTATAAAGTGCCAGTACTACTTTTCTGACATCTGGATGATGTTCAGTGAAATCACCTTCCAGTCAGGTCAGAGCAATTTTTGAGAATTATCTTTTACATTCAACCTTGGTTCATGTCCAGCTCCAATGTGGACAAATAATATAATAAAATAAACCAACTATTCCAAATCTTATGATGTATTTGATTTGAAGTTTAGCATATTGAAAAATATCCAAACCAGTGGATTGTGAATAAATTGCTCAATAAAATTTGTCAGACGGATCAAGTTTCCTGTCCATGTCCATGATTTTACAAAAGTTTGGTCATTCTCACTGTTTGAACTTCCTGTGATTTTTAGATACAGCAATGTACAACACAACCTTGGCTCCACCTATAACTGGCCCTCCCAAACAACCAGGTCAGATTTCCCACCGCCCCTGACTTACTCCTTTCTTGCCTTTAAATACAAGGTCCCCTCATCCCCCCCGGAGTGTCATGTCATCAATAGCTACCTTTCTCTCTATCCCCTTCTTAGGGGATAACCCAACCCACAAAGTAGATGACAGCAACACCCGGATCCTGATTGGCTGCTTGGTGGCCATCATCTTCATCTTAGTGGCCATTATTGTGATTATTCTATGGAGACAAGTGTGGCAAAAGATGCTTGAGAAGGTGAGAGAGTTTTAATGAACCTTTTGTAAAGCACACATCCTCTGAACCAGTTAATATTTGCAAATGCATTAAATAATGTGAACTAACAATGAACAATATAATTATTGCTGTTTATAATTCAGTATATTTTATAATTACAGAATTAATCTTTGTTAATGATAGTTAAAGGACTACACTCAAAATTGTTTGTTGTTGAATATACTTAAAAAGATGGTTCTAGGCAACAATATTAAGTAATTTTAACAAATAACACTTTAGTTGTATGAACAAAATAAATTTAAGTAATGTTGACAAAGCCTTTTTGAGTAAATCCAAACCATTCCGATTGTACCAGATTTTAAGTTAATTAAACTCAATATTTATCCTTCTCAATGGTTCTTTTTGTAGACGTAAGTCAAAACACAATGAGCAAATCATATGAGAGCCATCTCAGTACTGGCATTAGCACAGTTTAAGCTCATTGAATGATGCAATAGACATCAAGGGCACGCATAAACCTCTCACAGCCTAATCATATGTACCACTCTTCAAAACAATTGCAACCATAAAATTAAACCTCAAAGATAAGTTAACATTTAGCGCAAACAAGTAAACTATTAAAATAACACAAAATTTTGAAATTTACTGCCTAAATCCAGTCTTACGCAAAGCATGCTGGGAACTGAAAATCCCCCTCAACCAGCCATGTGAAATTAACTTGTTTATATTAAGTAAACTAAACAATAGGTCCAATATTATAGGGTTTTGCGTTCTACTCAACAATGTTAAGTTGACCAGTCAAACACTTGTTAAAAGAAGCTGACAGATCTAAATAACATAGTTAAGTTACTTTAATTCAGTTACTTGCATTCTTTATGTACTCTGAACAATGATGGGTTAAGTAAAACTAACAGGAGTGACAGTTCCTTTTTTGATTGTCGTTTACCAAAAAGTGAAAATGATGTCATCATTTACTCACCCTCAAGTTGTTTCGAGCCTGTATAAATGTTGTTCTTTTACTGAACACATAAACATGATTTGGAAGAATGCTAAACAGTTCTGGGGGCACTATTAACTACCATAGTAGAAAATCTAAGATGAGAGTCAATGGAGACCCAGAATTGTTTTGTTTCCCAACATCCTTTAAAATATCTCTTTTTTTGTTATACATAACAAATAAATGTAAGCAGTTAAAACAACGTGATTGTGAGTAAATGTTGACAGAATTTTTATTTTTTGATGAACTATCCCTTTAATACAAATACAGTTCTTTGTTTGATCATGTTAGTTGTACATTGTAATGTTAACAGATACACAACGTTAATAAATGGAACCTTATAGTAAACGGCAGTATTTTTTACCATATTTTGTGTTGTATAATCATGCATTTTTCAAAATAGTATTGTACTCAGCTTTGTTTCATCACTTCAAATATGTTCTGCAGAATTCCAATGATTTTCCCTCAAGATCGCCGTGGAAAATTATATTTAAAAGTCCCTATATTTTGTCTGGACTTGAAATAAAAAAGTCCTCAATTTCACTATGACTCCATATGATGTCATTGTCTCTGAATGTTCCCATATGAACGTTCCACTCTGTGCATGTCCTTTAAAAAGAGGAGAGAGAGTGAAGAAAAAAATGCAATGAAGAATAATCCTAACTGTTGCCATTGCATTGCAGACTAAATATATTTCACATTGGCACAATAAACCAGCAAACTATGTGTTGTGGCCTTCTTAACTAAACTTTCTTTATTTCAGGTTTCTCGGAGGATGCTGGACGATGAACTAACTGCTAGTCTGTCAATACAGAGTGAGACCTTCACATTTAACAACAACAACAACAGTTCTTCAGTGTCCAGTGAGCAGGAATCTAACTCCACTTATGAGCGCATCTTCCCTTTGGGACCCGACTACCAGGAGCCGTCACGTCTTGTCCGCAAACTGCCCGAGTTCTCCCAAACATCAGAGGATGCTGGTGAGTCCAATGTATTGTATGAATTTAGTTGAATTTACCAATACTTTCTAATTACAAAATTATCATTTTAACATAAACTGACAGTCAGGCTTTACTTACCAATCAGCATCAATTTGTTAAACTTTTTCTGCAGCATCGACCAGTACAGCTTCCAAGACTCCTCAGGCCAGTACACAAGAGGGCGTCCCGCATTACGCTGAGGCCGACATTGTCAACCTGCAGGGGGTGACGGGGGGAAACACGTATGCTGTCCCGGCACTAACAATGGATCTACTGTCAGGAAGGATGTTGCTGTTGAAGAGTTTCCAAGGAAACTGCTCACCTTTAAAGAAAAGCTGGGAGAGGGGCAATTTGGAGAGGTGTGTTCTACATTTGTTCTGGAGAATACTATGACTTTTTTATATTGCCTCGCTTTAATAAGATTTAATAGGACTCACCCTCATGTCTTTCCAAACCTGCTAGACTTACTTTCTTCTGCAGAACATAAAATATTATGTTTTGGACAATCGTGATGAACATAATTGGCTCCCATTGACTTTCATTATACACTAAACCCCTACGACATTTCTCAAAATATATTTTGTGTTCCACAGAAAAATATAAGGCATGCAGATTTGAGGCATTTGTATTCAATGTGTGAACTTACCCTTTAACTATCCCTTTATGACAAATGTCCTGGGTGATTATTTTTAATGGATTTATGTAACAGTGATTTTAAAGCAAATGTATGAAGAATATTTAAAAACTGAATGTCTGTTTTTGTTTGTTGTCAGGTGCATTTATGTGAAGCAGAAGGAATGCAAGATTTTATGGATGAGGACTTCTCCTTTGACATCACTGAAAACCAAACAGTGCTTGTTGCAGTTAAGATGCTTCGAGCGGATGCAAATAAAAATGCCAGGTTTGATAAAGCAAATGTCACAGTTATTGTTCTTTTAAATGATTGATAATACAAATAAAATAACACCCATTCTTACCTTGATGATCTACAGTTGTAAATTTCAGTAATATATTCAGTAATATAAATTTAGCCCCAGTTAAATTATCAATTTTTCCCCCTTACAGGAATGATTTCTTGAAGGAGATAAAGATCATGTCACGGTTGAAAGACCCCAACATCATCCGGCTCCTGGCGGTGTGTATGAGCTCTGACCCTCTGTGTATGATCACGGAGTACATGGAAAACGGAGATCTCAATCAGTTCCTGTCCCGCCACGAGGCCGAGGGTGTGATCGCTCTACTCAGCAATGCTCCCACAGTCAGGTAGATATTTTAACAAAGCATCTACACACAACATTAAAGAAATGGGTTAAAGTTTGTGGGTAAAGCCCATTGCACCAAATTTCCCCACGTTAAAAATAAATACGACCTCAGGTTGTGTCAATCACATTTACACACTGCCTCCGATATTTTCCTCCGTCGTATAAAAAATTGGACTGGGATATGTTTTTTGCATCCGTAGCAGTATTTGAGAGGCGTTTTGACAATTCAAAGACACTGTAAGCGCCAAATACGAAAAAAAGCATGTGAAAATTTTGAACTGTATGTGCAAAGACCTTAAACTGTAGAAAAAATGGGGCATCTGTAAAATGACTGTTTTCCCAGTAAAATTTCGTGTTTTTCCAGTTTTTCTTGTAAATTTGCAGTCTTTTCTGTAACTTAAGTTTTTTACCGTATTTTTAAAAATCGCTAAAAACTAAAATATTCCTAAAAATGATGTTTTTTACAGTGTAGCTAACATCAACAAGCCACAATATTTTTATTAACATGTTCTTCATCTCGGTAGATATATTTAAGTATTAAATCGTATCTGCCCTTCCGAAACCTTAAATGTCCTAAAACACAGTACATTTTAAAATGATTAAATACTGTCTTGTTGACAAACACTTTTTAATACATTTTATTGGTTCAATATTTGCAAAACCCAGTTTCACAAAAAAAAGAGAACAGAGAAGAAGAACAGCAGTGATATGTTACATTTTGTTTTCATCTACAATGACGTAACCTAAACTAACTCTATTTGTAATAACTAATATTAAAGAAGACTAATAAATGCTATAAAAATATGTTGCTCATTGTTAGTTCATGTTAGCTAAAAACTACTGTTAATAATAAATAAATGATATCTTATTGCAAAGTTAACAATTAAAGTTGAATCATTTATATTATATTTTAATATTTATTCAATATTACACAACTTTATACATTATAATATATTGTATTATTATGTTATAATTGTATAATTATATTGTATTTTAAGTAAACATTTTGCTCCGTGGTAAGTTCTTATGTAATTAAGACTTAATTAAAGAGTAGATAAAATATCAAATGGTAAATTTGTACAGGTTAAAAGAAAGGTTAATAGAAATACTCCTATTATCTTCTTATTATAGGTTCAATTATATAGAATTGCAGTCAGCAAGCTAAACAGGATTTCCAAGATGAAGACAATGACATACATTTTTTTTAACTGTCTTTCTCAGCTATAGTAACATACACCACATGGCCACACAGATCGCTTCAGGCATGAAGTATCTCTCCTCGCTAAACTTTGTGCATCGGGATTTGGCCACTCGCAACTGCCTAGTGGGAAAGAATTACACGATCAAGATCGCAGACTTTGGCATGAGTAGAAACCTGTATAGCGGAGACTACTACCGCATCCAGGGCAGAGCTGTACTGCCCATCCGCTGGATGTCCTGGGAGAGCATTCTTCTGGTGAGACTCATATCCCTAACCTAGAAATACAATGAATCATACCGTGATTCATTTGAACGATTCCTAAAAGTACATCATTGAAGATGCACACTCAGATATATCATTGCATTTTTTATTTTAATGTGGGAAGAACAATCAAACACAGTATGTCTACATTGACACATTGAATTCTGTCCATCGCAGGGGAAATTCACTACATCCAGTGACGTATGGGCTTTTGGCGTGACCCTTTGGGAGATGCTCACCTTCTGCAAAGAGCAGCCGTACTCACAGCTATCAGACGAGCAGGTCATTGAAAACACAGGGGAGTTCTTTCGGGATCAGAGGAGACAGGTACATGAATGCTTTTTTTAATCTTATTTCGCCTCAAAAGCTTAAGTTAGGTATTTAACTGTTATGAGTATATTCTTATCATCAGATATACCTACCCCAGCCACCAATGTGTCCTGACCCCATCTACAAGCTCATGTTGAGCTGCTGGAACAGGAACACCAAAGAGCGTCCATGCTTCCAGGAGATCCATCGCATCCTACTGGAGTCCAAACCATAGTATCCACTTATGTGCCAACCGCATGGCACTTCCATAGACTTGCAGTGCCCATAGGACTCCAATTGACCAGGCACTTATTTCTTCACATCATATAGCCAGAAACATCAGGATCCATAATTGTTCTGTTACAGTTTGGACAAATGATTGAATTATGCAGGGTTATTTTTTACATTGCCCCCGAGTGGCTTTGGCTGAAATGCAATGAACGGGCAGCACTAGGCCCAAAAATGTAGCAATAAATTTTGGCACCTTTAATTCAGAAGAATTAGATTTTTATACAATGTGTATTTTCTCCAAGTACGCTACTTTTAAATGATCTTAAATAGAAAAAAATCTCAAGTAAAAAGGATAAAACAAACAGACATTGGCAATGGTGTGTCTTATGTGAGTATTTCCATGTTGTTTTCCGTATTTTAAGGCAGAAGACAGCTTGAATGTAAATAAAAATATTTTTTAATTGACAGTCAGATTTACCTTTTAGTTTTGTTGTGATGTCTCAACATTTGCAAATGATCATCTTATTCTGAAAAATTCTAAACATACTTTGTTTTTACCTTTTTCCTCTGTAGTAAGCGGAAAAAAACATTTAACCAATTGGGTTCACAATCACAGAAGTACATTTATCACTTTTGTGAATAGCAAAACCAGTTTATAAAACCAATTCATTTTTTAATAGATCAAAACTACATTTTTGAGTGACATTGTAAAATGTAAAATATTGGCATTTTGCAACTATATTGTATTAATATTTAAATGTACTGCATTGGGTACTTTTCCTCTTTTTATTCTAAATAATTATTTTTGGTGTTTATTTAAAACTTGTAATTTTGAAATCTGTGTTTTCTTTTCTCTTTTATTGTCTTGCCTTAAAATAATTTTTTACATTTCAGCATTCTCATTTTTATTTGAAAAATCTATGAATTTACATTATTTCTAGAAATGACTTTCTTATGATATTTGCATGAACTTGGATGAAATCCAATGTAGAAATATTTCTTTGGTTACTTTGTCATTTTGTTTTATATGTCATTTGTAGTAGAATTATAAAAGTAGAGCAAAGGGAGCAATACTAATTATCATCAGTTTAATTTTGAGTAGGCTATGCATTGAAAATATCAAAGATGAAAATAAGCTTATTTTAAAGCTGTTTTAAAGCAGTCTTATTTTTATATCAGAGTATATTCATGTAGGGTGGCGTTGATGAGTGAAGTGTTGTTGGATAAATACTGGATCAGATGCACTGTGATGGTTTACAGTATGTTGTGATATGTTTTTGCATGTGCAAAGTGCTGCAAATGGGATACACGGAAATCTCATTAGCAATTGAGTAACTTGTATACTTGTAAATCTTTTGTATGGTGATTGTATAGGCTGTAATATTGAGCAATTGTGCACCTTTTGTCGTCAGCTGAGATAACTGCCAATCCTTAAGAAGTGATTCAGTTGTGGGTATAAAAATCTCTGGCAATAGTCTATGTATAGCTGAATTTTAACATTCTTGACATGGCTTATTAAGTTGCATTATACGTATCCTTTATTTCTTTATATGCACTTTTCATGGGTTTAATTGTTTTATCAGCTGGGGCACAGTTTTCACATTACATTTTATTACCCACAAGGTAAATAAACGAAGTTTTCTGTAAATGGACAACGTTCTACCACAATGATGAGAAAAAGAACTGGAGCTCTTTTGTTCATAGCAAAATATCCATCTTTAACTCCTTTGTCATTGGATTCTCTCTTTGTATGCTCAGAACTTTTTTCTCTTTTTATATCAACCTTGACTTTTACTAGTATTGTACATTTTAGGGAACTGTACATATAATACATTTAATAAATTGATAAATCTTAATAAATTGTTATCTAAACATTTTCGAATTAATAAAGCACTTATCTGGTTCTGACAGAAATCGTATTAAAGCATTTAAACAGCTGCGAAATTTAAGCCTGTGTATTTGTGGTTATGCGTAAATGATTCATCAGATAAGATTAATAAGTGTTTACTGAAATAGACAATTGTGTTGAAGAATTTTATGAAAGTATTAACACAGCACATTTTACTCAAAGTGAAGCTTGTTAGATACATTTTAAGTATATACTGATTACTTAAAACGGATTTTTTTTTTCATTTAAAACCATTTGCTCAACATCGACTGTGTTATGGCTAGAAGGGATACAGCTACCTCAAATGGGCAAACTCATTTTGTTTTTGTCTCACTGACAGTTATTTACTATTTTGTTATTATTGTAAGGTTAGGGGAGGTGCAGGCGTTGGAAAATGTAATTTATTGTAATTTTATAGCGGGATTTTGCCTTCCTTCCGGCCGTAGCTGTGTCTCTTTTATCCACAACTTTTCGACGGTCACATGCTGTTCGACGATTGGTTGAGCTCGTCTGACTGTAGCTAAAGCTCGATTGGACTGAGCAGATGTCCCGTCACAGAATGGAAGCCGGTGATTGGTCATTATAAGTATGACATCCAATCATACCATGGTGTCGGTGCAAACTCCATCCGTACACAGACGCATGTGAAAAATCGCGTCAGAAACGGTTGCAAAGGAGAAGTACATTATCAACCTGTGTACATCATATCATTTGTATACGAATGTAAAGATGATGAAAGTGGTGTTGGTAACCGGTGCAAACAGGTAACGAAACCGTGTGTGTCTTAATGTTGTCAGCAGTTTACATCACTTCTTAAAGTATACGTACATGTTTTTATAAGCATGCTGTTTTCCTGTGAAAACTTTGCGCAGTGATTTTGAAATCAAAGATTGTCGCAAACATTTTTGCGAATAACATAAAGGCGTAAAAACAAACGAACTTTTTTAATATTTAATTTTAAATTGTGTTATTTAGGAGAAAAAAATCATAATTTAGAAATCATAGTTTTTTATTTGTAATTTATCTATGGTAATACAAATGGTAACATCTTGCTAACCTACGTCAACTATCTGTTAAAATGACCTTCATTGTATGCTATATAATAATCATGTATCCATGTGTGTTTGTTCATGTGTTCAGTGGTATAGGTCTTGCCCTGTGTGAACGTCTGCTAAATGAGGATGTGCATCTGCAGCTCTGTCTGGCCTGCAGGAACATGCAGAGAGCTGAAGCCGCCCGTCAGGCTCTTCTTGTGTCTCATCCTCGAGCTCACATTTCTCTCCTACACTTAGACGTGGGTAACATGCACTCAGTAATCCGGGCTGCTGAGGAGTTCAAGACAAAGTAAGAGATCTCAGTCTGCGTTTTCCGTTTCCTTCTTGTTTTGGGTGCACTTACAGGGTTAGTTTTGTCATTATTCAAAGTGACGAAAACACCATAAAGTCGATTTTAAGATGCTCCTAATCCTAACAATGCTATATTTAAAGTCTTCTGGGGCCGTAAAATAGCTTAGCATAAGATGTAAGTTGAAAGCCTTTCAAGTGGTACCTGCTGCAGAGCCAAATGGATGGAGCTTGACATCCAGCTGTCAGCTACCCCTTGCTGGACTTAGTGGGTGGGGCTTGAACTACTCCAGCTCCACCTCTGTGTACCTAGTGATGTCATCATGCAAACATGTTAATATTATTGTTTCTTTGTACAATGTTCAGTCCATTACAAAAAACGTTGAGACCAAACACACAGCTGGAATTTACAGAGTTATCCAAGATTAATAGTCAGTCAACATCCTATAGAGTGACAAGAGCAGCACATTTGAAGAACCCAGAAAGACTTTATTTAACTTCACTTCAACTGTTTATTTGAACAGATACAAAAGATTGGATTATCTGTACCTCAACGCAGGAATCATGCCTAACCCCAGAGTAGACTTCAAAGCCTTTTATAAAGGCCTGTTCTCCAGGTACATTTAATGCATGTCTTTCTACTGTATATAGCTGTGCACTGTATGATAAAACGCTATTATCTGAAAACATTGTATATTTCTACCCTACAGAAATGTGGTTCGTATGTTTGCAACGGGGGAGGGTATTCTGACCCAGGAAGATAAGGTCACACCCGATGGTTTGCAAGAGGTGTTTTCTACTAATCTTTTTGGTCATTTTCTTCTGGTAAGTTGCCAAACGATATCAAAGTTAGTTTGTTTTTCACAACACGTCAATTATTAACACATCTAGACTTCTTTCCATTGTTTCTGTGACCGCATTATCTTGTTGTGGTAGGAGCCATCATCTGTTTCTAGATTAACCATGAAACGCACAGTCAAGTGAATCACCAGACCAGTGTCATCATTTTGCTTTGTATTTTATCCTCATATAAAATGCCGCATTTCACCGTTGTCAACAGCTTTTTTACTGGCAGCCACCCTAATCAATAATTCATCTGAATGTCTCTGGTACTCAAGTTATTTTTGAGTCTTTGCAACCCTGTGCTACCTTGTTAACTAATTTAAGAGCTCCTTCATTGGTATGCAGTAAGACACCTGGTCAATAGGGTTGAAAGCTGCCTCTACACATGTTTCTTCATAGAAATAATGACAAATGCTTATTCTGCATATAACAATAATTCATATTAAAATGTAATTATTAATCAAAGTGCATAATATATCATACCTCTATATAAATAGTTATAGGCTACCTTTTCAAATATTTTGAAAAACAAACTTATTTTTAATTTTTCATTAACATTTTATAAAGATAATAAAGTCAAAATCTAAACTTTGCTTTACTTTCCATCTTAAAAGAAGCCACCCCTTTGCTTTAGATTTTATAAAAAATGTACTGTTGACGTTTTATCAGCCAGCTTTCCATTTTATCTCGCCATTCAATGCTTTTTAAACAGTATTAGAAGGAATTACTTTCTATTGTGGGCTCCTATTGTTTTGATTATCAAATTCCAAAATATTTTTTAATAAAATTGTAGTTTTCTTATAAAATAAATGAACATGTGCGCACAATTGTACAGCATTGTAAAGGTATTTTCTTTCTTTTAAAGGTCCAGTGTGTAATTTTTTGGGAGGATCTTTTTATAAAATGCAGTATAATATAAATAACTATGTCTTCAGAGGTGTATAAAGACCTTACATAATGAAGCGTTATGTTTTTATTACCTTAGAGCTATTTTTATATACAAACATGTAAAGAGGGAGACACTGCAGAGAGTAGAGATTCCAAGTGCAGGTTGTTTATTAAAAGCCAATGGGTAAACAATCCAAAGACAGCAGGCAAATCGTAGTCAAGGGCAAGCCTTGACTAAATCCAAAAACCATGAGACAGTCCAACCACACGACAAAACAAGAGGGTAATCCTGAGCGCATGGACTGAGCCATTGTTTGCAATTCGCAACCTCGCCACTAGATGCCGCTAAAATCTTCACATTGCTCCTTTAAGTATATACTTTCAAATGAAATTAATTTTTGAGATTATGAGAAACATTTCAGTCAAGTTTGCAAACATTTTGAAACAGTAGTGTGTAGTATGTAGTTATATCGAACTATATACTTACATTTACATTTATGCATTTGGCAGACGCTTTTATCCAAAGGGACTGACTTTGCATAATACTATACATTTGTATTTGAGTATGTGCAATCCTTGGCATTGCACCCATGACCTTGGCATTGATAGCGCCATGCTCTAACCACTACAGCTACAGGAAAGCTGTATGGAACTATTGTAAATATATTATTTCTATAGACTTAACATTAATACTACAGCTGTCTTCACTGAACTAAACTTTGTTTTTTTGCAGTTCTATTTGGTGCTTCTAGTGGGGCAGGAGTAAACAGGACTTTCTCTGATTCCTTTCTCTATTTTTTTACCATCTGACAGGTGAGGGAGCTGGAACCCTTATTGTGCCAGACCGATCACAACTCTCTAGCGATCTGGACATCGTCCAGTAATGCTCAACGCACTGCCTTTAGTCTAGATGACATTCAGCATCAGAAAGGCCGTGAACCCTACAGCTCCTCGAAATACGCATCTGACCTGCTAAGTCTAGCACTTAACCGTCGCTACAACAGCCACGTGAGTAAGACAACAGTGCTTAAGAGCATCCCTCACAGTTTGTTTAAATTAATGTTAAAATTTATTGTTACAATAAATGTACATCGAAAAGGACTTGCCTTGCATTGTGAGTTTTTTTTAAATATGTGTGATTATAATGCATTATTTTACAGATGACTTAATAAACACTACTAAATAAACTGTAATAATCCCTTTACAGGGTGTGTTTTCATCAGTGATATGCCCTGGATTGGTGATGACTAACCTCACTTATGGCATTCTACCATCATTCTTCTGGACCCTCATCATGCCAATAATGTGGCTGGTATGTTACCAGTTTGCTGTTGTTTTGGATTATCAACTTCATGGTGTAGGCTAGAATTAATGTCTGCTAACCGTTTGTGTGTCCTGTTTTATCAGATAAGGATATTCACCAATACGTTTACCCTCACGCCTTATAATGGAGCAGAAGCATTGGTATGTACCAGGACCCCCAAAATGTTCATAGCCTCACTCCAAAGAACCCTTACGGACAATCAAAAATATTTCGTATTACTTGGAATATATCTTGTAATACATGTTCAACACATTATAATTTTATATACATTTATATACACATGTTTCAAGTGTTGCATGCCGGTTGTAGAAATGATTCCCCTTTTTTCTCATAGTGTCATAGCTCTCCTCTAGTGTCAGTTTTCATCCATTGTTTTTTATTACACAGTTTTGGCTGTTCATGCAGAAACCTGAGTCACTGGACCCGATGGCTAAATACCACAGTTTGACCTCTGGGCTCGGAAACAGTTACACTCTTCCTCGCAAGGTCAGAACTGATAATCCCCTGTAGTGTTGCCTCTCTTCTCTATTTATTTGAGCCTTTTTTGTTATAGAATTATACTTCACGACAAACTGACATTTATATCGTAAATTATATTCTGAATTGTAGACTTTGTGTGTTCAACTTTTAATCTAACTTTCTTTATGGCATTGATTAACCATGGTGCTTAACATAATTTCACTGTCAATTTATTTTGTTATATATATGTTTCCAGATGGATATTGATGAAAACATGTCAGAAGCCCTCTATGCAAAGTTACAAGAACTTGAAGATACAGTGCGGAGGAGACTAAAAGAGGAGCATCTCGATATCAAAGAAAAAAGCTGAGGCACACTGATGACTATTGGAACCCTTAATCGACCTTTTTGATGTGATACCGGAAAGGTCTTATTCCAAGTGCTTTAATAGGGAAAAAAACTCTTAACAGGCCTTATATACAGAGGTTGGACAAAACAATATGAACAAGGGGTGTTATGTGTGTTAATATTAATTGTGTAGGCTACTGTTGAAAAAAATGTTGCGGTTATCTTCTGTTACTTCATTTTGTCTGGGTTGCTTGCCAAATCAAGGCTTTTAAATGTGTTGTTCCAGAACAAATGTTCAGACAGGTAATTACAAGAAATGGGTGACTTGTCAGATTTCCAATGGGGACAAATTATGCAAGGCCATTTAGCAGGAACATTTGACCAAAAGTCTCCACAATTATAAGAGGATTGAGAAGCAGGCTCCCTGTTCCAACGTCCCACATTGAATGTAATGTTGATGGTGTTTACATTATTTTGTCCAGCCCCTGTGTGTGTGTGTGTGTGTGTGTGTGTGTGTGTGTGTGTATACTGTATACAGTGGATATAGAAAAGAATCACCCCCCTTCAAAATAATCACATTTTGTTGCTTTGCAGCTTGAAATGAAGATGGACACCGTTTTTGTTTTATCCAACTGTATTTACTCGATGAAACTTATAGCATCCAAGAGAAAGACATAACACCAACATATTATTAAAAAAAAAACTGAGTCAGTTGGAAAAAGGATCACCCCCTACAAATGACTTGCAAACTCAATCAGGTTTAGCTCATGATCTTACTAAATGGCACACAAAGCCATCTAACTTTTAACTGTAGTCATTTTGATAAGCTCAGCATGAAAAGAGCTTTTCCTAGAGCATTTCAGTCCTTTATGGTACCTGTGGCAAACAATCATCTATGGGTGGCAAGGCACTGTCCAAAGATCTCTGGGAAAAAGTTGTGAACAGATACAAGTCAGGAGATGGATACAAAAATATTTCCAAGGCTTAATCAATGCCAAATAGTACAGTTAAGTATATTATCAAGAAGTGGAAGGTGTTTGGTACAACACAGACCCTCCCTGGATCGGGACGTCACTCCAAACTGTATGAAAGAGACAGGAGGAAACTGGTCCGAGAGGCTAACTAGAGGCCCACACCATCTCTGAAGCAGTTGTATTTGACAACAATATCACAAATTCTCCACAAATCTCGCTTAATAGGAGGGTTGCAAGAAAAAAGCCACTCCTCCAGAACGGCCAAAGGCGATCATGACTGATCTTTGCCAAAACGCAGCCTTGAAGAATCTGAGGCCACATGGAAAAGGTGTTTATTGGTTTAGGTGAGACTAAAATGGAATTATTTGGCCTCAACACTAAACGATATGTCTTGTTGAAATCCAATACACTCACCATGCAAAACACCATTCCTACCGTGAAGCATGGGGGTGTTTCTCTGCATCAGGGACTGGAGCACTTGGCAGGATATAGGTGAGATGGATGGTGCAAAATACTGTCAACTTCTTTAGGGAAAATCTACTGCCCCCTGCAAGAAAGTTGTCTGTGGGAAGAAGGTTTATCTTCCAGCATGACAACGACCCAAAGCACTCTGACCCATAAATCTGACCACAAAGGGTTTTTAAAGGAGAAACAGGTGAATGTCTTTGCATGGCCTAGTCAAAGCCCAGACTTGAACCGCATTGAAATCTGTGGATTGACTTGAAGACCGCAGACCACAAAAGGTCACCATTAAATTGAACTGAACTTGAGCAGTTTTGCAAGGAA
Source organism: Triplophysa dalaica (assembly GCF_015846415.1). NCBI lineage: Eukaryota > Metazoa > Chordata > Actinopteri > Cypriniformes > Nemacheilidae > Triplophysa > Triplophysa dalaica. Next base: position 16,483,213 of record NC_079547.1, read on the forward strand.
GAGGGGGCAAATATTGTGCAAACATCGAAGTCTAGATGTGCAAAGTTAGTAGAGACATATCCCAACAGACTAAAAGCTGTGGCCTAATTAAAGCAAAAGGTGGTTCAACAAAATACTGACACAAGGGGGTGATTCTTTTTTCCAACTCTGTTATTCTTGTTTTTTTCTGACATGTTTGTGTTATGTGTTTCTCATGGATGCTATACGTTTCGCTGAGTAAATACAGCTGGATAAAACAAAAGCTGTGTGTATCTTCATTTCAAGTTGCAAAGCACCAAAATATGATTATTTTGAAGGGGGTGATTCTTTTCTATATCCACTGTGGGTAAAAATGATGAAATCACTATAAAGCTGTTATAGGGGACCTTACGCTTTGTCTTCATGTTTAAGTGAATGGTATTGGCTTAGCAGGATATTTTAAATTGTTTGTTTTGACATTTCAATTCAGTTTCAATTGTATTTATATAGCACTTTTCACAATTTTCATTGTTCCAAAGCAGCATTACATACATTCCAATTAAAAAAAAAAAAAGAATAGATGAGTAAATAAAATAAAGATTGTATATTACAATACATGGTATTATTTCTGTCGATTTTTCAGTTTTTTACAATATTTTTAATATACTGTGCTATTTTTAAACATTTTTGAGACTTAAGTTGTTAAGTTTGTTTAGAATTGCTCCTTATTCTGTCATTCTGTTGATATTCACTGATATGTAAGAATGGCTAAGACTTATTCCAAAACAAGCTCATTTTTATCTAGTGCAAAGAAAATGATATAAACTGAAGCTGTAACAACTTTTCATTTAACTGAAGCATTATATTTAAAGACTTGGCAAATCTAATAGTTAGCCCCAGAGGAGAATCTTTGAGGCAATGTAAAAGAGAGAGCAATTGCAGGCAGGCCTACAGATGATGATTCCCCTGTAAATAAAGAAACATTCATACATGAACCAACATGATATTTTAATATTTTAGAAATAATTCGTCTATAGTTAAGCTATTTTTGATCGTGAAGACATAACAGAATGGGCTGACAATGTTATTACTAATATTATGGTAATTACTGTATTAGAAATATGAGCCACACTAAATCGGTATTACCACAATAATTAATTCAGGTGTCACGGCTTGTTTGAAATGACAAATGATCACTTTGGCAGAACGGATAATAAAACAAACTTACCGCTGCCTTAAGTACTCTTGGTCTACGAAGTTTGTTGATATTGTTACATAAGCTGTTGTCATAAAACATGAATTAATCCACAATATATGACGAAGCGATGTAACACCTCTCTGTCATTTGATCCTGACATTCAGAGACGTCTACATGTGACGAATAATTCACGTTAGTTGAGTTCATATCTCCAGAATCTGCAAATATTTCTTGCAGAGGGTCTTGTGAAAAGCCGTTATTGTCGCACTCGGTTCCTTCTGCGATGCCACTGAGTTTTGGGTTGCAGAATGCCCAGACCATGCCACAAAAGTACACAAAAAACGCTGACATCACCAACAACATAAGCACATAAGACTCGATCAACGCCTCCGTAACCACATTCGGCATGTCTTTGACGCGTTACACAAGCGTCTGTGCGAGTAAATATGCAGCGATATCAGCAACCCGCGATTTGATGGCTGAATGTCCTCAAATAATCACAGGCGTCTACTTCAGCCCTCAAGCTGACATGTGCTATGAAATTCAATATGCAGAAATGCTGAATAAATTCAAAACTGACCTCTTCGTTTTGTCCGTGTCTGTACATTTATGAGGCGATCCATAATGTAACGAATTATTATTATATGATATTTTATTTTATATTATGAATTTATTATTTTACTACACTGTAAACAATAGCAAATTAAATTAGAGTAATAATAAACATACATAGGCTATCTATCTGGAATTTAGTGTGGGTAAAACTTTTGAGTGTTCTTACACACAGTGACACATGTAAATATGTTTAATTAAACCACTAAAGCAAATTGTACTAAAATGTACAAATGAAAATTTTAGACTAGTCATGAATTGCAGTGAGATTGCGTCAGACTCCTGACTGTATGGTGTTTTTTACCATGCCCTGCAAAAGTCCAGGACGCCCCCCCATGCTGCCACTGGTCAGGTTGGCTGGTATCATATACCTGTAAGTATAAAGGGGGTTACTTACCACGCTTTGGTGGACTCAGTTTGGAACCAAACCTCAATTCTTCAAATCCTGGTTCGGCCCGGCACCACTGGGGTCTGAACCAGGGGAACAGGGGGAAATTGACAGACTGATCTTCTTGGAGCGCGATGACTTTCTTCTGGAACAGTCCCGGGACATATCGCTGAAACATGCACTCGAACAGGTCCGATATGTTGACGGGCAGCCTCTTAGTTTTTAGTGCCACAGAGCCGTTGAGAAATGCTGTTCCGGGTAGCTCATTGTAAACTCATGGCAGACATTTAGGGCAAACAACAACATTTAATCGTATAATGACACTATTCTTTTGGCTGGGAATTTACGAGAACATGCGCAGGTGGTGCGCCTCTTGTCACAAATGTCAGCTGGTAAACACACCGGCCTCCCCAAAAGCGACATTGCGCCCTCTTCCATTATTGTTTAATTTCACATTAAAAAAGATGTTCACAAAAAACAGAGTCACACGGCAAGTCGGAGATCTCGATTATGAAATAGTACGAACGGATAGGAGCGGAGCAGGTCAGATTTACGTGGTAGACGAAGTGATGCTGGCGATAGTAGTGAGTTGAGAGGAAGATCTCGAGCCAGAAGTGAATACAAAATTACAATCTCTCACACTGGCTCCAGGGGATCACCTCTCGCCATCCCACCTCGCTGATGTGGCCAGGTTGCAGGCTGATTTTGCTGACGTTTTCTCGCCCCTTGCTGGTCGAAACGAACATCATCCAGCACCATATGGAGACGGAGCAAGGCATAGTAGTACGCAGCAAGCCATATCATTTACCTGAATACAAGAAGTTTTGGTCCCCAAAATGGACGGCTCGGCCTGGTTTTGTGTGGATTATCGCAAGGTGAACACCGTGTCGAAATTTTAATGCCTATCAAATGCCTTAGGTTGATGAATTGCTTGATCGGCTAGGCATGACTCGCTTTTACTCAACATTTGATTTAACGAAAGGATCTAAATAAAAGACTGCTTTTACAACGCCGTTCTGATTACACCAATTCGTAACACTTCCATTCAGCTTGTTCTGGGCGCCGGCCACCACCTTCCAGCGACTCATGGACCGTGTCCTCCAGCCCCATACGGCATATGCCTACCTATGTGATATTATAATCTATAGCAACCTTTTGCAGCGGCATATCCAGCATTTGAGGGCGGTCCTAGGACGCTGAGGGCGTCCTAGGACCCAGCCTGTTATCGAGGCATAGGTCTTGATTATCTCGCACCGGGAGGGAATCCTGCCCAGAATAACCCCCTTGGTTAGACATGATGGCATCTTGGCAACCCATCTTTCTTCAGGGTTTCAACGCGAGAAGGCCTTGCTCCGAAACCTTGATCAGTTTGTTCTTGTGCACACTGGGACTCAGATAAAAACTGTTCACCCATCTTTGGAAGGGACACAGTGCCAGGAAGCCAACAGTACAACAGCAGCTGCTGCTGCCATCATATCCATGAGTCTCAGAAAGTACCTGAACCGAAGGCTAGTCAGACTTCGAAATCGTTGAAGGAGCAGCAGAATACTGTTCACCCACTGTTCTGATGGTGAAGCTTTCATTAACCGCGAGTTCAGGATAAACCCTATGAACTCCACTGACTGACTTAGAGTTAGCTTGCTCTTGCTGAAATTCACTGCAAGACCCAGATGGGTATTATGGGAGAACCCAATTTCCATCATAGCCTGCTCCTGAGAGTGGGAACACAGAAGCCAGACGTCCAGATATGGGAGTATCTGTAGTAAAAAGTATATTGAATAAAACCCTTCTCTAAGAGTTTTTTTATTTCTTGATTTAACAAATTTAAATGGTTTGGGTCTGAAAATGTTGTTCTTCTGACCCCACTGAAAGAGGGAGTCCGGCGTCGGGACTGCAGCCTGTACCCTTAAGTGAGGGTCACTATAACCCATGGGTCTGAGGTTGTTGTTTCCCAGTGACTGAGCTGCTGATGAGAAAAACGTGCCCTGAGCCGCTTAACATATCAAACTATTCTTTGAAACTGCTCCCCTGTCTGAGGCTGGCTCCTATGAACCTCAGTTGGGTTTGTGGCAAACTGAGATCTATGTGGCACAGGCCCAATAGGGGACAATCGGAAATGTAAGTGGGGTAGTGGAACACTCCTTAGATCCGCAAACTGCGGCCTAGTCTGATTCACCTGGACACAACACTCTAGTGTCTGCTGTGCAGCTGGACCAAAGAGCTGTCCAGGAACTACTGGAAGGTCCCTTAATGTTCTCCTACAGACCTCCGATAGAGGAAACTTGTCAGCGTGTCTGTGTGAGAGTGGACACTAGCCTGCCCAATTCTCCTGTCATAAATGCTATTGCTTGTAACGAAGCATTGCTCAAGTCTTGCGATGTAGTATCACTTCCCGAAGCCTGAAGAGACTCGGAGAATGCTAACGTGCTGCTGTGTTATAAGCCTGTATGAGAAGATCGTCAGTAATTCGTCATTGTGGGTGATGGCAACGGACATTAGTTCTCAAAACTGAGAGGACAAAAGAGGCAATAATTAGATCAATCTTGGGCATCTGATCAAGGCCAAAAGTATCAGAAACTTGCATCGCAGCCAATGCTCTGCTTGGACTATTGTGGTGTGTAAGTGATTTTGGGTTCGCCCAGCACTTCTGCAATTCATCAATATAATCTCTTGTTGGTGGCATAGTAAGAGGAGAAGGTTGAATTGAAGCTCTGAAAAAGCATTAGTAGAGATTGTAACAACTGGAGCTGCATCTAGGCCTAAACGAACCAATGCAGCCTGAAGGTCTCGCTTCAACACCTCCTGTTCTGACTGTGAACCTTCTGTAGATCCACCTCCGATATCCTCAGAGTCATTAAGGGAGACCTGAGAGTAAAGCTCTGCAAAAATCTCGTCCTCCTCTCCAAAAGTGGATGGTGAGGAGCTGTCACCGACATGGCATCTTCTTCCGACATGGGAGTCTCTGTGGTGGAGGCTTCAACTGAAGGAATTAGTTTCTCAGCTGATTGTAACTTCATAAGCAAAGACTTAATTTAAGCAAAGTCTGCAGACAACCCGTCCACCTTCTTAGTTAATGAATCTTCATTAGATCTTTTGCCAGCCGAATCACCCATTGTTTCAGTATGTTTAAGTTTAGCCGCCGCTTTACGCTGTGTCGATAGGGGAGGTGGCATTGATTGTGGTGGTACCAACAACTCCCCCAAGAGTTTTTCCACCATAATTACCCTAGAGGCCTTACTCTCCCTCCCTATAAAGAACTTTACAGTTCATACAGGCCTCCTCCGTGAGACCTTTTTTTTATTTAGATGTTCCAAGCCCAAACAGGAAGGGCAACATTCGTGCCCATCAACCGCTTGCAGATAGGCTTGCACAATGTGCAGAAATTAGCTTTCCATGATCAGGCAGAAATTCTATAGGCCAAGCGAACGCACTCTGACCTCTGCTGCAAGATAATATATTGTACACCACAAGTGTCAATAATGGGATATAATGTATGTGTGATGCACCCTTACGTGAGAACACAGTAACCATCAGCGTTTTAGTATAATTGAAACTTTTATTTATGAAAACAATATTAGTTTGGGGGGGAACCAAACAAAGCGGAACCAAAGAGTAGGTATCGTTACACCACGTTACCTAGATGACGGACGCCTTCCTCTTCTCTCAGACAGAGATTCGGAGACGAAGATGGCGGTTCGCTTTTTCACTCACTAATTCTGTGATTCTGTTTTCCAGAGCTGAGAGAAGTGAACCCCAAGCTATAAAAGAAATCATTTGTTACTCCAGTTACACATTTGAAACTCGTAACAAACTGTGGGGGCTCGTCCGGGATCTCTCCTCATCACAACAATAGGAGGAGCAGATCCAGAGATAATTGAACCACACGACCAAGGTGACAAGACGCTGCTGCAGGCCAGGGGTTATCCCGTGGGCGTCCGAGGAGGGAGACCAAAGAGAAAAGGGATCTCCACCTTGCTTAGGAGCCGCACTGCTGATCCTGAGGCCGGCGCACGCTACTTACCAGAGGAGCTCACCTGTGATCGGGAGGTCGACACGCACACACACATACACACCTCTTACTAAGTCCCTTCACCACTGATTGACTGAGTTCACAAACCACAAGGGAATATCAGGACTACACACTATGTCAGCAACTCGTAAAGAATTAGTATGGAGCATCAAGAAACAACTATTCAGACTTTCAAACAACGACATCTATCAGGTTGCAAAAGACATTGCAATCAATAGTCCACATGAAGAAGAGTTGAGTCCGAGTGATGAAGAGGGCTGTATGGACTATGTTATCTCCTACATGCAATCTGACTCCTTACTAGGACTTGAGGATGAGGGAATGGGTCAGTTGTTGGTTTTAAATGATTTGGTAGGTAAGGTAATTAATGCTGATGCTCCTGTTAAGTTTCCGGTGGGTGCATTTAATGATGGTAACATACAGGTCACACCTAGTCCCAGTCCATCCACTACAATCCCAACCTCTGCATCACAACTTCTTTCTCACTCTAACAACACAGTTAGTCTGACACAACCCCATCATAACACTCATACCAATACAACAACACAGACATTAGAAGAACTGAGACAAGTGTATGAAGAGCTGGGTGAGAAACTCAGACGAAGTGAATCTACGATGGCCCCATCACCCACAACTTACCCCCACCAGAGTGAGGCAGAGTTCCACTGTATGCCACAGATGATCTCAGAGAGACCAGTAATACTTAAGGACCTCTCCTACGTGCAGCGCAGGGACTTCAAAGTACATGGTGGTCAGGTTGGAGATCAGAACTCTGATTTAAACTACAACAATATCAGCAAACAAATCGACGAGGGAGTGAAGGAGGGCTTTGCAGAAGCAGAGGTGGTCAGAGGGGTGTTGAGGATCATCAAACCAGGGGCATTTAAGGATATGCTTGTGAACAAAGATTCTATCACGGTATCTGAACTCAAAGGCTTCCTCAGGTCTCACCTCGGAGAGAAAGCAACAACTGAGATGTTCCAGGAACTGATGTGTGCCAGGCAATTAGACCAAGAATCACCACAGCAATTTCTTTACCGTATGATTGGGCTCAAACAGAAAATCCTTTTTCAGACCCGACAGGCCAGTGCAGACATTGCATATGATCCCAAGACCATCCAGGAGGTGTTCCTCCATACCATCTATCAGGGGTTGGGGACAAAACAAGCTGACCTCCGGCAGAGACTGAGGCCTCTAATCTCGAACAGTCAAGTCACAGATGAGGAAATCCTTCGTCAAGTCATGAAAATAATAAGTGATGAAAATGAGCACCAGCGCAGACTGGGTCAACCCCCCCGACAAAAGTTAGCACAAGCACACAGCGCCAAGGTTGAGACGGGAGACCGTTACAACAATAACAAGTCGCGGGATACAGCACCAGATAATGAAAATCTCCAGACAATACAACAGCTCACTTCTCAGGTGGAGACCCTGACACACATGGTGGCTTCTTTGATCGAGCAGCGGACAGCAAATAATCGGATGTCTTACCCTCCTTCTCAGCCAACTCCCAGCAGACCTGTCCAACCACAGCTGGGACAACCTGCAGTCCAGGTGAGAGGAAGGACAGCTCGTTGCCCGAAATGTACTGAACAGAATGCACAGGAGTGTAACCATTGCTTTGTGTGTGGAGGGGCAGGACACAGAGCAGTGGGATGTCTTCAACAAGTCAGGGTGCAGGGAAACGGGGCTCGGTCTTTGTGGAGGGACGCCCAGAGACCGTTGAGCAGTTGCAGTCCCAAACAGTTACAAGTAACAAACAAATAACAAGACACCTCAAGCAAAACAAACAAAAAAAAACACATGCACTGACCGACCAGAGTAACATCACTTGCAAGGCACTCCTAATTGGGAAGAAAAGTCTGCTGAAATGTTTGATTGGCGGATACCCAGTTACAGTCCTGTTTGATTCAGGCTCGCAGGTGAGCATAATTGACCAACAATGGACTGACACTCACATTCCTAATCACATATTGAGACCCCTTTCTGAGCTTTTAGAGGAAGAACTTGGCGTCTATGCAGTCACTGGCCATGCCGTCCCCTACAGCGGATGGGTTGAGCTCACTGTCAATCTCGCAGGGAATGAAGACCCCAATCTCACAATACAGGTCCCTTTCCTAGTCAGCCCGTTGCCACTGTCCCATCCCCTTCTAGGAGCCAATGTACTCCAGGAGATCATCAGAAGGAAAGAGTCCTCGGGCGATGCAGTGGCAACGGTTGTCAACCTTCTCCGCAGTGCATTTGGAATAGAGGAGGAACAGGTAGAGGTCATTGTAAATTCCATCCAGGTGCCTCCTAGTACATACTGTGATCCTGTTACTATAAGGGTGGGCCAAGACCATGTCATCATTCCCCCTGGCAGAACAGCTCATGTATGGTGTAGAGTGCCTCCAAACTTTGACGCCTCTAACCCCATTGTTCTATACGAACCAACAGAGGAAAGCGTTGTCTTAGGGCAGTTGAGTGTAGGAGAAGGCCTCTTGGAAATCAATAACACCCGACGGCCCTATGTGAAGGTGCCCATCTCTAATCACTCAAAGCATGAGGTCACCCTGCCGGGTAGAACCTCTCTGGGAACCATACAACATGTTATCAAGGTCCTTGAGACTGATGCACCAGAGTCACATCAGGCTGATTCCACACCAAGAAAGATGACATCAGTCGAGGTTAAGGGAGTCGTTTCTTCCAGCACTTCTCCACCCGAATCCTGGCTTCCTCCTGTTGACATCAGTCACCTCAGCCCTGACCAACAACAGTCTGTAAAGGAAGTGCTCTATGAAGAAAGTGGAGCATTCGCCCGTGACAGCGACGACATAGGGTGCATCCCCTCCCTACAGATGGAGATCAGGACTAAGGATGACATCCCAGTGCAGAGGGCTTACGCGTCCATCCCAAAACCACTATACAGGGAGGTTAAGGAGTACATCCAGGAGCTGTTAGTTAAAGGGTGGATCGTGAAGTCCCAGTCGCCTTATTCAGCTCCTGTCATTTGTGTAAGGAAGAAAGATGGGTCCTTACGCCTGTGTGTTGACTACCGGCTCCTCAACAACAAAACTGTGCCAGACCGTCACCCTCTTCCCAGAATTCAGGACCTCACTGACTCTCTGGGAGGATATGCCTGGTTTTCGATCCTTGATCAGGGGAAAGCCTACCATCAAGGCTTTATCGCCGAAGGATCAAGGTACCTGACCGCATTCATAACTCCATGGGGGTTATATGAATGGGTCCGAATACCCTTCGGGCTATCGAACGCCCCAGCTGCTTTTCAAAGGAGCATGGAAGGTATGCTCGACACGCTGAGAGATGAATGCTGCATCCCTTACCTTGACGACGTGTTGTGCTTTTCCAGGTCATTTGATGAGCATGTAGAGGTGCTACGCAGAGTCTTGCAAGCCTTGCAACACCACGGGGTAAAGCTGAAGCCGGAGAAATGCGAACTCTTCCGCAAGGAGGTCCGGTATGTTGGTCGGTTGGTGTCAGCAGAAGGGGTAAAGATGGACCCCAAAGACCTTGAGGCAGTGCGGGCACTGAAAGACAAGATGCCACAGACAGTTGGGGACGTCAGGCAGTTGCTTGGGTTCTTGAGCTATTATCGAACATACGTGCAGGACTTCTCACGCATAGCCAAACCCCTATACGACCTGCTCCAGTCGAAGCCCAGCACCTCTCTAGCCAAACCGCCACGAGGAAAAACGAAATGCAGTCAACCGTCCTCCCGTACTCCAGTAGAATGGAATATACAGAACCAACAGATCCTTGAACAGCTCGTGGACCGGCTGACCAAACCCCCAGTGTTGGCGTATCCCGATTTCAACCGCCCCTTCACACTCCACACAGATGCCTCCCAAAAAGGTCTCGGTGCAGTTCTTTATCAGAACCAGGATGGGAAGTTGAGGGTGATTGGATACGGGTCACGCACGCTAACATCAGCGGAACAAAATTATCACCTACACAGCGGAAAGCTTGAATTTCTGGCGTTGAAGTGGGCGGTATGTGAGAAGTTCCGTGACTACTTATTCTACGCCCCGCATTTCACAGTCTTCACGGACAATAATCCCCTCACATACGTCCTGAGTACTGCCAAACTCAACGCAGTAGGTCACCGATGGGTGGGGCAGCTGGCTGACTTCCACTTCGACATCAAGTACCGGCCCGGCAAAACCAACATCGATGCTGACACTTTATCACGCTGCCCCCTGGACATCGACACCTTCATGGCTGGATGTTCGGAAGAGTTATCGGAGGAGGCAGTATGTGCTGTATGGGAAGGAAGCCGGAAAGGACAACAAGGAGATGTGGCCTGGGTGGCAGCCCTCAACTTAAATTCCCACAGCCAACCTCAAGTTGAGCATCTGCCGGAAATCAGTCATGAAGAGCTTGTGAGGGAACAAAGAAAAGACCCCGCCATTGGGAAAGTTATGGGGTTGAAGGAAAACGACTCACCACTAACAGAGGATGATAAAGAGAAAATGGACACACACGCAAGGAGGCTGTCAAGAGAGTGGAGCAAATTATACATAGAGAATGACCTTCTCTACAGGAAGAGTGCAGGTCGACAACAACTGGTCCTGCCCGCCACCTACAAACGAAAAGTGCTCACCCAACTGCACAACAACATGTGTCACGTTGGCGTTGAAAAGGTTCTGAACCTAGCGAGGGAGCGATTCTACTGGCCTTTCATGAAGAAGGAGATAGAAGAGTATGTGACCAGGAAGTGCTCTTGCATTAAACAGAAAAAGCCAGCCACATATGAAAGAGCACCAATGGGAAGTATAACATCAAATTCGCCCCTTGAGTTGGTGTGCATCGATTTCCTTCACCTGGAAACCTGCAGAGGTGGATACGAGTATATCCTTGTAGTGGTTGATCACTTCACCAGATTCGCGCAAGCCTACCCCACGAAAAACAAGGCTGGTAAGACAGCTGCTGACAGGCTTTTCAATGATTTCATCCCCAGATTTGGATACCCGGCCAAACTACACCATGACCAGGGTCGAGAGTTTGAGAATGAGCTCTTCAGAACTCTCAGGCAATCAGCTGGTGTCGCCCACTCGAGAACCTCTCCGTATCACCCCCAGGGCAATCCTGCAGAGAGATTCAATCGCACGCTATTGCAAATGCTCCGCACCTTGGGAGAGAAAGAGAAAGAGAATTGGAAGGACCACCTGCCCCACGTACTCCAGGCATATAATTGTACGAGGCACGAGGCCACAGGTTTCTCCCCGTATTATTTGTTGTATGGCCGACATCCTCGCCTACCAGTGGACATCCTCTTTGGCCTCATAACAGACAAAGGAGCTGAAACTAATGGACCAAAAGGATATGCTGAGAAATGGGCAGGAAAAATGGTGGAGGCATACCGAATAGCAAACGCAAACAGTCGACAGTCCAGCTCCAAAGGGAAGACATACTACGATAAACGGAGCAGAGGTGTGGTTCTTCAGCCTGGGGACAGAGTACTTGTACGCAATCTCAGTGAACGAGGGGGGCCTGGAAAGCTTAGATCGTACTGGGAGCAGCTCATCTACATTGTGAGAGAACAGGTGGGAGATAATCCTGTCTACAAAGTAAGCCCGGAGGCGGGAGGCCGACCAGTTCGCACACTACACAGGAACCTCCTGATGCAAGTCAATGACTTACCTATAGAGCCTCTTCAGAACCCGACCACCAACACATCTGAGTCACAAAAGCGGAAGAAGAGAGCCTCAGACATCCCGAAACCGACACATGAGGCACCGGGCCCATATATAAGTGACTCTGAGGAAGAGGAAGGTGTGCCTCGTTACTGGTTGCGAATACCGAGGGAGAAACCAAGAACGGGAAGTTACTTACCTGTGCCGCATGTTACCCCCGACTACCAAGATAGATCTGAACAGAATGAGACCCATCTGGGAGAAACGATTCATGTAGAATCTGAACAGGACAGGGAGAGTGTTCGAGATGAGGAACAGGGAACATCCAGCGAGGATGAACATGGCATGGAGCAGCTTCAACCTACAACCGTTCAAGAGAAACTGCCTGCTGTCCATCAAGAGAACAATGTTCCCAGACCACAACCTGAACATCAGATCCCACTGAGACAGTCCACGAGAGGAAGACGGCCAAGTTATGTGTTTACTTACCCATCCCTGGGTCAACCCGCTTATCACCCGAGGCCCACTGTGAGTGCAGTCGGAATCCAGCCAGTACAGTGTGCTTACCAGTGTCTTGGTCCACCATACCTCCACCACCTCCAACCCTCGTTCAGTGCCCCATACCCTTACTTACCTGTTGCATACCCAGCCCAATGTGGATGAGATATCCTGAAAGACAATTACATACATTATATACTCACCAGATGAGATCTGGAACACACTTTTTCTAGAACATATAGGATACACTAATTGAGAGTTAGGTGTTTGAAAAAAAAATGGGGTGTGTAAAGGTTCAGAGTGGAATTGTTCAAAATATCTTGTGTCAGGAGCCACTTTTATTTGTTGGGGAGTGTGTGATGCACCCTTACGTGAGAACACAGTAACCATCAGCGTTTTAGTATAATTGAAACTTTTATTTATGAAAACAATATTAGTTTGGGGGGGAACCAAACAAAGCGGAACCAAAGAGTAGGTATCGTTACACCACGTTACCTAGATGACGGACGCCTTCCTCTTCTCTCAGACAGAGATTCGGAGACGAAGATGGCGGTTCGCTTTTTCACTCACTAATTCTGTGATTCTGTTTTCCAGAGCTGAGAGAAGTGAACCCCAAGCTATAAAAGAAATCATTTGTTACTCCAGTTACACATTTGAAACTCGTAACATATACTTTATTTATATATTTAATATAGGTTTTTGTTTGCCTGATATATAACGTCTTTAGCTCAATACACTTATACTAATGTCCAACATCAACTTTGTCTGCAACCAGAAATATCACTGTTTTATGCTATGCCAGCACTCGTGGAACAAGTTTGATACATATAAGGAACACACATAAACAGAACGCAACCACTCTTAATGTGGTTTAGTTACTCTTTGCCTGAACTAGTCAGGCAAAGCCACAGAGTGAAAACACTAAACATAAATACTGATATCTCACCAGAACTGCTGTATTTACCGGGGGACTTCAGTGCGGCCTTCCATGGGCCTTTGTCATGGTTCCACCTCTCCTTGTCAGGTATTTCTTGGTTTTGAGGTGGAATCATACAGAATCCTCTGTTTCATGTGAGGAGAGATATTTTTGACCCTTGCGGTCTTCCATACTCTCCTCAAGTCGCGTCATTGCTCAACCCTCCTGTTTCATAGTTAGTGTTAATTACCTCCCCTATAAAGACTCCTCGTGTTTCTTTGTCTCGTTGCTCGTGCATTGAATGTGTTTATGCTGTTTGATGTTATGCTCTGTAAGCTGTATGCTGCTCGTGTTCCTGTTCCCCGAATCTAGTAAGTCTTAGTTTAGTGTTTGTATCCCAGTGTTTGTTTGCGTAGTTTAGTTAGTCAGTGTTTCCTGTCAAAGTTTATATTTCATCCTGTCTGTTTTCCCCCTCGTGGGTTTTGTTTTGCTTGTTTAGTTTTGTTCATGTTTTATGTTTAATAAAACACAGTTGCAAACCAACACCAAAAACAAATTGTTGCGAGGCTGTGAAAAACTGGTGTAAATGACAGCGTGAGAATCTCCATGTCAGCGGATATCCAGACAAACCCTTTTTTAAATAAATACAAACAACATTTAATTGCTAAATGAATTTTTCATCAATTGTTCCTGGATATTGAGATCCAATGTTTCAAACGGACCAATTACTTTTCATTCAGATCCTGTTGTGGCGAATCGGCCTTCACTCACAGAAAGAAATCTCAGAGACAAGGGTTCCAGATGCCAAGAGTTTAAACTTTATTTGACCGAGAAAGCAACATAAGACACTCAGAGTTTTTCTGAAGATGTCCATCGAATACACATCTGACTCCATCTTTTATACATTGTTCTCAAGTTGTTAACAGAGTTTAAACCAATCATGTTTTACCTGACATCACCTACCAACCAGGTTTTACATGACATCAATTATTTTTGTTGATCCATTCTCTTTTGACTCGCCACGGTTAAATATTCAGTCTCATCTATCAGATTTCAACTGTGGCTGACCCTTTCTAAAGTTTTTAAACCATTCTACAATGATTGTGAAATTGTAACCTTTAAGTAGTTTGTAGCGGCCCCGCTCCCCCCCACCCGCTCGTCGGGGGGCGCGAGACCCGCGACGAGGAAGCCCGCGTCAACGCGGCCTCCCGGAGGGTGGGGGGCACGGTGGCTTAGTGGTTAGCACGTTCACCTCACACCTCCAGGGTTGGGGGTTCGATTCCCGCTTCCGACTTGTGTGTGTGGAGTTTGCATGTTCTCCCCGTGCCTCGGGGTTTCCTCCGGGTACTCCGGTTTCCTCCCCTGGTCCAAAGACATACATGGTAGGTTGATTGGCATCTCTGGAAAATTTGTCCGTAGGGTGTGAGTGCGTGAGTGAATGAGTGAATGAGTGAGTTTGTGTGTGCCCTGCGATGGGTTGGCACTCCATCCAGGGTGTATCCTGCCTTGATGCCCGATGACTCCTGAGATAGGCGCAGGCTCCCCGTGACCCGAGGTAGTTCGGATAAGCGGTAGAAAATGGATGGATGGATGGAAGTAGTTTGTAAGTTTAGGTTTATTAAGTTTAACTTTAAGAAAGAAAGCCAAGCTCTAACCACTGAGCCACAGGCAAGCTTTTAAAGTAATATATGTTCTGGTTTAGCAGCGTTCAACTTCAAAAGAAGACAACAATGAAGATACAAATTGCATTCAACATTTTGTTGTATAATTTTGTTTGTCAGACATTCTTGTGAATTTCCTGGAAATGTGCAAATAAGACATGTATGTGTGTCCTGTGACTAAAAATGTTCTCAGTTCTGCAGGTGTTGCACGCAAGTAAACTTTTTTTATTTAATATTTACTATACTTTAGGATTTACTTTGGCCTACGTTGCCTATTTTTAGCTGTTATTGTAGACTTATAAACCCTCTCTCCATGCTTCCCATCTATAATTAACTTTTGACATGATACATTTAGTGACACAGATTTGTTGTTACACTGCTGAGTGGTGGCTTGCTTTGTTGGCCTGTACACCAGAGTTATTTTTGTTGAGTTAAGTTGTTTAGAGAATACGCTCTTAGGTGCCTCCGTGTGTGTATATGTACTATAACAGACAATGACAAATGTTTTAAGTGGGTCCCACGTTTTTTGAGGCATGTGATGTTGTGTGACTACATGTCCCATAAGGCTTTGCGGTCCAAGTCCCGGATGTCTATCGCGCCGGAAGAGAAGCGCGAGTCTTTCCCAGCCATCTTGTGGCAACTAGCAGCGAAGTGCTCGCTCAAGCCCCGTAGAATCGGAGGAGAATCCTGCTGAAAGGGCGCCATCATGCCCGGACATATGCAAGAAGGTTTCGGCTGTGTCGTAACCAATCGGTTCGACCAGCTATTAGATGATGAAGAGGATCCGTTTGAGGTGTTAAAGCTCGCAGAAATCAAGAAGAAGGACGCGACCGCTCCTGGTGCCGCCAAGACCGCCGCGCAGGCTGCAAAGCAGGCCAAAAAGGAGTCGCAGAAAGAAAGAAGAAACCCAGCTCCCGACAAAAAAGAAGAGACGCCAGCTCCCGTTCCTATCAAGAAAGAAGGTAAACCGTGCTTGCACCAGACTCGATATTTGTCCACACTTCATCATAGCGATCAGTCTGCAAAAGGGACTGCTAACGTTAACCCATGAGGTCACGCACATCACTATTGTTTGCGAGCTGACTGACACCTGGACAACTAGGATCTCTTTTAGAAAAATGCCTTTATTATCACTATATGTCGTGTCCACGCTACGCACGTAACTGAACCTGTTGGTGCATAATTGTTTTGTAGATTTGTGAGGTGAAGGCCCAAGGCTTTGCCATCCGCACCATGGGCTTGTTCAAAATCGATAAATGTGCTGTGTGATTTAGAAACAATGATTTAGTACTAAATGCTTTGTACGGAGTCTGACAAACGTTAAAATTGTATAGTCTCCGGGACTTTTTAAAGCACGGTTGTCGCGGACACCGAAAGCACGCTGCTAAGAGCTCGTGCAGTGACGTTACAGCGCCCACCTCGTGTTTGGAGAAACACGGGGCTTGTCCGTTTCAGACACTCCGTTAAATCACCTGATATCGGCGTGCGACATATTTTGTTCTTTTAACGTTATGTTATTGGTATTTACTAAATAAATAAACCCACCTTTCACTTTATTACGCACTTTCATACTTAAAAGTTCAATGTAGCAATTGCGTAATCTAATGTTAGAAGGGCTGTCAAAAATGGCGTTTTCGGGTGTCGGTGTTCATGCTGTAGCGATCGGGATGAGAGTAAGCACCGAGCAGCGGGCGATCGAACAGGTGCGCGCGCGGGCAGGCGGGACATCAGGCGCGCGATCAGCTGTTGGGGTGGGAGTCTATTTCTGTAAGTGGCGGGTGGGATCTGTCACTCTCAGGAGGACCGAACCCTTGTTATTGACTCACACATCTTGGAGTTTAAAAAACTTGAATTAAACTAAATCAGTGTTTGATTGATGTTGGGTCAAATAATCGAGACTCTTTATTCTTAATTACATGTTTCCACATTTAGGCTACTTTGGTGTTGCCAATAATTAAGGTTCATTATTTTTATGGTTATTTATACTGGATTGGCAACATTAATGATAGCTAATTTTTTATTAATCGACACCTGTTGCGACTGTTTAATCATGATATTTTTTTATGTTACAACATGAATTAGGCCTAATTTTTATTGTTTGTTTGTGTGTGTGTTTTGAAGGCATTAGGAAAGTGGGCCGGCGGCCGGAGCAGCAGGGTCAGCCAGGGTCCCAGCAGCAGGGGTCCCAGCAGCAGGGGGGTCAGGGAGAGGCTCGTCCCCCAGCAGACAGGCGGCCTGACAGGAGGCCACCACGTGAACGGCGCTTTGACAAACCCGCTGATGATAAACCTGCTGAGGGTGGAGAATTCTCTGTTGAGAAGTGAGTCATTGGGCCATGTTTATGTAGTAATACAACGTTGGTGGTTGGTGTTATCAAGTTTGCTTTCGAAATGAATGATGCACTAGAAGTCTGATCTTTTCCGTTCTCGTTTGAATTTTATTGTACTTATTTAAATGGATCAAAATGGAGTATCATTATAGATACTTTACAGGGATATTTCAGAGGCAAAACAAGATTTCCCAGTGTTTTACTCAACCTCAAGGCATCCTGAAGGAATATGACTTTCTTCTTGAAGAATAATGCAGTCAAGAGTTGTAATACCAGGTATAATTTTTCTTCCAAGCGGTAGAATGGGGGGCCATTTTTTTTGGTCATACATCGATCAAAGTACTGCTTGACACGGCTCCGTCTTCTGAGGTCTTCTGAAGCGAATCGATGCGTTTGTTGAAGAGAAATTATATTGAAAGCGCTTTTAATAACAATGTCTATCTTGAGTTATCCCTCGGCTGTGTGTGAACAAGAGGCTTGTTTTTCCGTAGAATGATGGTTTCGAAAGCTCCCGCACAGAGGAGACGGTATACTATTGGTACAAAATGCCGCATTCGTAACCGGAACTTATGACTGTGTCAGTTGCCGGATAAACAAGCCTCAAATTCACACTCAGACAAGGATGATAGAAGTTAGACATTAAAGTTAATAGCATGCTCAATATGGATATTTCTCTTAAACAAAGCATTGATTTTCTTCAGAAGACCAGTGTTAAGACCACCGAGCCATGTCGAGTCGTTCTTTGATAGATGCACCTCTTTGGAGCTTCAAAAATTGCTACCCCTTTCTACCACTTGGAAGAAAAATGATACGTGGTATTATAACGCCGTCTGCATTATTCTTCAAGAAGGAAGCCATATTCAGCCAGGATGCCTTGAGGATGAATAAAACATGGGAAAAGTTTTTTTTATCTTTAAATAATTAGTAATTTTTCAAATGCTGTGTGTTTTGAATCTAGATCATAATGCATCTCAATAACTAAATACAATTAAAATTGTCCTACATCAGGGCCGTCGGTGACAGGCCGTTCCGGGGCCGTGGCGGTCCCAGAGGAGGGCGTGGAGGCCGAGGCAGAGGCGTCGGCAGGGATGGCTTTGACTCGCGTGGCAAACGTGAATTTGACAGACACAGCGGCAGCGACCGATCGTAAGCGATTTTGAATCCACTCGTAATGACGTAATTGAGCTTGGCTGTGACATCTCAAAGCTAAGTGTTAGTTTTTGTTTCAGCAGCATGAAACCAGAAGAGAAACGTGGAGGCAGCGGATCGCATAACTGGGGCACGGTAAAGGATGAGATGAGGTCAGTGGAATATCGGACACATCTAGCATGATTGTCATTTAGAGTTATAGATGGATTTAATTCGCAAACCTATTTAGATTTGTCAAGTGTTCAAACCTGTTGTCCCATGTAAATTTTTTAAACGTTGGATGCATTTTTTTTCTTTTTGTAGTGAGCTTGACCAATCAAATGTCACCGAGGACACCCCTGAGGGAGAGGAGCACCCACCTGCTGACTCTGAGAACAAGTGTGTACACTCACAGCTTTTAATTAGAATGACACTGCTGAGTCATTGCTCAACGTTTGCTTCCTGTTTGATTAAAATATTCTGCCACCTATTACTAAAAATAGCCTTAGGTTGATTTTGGAACATTTTGCACATGCAGGTGTAGAATAGAGATATTTCTTCTGACTTCACAGATTGAAAGGCGTGTAGTAGCTCTAACTCAAATCATGTTTTTATGGGTTTCTCCCAGGGAAAATGAGGCTGAGGAGGTTAAAGAGGAAGGTCCTAAGGAGATGACTCTAGATGAATGGAAGGCCCAGCAGGACAAAGATCGAGCCAAGGTGGAATTCAACATCCGCAAGGCCAATGAAGGAACCGACTGGAATAAAGGATATGTTCTGCATAAATCCAAGGCTGATGATGAAGATGATGTATGTAAATCTAACAATCTAAGAATTTTCATCAAACCATAAATTATATAATGCTTCGTACAACAAGTTGCTGCATGTTGCTGGTTGGCAACTGATGCTTTATTTAGCAGAATTTATTATAAATTCTATATTTGTCAAACTATGTCCCCCACTGCACCCCCCTTTTGAGAACCACTTTAGTGCATAAAACAAATGTTTAAATAGTTTGTAGAACCTTCATGTTTGTGAAAAAATTATATCGTTCTGCGTCTGTTGACTTCCTATAGGTGTCTGCTGATGACATGTCTGGGGAACACCACTTCCGCAGGCCCGCTAATGACATCACATCCCAACTGGAGATTAACTTCGGTGACCTTGGCCGCCCAGGGCGTGGCCGTGGAGGTCCACGAGGTGGAAGGGGAGGTCGTGGGGCCGGTGCCACTAGACCACCTCGTGAACGCAGGCCAGACAAGGTACAGTTTCTTTACAGTAATTTCATGTTAAAGCAGGTAATTATTTTCATTTGTACATTGAAGTGCAAGTTTGCCCTTAGAGGATTTCATACATCTTTAAAAATGTCACTTGTGTTTTGAATGGGCAAAAGAGAGGGTCACTTTAATGATGATTGTCAATTGAAGTGCCCTAGCTGGATATTAGCACTTTCTAAGCGAAGTGTTTGATGTTTATTATACAATGTGTAGTTTATTTTTCATTTTTGACATGATATTTTGTGGCGAGGCAAGGGGCCTGGTGCAGAGTGATCACCCATGAATTGAACTAGGGCTTTTCTGACTGCCAAACATCTAGAGACTTGTTCACTGACTTGCCCCAACTACAATTCAGAGCTGCTGTTGTGTTGTGTTAATTGCTGTAATGACTTAAATGGCCTGTTTGTCTGTATCTGCTTTTAGGCAAGCGGAACATCTGTCCCTAATGTGGATGATCCAGAGGCTTTTCCTGCCCTGGCTTAAGCTGCCCCGGTGGTGCTTAGTTCACCCAGGAGGGTCACTCCTCCACGGGTGCTTGTCTACGAGGCTTGCATGTTAACGGATCCTTCAGCAGATGAAATGATGGAAGACTGTCATCCATGCCATTCACCCTTGAGGACTGAATTTTACCCGTTTTAGAAAAAAAGGAAACGTTTTAAAAAATAATAAAAAAAATGAAAAGAAAGGACTACTTGCTATTCTGAAGCAATTATTGGTTGAGGTTTTGTATTTAGAAACAAGGTAGCAGGGGATGTTTTCATACAGTGTTTCTTTTGTTGTTTTGCTTTTTTCCCAGAAGTTATGCATCGTTCATGGATACTTTTTTGTACTGCTGCTTGAAAATATGCATTTCCAAAAGTAGGTGTGAAAAGCTCACTGGGATCCTACGGTGTCACTTAGCTTGCTTGATTTTGCCTTAAAACAAGGCAGCCCTTTTTATGGAAAAAAAATTTATGGAAATAGACAGACGTTTTATTCAATAGAATTAAAGACCTCTGTCCTTAAAAGTGGCTTTAGAATTACATTAAATCTGAAATATTTTTGATTAAGTGAACAATTTCTGATTTTTACCTTAATGCCAAGATTTGATTCCGATGATTCAGTTGCACTCGCCTTAAGAAGTGTCTTATTGAATGACCACTTTAACGTTTAACACACAGCTTTTAAGGCCATTGACTCTGGTAACTCAGGATAGTATCATATTCATTAAATTAGCATTTAAGCTAGCAAGTTTACACACCATATTCTTGTTTACTGATATGTGAGCCAGGTTAGAAATAAACTCTGTTTAAGACATTTTCTTTCTGCCCCATTGCTTATTACAGTAGTGCTACTGCATATTTGACCTGAAAGAAACACCATCTTGTTCAGTGTGGAATTACTGAGTGCTTTGATAATGTGTGAATTCCAACCCTGCTATTAGACCTCTGTCAATAATTAAAAGATTGTCGATTCATACCAAGTTTTTGTGTGGACTTTTAACTTGAGATTTTTTTACGGTTTGTTTTGTCTGTGTTTTCTTTAATGGTATACGGAGTTATGTTCCAAAGTAACAGACAAAATAAAGCCCCCTTGTCTTAACAGCTGATCTGATATAAAGTACTGGCTAAAGTGCTGTCGGTGATAAAGTTGAGAAATAACCGGTCACTTTCGGATTATTGCTCATGCTGGGTTGCGTGTCACTTACTGTTGGTACACAAATGTAGGAACTGCTATTTCAGGAAACTGGATATACACTAATGCTTTATACTTAAATGGAAAATGTACTTGTAATTTTCTGCCAGGACATTTACAATCAAATTTAAAATGTGTCCTAGGTAAAAAAGTAGACACTAAGCACACTTACATATTGTCATACAGTGCTCTGTTTTCACAATAATTTTGTGTTTGATGGTATAGTTCACACAAAAACTGTATCATCATTAACTCGCCCATTTGTTAGTTCAAACCTGTATAACTTTGTTCTGCAGAACACAAACGAAAATATTTTGAAGAACGCACAAACCATTCGCCTCCTAACATTTTTTAAAAAATCTTAAAAATTCTAAGAACAGGTGAACTGCTGTAAAAATCAAATTTCTTCATACATTGTGCCTTATTTTATGGATTTTTTCATTGAACTACTGTTTTCACAATTAACGTTTACAAGTGTGAATTTTTTCGCAATTCCTTGACAGTAAGTAAATAGAGACAGAACATTTTGACACACAAAAACAGGTGAACTCATTAAAAAGGAGAGAAATATACTATATACACTGTAAATCCTGTATTTACCCAGAACATAAATGCTTTATCTAAAATATGGTGGGTAAGAAGATTATTTTATAGTCGGCGTTAACATTTTTTTTTAATGTTGGTACAGTAAATCACACAAGATCCTGGAAAAAACAGTTTATTTTGACAGTACAGCATACAAGACAGGAAAGTGTACCATAGTTTACGTTATTCTTTATTAAAAAAAAAATGTCCAGTGAACTGTGCACCGACATGTGCAGCTGCACTTCCGGCGACCCGAATTTCGAATCCCGGCACGTGGGCCTTTCCTGGCTTCTGATTCCCTCTCTCTCATCCCACAATTTCCTGTCTCACTCTCTGTCCCCACTGTCCTATCCATATAAATAATAATAATAAAATAAAAACGGTTTGATGTATGTTTGGGTCAAAAATCTTGTATTAGAGTGGATATGAGTACTGGCTCTGCCAGGATATTGATGCGATTGTCTGATTGTCTTTGACTACAGTATTGTGAGAGTGGTAGTGTTGTAGTGGAATGAATGGTTGCCTGTACAGTTTCCTGAAAACTTACTTCAGATAACAACATCAGAATGATCCTCCTTCATTTATTTACATCTATTCATCAAGTTTGTCAGAGATTGATAGTCTCTGTTTTCACACAATCAGCATAAATGGTTGTCGGGGGCTGTGTGTCCTTTAAAGCATGTTAACTCAAACCTGCTTTATTAAAACCTACAATTTGTCTAGAGAGCTTCTATTTGCAGGCACTCAAAATCTCTATATGATCTGCAGTCAACTCCCAACCCTCATGCCGAGGCTGGGCTTGTCTTTGACAGGTGTCTTATTGAACAAAATGTGTTGCGACTGCTCCAGCCAGACACCACAAATTGTCTTTTGTTTACTTTTCAGCGCCCGTGCAGGACGTTAATTAATCACAGTCTGGTCATATTTTAATGCCCTCGGAGTGTCACGTCCCATCTAGATATTCACAGCAGTTTGTTTTCACTAAGTCAAGCGTCAACCTTTCACCAGGTATAACCAACAGTTCTAGTAAACGGCTGCTGCATGGTAAGAATTCAAATTCATCCAATAACCTGTCCTCCTCATCTTCCTCTTCTTCCTCCCCTCCGCTTATGGCTCCATGAGTGCAGATGTAATCCTCGGTAATGTCTGTGCTCCTTGTGATCTGGGTTCCGCCAGAGGAGCTGGACTCTTGAGAGAAGCTCTTGGTGTAGGTGCAGATGACGCTGGAGGGATAAGGAACCTCTTCTACCTCCACGATATCTGGTTCCTCACTCATGCTGGAGTCACACTGGTGGTAGTCGAACTGCATTTCAAGTGACATAGAGTAGAGGGGTTACGAGTGTGGAAGAATATTATATAATATATTATGAATCGATGAAATAATATGTTTCTAATTTTAAGGTCAACAGTACTATCTAAAGTTTACTGATATCGCCGTTCCATACTGTACTTGTTCAATTGTTCGAATATTTTTAATTGTGCCACATTATGATTGGTCACATACAGTACGTTTGGAAGACATGAGGTTTTCTGTTGTTGACAAATACAAAGTATTTTAATGATGCCTACACATGCTGTCTAAAAAGCTCATTATTTTTTGCAACATTGCATTTGTGCACATACCTGCTCAATGGCATACTCCTTGGCACATTTGCTGTTTGCTGGATCTGGAATAACAGTAGGTTGCAGGCACTGACAACATCTGAAGCATCTATGGAAAAACATCCAAACACACATGGGAGTTTAATGAAAGTAATGATTGTGTTTTTTAGATCCAAAACATTCAGGTGTTCCTGACCTTTTCCGGAAGGAGGATAACTGGCAGATGCACAGTAACATTAGGCCTATGAGAAGAACGAGTCCACCGCCTAAGATCACTTGGGAAATAAGTTTTTCATCTGAAAGATGAGAACATGAGCTTTTATCAAACTGGGCCAAAGAAACAAATTAAATGAGACAAAACAGGCGTCAATTACAAATAGTCGACTAAGGTTCTGGATCTTTAATATACTGATAAATAAACAAACACATACAGTCTGTTGGTGTGCAGACCGATAGGTAAAATCCTCTGGGTCCCTCCCCAGCGACGGTCCAGGCAGTAACCCACAGTTTATAACACTGTCCTGGTGACAAACCCCCGATAGTATATTGTTTCTTTGTATTCTCCACACCTACAATTAAACACAAGCGCCACAATAAAGAGCTCATAATAAAGTCAAGTTGTTTATAACTCTGGTTTAGCCAAAATTATGGAACAAATTCATATAGAAATATCTGGACTTGCTGACATCTTTAAAGTCCAGATTCACACTTGTACTTGTTTAAGAAAATATTATGTGTTACTTACTGTAATGTTTAATATTTTTCGAATTGTCCTGCAGGTAAATGCTGTATTTTCTCAAACAGCCTCTAATCTTGCTTTGAGGGATTTTAGACCATTTCACCTGCAAGCTTTCACTCTCTTTTAAAATTAGTTCGAGCCCGGGACCCTGCTCTGGAACTGTGAAGAGAAACATTGTTATTGTTATTATTGTAAAATGCAATATCCAGAGATCAGGGAATGCTTATTTACAGTATGTCATACACATAGGCCTCCAACCTGACTGCTGTGTCGAAATGCCTTCGATGGACGCCATTACTGGGCCTGATGAGCGCAGGGCAGTAACTGCACACTGATAGCATTTTTTAGGTTGTAGATCTGTACAGACACCATGTGCAACATAGAGTAACAACAACTGTAAATCATTCTTCACGAAAATCAATGTGCAAAATTTGGTTTAATATTGATAGAACATATAACATTAAACTTGCCTGTAATGTTAGCTGTGGTATCCACCACTCTGATCCACTGAAGCTTTTCTTTAGCTCCAACTGGATACCAGTGCACTACATACTCAGTTCTTTTGCCTGTAATAGCAAGCATCGGCCAGAAGAGGGCAATACTTTCATTTGAGAGAATACGAGACACAACACCTAGAACAAAACCTGAAAAAAAAGAAACAGAAATATTAATTTTGCTTGATTTATCATATGCATTGAGTCATATTTCACATTAAAGTGATGGTTCACTCAAAAAGGAAAATTCTGTCATCATTTACTCATCCTCTTGTCATTTCAAACCTGTATGACTTTCTTTCTTCAACAGAACACAAAAAAAGATATTTTCAAGAATGTTGTTAACTGGCACCCATTCACATGCATTTGTTTTCTGTCCATTTAATAGAAGTGAATGGAGGGCAGTGCTGTTCGGCAACCAACTTTTTTCAAAATATTTTCTTTTGTGTTCTGCGGAAGAAAGTCATACAGGTCTGAAATGACAAGAGGGTGAATAAATGACGAGAGACATTTTTGGGTGAACACTTTAACTCTGAGCGAATCAACACTACACTTGTGTGACTCAATGTTCAAAATGGTTTTCTATTGCATTGCTGGAAAGCATGATTGAATACCAAGCAAGTGTGTACTCCTCTATGCTTACCTGGAGAGCGTAACTCAATAAATTTAGCAGGTGATTGACCCTTCGAGTTAGTGGCAGACACTGAGACTGAACATAGATGGCAACAGATGATACGACTGGTAATGTTGGGGGCCACAGTGGTTGAGTTCATCTTCTTCTGCGTCTGGACACTTATATTATATCTTCGAATCTTTCCTTTGGCTTCTGATTTGCTTAGTTTCTAAAACAAAGTATAAATCAATAATTTACTTTTTATCATAATACGATGATTCTTCACTTGTCCCGACAAAATGATCTTTGTGTTAATCTTTTCATATCACATCCATCATTGTCAACTTAACTTCTTAAAAAAGATGTTGGTTGATAAAGGATTCTGATAAAAAGATGATCAATAAATTATAATCTGTTTTTATAATGTTTCACGTTGCTGAAAATTCCATAGACGGAGCGAAATGTTGAATAACCTTTATGCAGTCCTAATTCAGTGTTGTAATAGGAGCTATATTTGCAAAACTAAATATTTAACATGACAGTAGACAATAATATTGAATCTGATAGTGTCGACAAATGTATCTGTTGATGACGCTATCAAATGTAACAAAGAAAAAAAGTCAGCAAAAACCTGAAGACTGAACCAAAAAAATGAATAATGAACACATGAAGATCAATAAATATCCCCCCAAAATTCTGTACATTCATGTCTAGTGAATCATTGCTGGTTCAGTTGAATTCTTCCGAATGCACAACAAACAAACTGTCACTGTGTCATTAACATTACAAAAAGCAACATCTCTAAAAGAGTTCTCAAATCCATCACTTCCTCGAAGCCCCTGCTAGATTTTTGTAAACTGAAACTTGAACGGCGGCTATCTTTTGGTTTCAGGCTAACACTGTTTGGGAAGATGCAATTCACACTTTGAAAGGCATTGGTTTGACCTTTAAAAGTGAGAAATGTTTGGGGGATGGTGTCCACAGATCTGTCCACAGAAAATGTGCCCTTGAGCTGAACAATGCAGATAAATGCTAATTTGTCATTGCAAAAAATGTATTTTGGTGGGTTAAGTGTTGTTGGACACTTGCCTTCCAAAATATTCTGAAACACGTTTCAGATTTTGGTTCCTGGATGTACCATACATCAAGTGGCTTGTCAGGAGCTAAATACGGAGAGAAGATGCAAAAACAAAACAATAGAAACATTTTTTAACCATCACTTAACGCACATATCAATTGAGCATAACCTCTTCATTTCTACTAAATGAGCTGTTCTTAAAGATATCTTGTTTTTCTAAAGTTACTTTTTAAATCAAAAAGGCATTGGAATTACCTCTACGTGAGGATTACAAACTTGTGGTTATATGACACATTCTTTTTGACAAATGCTTTAATCTTTAAACCGTTGATTAACGCCTGTAACGTGCGGAGAAAAAGCGTTCCAATCCTACGTCACAAGAGCGTTCTTATCTAACACCATCTTAGTTCTAAAGCACTCTTACCAGAACACAACATTCATTTGACTCCGCTAACAACTTCTGCCTGCTTTTAAAGTACACACGCAAACTGCCTTTGAAATCCCACACTGCCTATTTGATTTTTTTTATTACAAAATAGTTGTATGAGCAATATTATGTCATTACTTACCTTCCTCTTGGGTTTCTGCTTCTTTTGCCTGACTCCATTCGCTCCAAAGGCCCACTGTATGATTTATTTTTCTTCTGATCTGGAACTCGTATTTGGTATATGGACGCAGTGATAATATGTTCAAACTTCTCCCAGCATTAATCTGTAAATAAAAATAGTACAATTGGATGTGTCACTAACTCAACATTTGTTAATGACTTTAATTTAGCGTTCTGGAATACATATGGAGATAGGACTCTCTCAATGTGAATGATATGTTTACTTCATCATAATTGCTTTGTAAAGCATTGCATAGAATGATGCATAGAATATCTGCACCGACATTGGCACCAAGTAAGCAAAAATACTTTTTCTTTAAGCAAATTGTTAAAGGTCCAGTGTATGAAAATTGGCGGCATTGCAACCAGCGGCTCAATCCCCCCTCCCATTCGTAGCACTACGGCAGCTGAAACAGCACTAAGATTTCACCACGTTTTAGCTTCTTTTTCGAAGTAAAGAGTATTTACCCGGAGGTATGTAGACATAAATAGCACATTTTAAGAAAATAATACATAAAGCTTAATTATGTAAGGTCTTACATTTACATTTAGTAATTTAGCAGACGCTTTTATCCAAAGCGACTTACATGCGGGGTAGGCAATGGATCAAAAAAAAAGAAGACTGGTCTCATATAACCTAACACAGTATACAGAACCATTCATTCATTCATTCATTCATTCATTCATTTTTTTTTTTAAAGAGTATAGAATAAAATAGAGTCAGAACAGATCAGTCAGATGTCTTTATACACCTCTGCATTTCTACCAATAGGTCTTCCAAAAAATTACACGTTGGACCTTAAAAATACTCTGAAATAAACTGACGACCCATCCCCAAACTCATGTCATGGGTTGGATCTTGCCAAAATTTA
This sequence comes from Triplophysa dalaica, assembly GCF_015846415.1. Taxonomy (NCBI): domain Eukaryota; kingdom Metazoa; phylum Chordata; class Actinopteri; order Cypriniformes; family Nemacheilidae; genus Triplophysa; species Triplophysa dalaica. Next base: position 16,511,104 of record NC_079547.1, read on the forward strand.
ACTAAACCTTTTTTCGTTTTCAATCAAATGGAAATCTTAGGCAACATCTAAACACTTCTGTTTGCTATACTAATAACAATGAGATTGTAATCATATTTCTGATACAAATTCATTCACACAGAATAATGAAAAGATACATTGTGGGAAGAATAGCACCAAGTCAGCGGTTCAGTTTTTTAATGATAAGGGCAAAGAAAAAACCCTTTTGAGTCATCGCGGAGGGCTTGTGGTTTGACAACCTGATGTTTTGTGGGTTTTATGTCATCATGAATTATCTGCAACTCCGCGTTTTGCTTACCAGTTTTACCAAAACAGATGACTGATAGATCCGGAGATAAAATTAAGTAAAATGACTATGATTTTGTAACTGAAGATGCTCTGATCAGTATCATACTTTGAACATCCAAGTTTTATTACGCATGACATTTTGCTGTAGCTTTTGCAAAGCAAAAGTCATAGGTTCAATTTTAAGAGAAAATTCATACTGATAAAATGTGTGCTTTAAATGCACTGGAAGTTGATTTGGATATAAGTTAATGATAAAAAATTCTGGGTTATATTCAACCTAGTGTTGCGTCAAATAGGGACAAACACAAGCGTTGGGTTGTATAATAACCTATGCAGAGTTTCAACGCAAGAATGCTGGGTTGGTTTAACCCATTGTTGGGTCAAATATAAACATTTTCTGGGTAAATTTATCCCAGTGGTTAGGGTTTGTCCTTTTTTTGACCCAGTGTTGGGTGGTACAACATAATAAATTACATTTTAGAATCAGACATTGTACCTGGAGGCTCTCCCAGATCACATGTTTCACTCTGTATTTCACTTCAACCAAGTTCATGCTGTGATTGTCTGTGTGTAGGTGGCACCGTCTGGAGAGACATTCGACATGACTGATATTAGGCCTTGAGGGTTTTACTGTAAATAAACAAAAAAGTAATTAGTAATACTAAATAGGTCAGTCAAAACAATTTTAGTGCTGTTTGTGTTAACAATAACCTCAGTAGGTTTGTGTAAACCCAACCGATTCTGTAAAGGTGACCTATTTATTTTATGAAATCCCCCAACCCAGAGCACTATCTCTTAAGCAGGTGTAAGACAACAAAACAAGCGATAACCGATATGTTATTGCGAGTTCTTGTATATATGAGTACATTTTATTTGCACTTTAGTTTAAACATATCTGTGGTAACCCACTGCATGAGAACATAACAGTGGAAATTTCACACTTTACAAGGTAAAACCATAAAAGCACGCAATCCGGATACATTTTTCCCCTAATCACGGTGCACAAAAAAAGAGTTTGGCTTTGATTTTAAGTCGAACAGCATTTTTTTATGTGTATGAACAGAAATTTGCTTTCACTCTAACCGTTGCATTTAGATGGACGTAATGCAAACTCTACCATTTTAAATGTTTAAAACTGCATTTTAGAGGTTAAAAGAATACGGATTACAAATTAAATTATTTTAATTTAGGTATTATTTTTACCTGATTTAAATATTACAAATGAGTTAATCCATTAGCTAACAAGAACTAACAACAATATTTCAACACCATTTATTAATCTTAGTTTATGTTCATTTTGAAGCATTTACTTATACATTCAAAAGTTGTAACATTAGTTAATGCACCATGAACTAACATGAATAATTGTACTGATATTAACTAACATGAACATTTATAATACATTCTGAAAAACTGTTAGTTCATGTTAAAGGGATACTTTATCCAAAGTGGAAAATTCTGTCGTTATTTACTCACCCTCAGATTGTTCCAAACCTGTTTATTTGTAATATCTTTGTTCTGCCGAACACACAGGAAGATATCTGGAAAATTGTCAAATCTAACCCCCATTGACTCCCATAGTATTTATTTTCCCTACTATGGCAGTAAATGGTGAGTGAGATCTGACATTCTTTCAAATTTTATTTTTGTGTGTTCAGCAAAACTAAGAAATGTATACAGGTTTGTTTAAAATTTTTTACAGGAACAATCTAAGGGTGAGTAAATGATGACAGAATTTTAGGTGGACTTTATTTTACAATACGTGTAACCACTGAATAGTGTACATACTTACCTAAGAAAGAACTGGGTAGTATAAGGTAACTACATGGTATATGTATAGAATAGATTCAGGGTTAGTACCTTGTTATTACCCAGTTATTATATAAACTGTAATAAAAACACAGTATGTACAAGGGAAACAAGATTGTAAAATAAAGTGCTACCGAATGTTCCTTTTTGGATGAAGTACAGTATCCCTTTAAGGAATTTCCTAATGTTAAAAAATTCAACCTTATTGTAAAGTGTCAATAGTGTCAATATAGTTTTTTACCTATGTTGCTGAGGATGAAGTTGTGTGGGCCTGATGCATTTGATCCCAGGCCATTTGAGACATTGAGCCTCAAAGTGAGTTGTGACATTGAACCAATGATGGGGAATGTGGCAAAACAAAATCTTGAAGAGTTCATCACACTCCTGTAGAACTGGGGAGGGCCACCTAGTACCCTGATAAAAACACATTTACATAATTTAGCATTCAAAAGTTCAATGTCAAAGACATATTAAAGACTCATGTTTGTCATATGATTTCCAAACTCAAAGATCTTCCCTGGAATGGCTATTTGAAAACTCTTTTGAACTTACCATAACTGACATGTGGTCGGGACCTTGGTATCCCTTCCTATTTTCCAAGTGCATGTGACATTGCCAGATTCTGTTTTTCGAATGCAGGTCAGGTTTTGTGGAATGTCTGGTGGATCTGAAAAAGACATTTACATGACTGTGTCTCACAAGGAATTTGCTTTAATACATTCATTTATTCATTTGGCAGGCGCTTTTATCCAAAGTGTTATAAAAAAATCACTTTGAATGTTATGCAGGCAGTTACTGTAAGTTTCATCTTTTCATTACATTTGTCCACTGGTCCGAATAACTTCATGACAGCTGTCATGGTTTTAGTTTCAGATGACATGAAACTTGGTTTTGTTTATCTCTCAGATCATATTTTGTTACGGAGGTCATGCATAAAAAATGGCGTCATTCTATGCATGTAAAAGCCTTGTTTTAAAAAATAAACCAATTTAACAATTAAATGCTGAGACTTTTTCAATCATTTCAGTAAGAAATTTCCCTGACATTTTAAAATACATATTTTTCATGATTTCCTGCAAATAACTTTCACTGCTAAATCCAGCTTTGCCATGAATTGGTAAAAATAAAGAAATATTACAGAAAGTTAGAAAGTATGTGCTTACATCCTGGAGCGATGTCAATTCCACATGGTTCTGGATCTTTGTTACATTTACAGGTGAAGATGCTTAACTTTGTTAAGTTCTTAACATTCACCGACACCACATTTAAATCTGGTGATTGATCATGCTTAATTTGTTCACCGTCTCGAAAAATGATTTTTGAGCATATCTTGTTAAAGAAACAGGAGACGGTTAAATCCGAACCTACAAGGACTTCTTTGCCCATGTTTGAGCGGGCAGTGCACACTGGATCTGCAAGAAAACAGAATACATACATAAAAAAGTACAGAAGCATCAAAATGAATGTCACGATAGACTCAAATGAATGTATCAAGGCACAGAGGTGTCGTGCACTCCATTAGAAATAGACTAGTTGATGGTTACCAACAGTGTTCAAAATACCCTTTTTACTGCGCAGAATTAAGAAATTCATACAGTTGTACACAATAAAGTCAAGTTTGGAATGACATAAGGGAATATGCTGAAATGAATTATGTTATTTTAAGACATTTTTGATATTTATATCTTAGATCTACATAAAATGCTCGGAGTCCACTGAGACAACCGGTGCAGACAAGATTATTATATTTAGATGATCTATCCCTTTAAAGGAACAGTTTACCCAAGTTTATTATAACAAAAGTAACTTAACCAAGAAGTAATTTTTTTGATGGATTTGTATAACCACAGTTTGATTGTAGTCATCATGGCTAAATAATGGATACTACAGTGTGACCAGGGTAAATGTATGCCTAGCTCTATGTACAACAAACATAACCAATAAAAACTATGTTACTAGTTAAATCATTTTCGTAAGGGATATTTCACAATAGTATAAACAAAATCCGATACTGTGGTTGATCTTTGGAAAAATGACATAAATGCAACGTAAATAAATTGCCATCATAAACCTATATCAATGCACAATGCCTTTCACTTTCTCACTGTTTGTGCTGGTTTCAATAACACATTCATAAGTGTAGATAACAATAATTTTATCTTACTTCCATGTGCACCTGCAGCCAGGATTAACAGAAAAACGAGCATCAGCCAGACACATTCAGGAGACATTGGGCTCCAGCTGCAGATCAGGCAAACTCAGAAAGTTCCTCGTGCTCTGCGGGCAATATACGGAATTGTTGTGGATCGGTAACACATCCTCCATAGTTTCTTTCCATCTTCAGAAATTCAAATCGCATGATCAATGAGAAAGATCCGTAATACTATATTCAAGACCACAAACGCTCATTTGAATCAACGAAACACACGTTCAGCTCCGCTCATCATCGTGATGGCTCGGATGTAGTTTGACGCGTCGCTATCTACAGGCTATTAAGTAGTAGCCTTCTCAGCGCTTAAAGCCACTATGTTGTCATACTGTAGGGTAACACATAACATTGCACTTACCCCTGCCCATGGGACAGAAATGTTGAGCTTGTTCATTTGCGCTGATGGTGTGTTTTAATGCGGCGGTGTTACGCTTCATGCGCATCTCCTCCCTCTCCTCAACTGAGAAGTGAGAGGGCAAGAGTTACTTGCGTAACGTGAAATGAGTAATGAGTCAGTAAGCCTGCACTTTGTATACAGTTACCTGTCATGTAGGCACAAATGTCATATTTTGTCTGGATTTAAACAGATAAACGCCCTTGACATTAAATAGGCGAGGAGTAACTTTTCCGGTGTTTAAGACTAAAAAGTGAAAAAACCTTCAGTGGGCAACACCATATACTTATGAAACCTTAGCTATTAAACAAATGAATTTTACGTACAAAAAAATATGATCTAATAGCAATACATTCCTACAAGTCATTCATTTGTATTTCTTTTATTGTATTTGTGTCAACGTCAAACAAGATTCCCCCTCAAGGAAAAACAATGTAGGCCTAACTTATAGATACTACTTACTCATCTCTTTAGCCTTCTGAGGGATAAAGTTTTACCAAATTTGCCAATTACGACAAAACAGTACGTCAAAGCAACTTATGAATAGAATTTAAAGGAAAATAATCTATTTTGAACTATTTTTGATTTGATTGGCTCTCTGGGATACAAAACAATAAGTACATTTCCAAAAAGTCATTTGCAACACGACAGGGGTTTCATTTTCTACGTGTAAAGGTCAAAGTTTTTTTTACCAAGTTGTGGTGATGTGTTACTTCTCTCAGCCTATACAAATATTTATTCCTGTTTTACACATATTACGAATGGAATATAAACCTTAACATGAACTCACACAATATGCACGTATTCTAACAAATGTTGTCTTGGTTAGAATCAGAAAAGAGCCAAAAACTTTTGTAAGGTATGAGGCTGCACCCCCAACCCTCTCCCTGTACCTCACACATCATCTCATCATGTGTCATCTATACCACAGTACTAAAGTGGAAATTTGCTATGATATCATTTATGCAGAGATCATGACACGTGCTGTGAATGAGCTCTCGCGATGTTGAAGTGTATTCTTAAGAGCGTCATAAGACATTTCTCAGGAAGTTTTAAAAACAGCTTTGTGGTGCAGGTGTCTCTGCAGGGCATCAACTGTTTACAGAAATACACCTCTTGGGACCCACTGGCTAATTGCACATGGCAAAAATAACATACTAGGTTAACAAGGTTAGACACGCCAAATGCAGATTTACAAGTTTGAACCAACTCAGATTGTGATAATGATAATAAACAGAAACCTTTTTACCATGTAAAATGCATGCAAGTGGTTTAATTTCAGACGTTTTCAGTGATTCCAAGGGAAAGAACACTGAGCAAATTAAAATCACCATATTTTGTTAAACTTAAGCCATGAATTAAGGTGTCTGGGCTCAATGAACTTCATAACAGCTGCACTTCTGGTACAAACATTTTATGTTGCTGATATTTCCTCCTTTAGTGAGGAGGATACATGTTGTCCCTTGTGACCGCTCAAGGAGTCTGAACTCAAAACTATTTTTAAAAACTCACCACATATATAACAGTTATGATACAAGCATGTCAGTGTCATGGTTATTGTAGACAAGTGTCCTGGCTGTTTATTAAAAGACATGTATCCGTCATAACATGTGATTTCTGAGTATTTTAGTAAGACATTTTTTACACTTTTATGCAAGTGAACTATTAGTATCTTTTAGAACAAAAACAAGAGTATACTTTCGGTCTATATTTTATGTACTTCGAAGAAATATACTTAAAATAACAATTGGGATTCTTGATCTATACTGACAGAAAAGTATATTTGTACATAGCTGTAAAGTAGCTGTGCACTCAAAGTTACACAAAAATATACTTAAAAGTCTAAAAGTTAAAACTAAAAGTGGGTCAATTTGATACCAAGTAGTATTGAAATAGCGCACGTAAAATATTATACTTACCACAAAAATATAATATTTTAAAAAAGTATATATTCCTACTACATAATGTAAGGAAGCGCATGAATCGCTAAGGGAGATTTACAGATGTGAAGTACAGTAAACATCAATGCCTCGATATGTTCATTTCTGTAAAAAGTAATGCTTAAGGTTTAAGTCCTTGTAAGTGCAATTTAGTTTGTATGTGGTCTTAAAAGAGTGTTCACATTATGGCAAACATGGTAAGTTTAAATTATGACAAGTGATAGTTCACTTAAGAATGAAAACTCTGTCATCATTAACTCTCCCTCATGTCATTTTGACGCTTTATGACTTTCTTTCTTCTGCAGAACACCAAAGAAGGTATATTGAAGAAAGGTGGTAACAGCACTGGCCCCCATTCTATTGGATGGACACAAAACCAATGTAAGTGCACGGGGGCCAGTTAATAACATTTCTCAAAATATCTTCATTTGTGTTCTGCGTGAGAAGGAAAGTCATATAGGTTGTAAATGACAAGGGGGTGAGTAAATAATGACAGCATTTTGTAAGTTTCGGGTAAACTTACTAACTAACTAACATCTCCTATATGCCGTATCATTTAACATTATTTCTAGCATTGGTTCGGCGTTCCAAGAGTGCTTCTATTTCTTAAAACAGCACTAGAACAGTTCACAGTTTGAATTACGCTGCATGTCTGTTCGCAGCATTCCAACATCACTAGTGTCACCAAACTAAATATTGACTTTTCAGACTCGCACAATTGTCCCTTTACAAGCAGGAAGTTCAGCCTCATTGCTATGTTGTCTTGATCGAGGCTCGGACAAATGCATCCTTCATCTTTAGATAAAGATGTCAGTGACGGGACACTTCATTACAAAAGAGCTCCTAATCCTCTTCTTGCAGAAAATGAAAACAACCCCCTTGTGGGGAGTATGGACTAGAAATAAGGAGACAGCTCTCTAGGTCATTAGGAAGTACAGTTTGGCTTATGAATGATCTCTGCTCTACATTTCGTGTTTCCACATTCCTCTTATTCTCTTTTATTCCTCCATCGTTTTCGTTTGATTGAGGGGTTGATAGAAAGCTTTCAAGAACGCTTAAGGATCCAAGACTTCCGTCCATAGGTAAGATGCTATTGAGGGGTCCAGGTATCACAGGAAAGCTGCTTATATCCCAACTAAAGTCATAATGCAGATGTAATGGAGACATCAGCGACTGGAATTGATCCTCCTCTTCTTTTACCTCTTGTTCTGTAGTTTCATAGACTCCTTCTGTTCTCTGTGGCTTATAGGGACATTCAATACAATTCTGCCTCTCCACGGATATTTCTGGGACATCCTCATGAAGTACAGTTGGATAAGAGTCTTGCCGCTCCCAGGATTGAGTAACTTCTTCAATGGGAGTTAAGGGAGGATCACTGTCCCCAGGAAAAGGTTCCCATGGATGGTAGCTCTCATCCTAACACCAAACAAAATAGCATTAGGGAATTTGGTCACATCAAATATGAATATGAAAAGAACATTACGATATATCATATCATTATATTTTATGATATTATTATTCACAAATGTTAATACAATATGGAGAGTGAACAACAGTTTCGAAGGGATAGTCCACTCAAAAAAAAACAATTCTGTCATCATTTATTCACCTATATATTGTTCAAACACTGTATGAGGGTTATTTTCAGTGGAACTGAAAAAAAATATTTTGAGTAATGTCTTGTGTCCATACGATAAATGCTTTCCTGTAGCTCAGTGGTAAGAGCAATGCGCTAACAACGCAAGGTCGTGGATTCGATCCCAGGGGATTGCACATACTTAGGAACAAAGATGTAAAGGATAATGCAACGTTAGTCGCTTTGGAAAAAAGCGTCTGCCAAATGGATAAATGTAAATGGTGCCCAGTGTTGCTTGGCTTTCCAACAACATATCAAATGTTGCCTTCAAAACATCAAAAGGCTACCTTCAAAATATTGTCTTTGGTGTTCTGTAAAAGATTCTCTCAAGTTTGGAATGAAATGAGGGTGAGTAAGTGAACATTTAAATTATTTGGGTGAAATATATCTTTAAATAAAGCAAACCCTTACAGGCTGCCATATTCCTGTAAACCCCAAAATAAAGGTGTGGCTCCTGCTCAATGGGGTTTGTCACAGATGCACTTCTGATACACACATTTTATGAGTTCTAGTCAACTACACTTCCCCTAAAAACTATTAAGTGAGCAGACAGGTTGTCCCTTGTGACCGCATAAGCAGTCAGTCAGTCACAAAAGCAAAATGTAAATCATAAATGTGAACCTGCCTGTGAAAACCAATCTAAATTCCTTTTTTTCCACATAATAATAACAAACTATTCCAGCGAGTAATAAAAAGTTTGGATCGCGTTTGTTCCCGTTTGGTGTGAACCCAGCATTAACCTCCAAGTCGTACATTGAAATCCTAGAACGCATCCTATCCTTTTCTAAAAGTGGTTTTCACAGGCAGGCTCACAAATGTTCACGTCCAAAGCCAAGTTAGAAACAGTATAGTCTGTCAATGTAATGCATATTGTAGTGAAGTATGTGAAGTAAGTGAAGCTGTTTATTAAATGTACAAGAAGAAGGATCTTCTTTTGTGTTCTGCAGAAGAACGACAGTACAGCTTTGAAATGACATGAGAGTGAGTAAATGATGAAAGAATTTTGGGGTGAACTGTCCCTTTAAATCATGCAAACACTTTTTATCTTACAATAACCTGGAACAATCAGTGCCATCAGAAACATACACATAAATGACTCTTTAGGTATAAAATTATTACCTTTAGTAGTTTTATAGCGTTGCTATTATCAAATTTAGGCAAATTCTCAAAAAGCCATGTGACTCCCATAGACATGCACATCTTCATCATTCTGTAAAAATATATTTTTTTTAAAACAAGATACACAGTTAAACAAACATAACGTCTTCACCTTATCCCTATGGTAAATGTGTTTATCACCTGTGGCTGTGACTGTAACACTATGAAGTAAACTACTACAGACATTAACCACATAATGAAACGCTGTGCAGAGAAACAGCAGTGCAGACAATGAGTAAAATCATAACTTCCTCATTCAGCACATCACCTTTGCCGCACACATTTTAGATACATCAGGTTGGCTAGGATCACTATAGGAACAGCAGCCACCAAGCAAATTCCAGCTACCATTTTATCTGCAATGTTCAGAAACAAAAGAGTTGGTATAATAATTTTATTAACATACACTAATGTTACACTCTATAACTGTTGTGTTAAAAACAACACAATCTATCATAATCTAAAATCATAAATGTCCCTTTTATGTGTTAAAAAATACTTTCCGGACACAGATTAGTTTTATCCAGGACTAGGCCTAGGACTCGATGCGACATGGCAAAAGAACATACTAAAAGCTGTTATGAGTAGACACCGTGTTAGTTAAATTAGAGTATTTAAGTCATTTTTAAAAACATACTCTGCAAAAAACAACATTATGTTGTGCATCTTGAAACAAAGCAATCACACTGATATATTTTAAGATGTGTCAGTGCCAGTTCTTTTCGATCAAGACACCTACATAGTGCCACACAACATGCAAAAGACAATAGAATCCATTATAATTTTACATTTTGTCAACACTGTATGCGGCGCGACATGATAAACCGATTAAAGGGTTTAAAAACATTGGTCTTCCATTTTTTTTTTTTATACTATAGCAAAGGATGCTCCAGAAATGTCAGTATCTCACATTCTTCCATATATCTTTCTTTGTGTTCAACCAAACAAAGACATTTAGACAAGTTTGGAACAACTAGACAGAGTAATTCATAACATAATTTTCTGTGGTGAACTACCACTTTAAGAACGAGGCATTTGTCATGTCGGTAAAATTGTGTTAATGTGATTCCAAATTCCTTAACACAAAATTGTGTTGTTATTTAATACATTACTTTAAAGAGTGTAGTGTCGATACTTGTAGAAGCAAACATTATGCACAACCCATACACCACCTGCATTGACTTGTTTTTACATTGGTGTTGTTTTACTCTCTCATCAGGTACCTGTTATGTAGCCTGACACAGTCTTCCCACATGTCAAACTCCTGTCAGAATAGCAGGTGGCGGCTTTTCCTTTGGGTCCTTCACCTGCAGAGTTCCATGCCGAGACCAGTACGTCGAAACTTTCCTGCGGATCCAGAAGCTTCCATTTTTGAGATCTTGGAAGTGTGTAGGGTAGAGTTACTGCGGTAAGAATGCACAACATAATGACACAACCATACAGAGATGAAAACATATTCTAGTGCAATATGGTGCTCACAACATTAGCGGCACCAAAATCACCGTCTATCAATTTCTTAATAATAGTTATATTAAAGGGATTATAACGTGCAAAAATGTTTTTTTCTGTGTCTTTGGTGTGTTGTATTTTACCCATGCATGTATTAGACACAAAAATTTCCAAAAAGTCGTAACAAAAGACGCATTCTATCAAAAGCGAATCCTCACCCAGACCTGCCTGAAACGCCTCGTGTAACCACAACCCCACAAATCTACGTCAGTTTGTGATATGATTTGACTAAGAATGCCCATATGTACTGTATACGCAAGTTAGGTGGGCGAACCTGTCAGTACAATTGCTTCGGAACCTGATGTTCCAAATATGTTAAGAGGTATTACATTCCATCACTATCACTCGCTTGCAGTATGCGACCAATCACTACGCACTGGTTAACTGGCCAATCATAGCACACCTCGCTTTTCCAAACGATGGACTTTGTAAAAATCTGCACGTTTCAGAGAGGCGGGACAAAGAGGAGATACAAACATGCACGTTATGTGGAATATACAGTGTTAATGAATCTTAAATCGTGTTTACATATTGCATAACATCTAAAACAAACGCTTATATTTATTTTAGCAGTGTCATATGACCCCTTTAAGATTTGCTTCCCTAACAATGTTCAGTTTTTAAGTCTGCTTATGATAGTTGACAGTTAGCGATTAAGTCTCTTTTTGAATCATACTTTCATATCTGAATGCTAGTGAAGACAGTCAGTCTGAATGGCTTCAAGGTTCAGGGTCTAGATATGAACCCGTGATTCTGAATATAAGCCCTTGGAGTATTTGAGTCAAACTAATGTCAAAAGTCAAACACTTAAGTCAAACACTAAACTGTTTAACGGCTCAGTAGGGTGGGAATATTTAACACCTTTAGAAAACTGATGTTCTTTTTTCGCCTGCTATGCATTTCTCACCAACGTTTTTATACCACAAGATGTAAACAGAAGTTTTCTGACCACTTTCTGACCAAGTTCTGTTGTTTGTTTAAAAGTTTGGTTAAAGTAGCTTTACTCTGGAAAAAGTACAAACATTTTGCACATAGCCACATGTCTTCCGCTGCTGCCTCTACTTCCTGTCATGCCTCAAGCCACATGTTAAGAATAGCTGTTGGGTCTCAGTCAAGCCTGTCTTATCTGTAGCTCTAAGAAGGCACTAAAAAACACTGAAAGAACTTTATTTCATTGCAGTAATGACCAACTCTAGACAGTTTTCATACAAATAATTTTAAGATAAGACAACAGCTTTTATGTGTAGAATGCGCAACTACTGTACCCAGGCAGGACTACGCAGGGCGCACACCCACTCATTTATAAACCGCAGTATACTGTCTAATAGTTCGCTTCACCACAAGTATTTTATAAATTTAGAAATTGAAAGTTACTCTCATCTGCCTAAGAATGTGAGGCCTATCAATAACTATTTTCAGTTTCACTTCAAGTTGACATGAGGGGTGGTCCCAGTGATATAGTTTTTCCACTACCCATACATTTTGTTTTGCAGTTGTAAAATAATATCTCAACACCACTGTACAACGATGTCAACCAAACTGTAATTAAAGATGAAGTCAAAAGTTTTTTATGGGAACTATTTGTCAGCTCGGTAGCCTGTCAGAGCAAAACTTCCCCACATACTCACTTAAACCTAAAGTAAATGCAACTTTAGATTATTAAGGCATTTTAAATAATGCACTATTGTGGTCCCCATGTTAGATGTGTCAATAACTATAAATTCCAATTTAACCAGCTTAATACATAAAAAGTAAATGTTTTAAAGTGCAAGCAAAAAAAACACGTCAATCTCTGACAAAGGTACGTATGTGTAGAGGAGTGGGGTTACTGGAAGAGGATGTGAACATTTTCAGTAAATGGTGGAAAACCCTGTCGTCAAACTGTGGGCGTGACAGTGATGAGTATCAAACCATAGACAGGTAGATTTTTTTCCATTTGTTAAGTAAAAAGGTACACTGGACCACTTGTGGGTCAGTATGAAGACACCTGTTACTAAGCAAACACAAAAAACTAACATTTACAGCATTGTGATAATGCTGGCACAAAACTGCACACCACTGCTATAACAACACCAATGTCATTATTCATTAATAAAAGTAATATGCTACATGCGCCATAAGTGCCTTTGGATAAAAATGTAATGCATAAATGTAGATGTAGTGCATCACACTCCTCCCAGTGTCATAAACAGACATACATAGACACAAACCACAAAGCTCAACAAAAACAAGTGTATTACTCACTGTTCTGAATGAGCCTCTTGTCAGTGTGTCTCCAAATGTAAATGGTATAGTTTGTGATAAATCCTCTCCGTTTCTCTTGCTCTAATTCTTCCCATTGGAGGAGAACGTGCTTCTCCTCTACAGGAGTTATTGAAACATCTGGACCAGTCAATGGCTCTGACAAAATAAAAATAAAACAAACAAACAAACAGGAAGACTATGAGTCATCTATAAAATGATGAACAATAGAAAACAAAATTCTCTATAGCCTAGAAATTCTCTATCGTTGCACTCATGTGGAAATGTGCTTTTCTCATAAATCTTGTAATTATCTAAGTATTCATGTGTGATAAATTTGACAACTAACAGCTACCTTGACGAATTCTCTATCACTGCCCTCTTGTGGAAATGTTCTCGCCACACACAATATTTATAAGTGATACATTTCCCAAAGTACAGTGTGCCAGATATATTATAAAACATAAATTCAACCTTTTTTTATAGACTTGGTATTTCATAAAGGTTGGTTTCATTTAAGGTTTGAAACATAAAATTAGGCCTTTTTGATTCGCCAAATCCAACCTGAGAACTTAAATATATACATTTTGGAAATTCCCTTGTTTGACAACTAGACCCACAAACCTCATGAACTTACTCTCTTCTTTTAAATAAACTTGACCAAATGCAGGATCTGAAACTCCACTGGCTTCTTCAATATATAAAGAAATGTTATACAAGACACCAGCTTGCATACCTGGAAGTAGAGTTTAATAATAGTTTAAGGATTTTTTCTTTAATTCATCATTTAACCCACTTTCTTTTAAAGATCTGTACATCTAGAAATGGAATTGAAAAAGTTTTACCTTCAAGGTATGTATAACTGCTGTTTCCTGTTAATCTCTTCCATTGTAAATGCACTGGACTCTTATGCCATTGGACTACATAACCCATAATTCTTTCCACACCCTCTCTGTAATGAGTCACGTCCCAATCTAGACGCACACTGCCCCCTGGTGCTGGAGCTAAATATGTTACGATTGGAGCTGGTTTACCTGTAAAGCACATAAAACGCAATATATAAACTGCCATGTGGGGTAACAGATCAACCATTTTTTCTTCAAAGCCACCCCATTGTCCACAACAATATTTGAAGACCGCATTTATAATTTCTAGCTTGGCATAATAAAAAAGGGGGACTCTAATATTTTGAAATGTTTATATTTTTGTAGTTTTAGCATATTTTAATGCTTGCTTTGTTCAGTTCAAATCCTTTTAAGTTATCTTGAGTCCCACTTGGAAGTTTGTTGAAATTGGGTCCCAGCCACCTGTTTGAGAAGTGATGTATATGTCTTTTAGATCATTTAAATAAATAAACAAATAATTAAAGTTTTACCTGTATATGTCAAGCTGACAAGTGCTGTGGGGGAGGAGCCTGCAGATGTAATAGCATTGACATTAATCTCTGCCACTTCAAGGGGAAGCTGAAGTGTGTGTCGAGTGACATCAGTTGAGCAGTTCATTTCATGGACTTTTTCCTTTTCTTCATAAGATAATTTGTATTGTAACAAATTTCCAGTGTAATTTTCTGATTTATATGGCTAAAAGATACAGTAGAAGTGAAAATTCAACGCAAAGGAGTTCATGCATATCATAAAGATGTAAGGTTTAAAATTGCACTCATTGTTTTTTTATTATTTATTTTTAGTTGATTTATTATTATTTATTAATGACTTATTATTATTAGTCATTATCCCTTATTAAACCAACTTGCTAGCCAATTCACTGTGTTTCATACCAAGACATTTGTGTGACTCTGCACATCTGCCAATAGGTGTCACTATAGTTCTATTTCTAGATGTGAAATAGAATTATAGAGCATAGGCAGTGACATTATGTAGACATACAATAAACAATAGACATACGAATGGCATGTCTATTGATGTCTATTGATTTATTATTCAAGTTTTAATGCATTTTGTTAAAAAACTATATATACATTCAAGAAAGTTTTATAAGTGAATTACCTTCCACAACACAGTAACATCCTGAAGGCCATGGGAATCTTTCTTATTGATTATTCTCCACACATCCAGTTTGTGAGAGGGTGCTAGGGCACAGAATTGAAAACAAAATAATTGTAAACTCCACATAAACATATTTGTCTATAAAAATACATAATTGTACCAACCATTCTAATTCATGTCTAATGTATTGTGTTCTTACTTGATTTAATTTTAATATGTGAAATTCGATTAGGTATCATTTTGAATTACCTATTCCAGGGGTGTTTATGTTGAAGGGTTGACTCCACATGCTGCAGTTTGTTGAATTGACACACACTCTCAGCTCCAGCACATATGACATAAATGGTTCTAAGCGTTCCTGCATTAGTATGAGTCCACCTTGAAGCTCTGTCACTTTTCCCAGAACCTGATTTGTTCAAACAGCAAAATTTATTGTGATGGTGCCTTGATTTTAAACAAAAACTTTTGTCTTTTATTGCTTTTTTAAGCAATGCGAAAACAAACGCGATTATTACCCAGTCCTGATTATTGTCTACGCTTCTAAACCTTAACCTTGGTTTCAGCGAATCGTCAGAGCTCTCCCAACGTATTGTAGGAGAAAATGAGCCATTGTTAAACTCAACCTTTGTTATCTCTGGAGTGATGGGAATCACTAAACAAAAACAATATTTTCAATATCATTAAATTCAGACTGAAGGCAAATAACAATATGATTAAATCAAAACGAGAATATTTGTATCTCAAAGTGCCAAGGGGCTTCAGAAATGAGTAACTGCATCATTTGATCTCTTACCGCAGTTCAAAACTGAGAAGGTGAAAGTGGAGTTAGCCTCTCCTAATTCATTGTGTCCCTTTACATGCGCTTCATATGTTAAGGTTTCATTAAACACAGATCTTGGAATAGAGACATGGCCATTCTTCATTTCATACTGAAGGGATTGAGATGTCCACTCACTTTGCATTTGAGAAAGACATGGGAAACCAGAGAAGGAAAAAGACTTTAGAACTCGTATTGCATGCACAGACTGAGATTATTCATAAAGGTTGTCATGATTGGTAAATAACTGAATTTTGACTTTCTGGTACAATCTGGTATGATAAAATATGCAACAAGAACACCTTTAAGATGAAATTCACAATACACAAAAGGATCTTGGAATGAGGCCAACTTACTGCTCAAATGTTACTGTGTAGATGGTGGATAAATGTGTCTCAGTTGTGACTGCCATGGAGCAGTTCACATAGGCTGAATGTCTGTGCGTGACGCAGTTGAATTTTGTTGGCTTTAGTGGCGGATCTATAACAGAACATTAATTAATATCAGTTTCAGCAATAGCTAAATATTCATGATCAAAAATAAGTTTGTTGTCAACTACCATTTTCAAACAAAGAAGAAAAATGGTTAACTTAACCTAAAAATACTAAAGCAATTATTAATAACAATGTTATATTACAATCAATTGCACATTGTAGTAATATAAAATAGGCTACATTCAATCTAGCCTACTATGACACTATAAAATGCACAGATATAAATATAAATGTCATGAAACTTAAAATATTTACTGTATCTTAACTATTGATCTGTTAATCATAAACATTCATAAAGCAATGTATTTGAGTTGATTGACTTAAGTTAATTGTCATTATCTTCATAAATATGCATAAAGATATGAACCTACAGCCAGCTGTGAGATCTTGACCGCAAACAATGTGCCAGTTTTCATTCTGCTTCACCATGCAGAGGACCCAAGATTTGGACTGATTGACGACTATCTCAGTTTGTACAAAAAAGCTATTTTTTTTTTCGAAAATGGTCTTTCCATTGAAGGCTATGGCAAAGTGTTGGCGATACCTTTCAGTGTCCAACTGGCATCGTACTGTCAAGTTTGTCCCCAGATGAATGATGTTTGATTTGACTATTACCTTTCCAGCACATCTGATTCCGTAGCATTCTAAGCAGAGAGTTAAACCAAATAAGAATATATTATCTTACAAGATAAGATAATAAAGAAGACTAAATAAATATGGTGGTGGAAACTTATAATACATATAATTACAAATAAATCACAATAACTTGGAACAGTGCAGTTCACTCACCACACAGTTTGCAGTTGAAAAGGAAAAAGAACACCACTTGCCAAACTCCAATGATAAAATCCATTTCATTCTTTTGTCGTCTCGAGTCTCTATGTTTAATGGATAATATGTCAAGTATTTGTTTCGATATTTCATGTCTTGTTGTATTCTGTTAATTTTTCTTACTCCCCTAAATTATCACGTTCATATGCAAGTTGTGTAGGCAGCAGAACAAAAAGTGGGTTACCTTTAATACCCGCTTTTCCATAACCTCTTTTTTAAGACGTCACATAATGGTGTCACATAGTATTTCTGCACATGTCAGACTGTAAAAAACAACCCAGATGTGATGAAGTTTACCAGAAAATGGTAAGAATGTTTGTGACGTGTAAAAACCGTAAGCGCTGTTGTGAGCGCTAACTTTGCAAGCACAACATTTATGTCGACCTGGTTTAATCAAAGATACCTCGCTCTTTGAAGGGGCTATGACCTAGATTTGTGGTATTTATGAAACTCTGAGTCGTCTGTAGCATTTAGGCATCCCACTTTTTAAACCACCTTTTTACTCAGCACTATAAGCATAACCTTAATTATTCAAACCTATAACAGAAATGTATAAAAATGTAAATAAACATATCTGACCTAGAAGAATACACAGAATTTGATTTGATTTTTTCTCATTATGTTGTAAAAACATGCAAACCTTTGCTATGGCACATCTGCAAGCTTAATTTGTACTCTTTTGCTGAACTCCTTCATGGTCTGAAGCTACCTCGGTGGATAGAAGTGTCACCAAGTTTGGAAGACTTTTTTTTATTTGTTATTGCCATGGTTCATCCTCATCGGCTTGCTCGACAAGACTGCTAGGTTCAGAAGTGACATGTGTTATGACCCTTCAAACATCTGTGGAGGAAAAGATAATACACATTAATTTAGCAACTGATATGCGATGATGTCACATATCAAATGGTTTTCAATAAAGAAATCTGAAAATATCAATAAAATAATAATTACCCATGCAGTCCTCATACCTTCCCGTTCACATGCTCAGCCCGTGTGAACACATCTAGTCTTCCTGCCTGCCCCACTTTTTAATTTCCATCTTCAAAGTGCTATAACTGGGGAAACCCCTGTGGTAATAATAAACTTGAGATTCAGTGTAATACATGTACTAAGACTTAGTAAGTAACATGTTTATAATAAAATATAATAAAATTGAGAAAAGAGATATCCTTTTATTGACTGTAAAGGTATAGAAACTGAAAAAAATGCTGAAAAAATGAGGTTAGTTCCACAATATCAAATACAGTGGTGAAACTAACACATATAAACCACAAGAAAAGACAGACCTCTTAGTCTTAAATAATTAAAGAAAGAAGCAGAGACATTTCTCTTCCCAGTCAGTCTTCCCAACATCTTTCTTTCTATTTAAATAACTAACATATAACCGTATTTTGCATGTTAATCCAAAGTTATCTTAATAACTTTGTAACTGTTGAGTGTCACAGGAAAGCCATTTTATAACCATATTGTGCCCCAGAATTTTTTTTCAAAAGATCTAACATTTTCTTATACAAATCTTTAATAACTGAAATCTGACTTTTAATATAAATGACATTATTTTTTTGTTGAAACAAATGGAAAACCGTTTTAGGGTATTTCTAAAGGAGTGCAAACTTTTTGTTTTACTCACAGACATTAAGTTGCAACTTTTGGAAGTAATTACTCACATCCTTTTCCCTTTAAAGATACCTCGATTTCTCTTTTATCTTTTAAACCAAGACATATAAAGACCACCAAAAATATTTCCAAACATTACAAAATGACGACAAGTTGACGCACATTCATAAACATGTGGATTACAAGGGCGATACAATTAAAATGTTTTCAAAAATGTAACCATATCTCTCTGTGCTCATTTTGTAACACAACTAGATTATAGCCTGTGGTATTTTGACCTCAATTTTCATGTAGAAAAAACAGCCAGCACCGGCATAACTGAACTGCAAGGTTATCATAAAAATAGGATTTAGCTGCAGACATTTACATTGCTGTTTTGTCAAGGAACCTTAAATGTGGTAGCATAAACTAACTGCATTAAAAAACTGAAAACAACACAGAGCAACTAAATCAAACTACTAACTAGTGTTATGACCTGACGTTTAGGCCACTGGCTCTCAACGTCATACTGAATGAAAACCAATTTGCACTTTGTAGCCTACTTGGTATCATTTTATCTGTTTACCCCAACATGACCTGACCGTCCAGAATGAGCAGAATAATAACCCCGTGTTGCACATGTGCACGATTTGGCACGCGCCTTTTATTCTTTGTCTAACAATGTGCACTGTTGCTATAGTAACGCACCGACGCTTTCTGAAGCACAGTTTGTCAGTCGAAGCAAATGCAGCGGAGTGCCACCTGATCATTTGTTGCTGGTTACATTATAAAGGAATCTAAGTAAAAATGAACAGTAGAGGCACGACAGAAAAAAGTCTCTGAAGAGCAGACAGACACGGTCAAAAGTCTGGTTTGCAACAGTACAGTAAAGAGAAGACGAATCAGTGTGTTAACATTGCAAGCAAGCAGGTAAATGTCTGGACAAAAGAGTGTTAAGGTGAGTAAACGCCATTTTAGTCTATTGTTGTCTTAGTTTATGAATAGAAAGATTGAATAATTATAGCCCTACACATTTTGACGAGATCTATGAGTTAAACTATTTAACAGCAATGGTTGAGTGAGAGATGTGACATGGACTTTCTTGATCCAATAACCTTCTCTAAAGCCAAAATTAAAACTGCATTTGTAAATGTAGAGACATTGCTTATGCCACATACTTAATTAAAAAAGCAACAGTCTAAATATCTAAACCATGTTTACATTTTACATTTAGTAGCCTAAAAAACACGAAGAGTGTTGCTCCTGTTGTCAGCATGAAAGAGATCAGCAGCAAAATCAGCATTCGTCCTTTCACAAGCGACAAGGATCTGGCCGAGAGGAAGAGACCAGCGGTGACCAATGGTGAGTCATCCACTATCAGATCTTCTGCTAGTCAAAAATCTGCTGGTTATTTTATCGAATGTGACTTACTATGTTATAATAGGCACAATAAAATGGATATATTACATACACATTACAAATGTGTCTTTGTGTGCCACACTTTTTCCAACTAAGTTTTGCTGCTTAAAAATAAAATGTATTAAAATGTCAGTTTTATCAAATCTTATTGCTGTATACTGTCAACACATGTTTAACTAAATGTTCATGCTTTTACTATTAGTTTATACTTTTGTTTACAGTGAAAAAGGAGAAATTAGGTTTCATGACATTGAATTTAAAGAAGCAAGGATCTCTTCGACCTTACGAACCCACCCAACATAGGATGAAGTGGTCGAAAGAGGTGTTGTATTATGCAGACAGACCTCATTATATAACCTCTCTGTCTTATTTGGATGATTTTCAAAAACAGACCATCAATCTTATTCTTTGGAGGAACGCAGATTCTCTAATTGATGAAAACGTTTTTTAGCAGAAAATCTCTACCACACCACGGTTTAAACCACTAAAGACTCTTTATTTTTATTAAATTTCTATTGATTTCCGAAAGTGTTAAAAATTCTTAACTTGAGTCGACAAGAAAAAAAATTATCAAAATGGGGCGGTGTATCACTGTCGTTAATGGTTACCATCACAAAATGTGAAAAAGGAAGTGATTGAATCAAAGATAGCGACTGCTGAAAAGGTCAGCATTAATGCGTGAAAGTTAACTGACTGTGGATTTTTTTTAGGTGGAAAAGATGCCTACTTTAGATATCATAAAAAAAGTCAGCAGTTCTACCTTGGTGGGTGGGGCTCTTTCTAACACCAAAAAAACTCAACAGTACTCAAGCTCATCAAACAACAATAAAAACATGATCCTCGGTGCATTTATAGGCGAGTCTGTTTCTTGTAATGTGAGAACATCACACAATGACAGTCTTTGTTGTGGTATTAAGTCATTTCCAATATGTATTCAATCGCATGTGCTCTGCTCAAATAACATAAAGCTAAATGACTGTCATACTGTTTTATGTTTAATGCGTTATAAGAGTGTGGTAAGCCCTTTATACTACCAGGCTCAACTGGAGAAGTCATCTCTCAGTTTCATCAAGAGATAATGCTCAGAATTTGTCCTAGTGAGCCTTACAACAGGTGGGTCTTTTAAAACAAAGATGCTTTTATCTCAAAAAAGCAAGGATAGTTTTATGAATTGTGGGTGTTCCATTTATTTTGACATGTCTTTGACTTTTTTCAGAACAAAAAACAGTCCTCCTGAAAAGAACAGTAACAAAGACTTTGTTCTTGAGCATGTCCCACTTTGCTTTGATGATGAGCTGGAGAGACAGAATGTGAAAGTTCTCACAGCTAGACCTCCCACAGTTCACACTCTGCCGGTAAACACATTGTTTTTACTTGCGTATATGTGGATGAACCTGTAAACAACAGAACTCAGTGATCAAAGGTTTCCTTATGATTTCACAGATAGTCAGTGAGACCTACCCTGTGATATACAACACATATCAGTACCAGCACAAGCCCTTCAAAAGCCCAGGATTACACTTTCTGGAAACACCAAAGCCCCTGCTCCAGAATTGTTGTGTCCTAAACAATAAATCCCATTCTGCGGTCATAAGAAACACAGATTCCATGCAAGATCCACGCAGCAAGAGAATAGGTGAGCGAAGTATAGGAATTCCCTGTCCACAGAACAGCCCTTATATTGGGAATAAAACAATGAGGGCTCGTAGTGTACATGTGCTCTTGGCGGATGGAAATGTGACAAAATGCCCCAACAACAGTCCGATTTTCGTCCATCACCATGATATTACCTCACCTGGAGTGTTTTCCAACGACACCAGACGTCCACCAGTTCCTTTTTTCATACCAAGACAGAGAAGTACGCAGGTTCATGTTGGTCCGGTTGTCAATGGCATTAATCCCATTCCCAACCATTCCAAGAGAAGCCAATCAGACAATATCAATATGACTACAGGAAAATTAACCCGCTGCCGTCATGTGACACCACCACAATCCCAGAAAAGTGTAGCCAAACAGAATGGAACTGATTTCCTAGTAATCTCCAAAGCATTACAAAGCCAACAAAAAAGCGATCAAAGGCATGACTTCGATACCAAGCAACACTTACATGAGGAATTCGGGTCCAGCGAAATAGAAAAAACATCTCATAACTATGAGATGTCGCAAGTTACAGATGATAAACATTCTGGGTTGAATGACGAGAGCCTGTCCAGACCCAATAGCTCTCCAAAACATACATTAGATCAGGCTCCAGAACTAAGTACACTGGATGTGTTGCACTCGGTGGATGATAGCAACACATGTTCAGAAACCATGGGCTCGGTAAATGACAGTGAAACCCTTAAATCTAACCACGACATACAGTGGTCACATGCAATAAACATTCCAACAGCTGAAAGTTGCGAATAAAAACTTGAAAAGTTATATTAAGTTTTGTTTTTAATGTCAAGTGATTTATATTATCGATAGAATTATCTTGCTGCTCAGTTTGAAGGATGCTTGATCAATGCCCATAGAAGACACCATTTAACATTTATAGATTTGAGCAAGGCTAATAAAATGATTCGGTTGTGTGACTGTTCGATTTTTTAAATTGCTATACAATAATTCAAGATTATTTAAAATATTTTAATTTAAAACCACAATAATTTATTTAATTTAATGGTCTTGTTTTAATTTCAACCTAAAAATAGAAAGGGAGAGCAACTGTTTTTTTCACAGGCCTTTTTATTCTGTGGATCCCAACATTTATAACCCAGTCCCCCCAATATGTGTTTTGTTTGTTTTGTTTTATTTTAATGGTTGTTTTTTCCTTATTTTAATCATTTTAAGTCATCTTGAGGCCACCTAGTGGATCCCGGCACCGAAAAACACGAGTACAAAAAACACGGAGCGCACGTGTAGCCACAGGGCGGCGAAAGAGAGCGCCACTCTTTCACATGCAAATGAGAATGTCGTCACAGTATACGTAGCTTGGTAAACATGGCGGAAGTTCAGAGGCGTCAACGTGGGGAGGAAGAAAGGCGCTGGTGCCCCGAATGAAGCAATGTGAGGAGGGGGATGAAGAGGAGGGGATGGCGGACCAGAGTCTAACGGCATTTGTAAAGCTTTTGGCAGCAGCCTTTTACGGAATCAGCTCTTTTCTCATAGTGGTAGTGAATAAAAGCGTCCTGACCAATTACAGGTAAGAGCACGGAACTTGATATTTTTAGGCTTATCTTAACTGTCTGTAGATGACAATATTTGGAATAGTTGCCAAGTAAGTTTGCGGCATTATCAGTCTGGCTGGGATGGGCTGGGATTTTTGGCACTGTTAAAACATGCAGCGGGGGACTGAACAAATAAGTAAGATGGAATTAACGTTTAATAATGTGATACTATGCTTTGCTTTGAAAGTTTCCTTTGAAGTAACGTTACCATGTAAATACCATGACACTCGAGTACTGGTATTATGGTATTGCAATGTGATACCATTATTTACACCTTTTAAACGGTAGTGACTCAACCTTTAAAGCATTATTTTCAATTTGCCACTTTTTATTTTTATTTATTTTGAATGAAGATAAATAAAATAAATGTTGTTAGTTTGGTCTGTCAGTCAATGGTGTCATAATAATAATAAAATCTCATGATCAATAGTTCACACATACATGTGTAACATTGAATAAATGATTTCTATTGAAAGTATTTGGATGTAAGAATACACTCACTATTAAAAAAGATCTGGATCTTTGCTAAATTATATATATTTTTCCGACAGGTTCCCCTCATCAATATGTGTTGGCATTGGTCAGGTGAGTGTTGGAAAAACATTTCAGACTTCAGTGTTTTTTGAGAAAAGTTTTCCTCTCTTAACTGCACAAAGGACCATAGAGACATATTTGACATTCCTGTGCAGATGCTGGCAACAGTGGTTGTGTTACGGGGGGGAAAGGCCCTCCGGGTGATCACCTTCCCTGAGTTTGATAGGAGCATACCCAGGAAGGTAAGAAGTCAATACATTTTGTAACTTTTTAAGATTGTAACTTTTTAGATCTTTTTAAACTACAAATGGATAATACGTTTCTGTTTTGTTTAAAGTTCATTTGACACATACCTTTCTATGTTAAGTTTAAAAGTCACTTTTTACTGCCACAGGACGACAATGGTGTAAATGCAATCCATTTCGGGGGTGTTGAGTCTGCGTGTGACACACTGATGTTGGTTGCCTAATAACTGCTTCCTTGTATTTGCAGACATTTCCTCTACCTCTTCTTTATGTAGGAAATCAAATAACGGGACTCTTTGGAACAAAAAGGCTTAAGTATGATTCACCACCTGTTACATTAAGATCTTTTATGTATATGTCTGCCTTAGTTTCATACTAAATTAATGTTTGTATACATTTCATTATTTAATGTTGTTCATGTATTTTTCTCTTCCATTAGCCTGCCAATGTTTACAGTATTGAGGAGGTTTTCTATTTTATTTACTATGCTTGCAGAGGGGTTTTTGTTGAAGTAAGTAAAATTGCCAAGATTATTACCATGGTGTTGTTCCAGATGTCGCACAACCAAGTAATATATGGTATAATAATCATTGTTATTTCTTATTTTTCCAGGAAGACATTCTCTCGACCAGTTCAGCTCACAGTATTTACTATGATACTTGGGGCCTTTGTCGCAGCAAGGTAAATGTTCAAAGACAGGCACATTGTACAAGTTTACAATGATTCATTATTTAACCAATAGTGCTTAACCTTATCTCAGATATTACAGAATAAACATCTTTTAGCCTATCTTTTACTTTCAGTATTATCAGTTTGAAAGACTTGTTTACAAAGGAACGTTCCCTGTAAGGTTTAGCCTACAGTGAAATGTTGATTAATATTTACTGTCACACTGTGTTTGCCAAGTCCGTAATTCAATAGCAGCTTATCATGCATCATAAAAGTTGTACAAGGAAGACTTAAGAAGAAGAATTGTATGATGCATGCACATTTTTAATACCACGTGTGTTTTATCAGTGCTTTTTTGTTTCTTCTTCAGTGCTGATTTGGCCTTTGACCTCCAAGGGTACGTGTTCATCTTAATGAACGATGTCTTAACTGCTGCCAATGGGGCGTTTGTGAAACAGAAACTTGACTCCAAGGTAAGGAAAGCCAGAGATTCCTCAAACAGACCTTGAGGGGTTTCTTAACAAGCAGATGCAGACTGTAGTCATTAGCTTGAAGAAAGTGCTTTCTCATGCTTCCTCCAGTTGATGCACTGCTATTAACTGACTGACTTTTTTTAACTGTTAGTAATGCTGGAATTTGCTACTGTAGATATGTTTTTTTTGATGCTTTACAAGTTTATATATATTATAATGGTGCCTTCACAGGCTTTGTTCCTATCTAGCAGACTGTTCATTAGTGGTTGCCAGCTGGTTTTGCATTGGATTTACCAAAACAACAAACAATGTATCATATGAAACTTAAAATTATATGGAGAATAAAATATTACGTTGAAAAGTATAGGGCCAGTGTTCTGCAAAACTGATACAGCAACATGAAATTAATTCGAAAATTGACAAATGTGTTAACTGAATGTCACTTGATGGTTTGGTGCCTAACAATAATTTCATTATTTTAATTAGATTTTTTATAGAGACAAAATATTTAAAAAGGACTATTATTTGCATGTATTTAGCATTGACCCTTTGTCTTCAATTATTTTAAAGTGTTGAACATTAAAAGTAATGAAGAAGAAGACAAACTGGTCTTTAAGCTAACACTCAATCTCTGAAGCAAGACCTTTGGTTCCCCACAACTGTTGGCATGCCAGCTGGTTTACTTTTAGCAAGAGAGAACTCCTTGTACAGAGAGTGTCTATGTCTGTTTTATTCCTGATTGGTGTCTCTGCATGTTTTTTCTGCCCTACAGGAGCTGGGCAAGTATGGCCTACTCTATTACAATGCTTTATTTATGATTCTTCCAACTCTACTTTTGGCACATGTCACTGGGGACATTGATAAGGTAAGGGTATTTTTATGCAAAAACAAAGTGCTTACGAGTCTGCTGTACGACCCAAGGCGTTACTGTCAAATCTGTCATAAACTTCCAAATGAAAAACTGGGGTGCTTTAAAATCTAATATGATATTTTAAAAACGAATAATGCGCAGTTATAAATGAGATGTTTCTACACACCAAACCTGAAATTACCCTGGGACATGAGTCAGTCCTAAGAGGTCTGTCTTTCAGCAAGACCTTATTGCTGTAGATGATCTGGCAAAGACAAACGCCATCTGTTCAGCTGCAGTGAGCCCGCATTGCCAAAGATCACACACACTCACCATTAGCCAATTGGAATGACTGTGCACGGTTGTCATAAATTCTCTTGAAATCATAGCTGCCTGACACAAATTTAAGCGTGTCTGTTCCTGCATAAATGTTTCTTTCTGAAGGAATAAGAGAAGGAATTCTTAGAGATGAAAAATGTGCTCCTCATCCTGGTCTTTCTGTAAAAGCAACATGAGCACAAGGCTGGGTTGTTTGGAGGGTTAGGGTGACAGGGCCCTGTTCCATGAATGCCTCATTTTATTTAGCTCGGTATGTTCACAACGAGGCCTAGGTTTATTTGGCAGGCGCTGCTCCAGGAAGCAGTGGATACAGGAGCCAGTGTGTCTCTCACACAAAGCCGCCATTATACTTGACAGTAACTAACGAACTTATGAAGTTATGGTTTAAGAATTTCGATTATATCAAACTCTGGTGTGATTGCTATGTTGCTGGTGTGGGCCTAGACTGTTAAAAATGTTGGGCCTCGGGTTGCTTCCAAATGAATTCTCTAGCGGGTTGACTGAAATATAAACACTGACCAAAGACAACTAACTTGAATTTATAAGATGCTAAAAAGAAACACTGTTTTTGTACAAGGAAAAAATCCTGGTGGATTGCTTTTAAAATTTTATGAGCTCTCTGGATGGTTTTTTATTATAAATTCAAAGATATACAACTTTTCAGACAACTTTTTGATACATGATTTTTTTAAATGTTTGTTAACTGTTTATTTAATGGTTAAAGGTAATTCCTTAAAAATTGTTAGGTATTGTATTTTGTAATTATTATTGGGTGATGTATAGGAATGTAACGATTCAATGGGAGCCTGTTGAAAATCGATGTAACGTGACGATTTAAGTCACTTGTTTAATGAATCGCGGTACATGTTTTGAACAGCAGGGGCCGCTGTGTTTAGTGCAAACTTTGAAAACTTGGATATGCTGATATTTCTGAAAATAAAAATAAGGCAATGCATAGACAAAGTCTTAGTTTGTTTATATTAAAGATAATTTTGTATTATTATTATTTTTTTTCATTTGATTTGGAATTTGTTTTAAAATTGCAATTTAGTTTTGTTATTTGACATAAAATATATTTTAATTTGACAAAAAAATGTGCAGCATTTAAGAAATAATAAATGGGCACTTGTTCATTGTGTTTACTTATTTTGTAAAAAGAAAAAGCTTTGAGATCAGTATCAAATCACAAAGCATCATGAGCTGAGTGAATCGTTATATCCCTAGTGAAACATTTGTTTCCGTATTTCGCCTGACTGCTTACTCTCTTTTTTTCCCTTTAGGCTTTTGATTATGATGGTTGGTCCGACAAGCTATTTATAGTGCAATTTATCCTTTCTTGTATAATGGGGTGAGTAATTGGAAATAAACAACAAGCTTACAAGTTTATATTGTTTGTTCATTGTTTGCTGTTGTAAGATTATACACATTGTGCAAATAATGGCTGTATGTTTCTAATATTAATTCATGTTTTCACATTTGCAGGTTTGTTTTAATGTACTCCACTGTACTTTGCACACAGTATAATTCTGCACTCACTACTACCATTGTGGGCTGCCTAAAAGTATGATTTTTTTCGTTTCTCAGACATGCACAGCCTGCCCTGCGTTTTATTGAATTCATGTGATTTCTCTGTCTCTGCAGAATATATTAGTGACATACATTGGAATGGTGTTCGGGGGGGATTACATTTTCTCATGGGCAAACTTCATTGGACTAAACATCAGGTATGAAGTAAGCTTTTCCTGAAAGGAATGCAGTTTAAAGCTAATGATCTGAATGCCTCTGCTTGTTTCCTCAGTATTGCTGGCAGTCTGGTGTACTCGTACATTACCTTCACAGAGGAGCAGACCACCAAACAGAGCGAAAACGCTAACAAACTGGAGGTCAAAGGGAAAGTGGCTGTATGACCGGTGCTTGGACACTTTCATCACGCACAAAACTGGGTCGTTGAGCTTTAAGGGGTAGCCAGGGAACTCAAGTCTGACAGATCTTTTTGTGACATGAAGATGTTGACTGTGCAGAACATCTTTTTAAAGGAAACATACAGCAGGAACAGACTGAAATTGGTTTTCACTCCTATGAAGGAATTGTGCCGTCTTTGTTTGAATGTTTGTGGGACTAGTTTATGTCCTAAAACAAACCGCTTGTCTAAGATTTGAGCTGCTGTTGAACTTGACACAAATTGGGAATAATGATGGTCATCAGTGTTGAAACAAGTGTTGTATTATCTATTGAAGAGTGCTTTTAGATATTTAGTTCAGCTACTATTTATTTTTATGGGAGTTTTTAGATTTTAGTACATTTTTATGTTTTTTAGTTTAAAAAGGTACTTTTATTTGTTATGATGTTTAAATGGTTTTGCAATAGTTAAGTGTTTTCTTCATAAGTTTCAAGAATGTTACTTTTTTGTGTCCACAGTTTTATGAAATTGGACATTTTATTGGTATACGAGAGGTTTGCAGTAACTCCATTTGTCTTGTACTGATGGAATCATGGTTTGTGTAATGTAAAAAAACAAATGGTGTAGTAATCGCACTTTAACGGTATACTTATTTTATCAGTTTTGTCACATTTGATATTTGTTAGTAATTATAATACAAGGTACAAGGACTGTATTTAGTATTTTGATCTGTCTTTGTCAAATGTGGCTGTATTCGGAATAAATCTGAAAAAGAATGTACAGGATATTTAAGTATGAAGTTTGTATTTTTTTACCAGTTCAAAATGCCAGTCTAATAATGACATCACAGGTTTATTCTCAGTTTTTGCGTGTTATACATCTGGAAAAAGATGTATTCTGAGATTATGAAATGATAACCTCTATTCACAATAATTAATGGCAATTTTAGAACATATACTGTTGCCTAAAAAGATTGTCATTTTATCGAAAGGCTTTATGGTACTGATGCTGTTCAAAGACCTACTGTTATTGCAAACGCTTGTAATGTGATCATTTGTTTAGAATGTCTTGTATTTGATTTCAGTTCAGTTTAGTTTAATAAAAAACACATTTTGTTATTCATTTCAATAAAATGCTCAGTGATGAGAAACAAGTGTTTTTAACTTATACCTCAACTCCATATATGTCCATTTTATTTTCTGATTCATCTATTAACCACAATAAATAAACAGTCATCTTTTTTCAGATATCTGTCATGTGTTATTTTTAAAGATATCATTAGAAAATTCAATGAGGGAAAACAACTATTTTTTTAATTAGTTGCTGTGGTAGGTTACTAAATTTAAATAACTCCGCACATTTCAAATGTATATATATTTTTCAAAACAGATGTTTACAAATGTTTTCAATCAAAATCGTGCAGAGGTCGAGACCGGACTTTTATTATGTAGTACTCGTCCTCATAGTACAGAATAAACACATATAGCCAGCTTCACAGAATCTACAGCAACTATGGCGGAGGTAAGAGAAACATTACAAATTACAGCAAATGAGGAATTCTGACGGTCAAACGAATATTGTTATAAATTTACCTTTCAGTATTTATTTCAAATGTTTCCACGGTGACGTGTTTTTCAACATTCATCCCTGAATAATTTGTAAACAGGTTAGCGCGCCCAATTTGAATGTTTAGCAGCTAGCAGCTAACTTGTTGCCTGAGCGCCAAACTCACGTCCACTTTATTTATCATACATTTTTATAAACAAACACTAACATCAAGAATTATTAACCATACTTCAGTGTTATTTTAAATTGTAAAATATGGGTTAGCATCTTTGCCTTTGACTGTATATATCATTAAATATCAGGTCATAACATTGGCTTCATAATACCTTATTTATATTGTTCTTTAAGTTTGAAATATTCGGGTTCAGTGTTAATAATATTTGTATTTTTTTCAGCCCCCCTTAAGTGATCCTGGCACAGAAGGTAAAGATTTCAGTTATTTTATATTTATGATTATTTTAGTTTTATATAATGTATGTTATTTGTTATTACCTGCAGTTGTTAAATTGATTTTTTTTGCTTGTTTATTGTAACGTCCGCCGTTCATATTTAACTGCTATTTAATTACTTGTATGTTTAATGTGATATATTTAATATAAATGTCCATTGAAAGGTTATATGACATGTAGGATTTGTTTGCCCATTAAGAAAGAACATATTTTATCTTATTTTATGGAACTGACTGTGTTAAGGAGGAGATGGTCCGGTGGTTCAGGATGAGGACAAGGACAAGGACTTTGATCCTTCAGCAGATATGCTTGTCCATGACTTTGATGATGAGCAGACACTAGAGGAAGAAGAAAAGCTGGAGGGAGAGACCAACTTCAATGCTGAAATTGGTGACCTCACTCGAGTACGGTCCTCCAGCATCTTTTTTATTATAAATAACATGTGACACAGTCCGTAATAAGTCACTACATTCAGCGTACCAGATG
This sequence comes from Triplophysa dalaica, assembly GCF_015846415.1. Lineage (NCBI taxonomy): Eukaryota > Metazoa > Chordata > Actinopteri > Cypriniformes > Nemacheilidae > Triplophysa > Triplophysa dalaica. Next base: position 16,542,171 of record NC_079547.1, read on the forward strand.
CATTATTAACTTTACCTTTGGTTTCGTAGGAGGGTGAGATGCCCATCCATGAGCTTCTCAAGTTGTATGGCTACAGTACTGGACGGTCTCCTGAGGAAGAGGATGGAGATGTTCAAGAAGAGGATTCCTCAGAGAATACGTGCAGCAGCAACAGTAAACTCAAGGTAAAATCTATTTGAAGTCACTTTCATCTCGTCACATGTTTTAAACAATTGCATTAAAATGGCAAATCCTCTCTGTGGCTGTCAGGAGGAAAAGCAGGACTTTAGTGATCACAATGAAGACAGTCAATCATCCAGTGATGAAACCCCATCCTGCAGCGTTTCTCACAGTACAGCTCAACTTATCAGCTCTCAGCCGTCCAACTATTTAGAAGGTATTCATAAAAATATTTTAATTAGAAAATTAAATGAAGTTTTTAAGAATGTGGAGTGGACTATTTAGGTGGATGTTTATTCAAATATAATACAATTAAATACTTAATACTTCCTAAGTTTAAATTTGTATTGTTTAAAACCAATGTTATTCGTTTACATTTTTAAGTGTTGAAATTAAACTTTTTGTGTTGATTCATTGTAACATGAAGTACACTTTGCATCTTATTGAACTGGCAGATGGTCATGTTGTTTCTGAGCTCAGGTCGGTTTGAAGGCCACATAAAGTCTCAACTTGTTAACTTTTATTACAGGAAATGTTGAGGAAGAATCTGAAGATGAAGATTATATTCCAGCTGAAGACTGGAAGAAGGTAATGTTCAGGGCGTTGGAAGTGTAGACTCAATATTTTGTAAATCATGCAGACGTTTCCATTGTTATTTTTTCGTCATTCACAGGAGATCATGGTTGGTTCACTGTATCAAGCAGAAACTCCTGTAGGCCTTTGCAAATATAAGGACAACGAAAAAGGTGCCAGAACAGAATCCTATGCATATTTAGCTTTTTCTTGTAGCTGTTTGTGAAGTATCTTAATGTCATTTTTATTTCTTTGTGCTTTACGAATTAAGTATATGAAAATGAAGATCAGCTTTTGTGGAATCCCGAGTTACTTCCAGAGGAGAATGTTGTGAAGTTTTTAGCCGAGGCATCTAGTCGCACTGGAGAAGAAACCGGTGTCCATGCCATTCCTGAAGGATCACACATCAAAGACAATGAACAGGCAGGTCACCACTTAGAGACGTGTTTCTTTACAGTGCACTGCTGGCCTTTTAACAAAAATTGTAATTTCTTCAAATTTCAGGCACTATATGAATTGGTAAAGTGCAATTTTAATGCCGAAGAAGCTTTAAGAAGATTGAAATATAATGTGAAGGCTGCCAAAGGTGAGTTTTCTTGTATAAAAATGTGACTTGTGTGTGATACAACAAAAGCTAAAAGCAGCATGTTCTCATATCCCTTGACTTCTAGTATTGTTTTTCAGAAAGTTATATTTGGGAGTCAAACTCCCAGCTCAGAAGTCTGATAATGGAGCTCAGCATGCCAGTCAAGATACTGAATGTGTCACCTTAACTAAAATCTCTCCTTCTCAGAGGAGATGTCAGTTTGGACGGAAGAAGAGTGTCGAGGTTTTGAGCATGGACTCAAAGCGTATGGGAAAGACTTTAGCTCGGTACAAGCCAATAAGGTAGTGTACAGTAATTGTTGTAAAACATGCATAAGTGAAGTTGACTTGACAGTGTGCGGATTTCAGCATTTAAAGAAGTATCTTAAGATCACAAATGTAGAGTTATTACTTGGTCAGCTCTGCTGTCATTATTATTATTTAATTCACTTAGGTAATTGTTACTTAATGAAACTTTTTCAGGTGAAAACTAGATCTGTAGGGGAATGTGTGGCCTTTTATTACATGTGGAAGAAATCTGAGCGTTATGATTTCTTTGCACAGCAAACCAAGCTTGGGAAAAGAAAATACTTCCTTCGACCAGGAGTCTCGTAAGTCTTCCGATACCATGTGGCTCATTAAAGGTCACCCATTAGAACCCTTTAATTAAACTTTGTGTATAGAAAATCAAACGCAGTCTAAGGTCATGTTCTGCCTCTTGTTTGTTTGGCATGACAGGGATTATATGGAGCGCCTTTTGGATGAGAGGGAGAGCTCCGAGTCCAGTGGATCTGCTTCTCCTCCCTCCACATCCAACAATAGCAAACACACGTCAGAGACGGACAGCGGCACAATCACTCAGAACGGTCAGCCACATTCGATTTTTACACACCCACACACACACATTTTTTCTACAATTACACAAGAGAATGCATTGCATTCATTTACAACATTTAAATAGTGTCAGACTGATGTAAAGTTGCATTAAATGACTGCAGTGTCCCCTAGTGGCTCATTGATAGTTTGGTGCACAACTATGCTTTCAAAATTGGCTAGTTGATGGGTTGTCTAAAATGAAAAACCGATAGCATAAATGAACACAGAATAGCTTAGAATAGACAGATAACTGCTAGATAACACAAGCAGAATGTAAAAGAAAGGTCCTGGGAATGTAAAATCCTAGTAATGTTCAAATATCTGTTGATTTCACAGGCATAGCGAGCCATTGCACAGAAGAGTCCCCTGCCTGTGACACTGACGAAACATCCCAAATGAATGGCTCAACCACATGTCCAGATATTTCTACAACAAACACACCCCCTCATCCTCCTGACCCTGATACCAACAGTCCAAGTGCAGAGGTCATGGACATCACAATGAAACGGCAAGAAGAGGAAGGAACCCCAGAAAGACCTCTGAAAAGATCTAGGACTGACACAGATCCAAACACTGAGGGGGCTGTTGCCCACAGTGAAGCAGAAACCATTTGACTCACCAGCAAACAGCAAGAGAAAGGGCTTAAAGGTCAAACTGCAGACATCAAACCCTTGACCTCTTAAGAGGGTTTGATCCAGGCAAGAATACCCCGATTTTAGCATGAAGGAGCTGAGGTGTCTGAATATCAGGGATGCAAATGAAGTACATGTTAACTTCTCACGTTATTGCCACCCAGGTCAGTTCATATCCCACTCATTCTTAGTGAAGACTTATAGAGTCATATCAGACCATCACTTCACCACAGTCAACTCTGTAGCATTATTTATTAATGTAGATTAAGATCATTAATGTTATTTTTGTCCCTTTTATCATGATGTTAGCACAAGATGGTTCTAGCTAGCGGCACACTGTGGAATTTTTTTGTTTTGTTTTACATGACATTAAATACACTGTAAATATTACCTATATGAAATTACTATCATATAAATACGCATTTTTTTGTATTTGGTACATTTTTAAAGAATCTTAGGCCCCTTATTATTCTAAAAAAAGTTAAAGCATTCCATTCTTTTAATTTCCTGTTTGACCAAAGTTGAATGGTTGTCAATGAAAGTCCTTTTAACACTTGCTGAAAAGCTTTTTCAGATCTCCTCTTTATATGAAATATTGTCATATTTTTGTATTTGATAGCTATTTATTTTTTTAATCAGTTAGGTGACGCATCAGGCCAGGATACACAGTGTATTTGTGTAGAATGGAGCAGGACAGTTAAGTTAAAAGACAAAGCAGAACTGAATGGTGCTATTTATTGTTTTTCTCACTTTGAGGATGTCATATTATTCTAAGATAGCGGTTTTAAGTCTTAATTAGAACCTTGATCAAGAAAGATGGAATGTACAGAATAGTAACCTAAGTTTTTGTCCACCGTGTAAGCCTTGGCTCAGGAAAATGTTACAACTTTTCAATAAGTTCAAATGTAGTGTTATCAAATTGTAGAAAATGTCAGCTTTAATTCATTAAACCCAGACTATCTACCAGTATCGTGTTGTTTATTGTGACTCTTTATAGATACCTTTTTTTAACAATACACTTAAGGTCTGACAGCAATTAAGCTTGGAGATATGCTATGAGCTACTATGGTTGGACAGCAGGTGTCAGTGTTGCTCTATACAAGGTGAAATAACACTACTAATATTGCCTCTTGTTTAAAAGATGTGTGAAGATGAATACAGTGAACAAAAGAATGTAACTTGTGCCTTGCAGGAAAGCAATAGCAGTGACTACCATTCCCAAATTCATGTGTGCACTAGTGGAAGACGTGTGCCATACAGTTTTCTGAAGCTATATAACAGCTTTGTGAGGAATTATGCTAAAGAATTTTTTTCTGTCTAAATGCTTTTTGTTTTCAAAAGAGGTCTGACTATACTTACTACAAAGCTCCCTACTATTTCGATGAAAAAAGGTTTTAGAGTGGCTTTCCTAACAGAATATATTATTGCTCTCTGAAATGGTTTCCTCAAACTGTGAACTTGCACTGTAAAAAGAACAGAATTCTGGCAGCTGGGGCACCAGAAATATTACATAAAATATCGTTTTCGCTCCTCCTTATAAATATTCAGTCTTTTTCTGTAATTATTTGTTTTTGACTATTTTTTGTTGTTTAAAAATGTGTTAAAAAACAAAAATGTGAAAAATGAAATTGTTTTTTTACTGTGTACCTCTTCAAAGAGATGTTCCAAAAATACAACTTCTGTCATTTATTCACACTCATGTCATTTTAAACATATATGATTCTTCGGTGTAACAATATTTTGAGGAATTGGTTTGATATCCATATGATGGACATTATTGGGGGCCGATGTTACCTATATTCTTCAATATATCTGTCATGTTCTGAAGAAGAAAGTCAAAGAGGTTTCACGAGTGTTTTCGTTTGTAGGTGAAGTATCTCTTTAAAAGTTGTTCCAAACCTGTAAAAATTTCTGTTCTGATGAACACAAAGATAATTGTAATAATGTTAGCAACCGACATCATTGACTAGTAATTGACATAGAGATTCATGAAAGAATTTTAGTTTTTGGGTGGAGTATCCCTTTAAGGATGAGAGCCCTCTGTCCATCAGAACAGAGAAGCAGAAAATAAATGCGCTGTGAGAACAGACCGCTGCTGAGATGTTCCTGGAATACTAAACCCAGAGTTTACTGTTCGCCTTCGCAAAAGCAATGCAGCTTTGCCCTGCTGCCGTGTCTATTAGAGACTGGGGAACACTTGTTGGAGATCACTCAGCTGCTGGCTCTATTCACATTGGATGGATTTAATTTGTAAGAATGATAAAAACATGTCAAACATGTGTTACACGATGCACAGGTTAACAAAAATAGGGATATGTTAAAAAAATCAGCAACAGAATTACGTTTTTATTACAAACCACAAATTGGTTCAAATCCCAAATGCTGCTCCTCATTTCACAATTCTAATCAGTATTAGCGCCAAATGTTTTGTGCCCTTTCCCCAGATCTTTGTTTATTTGGACCAGCACACTCCCAATATAAGAACACATTTTTAGCAGTAATTAAGTCTTAATAGCTTTTAGCAAATGCCCTGTCCCCCCTTCGCCCAGACAGATGACACGGGCACACCCAGCTCCCTTTGCCACAGTTGGACTGGCTGCATAATAATTGGATGTTCACGCAGCAGGAGGGAGTGCTAAATGTCACCCGCCATGCTAAAATACAGCCAGAAAAAGGAGGAAATAACTGTACTTGTGAAAATCTCCTATTCATGTCTTGTGGGACGGCAGCAATTATGGATTGCGGAATAAAATTGTTCTTAGACTGGAAGGATAAGATAAATATTCTGTTTGAGGATTCACATTATTTCTTGGAATTACATTATTTTCTTGGCGTCGTCGACAGGATGCAGGGCGTTGCACGAATGTCAATCCCATTTCTCAGACATTCTAAAGTTGACTTGCATTTATAGAACATTACCGTGATGTTCACACGACCCCTATAGATACCAACAAAATCAATGGGCTCATCTAGCGAAAACAGACAAGTGTTGAAATTGAGTTGTGGCCTTAAAAAAGATTGTGAATCCCCTACAAAACAACCACATTCCATAAAACCATCAAGTCTTATAACACAATGTCACGGTGAGGCCACAAGGACGCATGTCAAACAAAGAGCAGCAATAGTGATGCGTCCTGCTCTCGATGCCATGGCAACATCGTAAAAATTCCATCCATCAAATCTGCGGCAGCCACTGGGAGTTACCCCATTATATTTAGGTCTCCCCGGAGGCTAATACTCACCGCAGATATTAGCGAAATCACAGTGTGACACAGCGGGGGGAGTTCCTCTTTACATTACAAAACACAGAGACCCCGTCTCCTCTGAGGATCCAGATGTAACAGCCATGGCATCGTACGTGAGCAGCGATCTGGGTAGGGTAAATTTATTCAGGGAACAAAAGATCTCATGTTATCAATAAAGAGAAGTGGGAGCTGGACACGGGGTGTGTTAAATCAGTCAATTAAAATGCAAAAGAATAAGACAAGGAGACAAAGAGAATAAGGATTTTAACAATTTAATATATCAATATATAGATATTTATCAACAGCTCGAATTTCATAGAAACGTGAGTGAGACCATTTTGGCATACAGTACAGATATTTCATGTAAGTACAGTTGCTAACGTTAAACCCCTGTCTTACCCCAAAGACTCCCACCCGTGGACACGGACACAAATAAAACAAAACATTATCGGAAAATGTACATAAACACAAACAAGGCACCAATAAATTAAACTGTAACCCCCTCTTTCAACACAGAGCGGAATCTATTAAATAGAATTACAATTTAATTTATCTATTAAATAAATGTACAAATAGAAATTAAACAGCCTATCTCTGCAATGTTTTAAGGTTAAAAAGCAAACATTAAATTTAAATAGGAAAAACGAAAAGTAGGATCAAAAATGAAAATAACACTTTGGCAGATTATTCATTTTAGTTACAATCAAGTAGTAAAGAAATCCAGTGCTCTCGAGTACAAATAAATCCATGGTCTACACTCTTTCATCCAGGAGACTAATATACACATCTTTTTTTTTACAAGAAATGTTTAAAACTTTATCAAAAGTTTCGCTGTATGAAAACATATTTACAAATTGTGATTCTGACTCATTGAACTGCGACTGTCGCCCTATCTTATGTAACCATTGACACAGTGCAGAAGGCTTCTGGAAAAGTTTGTGCAACAAACAGCGTACAAAACTTAAAAAATGACCACACGGTTTCCTCACACGACACGACTTCTTCCCCTCTCCTAAAATGTAAACCTACATTTTGTACAAAATAACCCCAAACAGTTCAAGTAATAAACATCCTGTCGACATGATCTCAGAGGGGAAATCAAACTCAGAGGTCATCTTTTCCACAGCTTACAGACGCGGAATGTTAGCAGGGATGTGGAGGACCAGACTCGTCCGTAAGAGGTTCAATTCTAAACTGAAATCCAGTGTTTCAGGAGAGGTCCCAGCAAATTTCTCCAGTGTGTCGTCTGTTTTGTCAGAAAGTTAGCCCTTTGGAAAGCGATGTCCTACTTGTTGGGCTGATGGGAATGGGGTAGACCGTGATGAGGAGGGGTTAGGGACATGACGGATGTTAGTCACAGTGGATGGGGTGGTGGAGCAGCGTGGCGGGTCCCTGCAGTGCTATAGGAAGGCGGGACTCGCCGTTACATATGCATAGAGAAGGATTAATGGACGACGGTCACAAAGCTCTGGTTATTATCTACAGAGAGGCAGAGAATCTGTTTGCGAACGGTCTAAAAGCCTGTTCTAGAACCTTCTGTGACCACACCGATGTCAGGACACCTACATTATAATTCATAACACGCTAAAATAAGTGTTAGTAGAAACCTTGACGGCTAGAGAGCTCAATGGGACAAATTTTGAAAGATCTTGAGCTAACTCTAGAGCAGCACCAATGACACTGGGGGTCAGAAAAAATAACCGATGTGCGTACCGCCTCAAGAGAAAGCTTAACCTAGAGCTGTTCAAGAATAATTTATACCACACCGGTGAAGCGATGCTTACCCTGTATTGCTAGTCTGAGATTCATTCGAATCAAAAACTAAAGTGTTTCACATTTTCACAATTGTACTGAAATGTAAACAGTCTGACATGAGAAACGATGATAAGAACTCATGAAAATGAATTACAACAATGGTGACAATAGCAGGCCTATCTGTTAACCATCTTTTATCTCTCAGCAGTCTAAAAGCCCACCGTGTTCAGAAAATGAACTTCAAATACCCCATAGAGGAATGTTTTACAAGTGGTGCACATGAAACGCAGCATCATAGCGGAAAGGAGTAAAGGTGGCAGAAATAGAGAGAAGATCTAAGTGCAAGAAACAAAGATGAGCGCTCAGGTAAACGCGTGTACCAATCGGTGACCTCATTGGTCATACAGGGCCATTCACAATAACTAGTTCTTCAATCTAACAACCTATTCCGGTAAAACTCCACGCAAAGAGCCATCTGCTTTAATCTCTGACAGAACTTTTAAAGGGATAGTTCACCCAAAAATGTAAATTCTGTCATCATTTACCTTTTGTCCTTTTAAACCTGTATGACTTTCTTCTCTAGAACACAAAAGAAGATATTTTAAAGAATATTGGTATCCAAACAATGACGGTACCCATTTACTTCTATTGTAGGCTATAGACAAAAAACCAACAAGAGTCATCTGTATCTCAGTTCGGTTACCAACATTATTCAAAATATGTTCTTTTATGCTCTGCAGAAGAAAGAAACACATACAGGTTGGAAATGAGAAGTGGGTGAGAAAAAAAAAGACAACATTTTCATTTTGGGTGAACTATCCCTTTCAAAAACATTAGGCTGCGTGTCCACCAAAATGTTTTTTTTCCTGTTTTTTGCTCACCAAGCTTTAAAAAATCTTCAACTTTGGGTAAAATGCTGTTCTGGTCAATACCACGTTTTACTCAGCTGTCCAGTCACAGTGCAGGAGGGGCGATACAAATACAACAACCAATTATACTTCCTAAATGTAGTAACATTGGAAACAATGCAGAAGTTAATATTTCATTCCATTTCTGTATGACGATATGAGATGAAATCCCTTGATTACCACAATATTAATATTTGTTGATTAAACTAATCATCTGTGAAATCAGATACTACCACCACATGACTACAGAAAATATTCTATATCATAGCAACCAAAGTTTCCTTTATAAAAAAAAAAACAGTCAAGCGCCCACAGCTGATATTTCAGCCCCTGCAATTGTCACCTGTGTTAAAGGGATAGTTCAACAGAAATATTTTTGTTTATTTATTTACTCACCTTCAAGTTGTTCCAAATCTGTGTCTTTTTTTTAAATGATGAACACAAAGAAAGAAAGAATGCTTATAAGCAAACAGTTGGATCACATTAACTACCACAGTAGGAAAAAGTATTTTTTTTCTTTTTCTCTATTGAACACAAAAGAAGATATTTTGTAGAATGTTGGATAGCAAACAGTTCTGAAGCACTCTTGACTACAGTTGTAATTTTTCCTATTATGGTTGTCAATAGGGTCCAAGAACTGCTTGGTTAAAAGCATTCATCAAATATCTTTCTCTGTGTTCAATCAAACAAAGACATTTATAGAATGCGAGTAATTCATGAGAGAATTTTCATTTTTGGGCGAACTATCCCTTTTAAACACACGGCCTTCAAAGCAGACCAAATCTACAGTGATCATCATGCAGATCAAACCCTGTGCCAGCTGTCTAACCAGATTGTGTCAGTGATACCAAAATAACTGAGCAGTCATTTGTCATCTTGTGGAGAATGTACTTTAGGATGTACAGGAAGCGTATATATTCAGGCACTGCTCATTTCCTGTGACTCTGTCACACAGACGACTGTTCAGAGCAATGCTCTGAACTTTGACTATGATCTATCACATCATTAAGCCATTTATTAGTCAGAGTGCTAAATGCAAATGTGCTCAATTTACCCTGAAGGACGACGAGCACGGGGAGGAAAGGACTCAGTTTTGTTTGTGTGAGGGTAGCGTGTGTTTTAGTGTATGATTCTAGATGTGAACAAACTGCTTATTAACCCTAACAACCCTGACTACCGCATCTATTAGTGTGTTTGTGAAATAAACAACACAGATTGTAATAGTAAAGACTATACTGTATGTAAACCGATGACCTGAGTTCAATTTGTGGGGATGAAAATGCACCTGGACAGAAAGATTAAAAGAGTACCCCAACTACAAAGAGATATATGGCTTAATACATCAAAACTGTCACTGACTATATAAATGTGAAAATAAGAAACTTTGAAAAATATTAATCTCGGAGACATCAGATGTCATAAAGTTGCAACCCTTCTCTTAAAGTCCCCCTGTGGTGAAAATCAAGTTTTTAATGTTGTTTATACGTCTATGTGGTGCTTTAATATGCTTTAAGATAAATCATCAGCAAATTCATAATTTTAAACCATTGTGGTGTATTTTCTCCATAAAACTGTAGTTCATTTGAAAATGCCTCTATTTACGACATCATAACCCTGTAACCAATCATGTTAACAGATTTTGACCAATAGATAAGCAAGGATGGCGCAAAGACTCAAATTACACTCAAGTCGTTTTAACCCATGAAGAAATTATTATCAGAGGAAAAAACGTTTACATATGCTAGTTTAATGCTTAAAGAGTTTTAAGTGATAAAATTAACAAATGCATTTGGACCTTATGCAACAGCGAAGAAAACATGTCATTTTGAGAACAGAAAATAAATGAAGTAAATACAAAGGGACACTAGGTGGTGCTATTTCCTCTTGACACAGCCTGTCAGCTATATAAGAAGAGCTGCAAGCTGTTTCAAGTTAACATGCATCAAACTACGGTCTAATATAACAATATCAATAATCTAAGACATTATCATCCATCACTGTCGCATAGTTTACACATTATGATAATACTGAGAAACACACTAACAAGATGCTTGCTGTTAGGGTACATTTACAGATATCACCTGTATTAGAGAACACCACGTGAACTGTCAGGCAGCTCCTACCCGCCTCCCTGAGAGACATATTTTAATCTAAACACAATAGACTTTAAATTAGCTTAATATATCTTGAATGTTAAATTCACATGTGTGCAACACTTTAACGTTATTAGTAAAGAAAATGCCTAGGTTTAGGTTCAAATGAGTATTATATTTTGTGTGTTTTTTAAATTACCGAAAACATTTTATGTTTCGAATTTTAATAAAAAGGCAGTTATAACATATTAAGGCATACCAGTCTTATAGTCAGGGATTTTTTTTGAAGTTGTTCCAATTTGTGAGCTGAAAAAGTTGAGAAATATGGAAGACCTAGAGCTGGTGAAATAAATATGTATATGAATTATATGAATATGTATTTCCATATGTATTAGAATGTGAACTCTTTCATATCCAGGCAGTAGATTCGGAGCTCTATGAAGGGTGCAACTACAGCGCGTATGGAAGACTCAATATAATATAACAGTAGTCTTTGCACTGGAAGTATACTGAAAGACAATATATAAAAAATTCATAGCTCTGCTTTGTTGGTATTGTTTTCTGTGTGAAAGCGTAACCTCAAATCATATAGCGAACTATATATGCATAGTGGATTTTTTGTAGAGTGTGTGCATATATGAAATCCTCTCCAGCCCCATTTCATCCTATTTCATTATTTTGCTACGCATCTCCTAGTCTGTCAAAGTAAATTACCCATGATTCCCTCCTGTGCTCCTGGAAGTCATTCCTACACAGAAACAAACTGTTATGGTCACAGCCCGACTCACACCAGTAATAAAAATCTTTCTAATGAAAGGAACTACGGCACGAGGCCCCGAGGGTTAGCAACTACAAGTGATGAACTAGGCTAGTCATCATCTAAAAGCACTACTGACTACTGCTACGACAGCGCAGGAATGGATAGAAGTCGTTTTAATTTCAGAACTAGTGACTACTGCCCAAGTTAGATCGATTGAGGCCTTATGGGACTTCAGAAGACAAACCCAGTTTGTATCGCTCAGCTGTGCACAACGATTGCTGTCCTCTGTGACTGTATTTGTGTGGTCTCCTCAGGAGACCAAGGGGCATCGATGGAAGTAGAAGCTGAGATCTAAAAGATGAGGGATTCTGGGACGGAGAAGCTGAGAGAGCGAGAATCTCCCTCAGGGGAATCCGTCATCGTCCTGACCGAGCGCCACGCGCTGAAGAGAGCAGATAAAAACAGTTACACATGGACACAAGGCGAGAAAGAAAAGTGAGATAACACATGAATTATGCCAGAAGAGATGAATATAAAATGCAGTGGAGGAAGAAATACAACTACTGAATTACTGGTCTTTTCAGGTTTGCAGCCTGAATTTTACTAATTTAAAACCATCAAAAAATCTCGGGCTGATTTAAGGTGGTTTTTCGTCTTTGCTGTGAGGGACTGAGAAATAGCCCCTATGTAGACTCACACACTTTGAAGGATGTGATGTGTGTGCCGCTGGAGAGACTCTGGTTATGCCACTGGGACGGTTTACTCCACTTCTGCTGCGCAGCTGATGTCTCTATCTCTGCTTGTGCCTGACATGCCGACTATAGCACAGAAACCTTGGCTTCAGTCACCGGCTGGCAAAATCCAACATCTGCCCAACTGCTCTCAACACGTTCATATTTGCTATTTCTTACGCCTAAGGTGGCATAACAACCACCCAAAAAAATTTATGAAAAACAAAGACGTTTATAAATATATGAAACGATTGTCTAGACATTTAAGGTGCTCATCGCTCAACCCTAAACTGAATTATTGAAAACACTTGTGGGATAACAGGAGAGCGCAATGCTTTTCAAAGCATTTAAAGCTTTACACACAACACAAAAGACTAGGGAAACGCGGACAACAAATCAATCCTTACACTTATTAAACATGTCAATGAAAATATGAATAATGAGCCTAAATATAATGTATAAAGGGAGTGAGTGAATGACAGAAGGGACAGTGTAAGGCCAATCTCTCTACTAGTCGTACGACGAGCCATCTCTGATAAGCTTAGTCTCAGCCTGCTCTCTTTTCATCACTATCCAATCAACCGTCTCCCCTAGTTCACTTCGCACTGGAAAGCATAGGTGTCGTAGTGTACCAATGAGCTGCCTGGTCGGGGATACCGCCCCCCAGTGGCAGTGCTAGGTACGGCTGTCTGGCACTGCCACTCACAGCAGGGTAGACGTGGCCGATTTGCTCGCTGCGGCCGATGTGGATCTCATCGTCGTCGTCCTCTGTGGTCTTGCGGTACACGGGGTTGTCGAAGTTCATGCTTTTGGTGTTCCGTCTCCTCCAGTTGCGCCACACCAGGTATCCTCCGGTACACACCAGGCCGATGACCACTGTGGCAAGGATAGGAACTGCATGCGTTTAACACACAGTCGAGACACACGGCGGGCGTTAACACAGCCAGGGGACACAGAATGGTGCTTAATGACACACACACACACACAAATAGAAGCACCCGCACACAAACCTGAAGGTGAGTCATGGAAGACCTGGGCCAATATTTTCTTTCGAGATTCCACAAATTTAAAATGAATGAATTGATTATTATAAGGAGATCCTAAGACTATATTGCGGTATGCGCTATTACGGCTATGTTCAGAATGGCATACTACAATGCTACACAGAGGAAATTTGTGTTGCTCTTTCATAGCTCAGAAGATTAGATGGAGTTCGCAGATGTGTTTAATATGAGAACCAGAGGCTCAGTTTTTTCTCCAAAAATTGCTTAATTTGTTTCTTCTGTTTCTATTCTTTTGAATTAAGACATTATTAAATACATTAAAGGGGTGATTTAACGTCATTTCGCTCATTCTGACTTCTTTAAAATGTTAAACATGCTTGCTTCTCATGCTTAACATGGTCAACTTGTTTGAAAAATGTTCGTTTAGGTTTCTGAATTTTTTTTTACGTTACGGAACAACTTTTCTTAGTCCCATATTGGGTATTTCTCCCAGAAAAGCACGGCCACGGCATGGCGAAAGAAATAGCTCGCCCACGCGTCAAACGATGAGCTTGCAGCTGCAGCTCGTTACTTTTGCGACAGTGAGAGAAGTTGAGGTGTGTTTGTTTGTTCACGGCATTTCAGTAATGCATGTTATATAAACGGTGGATATAACCAGCGGTTCTCAACTCTGGCCTGTGAGATCCATTTCCTGCTGAGTTTAGCCTCAACTCTGATATAAAACACCTGAACAAGCTAATCAGCGTATTTAGGAACAGGCGTGTTCAACTTAATGTGGCGCTGTGCAAATCTATCAGGGTATGAGATTTAAGTACCGCAATAGCGATTCAAATACAGATTGCTTGGTACGCATTTGAATCGCTTTTGCTGTACTTTAATGCGATATGCCAAACAATCTGTGCAGCCCAACATTAGGTTGCACGCGTCTGTTCCTGCAGTCACTGATTAGCCTCTTCAGGTGTTTTATATCAGAGTTGCATGCAGTTCCGGCAGGAAAATGGATCTTACAGGCCAGAGTTTAGAAACCACTGATATAACGCTGGATTTGGAGATCGTTTGAAACTGATAGATGGCACGGTCCCAGCGCTAAAAGATGCCGGACATGAACCACACGCGGTAAGTCAAACTAAGTCATATGTCTGTGTTTTTTTGGCAATCGGCGGGTATGTGCATTATGTAAACAACAAAAACTTATAGTGACTCAATAGTTATGCAGGGATAATGTATTGCAATGATTTATGTGTGCTCGTGATTTAGTTCCTCCCCCTGCACACCTCCAGGAGGTCGTATTCATACAGCTGTATCTATCTTTAATAAATGTGATCAAACTCTTTGAAGATACAAAGTATGCTATACTACTCTATAGGTAATATGAGATTGGCCGAAACTGCACCTTCAACCTGACGTTTAAGGATTGTTTTATTAAAATAATATGGATTTCTGGAACTGTGATGAGTTCATATTGAAATCTTCAATAATATTGACTTTTTTGTCAATATGATTATATATTTGTATTATAGTTTGTGACATTCTTTAGATTTCTTTGAGATTTCTGGGTTTTGAAATACCTGAGATGCAGATGACTTACAGCCAGCGACACCCAGTGGCAAAGCGAGGCGATTTCCTTCATTTCAATGGAAGTCTACTGATATCCAGGAACGAGCGACAGTGACCGTTGACGACAGGAAGTTGGCATGTCTAGCGACTCGACAAAGTTGAGATTTGCTCAACTTTATGCAAATGATGAGGGACTTTCAGGGAGATTGACCAAAACCAAAGCTAGGAACGTCTTCTAACGTCCTCTTAGCAAGAGACTAGCGACACACAGCGACACAATCGCAGCATTAAACGAAAGTTTCCATTTGCTCTCCATTTAATCTCATTAATTTGCGGGAGAAATAATTGAGATATTATAGAGGTTGCATCTAAGATTTTTCTTTCTTGTAGGTAATCAAAGTCGCAGTGAAATAAAAAATTAAAAAGCCTTTTTCAACGTGGGTCATTCTCTCAAATTTGTGTGCCCACATAATTTTCAATTATAATCTGAAAAAGCACTTCCATCCTGTAATTACTATCCATCTTAATCCATCGTATGTTAGACGCTTGGGCGGAGCATCTGTTAACTCCTCCCCTTCAACTTGTTTCAATATGCAACGGCTGTTTTTATACATCCAATCAAATCACATATAAAATGTAATACGTAAGTATTAACTTCCGGTTCACGGGGACTTTTAACAGTAACATCTGCAGTACTCTGGATGTAAATTATACTGTGTGCCGCCTTCTGTCTCTTTTTTTAGACTCATTTAAAGCGACTGACAAAAAAAACTGTCATTTTAAATTACACTTGATTATCAAATAAAAATGTATAGTATAAAGTCTAATAGTATGCAGACATGCCATTCAGAACATAGCCATTATTCCTTACATAATTCAAGAGATGTTGGAAGTTTAGAAACACAGAAAGCATATTTGAACTAGGTCTGCCAAAAACACACACAGTGGCTTAGTGGACTATGAGGAGTATTTCTCACTCTGCTTCGAAAGCAGGAGTCTAAAGGGACCAGAAGAATTGAGCTGTGTATGCTTATACACGCCTACATGTCAATGGTTGGAGAAATATCATTACTTTTCAGACTGAATTGATAACCATGCTACAGAGTCTGGCAAACTCCTTCCCTAATTTAAAAGATCAGCCGAGGCTGCCCTGGTCCCTTGAAAGGTCTCCATAATTGCTCTTTTGTTGGAGGGATGCCGGAGACCTTCTCATGACGCGAGTTCAATCATCACTCGACTTTTTTTTCAAATTATATTTATTTTATCCCAACTTCAATTAAAAACAATGCATTTAGACATTTTAATTTAGATAAAAGAGGTGGTCAATGTGGGGCTATAACTACACCAGACTTGCTATTTAGAGGGTAGATATCTCTTAGTTTTTTGTGAAATGTGAGCAAAGGCGAGATCCACTAAGCCACTCACAAAGAATCAATGAAATGCATCAAGTCCTTTTGACAGAGACTTTTATGGAAACTCAATATGTTATGCTTCTTAGATTACTGTATACACACGTTTTATTTGTTTATATTCATTTGAAAGTGATCAGACAGTCAAAAGGATGATGTAAAAAATTCATTCAAGAGAATGATCACAAAATCTAAATGTAGGATTGACACTTCTCTGTAAAAGATCATAATTAACCATTTATAAAGCTCTAAATTTGTACACAAGTCGTACAAGGTACAAACATTAATTTATATTTCCTGGATTAAACAACCCAGAGCTTTACTGACAACTACAGCATGCTGATCAATGTTTTTAAAATAATTACCCTGCGATGTAAGTCTACAGGTAAACATACAGCACCACAAAATAAACATTTCATATATTTTAAACTGTCCCACTATATACGTTTCTATATACAATTAAACATTATTATTTGTAAAGCACCTTTAAATGGAGAAAGTAAATACAAGTAACATTACTTGATAAAAAGTACCATAGTTGATCACTGAAGTTTCAAAGTATGTAGACATTTGGTCTTATAGCCTTGCATTTGTTGTGATATGCTGTTCTGTTTGATGCTCACGATCAACCTTACAGATTTTTATTTAACTAGTTAAACAAAAATAATATGTAAGTATTTTTAGCAGAAATGTGTAGAATTTGAATTTAACCCTGAATATTTCCTTCAGACTGCCGTTGTAATGAGGAGTTTATAAATGGCTATTTAAGATCGTCTTAAGTGTCTCTAAAGCAGGTAGTGCACATAAAGCAGAAGGGCAAAAGCTATTTATCTACTCACTGAACAAGAAAGAATTTAAAATGCGTTAAAGAATATTTAACAAAACCGTAAATACTCACCTATAGGAATGACTATACCCAGAACTGCAACAGTTATATTGCTACCGAGGAAGAAGTGATCATTTCCACTTCCAGCTGTGGTAGATGTTTAGGTAAAGATAGATAGAGAGAGAGAGAGAGAGATGGGGTGGGAGAAAGAAAAAGACCTTAATTACTTTTGATATAATCACAAGCTTTTCATCTGCAGTCATATTTGGGGCTTTGCGCGGTCGCTGTATAACCAATAAATTGTGGCTTCATAATTAAAGGTATAGTTCACCCCAAAATGAATGTTACTACATTTATTTGCTCATCATGGTTAACAAATATGGGCTCATTCCTTAAACAATGCTATTGTATGGCTCCAGTTCTACACCTGATGGTCATTCCTCCTTTGGGTCGCACAAAACACAGAAAGTCATATGCTTGTTGAATAACGTAACATAAATGACAACAGAATTTTCATTTTTGTGTGCCCTGCTCCTTTATAAAGCATTCAAAAGGTAAAACACTGATATAGGGGTTATAACATATATCGGGTATTTGTTCCACACCAGAAAACTAAATGTTCTCCTATTTGTGTAGTAAAGAATCTATTTGTCGGGATATCGTGTCCGAGCCATATATAGCTGCTTATACATCGCTCTGCTCATTTGCCTTCACTCTTCCAAGTAAGGTTTTTACTGAGTGGTTGTTTCCACCAGATAAATCCCACCTCAATCTCCCAGTTAGCACGTGGCCCTCCATTAGCTTCAGCATAATTAGTGTCTGATAATGGAGTCTGAGCCGGGAGATTAACAGGACTGACTGGTACATCGTCTGCATACAGATACACACAAAACAGCCCGAGGGGTAAGAAAATGGGCTTCTGTACGGAACAAAAGAAACCAGTCTCAACAATGTAGACGATCCACATGGAAGATATGGAAGAATTTTAAATAAGGGGGATATTCCTATAGTGAAGAATATTTTGGCACAGTTGCAAGTATAAGTGAGTGACATCCGTTGGATCTGGGTTTCTATGGCAACGATACCTTTTTAGCATCATTTTTGTGTAGTCTGGACTCCTGTTTAAGTGGATCCATTAAGTTTCCAATAAAAGTGCATTCTGCACCAATTAAACTATTATATTTTTCACAGAAATTTAAATCTTATTTTGCTCAGTCAGTATATGCCTATTGTGTTAACATAGATTCTGAACAAACCTTTGAGATGTCTTTGTTGCTTTGTTTTTTTAAGAGAAGAAACCCATCACTTGACAAAATCAAGAGCTTTGGCTTCTGCAATTTCAAAGATTCTTTTGGTATCCAGATGTCTGTCAAACACGCAGCACTTTTTGGTAATTTTCAACTCGGTTTGAATGAAGTAGCATTTCATTTGGATTGCCAAAAGAACCAGCAACTGTTGCTGCTAAGTGTTTGTAAACAGTAATTGCACCAAAAGCGAGACGGATATAAAACCATGTTTTACTTCTGGAACATGTGAGGTTTAGTAATATAAAATCATTAAGAAGTATCCAAAAAGCTTTTAAGTTGAAAGACTGCACTCCAAAAGGTAAGTAAAGACTTTCGCTTCATGCCAAAACCTATAGAAAAACCCATTCATCATTCAGCTAAATGTCTGTGAAAAGAGAGCTTTGTATCGAACTCATCCAGCCTCATTAATGTAGGAATTTGCTCAATTTATCACACTCTTTCTGACGGAAAACTTTCATTGAACAGTCACTTCACCTGCAATGAAATACACACTTTGTGCATAATAGCATATGCTGTACATTAACACATTTGTTTACAACACAAAATCCTCGGATGGTCTGTTAAATGATGATCTTTACAAAAGACGTCAAAATGTACAGTGAAGCCAAAAAAGGTTGATGACACACTTCATGTGTTATCATAGAACAGCAATTTACTAGTTCTACCTAATGAAGTTTCAGCACCTCTGCCATGTAATATCCTGTTCATAATAAAATATTCAAGAACTCATTTATATGATTGGTGTCCAGAATGAACCCTTCTGCACTTTAGTCAGGAGAGATGAAAAAACTAACATGATTCATAAACATTTGTACATAGTGTGTTCCATTTTATACAGTATGCTTAGATAAACACTGAAACATATTAAAGGGGTCATATGACACTACTAAAACAAATATTATAGTTTGTTTTAGATGTAATGTAATGTGTCTTCACCATTTAAGGTTAAAAAACACTGTATTTTCCACATACAGTGCATGTTTGTATCTTCTGTGCCCCGACTCTCTGAATGCGCAGATTTTTACAAAGCTGATCGCTCTGAAGAGAGGTGTGCTATGATTGGACAGTTTACTAGTGCGTAGTGATTGGTCGAATACTGCAAAGGTGTGATGGAAATAACGCCTCTTACGATATTTGGAACATCAGGTTCCAAAGCAATTGTGCTGACAGGTACCCCCCCTTACTTGGTTATACATTTGAATGGTCTTAGTCAAATCATACCACGAACTGACGTAGATTTGTGGGGGTGTGGTAACACAAGGCGTTTCAGGCAGGTCTGGGTGAGCATTTGCTTTTAGATTGAATGCATATTTTGTTACGACACTTTCATTTTTGCAATTTTACATGTCTAATACATGCATGCGACACTTATACATCTAAAGATAAAAAACCCACATATTCGTGCCATTTGACCCCTTTAACGGAGGCGCCCAAAAAAGTAGCCTTTTACATACAGTATTTACAATTTTATGTTTTAACAAATGTTTTGAGATTCACAGAAAATAAATGTATGGTTAGATTATATAAATGGTTTTGATGGTTTTGTATTTATTATAAAATAGATGAAGAGATGCGGCAATATATTGGTCAATGATCGGTATCTATGATAAAAGCAACTTTTCACACTCTCATCCAACAGTTTAAAAAGATCCAATGATCAGGGCCAATATATCCTGTCAATCCATAGAGAATAGAAAAATGCTTTGAATTTGTGCTCTGTAAAGAAAATGTTAAGAAACATCACCAGTTTGATGTTCAGTATTAATAGTCTTAAATTAACATTTTAGAAATATGAATTTAATCTTCAGAATTTGTATCGGCAGATATCACTCTGAATAATCGGCTATTGGTATAGGTGGAGAAATTTTATATGTGCATCTCTAGTAATGACATATTTAATACTATCCCCAAAACAATTTACCAAACATTTAATATTTGCTTTCATTATGCTCTGGTTCGTCAATAAAAGTGAAGTAAAACTAGCGTTTAGGATGCTCGCAATTTGTTAATAAGGTTACATTTCAGTGTCTACCCAAATAACACTTAACATGTGAATACGAACGAGATCACCCTAAAAACACACACCAAACAGCTCTTCCAACCCGATCGATAACAACCTCTGATAGTCTTTCTTTGAGATTTCATGGACATAGATGTTATTATTAAGCTCACTAATGCCTCTATCCTGCTGCGACCAGGTGGCCGTGTACCTGAGCGTGTCCACGTATCACAGCGACTGCGGGGGGTTTAAGGGATGTTATTAGAGAAAGTAGGCTAAGGGCAATGTTCATCAGTCAAGGCTGGCTGGTCCTCTTTCCTCGTTGGCTGCTCTAATTCAGTGCAGAGAACCACGCTGGGACCATGGGCTACTACCTCTGCCTCATCTATCACTCTCAAGTGGCCCAGTGATGCTCAGCAAGCAAATTCTACTGCACATTAACTTGTAAAGCTCTGAGGACTACTGTACAAGTACTGTACAAAAGTACAGAGCGAGTTTAGAGTCTCTTATACAACAGTTAGTTCTGGTCTTCTTATTGGCCAAATGGCATCTCAAGAGTGCTTATATTTAGCCTTACAGCACTAGTTTCACATTGTATTATGTAAAAAAATGTAAATAATAACACGCTCATACTCACCGCGGTGAGAGAGGTTGCCATTGGCCCCTTGTATACTATTGCTGTCAGCGACGGTTGTAGATGTCTGTCTGAAGTTTGCTGTTGTCTGGTTGGATGTGGGCTGTTTCCATGATGCTGTAGTGCTGGGATGAGTGGTCGGTGTGGTGGATCTGGAGTGTGTGTTTGTAAAATAAAGTGGGCTGGAGTTTTTGGTAGTTCTCGGTCTGGTGGTGGTTTTCATGGGAACAGGAGTGCTTGTGGTTGTCATTGTAGCTGTGGATGCAGTTGGTGTAGTTTGTAAGGTTGTACTGGTGGTTGTGGGTGTGGTGGTTGTTGAAAGTCTAGTTGTTGTGGTGGTGGAAGGTTCTGGTGTTGTAGAGGTTGTCGTACTGGCAGCTGTAGTTGTCTTGGGTTTGACTGCAGAGGAGGAGTCAAATATTATGGGTTTTTAAACTGTAAGGCGGATTCGTACAACTTCCATATTAAAGGTGTAGTTCGCCCAAAAACAAAAGTTCTGTCATCATTTACTCACCATCTTGACATTTTAAACCTGCAAATCTCAAAAGAAGATATTTAAAGAATGTTGGTAACCAAAAACCCTTGGTCCCCATTGACTTCTCTTGTATGCACACAAAACCAATGCAAGTCAATGGGGACCATGGTTTTCTGTTACCAACATTCTTCAAATGATCTTCTTTTGTGTTCTGCAGAAGATCATACAGTCATACAGGTCTGAAATGAAAACAGGGTGAGTAAATGGCAACAGAATTTTCATATTTGGGTAAACTATCCCTTGCAATGTGTTGCAATGTTTCTATGAAGGCAAATGTCTCTTTTTTGGTTTAAGTGGTATCTCATTTAGAAAGAACCCCTTCCTTTTTCATAGAGTGTTCCCACCAAACGCGACTTGCGCGCTATTCGCACGTAATTGGACGCTTGAACATTTTGAGTTTACTTCTTGAGTTTACTTTTACTTGCTTCCTGCGCGCTTGAAATTCAATTCACAACAGACGCGAATTTGCGTCATGGGAGGGGCTTCTGCCAGGTGGCTCCAAGTCTCGTATATATATATATATATATATAAATATATATATAGCTCAAATTGAGAGCTTTTTTACAATTTACCAGATTGTCCGAACTTCTCACTCACTTTCTTCCAAGCAAGATCCTTTACAGCTCCAGGTATCCACATACAGCAACGTTGATTTTGTCGTCCATTGTTGTTTCAGCTTTCTGCCTCCGCTCGCTATGTCATTATGACGTCACTACTAGAGCAAGGTCCTGATTGGTTAACGCGGCGTGAATTTTCACTAAAGTTTCAACTGTCAAACTTTCGAAAAGCTCGATTCGCGCCACCTCATTCGTGCAAATCGCGCCACAGGATGTCCTATCGCGTCTTTGCATTGACATAACATGTAAATCACTCGCGCTTAACGCTTCATTCGCGTTTGGTGGGAACACAACATCATACAGTTATACATAAACATGTAAAAAATATGAGTGGTTTGTTATATTTTTTCTGACTGTATTTAATTTCAGTAAACACTTAAGTCTAGTTGACAGCGTTCAAGCCTAAATTCTTACTCTCAATTATTAATCATAAGACGATTATTTTTTATAAATCTCATGTAAAACATAAGCAATGCGTAAAAAACCACACAAGTGTCACGTGTATGTGTAAGCACAGCTTTGGTGTTGTGCAGTATGAATAAGCCTGACCAGCGGCAGTCTTCTTTGTTACCTGTCACACATCGACGCATGTCCGGGCCAAGTTCCATGTTGTCCGGGCAGGCACACGTGTACTTGGGTGAGTGGTCTGTGATTTGAGGGGCTCTGAGGCACAGATATTCACATCCTCCGTTGGGCAAACTGCCAATGTTACAGGTGTCTGGAGCTGCAAGGAAACATGATTCAATTAGTGACGTACAGCTGGAATGACTGCAATGGAGAAATGTATATTAGTTTGAGACCTGGACTATTTGAGTTTCATAAACAGCTTTCATGTAAATATCAGATTTACCATATAGCGTGAATTAGTTGGTATGGGGGATTTGCACTAAACCATTTCAGAAAGAGAAATATTATCATGGATGTATCTCCTTGTAAAGGGTTGATGACAGTATGGATTTTATATATAGATATAACACAGAACTGTGGACAGGCATTTGGCATAGATGTTATATTGGTCACTGGAGCATATACTGTATAGTAATGCAGTTTTAATGACTCCTATGATTATCTGCAGTATAATCACAATAATTTAAAGTACACAATGTTATTATAGGAGTTTTGTGTTATGCTCTTTAAACAGGGGTCACAGAGATGGACGACTGATTTTCTAGGAACAATCAAACATTATCATCAGCATTGTAGTGAACTAACAGTGTGTAATGAATATTAAATGGACGTTTTAAGTAAAAAAGTTAAAAATATGAAAAATATGACTAGTGTCTCATTTAACGGCATTCATATAACAATAGTTCCTACAGTAATACGGAAATTAAAGTATAATGAAATTCTGTACAGTAATAATTCCTAGAGTAATATGGAAAAATAATCGGTATATTTTACTCACCGTCAATTCATTCCTAACCTTTATGACTTGCTTTCATTCGTGTAACAAAATGTAAATTATTATAGCCACTTTTCCCTTCTAATTTAAGGACTGAAATGACCAAATAGCCCTTAAAAGTGGTACATATTACTTTCCTTGCCTTTTGAAGCCAGACGATGGCTTTGCATGAGAAAATATTCATCTGAAGGTAACCCGCTTTCAAAAAAAAAAACTTTTGTGTTCCACGGAAGCAAGAAGGTAATATGAGTTTGGGTGAGCACATGACAGAATTTTCATTTTGGTGAGAATTTTCAATTCAAGATACATTCTTCAGTCATGAAATCGTATTTCTGAGGCATGCACAGCTGATTAATATTAATGCACTCCCTGCGGCTGGATTTTATTCTCATCATTTCTTGTTAAGCGCAAGTGTGTTTTCCTGCTTCCGTTTGCATATTCAAAGCAACCCGTTTAATTGTATGATTTAGATATAAATAGAGCTTTTTATTTATTAATGCAAAGTGGCTTTAAATTGGTTTGCCTGACACGCTGCACATGGTCTGTTTGTAATGAAAGGATGAAAACAAAGGTTGGAAAACTGCACACACAAACACACACACACACACACTTCTGTCCTCATTTTCTCAGCCTGTCTCTAGATGAGAAATTCATCATAACTGCTATTTAATGATGAGCCACCGTTTCTCGGTGGAAAAACAGAGTCAGCATAGATTTGCCTCTAATCATTATAACAATGGTAAAATATGACACTGACAGAATGAAAATGATATAGTTCATGCTCTGTTTCTTTGAGCTGCTGAGAGGCATTAACAGGAAAGGCTCATATGATATGGGGTTTTAAGGCATTACAACACTTATCGCTTGAGCGCTAAATGACTAAATGATATCAGAAGCCCAGCTATTTCTCTATTAACAAATGCTGAATCATAAGTAGTGACAAATAAATAAAAGTGTTTGGGAAGTGTATACGAAACAGGTTATGGGTTATTAAAAAAACAGTTTGATACCAGCTCAACTAAAACATGAATCAAAATGTAGAGAATTAAACAGTGGTGTTATTTTGAACGATTTGAAGATCTGTGCTATATAACTTGCAAACTAACAAGTAAAGAGTCTGGTTTGAAAACACAGACTCTAAAAGAAGTGTATTCTGGTGTGATGTCTGACCTGTGGGCTGCCTGAGCTCGTGGAATACCACAACATCAAGTGGGTTGTTTAGATGTTGAGCCAGCATAGCCACATCATGTCCGGTCAGCCGGTTAACGCTGTAGATAGCTTCATCCTCCAAGTCAGTCCAGTATACCCGGTCCTGTGAGAACAAACAGGATGTAAGATCTGTACAGACATGACATGTGCTATTTTTTTCATTTCTTTTGATGGGCTTCATCAAATGCCGCTAACACTCGGTGACCCAAACTAAAACAAAGCAATTTCAAAAACAGTAATAGATTTAATGGTAAAAAACCTCTACATAAATGAATCATTTACTCTGCACAGTGGATAAAGCATATAATATTAGTATAAGGCACCTTAACATGTTCTTTCTAAAATAAAATTTACATGTAGGCATTTGTTTCAATATGTGCTTTGCTTTCCCTCGGAACTGAACCCACAGTTTTTTCACTGCTAATGTAATGCTGTATTAGTTGAGATACAACAAAATGTTTATTAGAATTAGTAAAATGTTAATGTAATGTTTTATATAACTGTTATAGATGGAGTTTTCATTTCATTTGAATGTAAATTGTTGAATGCATAATATTACAAAATAAAAGTACACACTTGTGTGGCATATTCTCTAATAAACTCCTGCATGCAACTTTACAGGTACAGTGTATGAAATTTAGCAGCATCTACTGGTGAGGTTGCGAATTGCAACTTAACGGTGCACTCCACCGCTCATCCCTCCCATTCGAAGCACTACGGTGGCTGACACAGAACTAAGATGTTTCGCTTCTTTGCAGAAGTATCTTATTTACAAAACATGCTCTGTAGAGCAGGTTGTCCGTTTAGGGCTACTGTAGAATCAACATGGTGAATTCCACATAGGGGAGCCGCAGTGTATGTAGATAGAAATAGCTCATTCTAAAGTAATAAAAACATAACACTTCGTTATGTAAGGTCTTTATACTTCTCTGAAGACATGATAGTTATGTTTATTATATTGCATTACTGTCAATAGATCCTCCTTAATCTTACGCATGTGCCGTTAAACCGTTGTGGGGAGAAACTGTTGTTATGTAACAACGGTAAATACAGGTGTATGAGATGCAAAAAATTGAGAAAAACACCATAAGCAAACGTTTTATTTAAAAGGACGTAGTACAGTATATACAGTACTGTACACGGATGTAACTTTGGTTTCAGAAGTGTGGGGGACACAAAATGGGGGATTTTGTTTTTTATTTGAATCCTATCATAAATTCAAAATACCAATGTTTTGCATTGATTTTGATTGTTTAAATTGATCAAACCATGAAACCAAAGGTGTTTTTATTCTGTAGCAAAAGTTGATGTTCATGAAGGTGGAAAATGCGACTGAGAAGTCTCGAAAGGAGACGATCCGGTTGACTTTCTAAAATTCTTGAGGAGGTTTAAAGTACCTAAACAACGACCAGGCAAGCCCACGTTTCTGTCAAGCCTTGTCAAAAACACTAACTGCTGTTAAAAGGATGAGTCCTTATTAAACTAAAAAAGTAGTAAATCACACATACGCATTTCTTCCCCACAGAAGTCCATTACAAGGAAAATGCGTAATATAGACAAAACAACAAGCAGTAAAAACAAATTTCTATTAATTTAGATCCAAACCACGTGATTCAAAACAATCTTTCAGTGATCTATTTTAAGAGTGTCAAAAAAGCTAAATATTGAGAAAGTCACCTTTGAAGTTGTTAATCAGGCCACGCACTCACATAAATCATTTCTTTATACATTTACGGTAGGAAATTTGTAAAATATCTTCATGGAACATGATCTTTACTTAATATCCTAATGATTTTTGGAAAAAAGAAAAATCTGTCATTTTTACCCCGACAATGTATTTTTGGCTATAACTAAAAACGTTCCTGTGCAATTTAAGTCTCGTTTTGTTGTTCAGGGTCACAAACATACCGTACATGTGACATATGGTGTGACGTAGCAAAAATTAAGAAAACAAACTGTTAATAATATAGGATTTTATATTATTAATGTTAAATATAAATAGCATAAGAGAGAATTCAAAAATGTTGCTGTCACACCATACGACACATTTACGGTATATATTTCAACAGATCCATAAAAAAATAATGATCTAAGCAGGAAAATGCAAAAAAGTAAAGACCTCCAGTGTGTGTATCCGTTTAGATCTTAAAGGTTTTTCATCAGTCTAATTAAAGCCTGCCAAACAATCTCTCTTTTGTATCTACCACCTACAGGAGCCTGAAAGCACGGGCTCGGCTTTCTGACAATGCCGCTTTCAACATTCAGCTCGCTTTTCCGTCGCTCTACCTCCTCTGATCACTCCTTATCAGCCGCTACAGAAATATTGCAAATGTGCACGCGAGATGGGCTGTTACCATGACAACCCGAGATTCATCTCCTTTTGAAACGAATGCGGAAATGGACGAGGAAGGTCGTGGGGGGTGGACTTAGGCTAACAAAAGAAAAAGATTCGGAAAGAACAGAACAGAACGAAAAGGACACAGAGGAAGGATAGAAAGAACTGAGCATTCCCGTGTGAGGCTCTTTCGCTCAGAATATAAGGGTATGTTTACAGACCTATGCGTCTTGGAAAGGTCAGCCTGCTGGGTCCCTGCGGGGCTTTTGCCGGCAGTGGCCTTCGGTACGAATACTCGCTTCAATTTCGGCTGCGTTGTATCCCTCAGCCAATCACCTGCTATGAGGCCGCAATATCTGATCTAGATAACTGCTTTGATCTATAACAGGCAGCAAGATTCATGTCTGAAATTTGTAGTCCTTAAGTGAAGGTGCCATCTTTATTAAAACGTTTAATCTTAGTCCTCTCTTCGTTCAAGACTGCAGAAACGTCTCTTTGGGATTGGATTTGTCTCTGATATTTCTCATGCTGCCCACTACCCAATTAAATGGCGTGAAGGACAGGTTATGTGGGAACGGAGGCGTCAGACTGTTTTATGAGAAAGGGCCACGTAAAGGTCACTCATAGGTTCGGATATGAGTAACGCACAAAAAAATCCTGAGAAAACATCATCTAGTCATTTTAATTTCAATCAGCTCCCACAAGGAAATGTGTGCTTGATTAAAAACACAGACACTTGGCTATAAATGTCAATGAGGAATGAGAAATTACACAATAATGCCCCAAAATAATGAAAGAACTCCCCCACCAAATGCTAAGTCGCATGCTTGTGTTACTTTCTTCATATAGTTCTTCAATACACTTTCATGTTTCTTCGGCACATCCGCAACATACACATGAGAGTAAAATACAAGGCTCAATAGACAAGCAGACTTCTTTAGCAGTCACTGTGAACCACCTACTAAATCTACTGTATCCATGTGACCTTTCATTTCTCAAGGCAATGGTAAAGAATGACGAAAACACATTGTTTCCCTTTTTCTAGTGCTTCGCCTATGGGTGCCCCCACACTGAGCTGTCTCATCAACTGGGCTGATGGAGGGCAATAGGCGATCTACAGTCTAGCCCAGTTCCTGCCTTCAGGTGACTTAGGAACTGCCAAATATAAAGGCTTTTTAATTTGGTTTGTGTTTTTGGCTCCTGTAAGCCACCCGTAACCATTTTGCACCTGGGCAGAGCTACTGTCTCACAGTGAGCCTGCGGGTTTCCACTACACCCATGTTGATATTCATGCTGGAGCTTAGTTCACCAAAAAGCCGTCATCCTTTATTTACTCTTATGAAAGACAAAAGAAGGTTTTTAACTGTGATACATCTCAGTGGTTTTGTGCAGACAATGGAAGTCAATGGGGTTCAATGTTTGGCTGCACATTCTTCAAAATATCTTATTTTGTGTTCTGCAGAAGAAAGAAGGTCATACAGGTTTGTAATGCCATAAGGCTATTTTATGGTAAGAGTACTTGCCTCAAACAGTGTCAGAGCAAAGGGATGGCCTAGATGATCCTTGGATGACAGTAAAACTCTACGATTGTCTCCATTCAGGTCCACACTGGAGATAAGATGAAGTTTGGAGTCTACCCAGTAGAGTCGCCTACTAGACAGGTCTATAAAAAAAGTGAATGTTTAATGATATATACGCGGTGTTTCATAAAACATATAGTGTATATATAAAGTGCTTTAATTATATAATCAATGTAATATGAGTGTGAATCTATACGGTACAAATAAAAGCTCATCAATGTCAAAAAATAACACAATAACAAAAGTCTCATAGATTTGCAAGGTCGCTACTTCTTTTCCCATTAAAAAAAACAATTTATTTCTACCCAGATATAGCAATACTCAATTCCACTCAAGTGTCAATAACTTGTTTCTGTCCATCTACCATAACGGCTTTTTCGAATGGTTTTCGTTCTAAGCGAGTCATAGAAATGATGAAAATATTGACAGCGTTGCTTGAGCAATTCCATTTAGTTTTTCCTAAACTGACAGGTGATTGATGAAAAACAATGAGAGTGAATGATTCAAAGCCCTGTTGGCCCCAGGAGACTTCTTTTCATTATTGCCACTGATGTTTTATATCTTACTCGCTTCTATTGTTTTTCTCACTCTCTTCTTGTATTTCAGTTCATGTCTTACTCCCTTGTAATGATGACCAGTTCAAGTAACTCTGCAAGCGCAACCTTCTCATGTCTTTCATTTCAAGGTTGATATGCTTTGTTTTCCATGAAGTTGTTTCTCTTTAATCTGTGGTCTTTTCAGCTTTCTGTTTTTCTGCTTTGACTACATTTGAAGATTTGAATACATTTGTTGTAAGTAAAGTAACAGAATTTCTAAACAAAAACGCTGCTTTCAAATAGCGTCTTACCGAGGGCGATGCCATTGGGCCACTCGATCCTCTCGGAGACCAGAACCTGCCGATCCACCCCATTCATTCCGGCTTTTTCAATCTTAGCTTCTGTTCCCCAATCTGACCAGTACATGAACCTGTGGGAACACAACAACATTTTTTATAGGTAGACAATAGGCGATTTTTATGTATGGTCATGCTTGTGTTTTAAGATTTTTTTTCATATCACTTTTCTTCCTATTTACAATGTACCCGCAATTACAGAACGACCCAGGTGGTGATGTCACTGTTTTTAAATCACAAATCTGTGACAGTAAGCTGTAGAAGACAGCCTTACCCCTCAAAAATATTTGACAGTATGTTCAAAGCGGTTAATAAACACAGCAGGCGCACCCAAGCTGTAACGTCTTGTGAATAAAATGTGTATTAATTTTGTGCAAATGGAGTTCTGTGAGTGCAGATTTATTTTGTGCAAAGGAAAAAATACAGACTTAACGGCCTTAACTTTGACTCGAATTTCATGTCAAAAATTTAGGAGATATAAGGTAAATGAATGCTTGTTAAAGAATTAACATTTTACCCATAGGCAACAATGAGCTAGTATGCAGACCATCTTAAGATTCATTTGCATGTTTTCATGCTCTTGTACTCCTGTAATCTGGTAAAAAGAGCCCTGAGGGGTTAGACTCATCACATCTAATGGCAGTCAAAGACAAACTTATAGTTATGAAGAGATGGAACCGTTGGCAGGGCTTTGAAGAACGATGGTGTGTCGACATTGATCATGACATATACCTTATATTCACATCACATTTACATTTTGGGAAGAATTCAAACTTTTAAATCAAGTGTCAAACAGTCACCATATTAATACTCTATGTTGCCTCAGGGAAACAAAGCCATTTTCTTGACATTGCAAGAACATCATCCATACAAAATGGCAATAAAATAGCTAATAATAAATAACGGATTCTGAATATACTAGTACAAATATATGTTCTTGGCGAGACTATAACCTTGCAGTGTTTTTTAAAATAATTTTCTGGCATGGTGCAAAATCTATCTCACACACATTTTTGCTCTAAATAATTGCTCTTGATAAAGCTTTCCACCTTCCAAAATATGATTCAAATTTGCAAAGTTTATATAAAAAATGAAGTCAAGTAAACTCTATTTCAGATATCACAAGTTAGCATTTAGATTTTTTTAAGCCAACTCTTGTTTTTGACATCAGTGAAGACTTTTTAATGTTACACATGTTTATTCGCAGGTAACATACAAAAAATAAAAATAATTCTAACTACATTCTGTTTAACCATACTTCCATAATTTGTGCAACCGAATGAAGGGGAAAGGCCCTTTGTTTTTAATCATATAAATCTTACCCTTGTCTTGGGTCAAGAGCGATGGCACGTGGTTCCCCGAGTTCTGTGTCAATCAGCACCTTTCTCTTTTTGCCGTCGATGGTGGCGACAGAAATGGTCTTGTGTCCAGAGTCGGTCCAGTAGATGTTCTTATGGATCCAGTCGACAGCTAAACCCTCTGGGGAATGTAGCACAGTATCCACGAGTGTAATCTGTTCAGATGAATCACTGGCTTTGTTGATGAATGCGCTATAGAGCAAAAACACACACATGAACGCTGTCAATTCATGTTCATAGATTTTAAGCAGATGGTACATATATTTATAAACAATCATAAGATATTAGAAGCACACTTGACAAACCCAGGTGTTGTTTTTTATACATACGGTAGGCAGCAATGCTTATTAAAGAACTATCATAGGATGTCGTGGCTGTGATTTTGATCCTGTTTTCTAATAACCAAATGCTACAGCAACAATTAAAGTGGGTATGAATGCTCTATGAAGCATGCTAAAAGTGTATTGTGCATTTAACAGACTCTAATAATGTGGCATTCATGGAAAAGCTCAACATCATTTAAATGTGATCTGTGATTGGTGGTGATAATGTTTCAAAGAAAATTCAAAGCCTCTAATTTTAATATCTAACAACATTTACAATCCATTTTACTGGGTTGACAAATGTGTAGGTAAATGACCATCGGATGACCATGACCTTAAAGTCTAAATTGCTATTTGACTTAAGGATCAAATTTTTAATGCTTCCACACCCTGGTGACATCTGCAAAAATTAGTTAAAACAAAACTACTAAACATAAATAGAATAAAAACTAAGCCTAATTCTTCAATGAAAAATCAGAGTTATCTCCGAACTGGAAAATTATATTGTGGCAAGGGGGGCGTGGTTTAGTGACGTCTGTATCGGCTAGGAGAGACATGGGAAAGACGGTAAGCAAATGAGCCGATTGCAGATTAAGATCACCTGCATCTCGTTACAGTGATTGGTGAGGAGACAGCTTAAAAAGCTCACACTCCTGTGGATCGAGGAGAGAGAACTGGGAGAGGTTGGTGAGTCCTGTGGGACCAAAGAGTGGAACTATTATCCGAGAAGTCAAGTCGTGTGGACTGCCTAAAGAATCTATTACCTGATGTGTGAAGCGCCATTTGAGCCTTTTTGTTGTTTTGGAAATAAAAGAATCTCACGTCTCCCAGTGAACGCCGACCCCGTGTCCTTCCTTGTATATATAGATACTTTGAACCTTGTTACATAAATTTTGTTTAAATATTAAGACAAATATAATTTGTAATAAACTGCACTCATACAAATAAGACCAGGAATGTGAATAGCATTACGGAAGCAATCTGAAGTATCTGAAGTGAGTCATAAGGACTGAGGCAGAATCTGCCGGCAAACATTTCTCTTGTGACTTGTTGACTTGACTGGGAGCATCACTATTAATAGGAACAGGTTGATTCATCCATGTGCCAAAATTAGAGAGAAAAACATTTGTTAGAAAGAGCTGGGGAAAGATTCTGCTCTTAAAAATAAAAAATGTGTCAAATTGTTGAATCCAATGTGATTTCAATCATTAAATGAAAGACATTAAAAGTATAGACGGTTCAATCTTAACAACATAAGCAAACATTACTGCGCATGTGCACTTTTGTGACCCCGACTTAACTTCCGGTACATATTCACGAACAACAACGTGCCTATCGATCATTTCTGATAACAATCAATAGAAACCGAGAAGAACCGTTACTTGACATAACTTGTCTCTCCAATAATTTGAACATCGACTCCGATACCAATCTCAATCGCTAGATGTCAATGTACCATACGGTTTGTTTGAAAGCTACCAAGCTACAGGACCCATTCAACAAATTGTTTATTTAATATAATTAGAAATCAGTAAAATAATAATACAAATGGATATTAACATAATTTAAAATTTTAAATATAAATGGCTATATTGTTAGACACTAGCCAAACACAAACCGGAAGTTAACTGGGGGTCAGGCACGCGCGTGTCTGATGAAACAGTCAGCAACAGCAACAGATTGTCTCTATAATGGTTTGGATTGAGACATCTTCTATACAGCAGAAACATTGCATAATGATTCTAATGGGAATTCATCAAAGCAACACAAACAACATTAATCTATCAAACTTTTCAAAAACATTCACTGCATGGCTTTAAACTATAAAGAGTAAATCACACCGGTGAACCAAGACTCCCAACGTAAACAACTTCCTACCGACAGAAACAGTCAAATCAATAATCGCACATCCCTACAAACAGACAGATCATAGCTGCTTTAAGTGATCTTCAATATGGATTTTTTATATGTACTAAAATCATTCAGCCCTTTGAATGCATAGCTCATTGAAGGTTTCAGCTGCATGACATCTACACTGTTTCATCCGTCTTTTTCTATCACACAAACCACCCATCCTGAATTGCCATCACTCTTCTCCAGGGACTGCGTACATGCATTAAACCCCCTGCAGACACTTGAAAGCATCTCTTCTGAGGAGTTTATAATGTGATAATGAACTGTCGTCCACCATCTTGACATGAGCCATCCTGAGGGGTGAAAAATGGGAAGCATTATTGTAGGGGGTAAATTATGGAAAGCATATGGTGTGGCTGAGATGATTTAGAGAACTGATGTGACTCGGAGAGAGTCAGAGACTCGAGCCTCACAGGAAATATGTACTCTTGAGAAATAAAGGACAAACATTGGTCAAGTTTTTCAGCTGGTGTTTTAGCACGGGATGCTGTGTGACAGGCTGGTGTTTGACTGATAAGACGACTGTTAAATGGTTATTAGCGGTCGTGAAAGATTCTAAGACATTTTTGAGTGTCCTTCCGTAAGGACATGAATTTTCTCATTTTCCTGCGAAAAGTGTTTTGTCTGTCAGAGTAAGACGGGTGAGACATTCTGCAGTACACCATTATCAAACACTGTGGCACGGACACAAAGTGTTTTTATGCCACTGTGAATCACCAAAATGTTATTCACGAGCTGTTCTTGTTTAAATTAAAGGCAATGCTGAAGTAAATTTCACCATCATGATATCTTTAATATTCAATACTCATATATTGTGTCAGTGTGCCAATTCAGTATCAAGATCTGAAAGTTTGCTGGATGTGTTTTATATTCAGTGTTATACTTCTTTTTCTGTACAGCCCTTTGTCCACTTTGATGTTTGCTTGCTTGCTAATAAAGAGGAGATGACATCTGTCAATCCTGAATGAATGTACTGCATTTCAAGGTTGCCATCAGAGGTTGAACTTTTACTTAAAGTGATAGTTTATGAAAAAAAGAAATTGACTCACACTTTTGTCATTTCCAACTTTAATGACTTCCTTCCTTCCACAGAACAACAATCAAAGAAGATATTTTGAAGAATGTTGGTAATTGGTACCCATTCACTTGCACTGATTTTGTGTCCATATAATAGAAAAGAATGGGTGCCAACGCTGCCAAACTTTCTTCAAAATATCGTCTTTTGTGTTCTGCAGATTTGAAATGACAAGAGGGTGAGATAATGATGAAAGAATTGTCATTTTTGGGTGGACTGTCCCTTTAAGTGATTTCATTTCTTTCATACTGTGTGGACTCTTTGAGATGAAAATTGTTGACAGCAGAAAGAGTTTAAAATATCTCTGTAAAACCACATAAAACATAATATGCTTGAAATTGAAAATTATATTAAATATTTATAGAATGCATTTCGTTTGAATTAAGGTTACTACTCATCACCCCCGTAATGTTTTTAAACGTATATTCATTAGACTACAAGACAAACATTATGACTGAATTTTTTATTCTGTTGGACTGAAAGCCCTTATCATGAGTCAACATACTATTGCTACATACTAATTTTTATAATAATTAAAATTAATTTCAGATAGCACTTAGGACGTATAGTACTATGCAAAGCGGACACAGGGTTGTTCTGATTATTGACTACCCAGAGGATAGAAGGTAGAAATGGCAAAGAGAATCTTTATTTTCTGACAAATGTTTGCCTCGCTTTTCAACACCCAAGTAAGTCACACAAGACCCATAGGAAACCAGAGTATGTCTGTACGGGAATGTGCAAACAAACAACACAATTCTAGTCGCTGTGAGAAAATCTCCAGCAAGTCTACAGCAGCTGTTCTCGTTCATTTAAATATCATCTTGCTGAGAGGGGGCGGAGGGAACATGTCAAATGAAATCTTCAGCACTGCACTGTCTCCGCCCACTCCTATGATTAACAATGGTAATAAATTACCATCTTTAAGTAATGATTAAACAGCTGTTGAGCTGCATAATGTCAGACTGTACCTGAAGATCTTGCGATGAAAGAGGTCACACCAGTACATCTTATTGGTGTTGACGTCAACATCCAAGGCCACAGCATTCTTTAGGGTCGGCACTACCTGCGTGTAGTCCCTCTTCACCAGGTCAATGCGGCGGATCTCGTGGCGGTTAGTAAACATGAGGTACGGGCTCTTACCTGTCAGGAAAATGGAAAAGGTTTCAATTAGTGACTGAATGCTCAGTTCTTTAACTTTGAGCTAGTCATAACAAATGAGTCAGAAGAGCCTTTTATCAAATGATATTTTTGATACAGCTCTTGGCCATCATTGACTACCATAGTAGGAAAATATTGCTTTTTAAATTTGTTTGTTCTATTTTACACAAAATAATATATTTTGAAGAATGTCAAAGAAGCAAACAGTTCTGGGCCACTTTTGTCTACCATTGTAATTTGTCTTACTATATTAGTCAATGGTGGCCAAGAACTGTTGGGTTACAAGCATTAATTTTATTTTTGAGTGAACTGTCCCTTTAACATCAGAAGACGTTTTAAAAGTGGAAAGGAAAAATGCCAGACAAGAGCTCTTTAATACATCAATTGTGTCTCTTTGACAACAGTAAGACTTAACTCTTTCACCGCCATTGACGAGTTATCTCGTCATTTAAAAAAGAACGCTTCCCCGCCAAAGACGAGTTATTATGGCAATCAGTGTTTGTAATGTTATACGGCAGGTGGCGCTATTACATACCTTTGGGAAAAAGTACAGAATCCCAGAACCTAGAACGTATATGTTTTAGTGGTTTTTAATGATGTTCTGAGTGTAATCTGGGCAGAATCTTTTACAAAAAACGTTAATTAGCTCAGCTGTTTAATCAAAGTGATGCATTTTGTTGAAACCTACCCTCATCTACGGAGTGATAAAAAACGAACTAATGAAGATAGAAGAATACGGTTTCTTTTGTTTGAAAGCTGAGACTCTGTTCTTTCATTTGACACATTGTTTGTCCATATACTCTTTACAGAAAATTTACTCCGAGCCATTAAATTTGGGTGAAAACGTAAAAAAACGCTGGCGTAGGCTGGCCACTCTTTTTAAAAGAGGCTGGCGGCGAATAAGTTATGTCTCCTAAGAAAAATCCCAAATCTCCATTAGAGTTTTAAAACAGATCTCACCAATGCTAAAAACTTTAAGCCGATCTGCCAAGATAATACATTTTGCAATAAAAAGTTTTAAAAGGACCTCAAACATTTCTCAAAGAAAACTTCAAAAACTCTTACTGTTTGCATCTAAAGAATTTCAGATAAAACAACTTAAAAAAGGGTTTTATTATTTATTTATTATTATTTAAGAACTTCACAATTTTTGAATATTTCTTCTTTTCCAGCTATTGAAAATATAATTTTGCTTAACAGCTAGACAAAATGTAACACGATTGCAAATCAGTTTGTGTTCAATACATTATCAGTGCTTAGACGTGCAAAAGCTCATAACAGTGCAATGGTTCATTGTTTATTTATTAAGCCATACTGCAAATGTAGTAAATGGAAAACTATTCCAGCACTTTTAAGATTACAGTTAAACCAGCAATCTATTTAGATGGTTAAACACATTATGTATTATTAGACCGACAAATACATGAAGAGCAATTACTCAACCACATTCATTTCTGTGTGCAATGACAGTATAAAAAATGACCACATTTCGTCCTTGTATTTTATTTGTAGGTAACATATTTGTTGCATATTTGCATACATATGAAGAGCTCTTTTCCAAAACGCATTAAGTGCCAAATTTTAAAAAACTTTTGTTGAGTTTGTCATGCCATTTTGCTGTGTACTAAACCTATTCACTGCTCCATCAATGTTTCATGCCAAATCGCTATATTTCCTTGTTTAAAATGTACTGCAAGATGCAGTTTCTTTCCATAACGCTATAAATACCGAACCTGTTTTTAGCCTCAATGCGATATGTCCTCTCGACCAATCAGAATTCGCTCGTTAGTGGTATTTGTATGTGTTATTTCTAAATTATTTGTTGTATGTGGTGGAAAATATTGAAACAAGAAATTGAAAATATTTATTTTATTTTACTATTTAGTTTGTTACTATTTATTTTATTTGGCTGTTATTTATTTCATGCATTTGCATTTATTTGATTTATATTAATTTACAGTACGAGTCCCTGATGTCATATGTCATATGTTTCATGTTGTTTGTTTGTTTTTAAAAATAAATAAACCAAAAAAAATTGGAAAAAAAGGATGGATTTGTAGCGTTTTGAATTTATAACCGACAATATTGTTGTTTCATTTGACAATCATTGTTTAACATGTTCAGACTGAGCCAACAGACCATTTTAACAGGATAAATTGAATATTAACAAAATGTATGGGTCTAGGTAAAAAAATGTCATTTTCATGAATGGATTTATAGCGTTTTGGAAAACAGTTCTTCATATATAGGTGTGTATGCAAATGTAATCTCACTCATGAATGCTTGTGTGTGGTCCAGGTTTCTCTGGTATTGACGTGTGGCTGCAAAAAGTGTTTCTAGGAAATTGCTCACTTGAGTGTGTACGTGTGTGTATGCTTCCAGGCAGCTTAGTCACTGTGTTTCGGTGCTCAGTCATGCCAGCCCAGACTATCACTGACCCCATTACTTTATCCTCTATATAGCAGCAAGGGCACTTTGCCCGAGTCACTCGGTTCCCCTCGCCTCTCACGTATCTCATTGATATGGGTGTAATTCTTTTCCGACCTGTCTCACATTCACATAAATTGACCAAGTTCCAATGAAAAATTCAGTTCCCTAAAACTCTCAATTGTCTCCTTTGCACGACCTCTATTATTCTTTCGTTGAGGTTTTCATACCTAAAAAGGCCCTGTCATCAAGACGTCTATTTTACCTTATTACCTAATGCAATTGCCTCTCTAGTTTTTCAATAATCAATAATGGTCAATAATGTCAAACGACTCACAAATTGTTGTCTGTCTCTTCATAAATCATCTGTGGATTTTAAGTCCAAGTCAGTTAAGATAGTTTATCAGGCGGGTGACCTGATATACTGTATAGGTTGAAACTTAAACGTATACTATAAAAAACACCAAATAGATTACAAATTCTTCATGTCATTGAAGAGGTGTCTGTCAGCTGAGCCCTCCCGGAATTTTTTTTCTATTACAGGACTCTCACCGTCCACAGACGGAGCTAAAGTGAAAAACAGAAGTGAGAGTGATTGAAGTGTGTGAGCGTAATGAGCAGCAGGTGCTGTGTGGTCAGATGTTGCTGTGAGTGTGCAGTAAAAGCTCTGGGACTTGGCAGTGTTGAAGAGAGGCTGAGCGAAGCTGATAGATGGATCTGTGTCTCTGTTATTCTCCTCCTGCCTTCTTCCATCATCATTCATCTCTTACTCTTTAACGCTCGATCGAGCCAAAACCGAATGATGTTTTTCGCTGAGGCTCTGAGAGGTGCTTGTGAGCAGGGCAGGTGGATGGAAAGCCCGTCCAGATTGTGCTGGAAGGAGAACATTTCCTTCACCTACACAGAAAGAATTCTAAAGATGATTCTACACTGGAAAAAAACGAATTGCTTTATGTATTTTTGTCTTGATTTATACTACAAGTCTTAAATCAAGATACATTTACTTGAGAAGCAAAGTGATCAAAGTTCACCTACAGAAAAAAAATATATAGTTTATAAAATATAGAATATTAAAAAAGTTAAGTAAAAGATTAAAGAACAGGCAAATATTTCTGCCAATGGGGTAAGGAAAATAAACATGAATTAAGCACTTAACAAAAAGGTTGTTTTTCTTGTCTTTTCAGTATAAAAATTGTAGTGATTGTAATGCATTTCTTACTAAGCATCGTTGTCCAGTTTTTCAGAACAAATCTAAAAATTCTTAGATAAAAAAACATGAACTATGTAAAAAATAATATAAACACTATATATATATATACATATATTATAATTTATAATGGAGGAATAATCTGCTGATGGCTTTGCTTGTTGTAAACAAACATACTTAATTCTTATCTGTTCTTTCATAAAACCAGACTACACATCTAAGGTCAGTTTTCTTGTCAAGTAAATGTATTAAAATTTAAGAATTTTAGATATTTGTACTTTAAAACAAGATAAAAATGCTTAGTAAGAAATTTATGGTTTTGAAGAGTAGATTTGAAAGCATGAACTGAAAGCATAAGCGTATGTAGAGACAAACGCATACAAAATCAAATAAATTGTGAAAGGAAATGAAAATTCAAACAGTCTTGAAGTGATTATTTGAAGAAGAAATGTGAAAATATTGATAGTTTCCTACCAGGTTTCAATCAAACCCTTTATTTTTACCGTTTCCTCTGCTATCCGTCACCTAAATGCGACAACAGCCGGAACGGAATAAATGTGACACTTCCTTCCCGAAAACAACACGCTCCCAACGCGCGTAACATTTCCTCCACAAGCTGTTCCACATAACAGACAGGCATCACCTTACCTGGCTGACACCCAGCGTGCGGAGCGGAGACAGCGTGAAACAGTTTCATCAGTTTCTATCCACGGACTCACAGAAAGGAAGTGATGCGAGGGGAAAAACAGGTCGGAGCAAAGGCAGAAAGACGATCAAATGACGGGTTCGTGTGTGAGATCTTGACTTATGAGTAACAATACAAAAAGGAAGAGACAGACAACCCTGTGCAAGTCATTTCCCATAAGCCCCTCTGTCATGTCACTCTCTCCTGAGTTTTCATTAAGGCTGAATTACACGGCTCGGATTCGCTTACAGCTGTCTCAGCTACATACAGTACATCAGGCCAGAGTGACCTCATGCTCTAATGAGAGTATGTGACAGGCCTATCTCAGAGCTGGAAGTGTATGACACCCATCCTGCTATATATGGAGTTCTCAAAACGTTTGACTATTGATTTTTAAATATAATTTCAGCTGAACATCATATAAAACATGGCAGCATTTAAAATAAATGTTCATTCATGGAAAAAAAAGTGAGACCACCTGTTGCCATGGAAAATGTATAAATCTAATGTCAATAAACTCAGTATATCGTAAATTGAATCTAGGTCTTTGATTTGCATTATTTGTGTCGTCAAATCTAAACAAAACAATTATGTTCATTACCAAGAGGTAGCGGAACATAAAATCCAGATCTTGTATGCCGCCTCAGGGAGGCTTATCATCCAGTCAATGTCACATATAAAAAGACATTGTCTCTTTTGTTGCTTTTGGCAGCTGTTTAAAGAATACAAACCAGAATGTGAGTGAAATTGCTCTGCCCATGCCGGGCCGGTTTACTAACAGGGTGAACGTACGTTCTCTGTCCTCTATATTCATATCACAAGTCATTATATCTCGTACTGGCACCCAAAGGTCATATTTGCGGTTACCATTACGCTTGAAAAACGGCTTTCATGCCCAGAAAACTAAAGTCTGGGCACACCGCACACAAAAACACCTCCACAACCTTATCTGTAATGTGGCTCAGCCTGATATGCTTATGAAAGGGGCTCGGGGAAAAAAGACCAGTTATTTATTTTGCATTTTGAAAGATATACCTGTGGCAAATGCGTCAAGCTATTAAAACGATTTAATAGGTTTTCCGAGCATACCAAAAGGGGTGGAAATATGAAGAAAGTGTTGTTAAAAACATTCCGCTTCAAAAGAGAATTTATAGAAGTGAGGCTGAAAAATGCCAACCATCTATTCGTAGTTGAAATTCACCATTCAAAACAACCGTGACTAGAAAAGAGCAAAACATTACAGATACATATTTACACACAGTTTATGCGCTCTCACATTAAACTCATTTAATTCATTTTATAAGTGTGTTTCTTTTATTCACGTTCTTTACTTAATAATTGTAGACCGATACTTATTTAAGACCACAGACCAATACTGATGTAAGTGTACTAAATGCAATAACAGCAGAAAGCAACAGTGAGAAATCACTTTGCTGTTTTCAATGCACTGTTTGGCCCCAGGGAAAGGTTTTTGTTGGCCAGCTTTACACCTTGCACTTAATGACAGCAGTTCCTCCAGCTGTCGTGCATCCTATCTGGAGCACTTGAAACGTACTGAAGTTTTACAGAGGCTGGTCAGGCAAATGAAGGGCAATAAAGTCATGCAAAAAGATGAGCTTCATTAGGTTCACAAATATGGAGGACCAGGAGAGTCTTGTGTACAGTAATAAAGCATTTCATTGTTTAATAACTAATTCTTCAATAAAAATAGGCATTCATTCATTTGTTTTTAACTTCATTTTTTAATTCAAATATAAATAGACGAAATGATAAAGTCATTTATTATATATTGTTTTAATGGGCAATAAAAAGCGTGATTGTAAAAATAATTAATAAATGAAATATTAATCCATCAATAAATACTTCAAATAAAAAGGGACTTTTAAAAATCAACATAAAACACGAAATAAATGTATCATTTTAAAGAACATTAATGAATTCTTTTATAAACAGTGGACTTTCAAAATCTATTTGAAAATGCGATTTAAAAAGAGGAATAAATAATTGGATTTACAAATTAAACTAGAAATAAAAGTTTGAATCAGTCATATAAAAGACTATTTCTTTTACCAATTGAATTTCCATTTCCCCGCTGTCTTTCCTTTTCCGATTTGCTATTCGATTAGCTTAGTCATTTAGCTTTTCCTTTTAGCTTCTCTATTTACCATTTCCCTGACACTCTGGGGCCTTGCATTGCTAAAACGAGGTTAAACAAGCTCTCTGATTGGCTAGTTTCTTTTATGTCATGTTCTGAGGTATGTCAGATGAGCAATGCAGAAGAGAGGATAGTCTGTTGTTACCTACACGTGTGCCCAGCGCGTTATCAGCGCCTGCTTATTCTCTAACACAAATCATAGAAAATGAAATTTATTATTAGAACAGGTTAGAACATTCATGCTGCACGTGGAAGCAGCAGTGAGCAATGGTATCAATGGTCATCTTGGCGTAGAGTCTATTTATGATGCAATCCTTACGCACAGTTAACGTGACATAAGTTACGGTGCTTATGGCCAAAATGCTTATAGATTCACTTGAAATGTAACAGTTTTACCATGAAAGCATGTAACGGATGTCAGTTGTGTTTTAATCCGCCAATATTGACTTTATTATGAAACCGCAAACACACACCATGGTGTGTATTATGTATGCATATAGTAGATGCTACTGTGTATTGTCTATGAGGACAGGACTAATAATTGACCCTTGAATTTTTTTCCAAGAGCACCACACACCCCCTCGCATTCTGGTTCCCCCGGTCTGCTCAGGAGCGGTTGCCCACCGGTGCTGAGGGAAGCAACTGCATCATGCTGTCAATCCAAACTAAGCAAATCCTTGTCTTTCATTGTTATCTTCAGAAAACCACCACTAAATGTACACATCATGTTCACTGCTTATGTTATTGTATAAGACTCACACTGTGAGTGAGGGGAAACGATTCTAAGCTAACTATCCATCTCAATTCAGAGAAACAAATAAAACGGAATATACACAGCATGCGATGTGTTTTATGTTGGAGGGGATATGATTGCATCACGCTGTCAATAATTCCCTTCTGCTGAGCAAATCCTCGTCATGGGTTTTACTAACATGTCCATGTAACGTACTGTATGTTGTGTGTTGAGGTATGTCAAATGAGCATAGTCGTATTTTCTGGGTGGGATATGTGGGACGTACGTGTAAATGTATATATGATATGTATAACCCCACCATTTTTTGGAAAAAATGCTTGGGTTTTTAAGGGCCATTAACGTCTTAAACTCGTGGGAAATGCAGGATGCGTCGCTTTCTCTACTTGCCGAAGTATATACTTATATACTTCTCTATGTTTAAATGCGCTGGCCGCGCATCTGGATTAAACAACTTGATTACGAAATCATTCGAGTAGAAGAAGACCTTTTTGTTGTTTACTGCTTGTACCACTAGAACAGTCTGCTCGGAACATGTTTAAAACACACGAATTAAAGTTTTTCCGGATTATATAGATATTACAACTGATTTTGATACATTGATACAAGGATTTGCCTTGTTTCGATTGACATCATGATGCAGTTGCTTCCCTGAGCAAGGGCCACTGGTCATGAGCAGACGGTGGGAACCAGAACGCGATGTGGTGCGCTGCTCTTGGA
The DNA here is from genome assembly GCF_015846415.1 of Triplophysa dalaica. Lineage (NCBI taxonomy): Eukaryota > Metazoa > Chordata > Actinopteri > Cypriniformes > Nemacheilidae > Triplophysa > Triplophysa dalaica. The sequence continues at coordinate 16,585,570 of NC_079547.1, forward strand.
AAAAATGTTCGAGGGTCACTAATTAGTCCTGTCCTAATAGACAATACACAGTAGCATCTACTATATGCATACATAATACACACCATGGTGTGTGTTTGCGGTTTCATAATAAAGTCAATATTGGCGGATTAAAACACAGCTTGCATCAGTTCCATGCTTTAATGGTAAAACTGTTACATTTCGCGTGAATCTATAAGCATTTTGGCCATAAACACCGTAACTTATGTCATGTTAACTGCGCGTAAGCATCACATCATAAATAGACTCAGCGCCAAAATGACCGCAGCACTGCTGCTTCCACGTGCAGCATGAATGTTCTAACCTGTTCTAATAATAAATTTCATTTTCTATGATTTGTGTTAGAGAATAAGCAGGCGCTGATAACGCGCTGGGTACACGTGTAGGTAACAACAGACTATCCTCTCTTCTGCATTGCTCATCTGACATACCTCAGAACATGACATAAAAGGAACTAGCCAATCAGAGAGCTTGTAACATGTCCCTCTCCATAGCTAATTTGCATTGTTTAACCTCGTTTTAGCAATGCAAGGCCCCAGAGTGTCAGGGAAATGGTAAATAGAGAAGCTAAAAGGAAAAGCTAAATGACTAAGCTAATCGAATAGCAAATCGGAAAAGGAAAGACAGCGGGGAAATGGAAATTCAATTGGTAAAATAAATAGTCTTTTATATGACTGATTCAAACTTTTATTTCTAGTTTAATTTGTAAATCCAATTATTTATTCCTCTTAGATTTTGAAATTCCACTGTTTATAAAGGAATTCATTAATGTTCTTTAAAATGATGCATTTATTTCGTGTTTTATGTTGATTTTTAAAAGTCCCTTTTTAATTTGAAGTATTTATTGATGGTTTAATATTTAATTTATTCATTATTTTTACAATCACGCTTTTTATTGCCCATTAAAACAATATATAATACATGACTTTATCATTTCGCCTATTTATATTGAATTAAAAAATGAAGTTAACAACAAATAGATTAAAGCCTATTTTTATTGAAGAATTAGTTATTAAACAATGAAATGCTTTATTACTTTACACAAGACTCTCCTGGTCCTCCATACACAAAACCCCTTACGATTCCAATTCAAAACCCCCACACAAAGCTCATCCTTTTTATAAAGCAAACAAACGTTACAGACCTTTATCCTTCACTTGACAGATTCACAGCATATGTCATAATAATTCTGTCCTCCACTGAGTGATGGGAAGAGTTCTTGTCATGGCGACTCAGAAGGTTTGATTTATTTTTAATTCACAGACTTTAAAAATAAATGTTTTTTTTTCTAACGGTAGCCTACTTAAAAGAGCTAAATTGATGATGTACATTGTAAGTTTGCGATGTAAGAACAACAGTTCCTTTGTTTTCCGAAGCAATAGACGTGAGCAAAATAAACCTCAATGCAAGTGCAACAGTTTCACGCTTATTTTTGTCTCACACGAGGAATGTGAGCGAATCAAATGAATTTTGATTCATTTCACCTTAGCGACTCGCCTTCAACAAATTATCTGTGCTTTTTTCCTTTTACAGCTAAAAACACGTAGAATATACAGTTTATTATTAGTATTACTCTGCAATACAAAACCGAATATCACTGTAAAAGAACTTTAAAACTTCAACAATGACCACCGCCATCAGTCGGTGTGAGAAAAAAATTACCCTTTTGAAGGAACCAATGTTGCTAAGCAATCCTGGATAGTAAGGAATGTCTTACCCACTGCTTTGCAAGTCTTGGTACCCGGGTCCATCTCATAGCCCTCGTAACATTCACATTTGTAGTCGCCTTTGAGGTTGATGCATTTTTGACTGCAGGCATCAGGATTTTCACATTCGTCTATGTCTGCAGAAAGCCATCATAAAAGCATTAGCGACAAGGCATAGATACACAGAGACCTTTTGTAGACAATATAAATGATTCTTCCAAACACCACCGGGGAGTTCTCAATATTAATTTCAAGATGTTGTTGCAGTAAACAAATAATAGAATGGTAGGTACAGAGGTATTCTCCTCGGAGAATGTGTTTAACATGTGGTCCCATAGCAATAAGATACTGATATCTGAAATAATATTTAAGATTCCATGAATTTGTTTGACAAGCAATTTTTCTTTGTTGTGTATTTTATTCGAAACATTTGGTTGAGACATACTGTACGAAAAGACAAAAGTTGTGTTTTCTTAAAGCAAGACCATCTTTTTTTGTACACTAGCATAAAGACGGCCTTAAAGCCAACACGCATGACTAAAAAGCCCCAAACCTCTTGTGTTGATATCACAAAGACTTTCATTGTACTAAAAGGCCTACAACTTCTGAAGAACACTTTACCTCCACAGGTCTTCTTGTCCAGTAGCTTGTATCCCGAGGGGCATTCACACTCATAGCCGATCTTCCGGTCCCTACATATGTGAGAGCAGCCGCCATTGTTATTGGCACATTCATTCAGACCTACGACAGAAAAAAAACAGGGAAGCCCGGTGTCAAGGGTCAGCGTGCTGCACGGTAATTGGATGGTAAGTGCCCATGGCAACCTGACAGCAGTTGACAGTGAAGCCGTTTCTACTCATTTTCTCAGTTGAGTATCAGGTTTGTGCCAAGAGTTTATGAGAAAGTGATGAAGCTTATGCAATCTTTCTGATAGATATACTTTCAGAGATTTACACAGACATCACACTTTTATTGCATCTCTACAAAAAACAACTTCCTCTTCTTTTGTGATACGGGTCTATAAGTGTATTTCACAGTAACGCATTTCTTATTTAATTTCATAATCATACAGCGTATTGACTACGGAAGGGCAATTTAAAGCTTAGAAATCTAGGAACTTTAATTGAATGCATTAAAGTGTAAGTTTGTGTGGCGACGACATTGAGTCTTTGCATGGATGCACAACACGACAACAAAAACAGACACAAAGAGGAAAGGAGAAAAGGTGATGCTAATGCCGAGGAACAGCTGACAGAGAAAGACAGAGACACCACAAAAATAGAAAAAAAATGCAGAGCAAAAGAGGAAAAGTTGCAGGAAGAGAAATAGCGAGCAAGGTTATATCCTAATGACTTGAAAACAAATTCATTTCTATTGTGATAAAAGACAGGATACAGAATTGCAAATTTGCACAACCCTATAAATGAGTCACAAAAAAACACCCACAGCATACATCCACACAGATCCTTTGAGACTCATCATTTTTTCTCCGGGCAATATTAACATATACATAAAGGAAGTTCAAGTGACGATAGAAGACTAATCCTTGGCATCAGTCCTAGTGATTTAGCATGCGTAGCTGTGGTGGCCCATTTGGAGGCGGTCCAGTGTGCACTGGGCTCAGCGGTGGCCTCTGTGCATCAGGTCCCCGCTCTAATCTTATCTGCTGAGTGGAGGAATGAACACCAAGAGCCGCTGTGGGATTATGTCTTTAAAAATTGATACAAACATAAACATAACCGGAGAAGAAAAATCGGATAGGTCCTGTACGCTGCGGACGTTCCTTTATGAGAAGACTCAAACTTTGATCATAAGAAGCGCTCTGTGAGTCGACCTTGATCAAGCCCCTAAAAATCCTACGCAGACTATAAGCTTCAGTGCCTGGATATCAATACACGTGTCCATATGTGAATGTGACTGCAAGAAACTCATTTTGATGACAGTGCTGTTGAAAGCAGAATAGAATGTAATGACTGCATTTGTGTAAAGATGCTCACCGCAGTCCTTCATGGGCTCGTCGGACCAGTCCTTGCAATCCTTGATATTGTCACACACCTTACTGCTTGCAATACACTCGCCGCTTTTACACAGGAATTTCAGTGGACCTTCGCATTTTGTGGCTGTGAGGGACACAATGAAGAAGCTTTCATGAATTATGACCATTCAATACCACATAAAGAGAACTCACATAAAACTAAAACGTACAGATTGACTGTATTTTAAGTCGCTATGAATACAAAGCATCTGCCAGATTCACAAATGTAAATTATGTTAACTGCAAACATACAAAAGTACATCTATTTGGACTTTTAAGTCAATGAAAGCACGATTGGATCTAGTCTTTCATCTCTCCCTATTTCACTTTAAATGCTGTCGGCAGAGATAAAGCGGTTCATCCAAAGAGAGATGAAGGGGCGAAAAGTGTGAAGTTACTTTTGTTGATGCATCCAGCCTCATCACTGAAATCTGGACAGTCGTGTACTCTGTTGCACTGTTTAGTGCCGTGAATGCAGGAGCCGTCGCCGCACTGGAATTCATCTGGACGGCAGGTCAGCAAAGCTGGATGAGACAGATACACACGTGTTAGTAATGTCAAGATCATTGGTTCAAATACAGTGAACACACAAAATGCTAAACGTGTAGACCTCAAAAAAATAACTTTCCTTATATGTGTTTTTGTTTTGTATTTCAGTGAAAATATCTTAACAGCTTTAAAGGTTTAGAGTGAGATTAATAGCGGCCACTATTGGTGAGTTTGAGAATTGGAAGCAATCTCTCAGTCCTCCGCCCTCCCCTTTCTTTCGAAACACGATGGTTGCCACCACAGTACAAAAAGATGTCGTCAATTGAGACAGCGTGTCTTATCATGTTGATGCAATTAAGAGATCAAGCGGGCATTAGAAAGACGGTACAAAGAGTGATGTCTTATTTATGAGATAAAATAAAGGGTCCGTGGATTTTAAGAATAAAAAGAAGGATACAAGTCAGGACCTAAAATTTCCCCTGAGGATGTTGTACTGATTTGGATCAGTATGCGAGTAAAATTGTGTTTTCTGTTTGTTAGAACCAAGAAATGTTATTTTTGTTGTGATATTTGCTGTGTAACGCAGTGTTTTGTAAGTGCAGTGGCACTATATGTCAATGCACTAACCACAAGGCTATTTAAGCGCGTTTGACGTGCAGTAATATTGAAATAACAAACCTGAGTAAACAAACGACGTCCAGTTATGCACACCACAGTCGCGAACAGACGGAGGTGCCTGGTTAAAAGTTTGCATATGGGCCAGGACCTGACTTGCTACGCCACTGTATTCAAAGACATATGTGGAGGTCTCTGGGGTAAGCCCCGGATATCCACTTACCTTAGAACCGCCCCTGGTTAATGGTTCGGTATATGCATACTAAAAGCTTTGGTTATTAAATGACACTGTTCTTTCTCTATTTGTTATAAGATCCCAAGGTAATCAGACTTTATTTATAACCTTTATTACTTACAGTATTTTCATGTGCTTCTTGGAAAAGGTCTTTAAAACACTTAAAACAATCAGTCACTTACGCTAAGGCAAAACACTGCAAAAAGTACTGCTCCGCAACGAGAGGATTTTAATTATTCACATTCATCTTTTTAAATCCCTTTAATCTTTCATACGGTGTACTTTAGAGTAGCCACAGAGGGAGAACATCCATTACGATCAATTTCAGCACAGCAAGTTATCTCAAACCACCTCTCTCGCCTCTGTTTGCTAAGAAATACAGCAAACGGGAACACACACACACACAAACCATTTAAGCCCTTTTCACACAGAGATCCTAGAAACTACACAGAAAATGTCCCAGGATCCGTTAGAATTTGTTCATTCACACTGCCAGTCTGTGCATGCGTTCACACACATCTCGTGAAGATCCCGTAAAGACATGTGACATAATTTACTGCAGTGTAATGTTATGTATCAATTATTTTTTTGTCGTGTAATTAGGGTTGATCAAATATTTCCTATATTATAATATTTGTTATTTTACTGCCTTCCTTTATTTAGTACCAAATAGGCCTAAATAATCTCTCTTTTTCGGTTATTATTCTGTAGTAGGGCTGCTCGATTATGACAAAAATCATAATCACAATTATTTTGGCCGATATTGAGATCACGATCATTTAACACGATTGGAAACAACAGAAACAATTATAAAACTTGTCTTTTAAATTGAGTTAAACTGAAAAAATATATATGTTAAGAATTAACATAGCTTACAGCTATGAATGGAATGGGTCACAATAATCGTTATCTTGTTGAAGCCAATATTGACAATTAATTTTTTATTATTTGCACAAGCCTATCATGTAGAATATATTGTTGCCTCTTGCAAATGACAAAGATGTCAATTTTAAAACAAACTTTTTATTCATTTTTTATTCGTAAATGCAGAACAATGAAAAGGAATGAGGCAAAAGAACGCAAAGTAGACCTAAGCACAACAAGATTGAGCTAAATATAAAATATCATATAAAAACGGATAAAAGCAAATTGTGGCTTGTTCGGTGCAAAGCTACACAGCCTTAATGAAAAAATATAACGGAATGCTGCAAAGTAAAAATAAGCCAGTATTTTTTGCAGCATAGCCTAACTGCCATACAGAAGGCACTGTATAATAATATAAAAATATAAAAATGTGAGTTTAAAAATAATTGTATCGTTTTTTTAAGACAAAGTTTGGGAAAAGTTTTTTTTAAGATAATGAAACCATTTCGGAATTAACTCACGCAGATCGAATGAAAAACCTGTTAATAGGGCCTGAAGCATATTGCACATAATGCTATATAAAGCATAAATAAACACTTACGTCGGTACATTATCATCATGTTTATATTGTGTACATGTTTTGTTGAGAAAAACAAGCACATAAATGTTAGGGTGAATGTTGGGAGTCTTGCATTCATCCATGATTTAGATTAAGACAAACAGTAGGCCTAATTTTTGGTTTTAACAAACAAAAATTCCTTGCCTAACTATATTTTATATAATGTTTTAATTGCCAAATTATTTACGATTCATTATAGATGTGTGTCATCACTACACTGCTTTTACGGCATTGTTTCTGCCTTTTGTTCACACAGGACGCTTTCCGGGACTGATCCTGTTTATGTCTGGCAATTTTAAGGCAATTTTCTGGGATCAATGGTCTGTGTGAATGGGGTTTTAGTATCATAGATGAGGTGGACAAAGACCATGAAACACACGCACACGCTGTCTCCCATGGGCATGCAAACAACAGTGACTACAACACACACAGTATAAAACAGATAGATCTTATGGCGATCAACCATACTACAACACGTTTAATATCAGTTGAACTTCATATTAAAGGAATTATCTAAAGTTCACCTTACAGTTATGCTATTTAACTATATTTCTAGCAAATCATCATCTGGGAATATAAATAACAATTTAATTATTTGCAATATGCAATTTCTATTAGATTTTTCCTAAATTGCTATTCCTGGCTATTTAAAAAGCTGATTGACACCAATGCAATATTACCAAAATTGTGAGTGAAGATAAGTCACTAATGCAAGGCCACAGATGCATTGCTCTAAATGAAATTAATGAATATTCTTGAGTTAAATGAATTTGTTCAAGCTGAACCAAAACAAATGTTGGGTGGGATCGCACAATCCTGAAGACCCCACAGACCTTTCCCCCATACACGCATGCACACACTCAAGTGTGCCCTGTCAAACCCCAAAACACACATGTTGCCTAGCAACCATTAAGACACTTGGCGACCGGCTGGTTACTAGAACACCCATGGAAAAAGCATCTTTATCTCCACAGACACAATCAGGCTGGAACAAACTGTACACATCTGTGCACATGCCTTGCATTTACAATCCACACGAAAACAAAGCTGTTTTAGCAGCAGGTTTAGTGTGTTGAGGATTATATTTGCTCAAACAAACACATGCTCATTTCCTTAAACCCCGTGAAAGCACAAATCTTTGAAATCTTTCATTTCCTTGCATTCACACTGACTGATTCCAAGAATCACATTTTAATATATTTAAAAATCGATGGAAATCTCATTAATTCTAGTCATTCTAAAATGCTATTATATAAAAGCATTCTTTTCATTTTGTAAATGATTGTTTTGCCTTTAGGCCATCAGCTTCAATAGTTTATTTATTTAGTATCATTTGGCGCCTGAAATTAGAGTTATTAAAGTGCCCTTTCTAAAACCGCTGCAAATTAAGAGGATTTAGAGTTCTTTGTGCTGTATCACTTTAAGCAAAATGAATACGCTGACCTTTAATAACATTATGCATAACACCTGCAAAACTGAATACATTTATTTTGAGAGAACTAAAAGAAACATACAATAATGGAGATTTTTCATATGTCACAGGAAATCAGGGGCAACTTTACATTTCTTTCATTACACTCAAGATAAAGAGAGGTTCATTTAGGAGTAATGTAAAAAGGTGTTTTTACACAAAATTTTAAAACAATTATGAAAAAAATGTATTTAAATGTCCAGTATTTTCCACGTCCAGATGCCTTTGAATTAAAATCCATTTATTTGAATAACTCCCACTATTCGGTTCTCTATGGATGCAAAAGCCTGCCCAGTGAAAGAGTTCCAGTGGCGTCACAGTATGTGCGTGCAAAATTTTTCCTAATTCATTTTACATTAATTAATGTAATAAGGTTGTATTAGTTAACATTGCTAAATGAATTAACGAACGCTGCACCCTTCTCATAAATACTTTAGGTAACACCCTTGAGATTGACAACAGAGATCAAATGCATTCTTGTATACTTACGACAGTTAGCCTCATCTGACTTGTCCTTGCAGTCTGCATCTCCGTCGCATTTCCAGTTCAGGTGAATGCATTCTCCGCTCCTGCATTTAAACTCCCCGGCGGGGCATTGGGGCTTCTGAGGTTCCGTCTTGCGGCTGCAGCGCTCCATGGATTCGTCTGATTTATCTTTGCAGTCGGGGTCCCCGTCGCAGCTCCACAGCGCTGGGATGCACTCAGAGTCGTTACAACGAAACTCATGCGGGCCGCAGGTACTTGCGGTGGCTGCAGTGCACATCTCCTCGTCACTGCCATCACCACAATCGTTGTCCCCGTCACAGACGAATGTGGGAGCCACGCACATACCGTTGCGACAATGGAACTCTTTCCCATGGCAGGCTTTGGCATCTGGAGAGAGGAAGAGAAGAGTTTATTCAAATCTATTCTTACATTTCGTAACATTAAAATTGCAAAAGTTTTATGACAGGGGTTTTTAACATATACTAGAAAACCTAAAGTTATAGTGCTAAAGTTCAGCTGATTGTCCTCCCTTTTAAAATGTGTTGAGGAAAATAAAAATGCAATGCATATGAGTATACAGTTATGCATTCATGATGAGATACTCCCCCACAATATTCAGATTAGTGGATGACTAATTTTTAAAATACTTTTTTCAGGGCTCCATCCACAAATTATTACAACTTTGTCTAAACAAGTGTTATCAAACACCGCGCCTTTAAAGAACTAGGGTGGAGCATCCGTTAACTCCTCCCCTTCAACTGTCAGTCTGCTCCTAGTTCCATTTCAAAATGCAACTGGCTGTTTTTATATATCTAATCAAATCGCAAGGGAAAAAACAAAAACTTTTTTTCTCATTCGAAATTCTGTTTTCCTCGGAAATGCTTCAGAATACAAAACTAAACATGATCGCAACTTCTGGTACATTGGTTCTTTAAGAGACTAAAAATGTTGATATTTTGCTAAACACTGCCAGATCACCAAACCAATGAGGTAACATTACAGCAAACTGACCGAATAAAAGCAATCATTGAAGGTTTATGGCAAACTTAGAATGAGCTCTGGGCTATACTTTGCTAATCCAGCCTCAATGATTCAGCCGTGCTGCGGGTGACCGGAGGGTCACGCTCAGGCCCACATTGGCTGCAGACACTAAACAGCCTTAACAGTACTGTAGTAACCGCCTGTCCGCTCTTTAATGGGGTCACCCACCCTACTGAAATAACCATCCCTAACAGCTACACCGCGATTGAGTGTTACTTTCCTAGATCTGTAAAAGGATTTGCAATGGTTTACGTGTCCCCAATCGGGTGCGAACAAGTTTTGAGCGGATTATAAATTATCCGTTTGGTACTTCAATACACAAACTGGGCCCCATAATGCATTTTAACAATGAAAAAGGTGGCATTATCAAAACTGTATTGCCCGATTTGAAATCAATGCTACTTGTGCCGTTCACAGAAAAGGTCACTCTTGTTGCTCAGTGCACTTTGGCTCATTTCCATTTCATATTTCTGCCACCCACGCTCAGTGCTTTTGACATCAGTTACAATAATGGCCCATAAGATGTGTTGCTAATTGTATTTTTTCCAAAGCTGATTAGCCAACAAACCTTTAAGTGGCTAATATAAACAAATTGATAAGGGCCATTAGGGAAGAAACCTACTGTCTGCCACCTAAAGCTCCTCCAATGGCCAAGGAGAAAGAGTGGAATAACATTATCAGACTGGAAACAGGCTTGTTATCTTCGGACAAATTTGAAGGTTGATAAGTCATCATCTAATACATATCATTATATACACACATAAGGTTACGTCCGGCATGAAATGTTGCATTTTTATAATAGATGAGGCACAATATTTAATCTTGCTGGTGTGTACACTTCCACAGGAAGGTGGGTCATGTTTGCTTTAAGCGGGGGGATATTGGATTGGCTGATGCTGCTCTTCTCTTGAGGGACAGAAGGAGCAACGCTGGATATGAAAAGGGTCTTACCCTGTGATGTAGGGCCTAAAACAACATGCTCTCAAAGTTCAACCAAACACAAATAGGTAGAAACTATATAATATTTGCCAGTTCACACAGAAAGTCCAGTCAAATTTCAACTGCAATCAAATTCAGAAGACTTTCAGAATAGATGCACTGACATCAAATCATTTAATTTACTAAATCTACCAAACACTAAACTACAGCATGGATCACTGCTAGTATTGCTCATACTTAAGAGTTTGCTGGAATATTTAAACTCACTTATGTGACCCTGGATTACCAAACCAGTCTTAAGTAACACGGAAACATTTTTATTAAAAGACAAAAAAAATCGTATGGGTCAAATTGATAGATTTTTCTTTTATGCCAAAATTCATTAGATATTAAGTAAAGATCATGTTCCATGAAGATATTTAGTAAATTTCCTGCCTTAAATATATAAAAACTTAATGTTTGTGAGTGGATGGCCTGCTACAGTGCCTCTGATTAACAATTTCAAAGGCAATTTTCTCAATATTTTGTTTTGCTCCCTCAGATTCCTGAGTTTTAAACGGTTGTATCTCTGCCAAACATCAATAGAAAGCTTAATTATTTAGCTTTCAGATCATGTAAAAATCTCAATTTCGAAAAAATGTACCCATAACACTGGTTTTGCTGTCCAGGGTCACATATTACACTTTGTCTCCTAACTCATCGTTCATAAATGACACAGCTTGTTAAGATGAAATTTGCTATCAAGGCCGCTAGAGTTTTTACTTTTCAGATAAATGAGTATAAAAAAGTAAAAATCCATATTTTGAAGGAGAAACCCGAGTTATACAATAGTAACAGTCATAACGCTATATTATACTTTTTGTATGGAAAAGGACCCCACTACTCTTCAAAGATTGTAAATATATATCTACTTTGAGCATGTACAGTATATATCTGGTCATCGCAACAGATGGTCAAAGACAACTAGCATGGCTCATCAATGGGCTTTGGGTTGGACTATTTGTTCTGGACCACACAAAAGTATTGAAAAAACTCTTAGGACATTTTAAATGGGAAAAGGTGCAAAATTATCTACTGAGACCAAAGGACATACACATGCATGTCTGAGATGGTGTCTTTTGTCATTCAGTGTCTGCTGAAATATCTCTGCTGTGTGGACTTTGATATGATCTCCTATAGATGTCAAGGACAATACTGAATGGATTTTAAAAGAGGGGTAAGAAAAAGCTCAATGCAGGTTAACTCAATCCAACTGACCAACATCAACTACTCACTTCCTAATCAAACCACAGACTGATAGTAGATAAGCTTTACATTAGAAATATCCACATGACCTTGAAGCATACAAGCAAGTTAGCAAGCAAGCAAGAAAAATCTATAGCGGAACTGAATGTAAAATGAGGTACATTTACAACGCACTACTACAATAAAAACACACACATACATTTAAAAAGTTGGCTTGCATATCGTACTATAAATTTCAGTATACGTCCCTTACCCCTTCCACCCTGTCCCCATCTGCCACTGTTGTTTTAAGGAATATACATTTTTGTCATCATTTACTGACCCTCTTCTTTCTTCTGCAGAACACATAAAATATATATTTTGCAAATTGTTGGTAACTGAACAATGGTGGTACCCACTCACTCCAATACATGTCAATGGGTACCGCCGTTGTTTGGTTACCAACATTCTTCAAAATAACTTATTTTGTGTTCTGCGGAGATTACAGGATTGAAATGACAAGGCGGCAACTAAATTACGATAGAGTTTTTATTTTTGGGTAAACTATTCCTTTAAAAGCACCAGAGACTCACAAAGTTAACAAATTAGCCTAAGAATGATTGACAGCACGTTTGTCCACCCACATTTAAAAGTATACACTTCTCTCTATCCATTGTAAAGGACACTTTCTCACCATTCGTACACACAAAATATTACACACCATTTCAATGACCACCCCACATCTATAAAAACAAACCACCTAAGGCAAATTCAGCATTGAGGCTCATGCTACATTCAAAAAATGCCCTGTGGCACAGTCACCTCAGAGTTAATGGTGCGTTCAAAACTCTGCTCCATCAGCTGTAATATTACAGTACCTCACATTAGACAGAATTCTCTCCTCCAGGGTGACAGATACTGTATCCCCAAAACACTCAGCTGAGAGAGGATGGATTGCCACAAAAACACTGAGGCAACTAAACACTCTGGTGCTTTGTCTCAAAACTCTTCCCCTGTGCTGACAACAGTGCCTGAGGGTACAACATTGGGACAAGAAGAAATAGCAAAAAAGATAATTTAGCTCCAATGGGATACCTGCAATTGCCAATGAGAGCGAGCTGCAACAAATGGTGGTTGCAGGCTTTTACAGCCGTGTGACAAATTAAGGGCTCTCCTGTTTTGGCCAAGTGGTTGATATTCTTATGACAACATCATGTTGACCCTGGGACAACATTTAAATCAACCAATCAGATTTCATAAATAAATGTACAGTTTATTTTAAATGTAATCTTCCAACTAGGATTAGGTATTTCTAGAACATTGTTTTTCGCTTATCTTTCCCTCTGATTTTAGGGGTATGTTATGGTTAGGGTATGGTTAGGGTAGGGGTTTGGTGTGGGTTTAGGTTAGGTTTTAATTATAAAATGTTGTCCTTTAGTCCAACAGTAGGAGCACAAGTATACATTTTCAGTTGTCATCATGAAAAAAAATGATGCAAGTACAGTTCTTCATGAAAAAGCAGGTAACTGACAAAAGATCTTCACTGGTACATACAGATGGATAAATCAGGGCCCTATAATTTTTACAGTACCTAAATTTGATTTAATTTTTCTAATTTGTTTGTTTTTCTTTTTATACTATACAAAAGTGGGATATTTGTCCAAATAAATTACTGTAGTATACTATAGTATACCATTTATTATAATAAACTGCAGTAAAAAAGTTTTTGAACTTACTTTAGTACTGTTTACAGTGTTTATAAAATGACTAAAAGGGGACTACAATTTTCAATAGCAAATACTAATAGTTCACTAAAGAATTTTCGTCTGAGTGTTCAATTTATCAGGATTTTTATTTTGACGGGTCTCTAGGAAGTGTTGTATGTTAAACTGTGCACATAATTCACTCAGAATGCAGAACAGCCAGATGACATAAAAAAAAAGGATTCCACTCCGCATCTAGGTTAAAGCATCAGACGAAATAAAGTTATAACATTACGTCTCGTCTCGCTTTGGTCGACGAAAATGAAGAGACATTTTGGCATAGTTTTTATTTTGTAAACTACATTTAGTCTCGTTTTTATTCGTCAACAAAATTGCATTATACATTTAATTATAGTCATCATCACATGACCAGCATTTACATTGCGTCTCGTTTCGTTTTCGTCATGTGATAAAGTTTCGTTGACAACGATATTTAGTCATAATTTTCGTATACGAAAGGAACACTAATGACAATGTAACATTATTTTAACCAAATTTTGACATTTTATTCTCGAAAAACTTAGTCGAAACCATAAAGTAGACATTTTACTTACATTAAATCTGCTTTCTATGGACACAGAATCACTTTTGTAAATTTATTTTAATGGGGACATCTGAACGTCTTTGACCCGATTACATATTATGGAAATATTAACATGTATTTATTTATGTTTACCAATAATAGAAATGAAATACAAATGTTTACTATTTTTCAAATTAAATTTTTTTCTTAAATTTATGCTTGTATGTGTATGTGCAAACAGCCCTTAAAACTAGTTAATGTGAAGACGACAGTCAGACAGCAATTGAAAATGGTCTGAACTTCTATAAAAGAAAAAGATTGACCCCTCACTGAAACAAATTTATTTGTAGAGCACAACTCTGGACAAGACTCTCTGCACCGAGCCAGAAGCTGTTTACGGCTAGAGGAGTGACATTTTCACACCTGTAGAAGTACCGCTATATGTTCACCAGGGTTGAAGTATTACCTCTGGGTGGATAAGCAAATGACAGCAGAGATGAAAGAGAAATATCAGGATATTGTCAGGGGACAGAAGAAGTTCAGCATAACGCCTGACATTACACGGGTGCAAATACCTCAGCGTGTGCAATTGTGTGCCTGTATTCTCACCCATATGAATAACCGACTGGCTTAAAAGGGCAAATGCTTCTCTGTGAAGATCACATATGAAGATAACACTGCAAAGCACGCCAATAATTACATAATATAAAAACAAAACACATCAGCTCATAAAGATTAATAGCATCACTAGGGAATGGATGGATTCAAAGCAAGTAAACATTAATTTTGGTATCATCAAGAAGTAAATGATAAGCTAATTTTGCTGGAACTCTTACGATTGTAACATCAGTAACAAAAGAGCATCAATTTCCTGCATGCTTCAATAAGGGGACTAACATGTGGGTCATTCTTCATTTGTGGTGGCAAGTGGTTTCACTACTTTACAACAGTTCAAGTAAATTAAATATGGATAAATTATCAAATGTCTGATAAATGTACTTGTAGGATAAACACAATTTGTGCACTATTAATGGTAAACATGTTTTACTTAAAATACATATTTAATTGAGTTTTTGTGAGATTGCATTTGTAACAAAATATGCTTGTTTCCGCCATACCTCAGAGAGATATTATGGAATGTAATTGTAACAATATATAATTTTTAACACAAATAAAGTGGTAATATTGTGAATATAGATTTTATTTAACATGTACAGTTTCATGAAATTGTTTTTTAAAAAAAGTGGCGTTCCCCAAATTCATGTCTGTGGTGTAACAACAATGGATATCGACCCTTTAAGAAAAGGCGGAAATCTATTTGGACTACCTCTCTGTGTTTAAAGGTCATTGCAAGTAGTTGATCTCAGGGGTGCATGGTGAGTACATTCTTTCTTATTATTTTTCTTAAAGTGAGCTACATTTCTGACAATTTCATATGTAGCACTTTATCAGTGTCTGTGGTGTTATTTTGATAACTTGCAGATTTTACATATTTTAATAAAAAAAAAAATTGTCCCCTGATTTTGAAATCATCATGACAGCCTCCATTTTAGAAAAGTCTGGAATTGGGCCAATTTGTCCGTGGTGTTATTCTCTGTGGTGTTACTTTCTTTCCAGGTAACACCACAGACTAAATGAATAATAAATGAATAAAAATTGTTGTTTCTACAGTGTTCGATTAAAATGATCTAAAAATCAAAATGTTTTTAAGCTTCAATTTTAATGGATATAGCACATAAACTAATTTGAAGTGCATAACAATACATTTGTAAACAAGCAAGCATTTGTACAATTTCTGCCTCTCATTTGCCACCCCAATTGAAGAATAACCCATGTATCAGACAGCACATTTATGATTAAAGCTCATAAGATTTAAAACACGCAGAATATAAAGAGCCACAAATCTGCAACAATACGGCACAGTGAAATCTGTCAAACAGCTTCCATGTTCTACAACACTGGACTATCAGTGATTTAATCACAATTTTACATGGGTGTCAAAATGACGGTTATTATTTTCTGTAATCGTATTAGCTGTCTGTGATAATCACGTGTTTACTGATATAATAAGATTAACAGATATTCCGGAGGCTAGTCGAGCTCCTCTGAATCTCCTTTGAGAAAATAGTTCAAAGCATTTCAAAACATTAAGCTGAGATTTTATGAAATTAGGATGCTGCCATAGATCACAGTCACATATAGGCAGCTCACTAGAATTTTGAACATACAGTAACTATAGCCAAAACGTATTACACCCACCCACACTATTCTACATAATACACAATAGTTTTGCACCCACACTATTATGTTAACTACACAAAGAACACGTTTCTTGTAGTTTTACTAAGAATAGCAAGGGTAACACACCTCCATCAGTGCACACACATACTCCCACACGCGATCTCTTTCGCATCTATAAAACCTTGGTTTCCTAGTGCAAGCACATATTTTCAGCGTTTTATATATTTCTCCCTTTTATTTGCTTTTTTTATCCATATCTGTGCACTTCAAATCCACCCACACTAAGCACAGACTTCCACAAACCTCCATCGGTTCTCTTATCTGATCATCTTGCAGTCATCTCAAGGCAATGATCGACATTACACGCATCAGTGCTTGACTGCAATTTCCATTCAATCTTAATTGATTGAAAAAGGTCTGGTTTGTGGCCAAGCTAGTGACACAGAGAAAGAGTTCACAGCACTCAGAATAGTAAACACGCTTGCGTTTCAGCGCTTTAGGCTACCTTATATGTATGTGACTATGCTTTGACCCTCAGTGAGCTAAGTGTAACTTTACATTCATGTTATGAGCTGGTCAAAAATTCCTATTGTCTCATTGTACAGTATAAGATATTAAAGAAATGTTTAGTCCCAAAAAAATGCAAATCCTTGCTTTATTCAACCCCCATGATGACTTTTAATAAACAAATAATTGTATTAAATACAGTGCTTTCAAACTTCAAAAAGGACACAGAACATATACGGCAAGTGTCATAAAAGTTGAATAAACAAAAAGATAAGGCAACTAAGAAAGTCGAGTTTGAAACACAAAAGTGGTAAATTATGCAAATGAGTAAATGATGACATAATTCTCTCTTGTGGGTAAGATAATACTCTACATTCTCCTAATAGTTATGTTTCAATTCAAATGTTTATTATGCAAGTAGCCTCATCTTGCCTCAAGTTTCACACATTTCGCATTTTAATCTCTTTTTTATTGTTTTGTGTATTTTAGTATTCCCCTAATTAGTTTCTGATGGGTCTGCAGGATTCAGGTGGGTGTCTATGCAGTACAATAATTGCTATGGATGTACAATGAGAGACAGAGGTGGGGGGGCAGAACAAGATAAAGAGAGTCATTGATCTCAAGGGTAATATTACTGCGAGTCACAAAACACACTGTGCTAATTAAGCTCCAATTATACTATAACATAAAACATAAACACTGAGCATTCAACAGACACTAGATGAGCTGATAGGTACCAACTCAAAAATACGTTTCCCTTTGTCATTCATGTCTGAAAAGGAAAGACATATAACCCTTATCGGTGTGTTCAGACTGGTACTCAAAGCAACCATAATTCAATGCAATTCAAGTTTATTTACAATGTGCACTGTTCCAAAGCAGCTTTACATGCGCAAATAAGAAAATCACAGAAAGGTAAAACACAGCCCAGTGCATGGAGTTTATAGAGCAAGCAAGATCATTCTAATAAATAATATCTAATAAATAAATCATTAAATAAATAAATGTAGTTATTAAGTCATGCATTTTTCAAGAAGAGCTGTCGATGCCACAAAGTTAAACACCTTTAAACATTATGCTAATGAGCAATGTAACAACTACCAATCAGAGTGCAGAGGGAGGAGCTCATTTAATCGATCTAGCTCCAAAACAAGCTAATATCTGAAGATAAATGTGATCGTACAATTCATTTTATAAGATTCCTTCAGATGGATTTCGCAAGAACAGAAATGGCAACGCCATGTTTGAAAGTATATTGTTCATGTTTTTGGCTCTCAAGGAATGTTTTATGCAAGTCTTTCAACCATTATAGCAACGGCAAAGGCCTGTGTGGGTGCAGTAGGTTTTACATGCGTGTGTGCGGTCTGATGAACCATCACTAAAAGCACTTCTGACCCCATTTAGCTATAAAAGCACTAAAACATTATTAATGAATATTTTTAATAAAGCACTGTAAAAATATCTCATCTAGCACATAGGGCCTTTCTGAGTTGCTACTAAGAAAAATGAATCACTCTGCATAAAAATGTCATTAGACCAACAATGCTCCCCCAACGTTGTTCTAACAAGTCTGAACAATTTCAAATATTATGATGAACATTGTCGATTTGCAACTTCGCAGAAACCTTCGCAACCTGAATAAATTATGTGGATAGTGTTAAACAGCGTTCTGTGGTTAATTCAGTTTATGCTTTTGTTGTTTTTGTTGGCACTTTTTTGGGCTGATAATAAGAGTTCATATTCTTACTTAATGATGTAAATTGGTACTGTGATTTGTTCTCACATTAAAACATTTATAAGAATGTAACTAAGAAGTACTAAATAAAACGTTTGCTTCATAGAATTCTATAGTCTTAACAATATTCTGAAAGCCTGAATACCATTTTGCACTTTAATATAAACAAATTCAAATAGGCTAAACAAAGTAGCTTGTTCGCATCACACGTTGACTGTAGCTAGATCACATATTCCATTAATTTATTTAACGTTTCACATCTTACTGATTTGCTTCCGTTTCAAATAGAGTACAGGTGACAGATAGGAAAATGAGAACTGTGATTTTGTGCTAACCTGATTCTTCTAAAGTGTTAACAGTAATATGTATTCACAAGCCATGCTTTCACATCTTCAATTATAAATCAAAAAGAGTGGTCCCGCAGATTATTACAATTCCATAAAAAAGTAATATAACTCACAAGTTGAAACATCAAAGGGCAGAAAATCAATTATAATCAGGAGAGCAGTGAAATATATTGTCATTACAAGGCTCTTATCTTCCAGATCAACGCTTGAGCGCAGGACATACAAATCGCAGCTATAAATCCACTGAGATAAACAAAGGCCGTCATAGTGCTAATCATAGTGCTAATAGTTCGAAAATGAAAAATGATCAAAGCCAGAGCTAAAGTCGCATATGTTGTTCAATAAAACCAGATTAACTATAGAAAGAAGTTCATACAAGAACAAGAGATTTAACTTGTACTTGGGTGACTAAGACTGAATACAGTTCTGACATATGGTAAATTTCCATAGACCGTGAGAAAAGTCAAAACCTTTGTAACTACACCAAAGCAATACAAAATGCAGGTACACCAAAATTATTTTACTTATGTTACAATTC
The DNA here is from genome assembly GCF_015846415.1 of Triplophysa dalaica. NCBI lineage: Eukaryota > Metazoa > Chordata > Actinopteri > Cypriniformes > Nemacheilidae > Triplophysa > Triplophysa dalaica. The sequence continues at coordinate 16,604,966 of NC_079547.1, forward strand.
CTGGATTTTATTTTTAATTAAGACAGTGGCGTGAGTCCAGCTATGGGAAATTATTAAACTCTAGGCCGTCCTGTGGTGCTGTTGCTAATTCACAGACTGCTTTGCTTTAGATTTGCACACTTGAAACAGTGTAAAATGCTGAGTTTGCCTCATGTCTTTCATCGCTGACCCCTTCGGCAGGACATCAGGAGTTTGTTATGAGAAAAATGATTCCGAAAGGCTGTAAAAAAGCCAAATGAATGATACATAATCCTTCCATAAGGAAAGTATTTGGGGAATCAATGCTTCTATAGGTTGCATGTCAAAGAGCAAAGTAAAATCAATATGAGTTTATAATCTTATAGCAAATTGAATATCTGCCTTTGGCAGCCAGAATAGTGTGTGTGTGTGTGTGTGTGAAAGATATAGCGAAAGAGGGGAGAGAAATAAGCATGTGCAAAATGAACAGAATTACAATTTCATTTACAGCCATGAAAAAAAAGCATTTAATCACTTCACATGTATTGTGGCAATTCCAGTCCAGTGTCTATTAAATTTCAACAAAACAAACCTCAGGAATGTCACAGCTGCCCAACAGCAATGTGAAAGACTCAAAGATGCACCAAAGACGTGTAAAAAATTCAGGCTTATGCCATCATATTTTAGTTTTGAACCGATTATAAAATACATGTTAAAACATTAGTATTATGTTGATTAATTATGAGTATTAACACATTTTTTCAGCATTCAAAATCTGCAATTATTGAATATTTTTAGTTGTTTTGGCTAGCTTGTTCCATTTCAATTGTCTGCTATAAATGCTCATAAAAACAAAGATTTAATTTGGAAATTGGAAGAAATGTCACTAGTTCGCAGAATTTAGAACGGTAACAAACACACACACACACAAAGCCATCTATCAATGCAAGAATCAATTATGTATTGTATAAAACCAAAAAATGTTTCACACTTTTCAAGACCCAGAGCATTTTATAATATATATCCTACATAGATATTCATGGGGACAAAGATGGTCTCCCATACACCAATAGCAGAGCCCGGGACAACATTCCTGTTTCTCCCCCTGACAATGACCCTGATTTTGCACATCAAGAGAAAATGATGAAAGGACTGTCATCTAAGCTAACATCAAACATCTCTGTGTTAAATGTGCTTTAAAACACACACATACACACAGAACCCAACCAGATACAGCACTGAACCTTGACTATGCATTATCCAGACAGCACCTATATTTAGATATTTTCTCTCTCCCTTAGCTTACCTGCGGCACATTGCTCCTCATCCGCTCCATTTTCACAGTCCCTTTCGCCATCACAGCGCCATGACATCGACACACACTTGCTTGTTGTGCCACCACAATCGAACTTCTCTGGTGGACACGTCTGCCGACCTGCTAGAGAAAGAAAATAAATATCAACGTTAAAAGACGATTTCAGTGTTTAGTTTGAATAAAAATACAATTTAATACAAATTTGTCTCATAGCAGCTGTTATAATAAACCAATAAAGTACTCTGTGATGTGTTATATTGTGAATACATTGTGTACCAACAAATTAAGAAGTCCTAATAAGTTTCATGATATACAACTGTACCAAACACAAAAACATCTCCACCGGCCACATTGTGAACCAAATCCGAAGCCCGCTGAAACATTTTCAAGTTTCTTTCAATATCACACAGCATTCCCAAGACTGCTCCATAAATTATACATCTCTACACGCCTAGGAACCAAACTACAAATCAATACTCCCAAGACTGATTTCTCTCAGTCCCATTCTTCTCAGCCGTTTGAGTTATTTTCTCTTTATAAAAGAAGATTTATGAAGACCTTCTCACCTTCTATGACACCTAAAATCCGTGTCTCTGGCCGATTGTCGCTTGAACCCTATCTATAATCATACACCTATTGTGAAACCTTTTCTCAAGAAATGGGGAAAAGACAGCTGTGAATCTCATTTGAGGTATCTTTACATCAGTAGACAGCCATTGTGGCTCTGAAAATTGAGGCACAGCCTTCATCTGTGGAAGCTATATTGTATTTGAGCTGAGGGGCGAGACTGACAGGAAAAAAGTTCCATTGAAGTCTGAAGCTTAAACGAACATTGAAAGGCTTGTTTGTGTGTGACTAGGGAAAGGTATGTGACAGACTGGGTTTGTTTGAACAGTTTGCTGTGCGTTTGTATTTGGCTTTGTCAGCATGTGTGTCTGAATATACTGAATGACCTATTCTAACCAACTGGCTGACTGCTAGAGATAGCAAGGCCTCTTGGGAAACGCAGTCTTCTGTTATCTCCACTATATGCTCTCTGTCCTCTTTTTAAAGACTACTGTGCCCACAGGGCTTTCCGGCATTCCGGCACTACCCATTCATTCTTGGTACTCTCTGGTCCACACAAAAAAAATGTAGATTTCAACTTATTTCTAAATACTACATATTTGGCTATAGGACTTAAAGTGGCCACAGGTTATCATTTATTAATCGTTTATACATAGCTTAACAGGGTGCTTAGAATCGACCATGAAGCTAAAACAAAACAGAAATGTCTAAAACTAGAAATATGTTGCTTTCAGAGACGGTACACAAAAAGACTACATTTATTCATGTATATGTTTAATTGAAAAATATCATTAAATGTCGAATGTGTAATTGTTTGGAGGATCCATTGACATAAATGCAATATAATATACACAACTATGTCTTCAGAGGTGTATAAAGACCTTACGTAATGAAGCGTTATGTCTTTATTACATTAGAATGAGCTATTTTGATCAACATTCCCCATGCATGGAATTTGTCATGTTGTTTCTACAGTAGCCCTAAACGGACAAACTGCTATCTCATTCCACAAAGAAGCGAAAACACGACAACTGTGATGTCTGGTTCGCGAACAAATCTTTCTTGTGAACCGGTCGATCCAGTTCCCCAAATGGGACTGAATTTTTCTAAAACAGTTCTCGTCTCCACTAAGCACTTAATCACAAATTACTTGAATTTTACTCACTTTCTAGCATGTCTGACAGTTCATCTGACTCGCAATAAACCATTTTATTATTCAGTGAGTCCAATACTGAAGTGATCTGGTGGTGTGAAGGGAGAACGGATGAGCAAGAACAACTAATACGGAGCGGTTCTCGTTCGCGTGTGAAGAACCGGTTGCAGCATTTTCAGATCACCGATACCCTTAGCGGGATGTGCCAATGATACTGCGTATGAGTTTAATTTAAGCAGATAAAAAACTTGTAAAACACATTTTATTGAACAGTAGGGGTGTAATCCCATAAAATACATTGGAAATATGTTTAAACTAAATTACTAAATCACACTAAACCTTGACGTCTGATTTGAGAACCGATGAGCTGATGAGACCGAGTGCTTCAAATAGGAGAGGAAGGGGTGGAGTGAGCCGTTGGTTGCAGTTCACAATCTCACCCCTAGATGCTGCTAAAATCTACAAATTGCTCTTTCAAATCATAAACTTGTCTTTTAGTGGCTAAAAATGACCCTGCTTTCTAGATTTCAGCATCATATTGATTAGCAGCTACTGTTAGAGCATTTCTTCAAGTCTTGCTAGAATATAACAATTCTACCAGCAATATCACTGGTTATAAACAATTGTGATTATAAACTGGTTCTGAAACGCTAAAAGCAAACACATTATGACTCACTCTGCTAGATGAATGTTCAGCGGATGAAACTGTAAGAAAGTGGTGAGCTCATCGCTTTCACTGAGACAGGAGGAGTCACTGGTCAATTCCCACTAAAAGTATAATAAGGTCATAGACTGACACATTTTCTTGATGGTTAGAGACGGTCTTGCATAATCAAGCAACGTCTGCTGTCCTAAACTCAAAGAATGCTAGTAACCTGACTGACAGCATACAGTACAGATCTACATTACCTTTGTAGACTTGCGCAATCAACATCACGTTGTATTTGCCTAATAAAGGTCTATGATCATTATGTGTTTATTTCTTTATACGAAAAAAAGGAGGAAAAAGTTCAATCCGCATTCTCTGTGCAGTAAAAAGAAATCCTCCAGACTGCAATCCAATTCCTCCTGGGAAAATGAAGTTATGGAGGAATCGCTGGGAGCGGATGAGATTAGATTAACATATTTATCTAATAATGTTAATAAATCATTTTTTGGTGCCGGTGTAACGTGGTTAATCTAAGATGTGGAAATTAAATTTCTTAGATTTGCTTCAGTGAGCCTAAAGAAATAATCATTAGCTTCTCACTAAACCACATTATATAAGAGTTGCAGTTTCAGTCAATATTGTCCGAGTGATCAGTTTCATAAAAAGACATCCACATGTGAACGTTGAGAATAGTGTGAATCCCTATCAGCACATTCACACTAGATTTCAGCACGAGAGGTCACTAGTCCACTGCTTTCTCATTTCTTCATTTCATTTGTATCTCTACGGATAACCTGCATTGCTAAAAGCACATTGACCTGGACTGACCCCTGTCTGTACTATTAGAGTTACACTAAGCAGAAGAGAAAGAGTTCAAATAAGTTGCCTGTGAAAAGTTAAGGTTTGTTAGTCCTTCAGAAGGTCACTGTTAATCACAGTATGAGCCTTTCGGACGTTCAATGGATGCATCTTTATCACAAATGCTGACGGTTACACGCTCACACTCTGCCCGCAGAGAAGAGCCAGCTCTATCGATGTGCTTATCGACAGCTTTCTGGAGAGCCCTTTTGATCCACTGATACAGACCTGTCAAGTCAAGTCAGCCCTAGCTGTGTTTGCCATCACAATGCCAGAGATTTTGGCTATTCAAAGACAAAACACTCACAATCACAAAACATAAGTGTTGTTTCTCAGTATTCACAGCAGTGTTCTAGTTTAACAATGTGCTAAATTCACTGAATTATGCTGCTCCGCAAAAACAAATACAGCAATTGTAATACTTTTCAGTGCAAATATCGCATTTTCTATGTAAATTAGCCTCAATAAACTGTAAATTGTGGCTTAATTATTTAAAAAAAGTAAATCTTTTGTGATTTTTAAGGCACTACTCTGGTTCATGGAGTGTCCAAAAGTACGTACATACACCGTATAAAAACACTTTTCTAATAGGCAATTTTCCAATAATAGGCAATTATTGTTACCTTACGTACGGACCAGAGCCATTGAGATAGAGTTGCGCCAACGGAAGTTTAATATTCATGGAGCCTTGAGAAAGTTCCAGGAAGTTATGTTTTCTCTTCAAATGTTTTATTTTCTTATTTTATTCATTAAATGACATGCGTCTTTAAATAGCTAAAAAATTATATTGGTCTCAGTTGGTCTGTTTAGCCACAGCTCAATGCGTTACTAGAAACTTCTAGGAACTATTGATAGCCTCCATGAACCACCATTGCTTTGAAAAAACTGTTCCATTGGATTCAAGAGAGTTAAAGCGACTCTCTCTTTCAATGCCTCTGGTCTTGACTGACTCTCAAATGATTTGTTCGAAAAAAAAATTGAATCCCCTCTTTTCTGTCAGCCCATTCTGATCTGATTGGTCAGATGGTCTAGTCTGCTGTGATTTGGTCTACCGCATGCAGTGTAGCAAATGAAAAGTAGGCGGGAATAACATGGAGTGACACAAATCTGACCCGGAACTGAAATTAGAACGACAAACGACTCGTTCCCATGATTCAGAGTCGACTCCTGATATCCCAAACCTATATCTTTGTTATTTCTCTCACTTTCCGCTTTACAACTTGGCAGACTGCTTAAATTCACACACATCAACATAACACATGTCATGAAATGTAATTTTAACTACATTGTAATGGTTACTTTATAAGTACTAAATCAGGTACCCGGATCATATTGGTGGGTTAAGACTGTAAAGTACAATATAAAAAGCGGTTTTGTTAAAAACAACACAATCTTTTTTATTCTTTGTCTTGTCGTCCTTAACTAGAAACCTCTCTAATATTTCTAGGACAACACATTTTGTGTTTGTTTTAACTCATGTTGTCCAATTTATTTATAAAACAAAATGTGAAGTATAATGTGTTAAATAGCATAGCACAAACAATGTGTTAATATGCAAGATGACAGTAGTTTGCTGTGTACCAAATTATTAAGTACCAATCAGAAAGATTGTGAATTGAAGCAAATTCAACGTTCAGCACTGCACTTGTGACCCGTTACTCATTTGCCTATTTCCTTTAAGCGACATACCAAAACATCTGTAAACCAGTACCCAAGCGCTCACCTTATTCATAATTTACAACATCAAAATGTTCCCTTCCATGTAATGAAAGTAATGCATTTATAGATGCTTAGACACCAGCACACACAGAGATTAACAGTGTAGTTGGCGAAATCTGATTGACAGAGCCACACACAAAGCCTGAAAACTAGATTAAAGTCGGGACCAAGGTGGTTTTACCAGTTTCATCCCATTGATTCACATGTCTTCTGTTGACACAAATTCTACCTAATAATGAGACATAACATAAATCAAAATTCTGATAAATGCACGATGATGAGTTGATTTAATAATGATTAAATTACTTTATATTAAATACTTATACACTTATTTATATACAGTACCATGATGTACACTGATCAGAAAAATCTGTTGTGTTTTACACTTTATTATGCATTTTAGCGGTATATTTATACCACTAGCCCTAGTTGACGTTGACACATAAATGGGTGCTAGTTGGATGCAGGTGAAAATTGAGTAAGTCATTACCCTTCCATACAAACTTAAAGACCAAACGTCTTGATCTCATTATCAGGAATGCTGGGATCTCTTCAGCATTCTGTCCACGTTGCTCCCGTTGGGCTGAGCTACCATAATCTAAGGGTGCCCGTGTTATATGCTAATGTAATTTTGATTAACTGTCTCGCTAATGTCCCTTCGCCGAGGGGTGGGGGTTGGGGGAATTTAAGAGTTTATCATGGAGAAACCTCCCAGTCATATTTAGCTTTGTATGGCGTGAGGAACCATAATTAATTCCGATGTCCTAACCTGACAGGAAATTGCTATGCTAATCAATTTGTCTCGTGCTTCTTTAACATGTGCAGACGGAAGAAGTTGGGCTAAGGGGAGGTGTTTGATTTTGCTACATACTATACAAACTGTACATCACTGTCAATGATGAAGACATGATGCATTTGCAATTACAAATTCATGTTTCTTGAGGGAGCTAAAGGCTCTGTTCCAAACCCTACTGAACTGCCCACAGACAGCATTTTTTGGCATCATAGGCATGCCTCCTACATAAAAGCTGTTTAAACCAACAGAATGATGCAGACTTGTAAGATACCTTGTTTTGGCTTTAATGCATGCTGCATATTTTACAGACAAAGACTCCCAGGACGCCTAAAAAGATGTTAGAAAGAGTTAAGAGAAATGGTGATTGCAAAACAGATTATTAAGATGTATAGGAAGTTACTTGGACATCTGACAGAAGATCATACATAAGTCTTTTGGAAAAAGTTCTTCACAGAATTTTGGTTATCCAAACTGAGCCATTCACTCATGTGATATTAAAGATTATTTTTGGCACTATTCAGCCAATATCGGTTCTTCGGTCATTGTGAAGCATCTTTTTTTAATAATGTAGACAAAAAATTGTTTGTGGACAGTGAAATAAATGAATCTGAGTTGACAAAAAATACATACATGCAATTTTTCACCCAGAGCTGTATAGAAGCACAGAAAAAAGCACACTAGACTTAACACTGTCACGTCCGGTCGGACAGAACCCAGATGCAGGCAGAAGTGAAGGGGCTAAACAATATTTATTAAGGCACAAAACAATAAACCCACGATGGGGCAAACAAGAAACTAAACAATTCTGACAAACAGAAAACTTTGCACGAGGGGGCAAAACAAAATTCAGGATAATCTTAATAATAAGTCCAAACACAAGAGAAGCAGGAACAAGGAAATCCAGACATGAACTAGCAACAGGTAATAACGAACACGAAGTATTAACACAGAGTAACTAGTAAGTACAATGAACCGACCAACAGCAAGGCAATCAGGGACATTAAATAAAAGGAAACTAATGAGGAGCGATAACAAAGGGATCATGGCATGACTTAACAATGAGTGCGACTAGCAGGAAGAGGCATAGACAGGTGAGGGAGATGACACACTAATGGGACGCTAAACAGAGAGACGAGGGGGCGGAGCTACACGGAAGACATGCAGCAAAATGTCAAAACGAACCACCACGTGTCTCCACACAAGACGAAACAGACACACACAAGACATGATATTGTCACGTAATACTCAGGACTGGAAGGACAGGGCCGTGACAGTACCCCCCGCTCCAAGGGCTGATCTACGAGCGGCCCAAGGGGAAAAGATCAGCGGGACAAGATGGACAAAAACAAAGACAGACACCACACAAACAAAACAGAACATACAAGGGGCAAGCTGACAATACAATGAAGGGATTGGGGTTGGACAATAAGAAAAACATTAACAGGAAGGGAGAGGGGGATGTGTTGGACTAAACTGGGAGCACTCAAGTGGGGTGGGACATGAGGAGGGGACTTAGGAGGAAACGTGGGCTGCTTCTTGGAGCGAAGCTGGGGCCTATAACAGGCCGGACAGGAAGGGACAGACATGGCTGGGGAAGACCGGGAAAAAACGGCCGTGGCGGCCGCTGGACCGGACTGGGTGCCGGCCGCTGCGCTGGCTGGACTGCCGGTTGAAGCGAAGGCTGGGTTGCCGGCTGTAATGCCGGCTGGGTTGTCGGCTGGGTCGCGGCCGGCACCCAGTCCGGTCCTGCGACCGAGCCCTGTCCAGCCTTGTTTTTCCCGGTCTTCCACAGCCATGTCTGTCCCTTCCTGTCCGGCCCGTTTTCGCTCCAAGAAACAGCCCACGTTTCCTCCTAAGTCCCAAACACTAAACTATATAGTCATATGTCTCACTAGGTGCTTAATATACATTAAGCTTTTAACACCAAATCAATATGTACTCAATATTATTTTGTTAGGGAAAAAGACATGATGTCATGAAAAAGTGGTCATTTATTACGCCCTTTGATAGTGATGAACTAAAAAACAAATACAAATGAATTCAAAAGTTTTAAATATTTGTTGTATTAAACATATTTGAACTATAAACAAATGTATTATTTTAGCTTTTTTTAAATACTTGGTGGAGAGGGACTGGAAATGACAAATGAGTGACAGGATGAGATACGGCAACAGGAGATGGAAAGGACCACGAGCTGGGAATTTAGGTCACCTCATTGGACCTCCTGTGCCGACAAACAAGTTAATTCTTAACTTATGTAATAAAAAATATCATTAACAATACAAAAGTGAGTGGTTCAATTACTCTCTTTGACCCAAAGTGATAAGGTGAGCAGAGGTATGCAAATCAATTCAGCTATTAATATAAAAGTAATAAATTGACGAGAGGTGGAAAATTACAACAATTAAATTCAGTCAGGGGAGCAAGATTAGAGTGAAAAGCGAAGGTGAAAGCACTGTGAGTGTGAGAAACCTAAGAAAGAGCTGTGCTCTAGCACGAGGAGAGAGCTGCCATTTATATCAATAAAACTCCCCCGTGTCTCCACTTCACTTCACCACTCAAGCCATAAGGGAACAAATCTGATACAAATCAGAGCGAGATGGATAGAATGGACAGAGATCAACAGAGCGTTGGTGGAAGATGAAGAAATATGGCGGAATGGCGGAATGGAAATGAAGATTACACAACAAGGAAGGTTTGAGCACTAGAAAACCACGACAGCTGAAAAATCAGCAAGCCGGAAGGTTTAATATATTTCAATGGCAATGCAATACAATCAGAATTAGTCAAATTTATAAATATATTAGATTATTTTAACGATATGTTTATCATGACCCAACAAATTTATTGCCCCGTCTATGATTTTTTTTAGAAGTTTTTTTAACCGTCCATTCAATCCCACTCCAAATACTGTATATGTGTGTAGGGATTAGAAGAGATACAGTTTATGACCATTGTTTTTCCTCAAGTTAATTTTTAATAAGTGTTCAATATGATATAAGAAGTATTAAAGGCCCCATTTTTCCCTGTTTTCAAAGCTACGATTGTGTTTTTTGGTTGTTTAACAATGGATTGTTCATGTTTCTAGTTTAAAAAAAACTTTTTATTTCAAATATTTCAAGTCTATCCTCCACCGCTGTCTCTCTTCTCACGAAACGACTGGATTTCTTCTGGTTTCTTCAAAGTCCCACCTTCTGAAACGCTCTGATTGTTAAAGCTGACCAGGTCTGTCGTGATTGGTTCCCTGCTTAGAGTGTGTAAGTGAAGATGTCCCACCCGTACCATATTAGCGAGTTCCCCTCCTCAAGCTGTTGTGATTGGTCAGTTGCCCTCTCAGTGCACGTGAATTCATAAGCTTTGGCTTTTACCAGTGAACAGTAACAATGGTGTCAACTTCACTTCATCAGTTAAAAACATGCAGATCGATCGAAGTCTAACAGAAGTCTGCTAGTGCATACGCAAACATCAATCTTTGTTAGAGATCGTGTGTTTTCCTACTATGGAGAGGGAAATGACACCCGACTGGTTGGGTCAGACAGGTTATATTATCACTAATAACAGAAGCGTTAGTTTTGCCTTTTTATATTGGACCAGAGTTGGATTATAAATCAAGCGGATTGTCTAGGAGACTGCAAGCAGGACTTTAGAGGACGTTTCATAGAAGTGTTTTAGATAGAGGTATGCGTGAAAGTAGTTTAGCACGTAGCTCAGTCAAATATTTACGATCTCTGATAACCGAACACTACTCCAGGGGATCTTCCACTTCTCTAAGGAAGACCTCGCCCCTTTTTTGGCATATTCCTGTGGGCGGAGGTTATTAAAAGCACTCGGAATGGTGACATCATGTACCCGGAAACTAGAGGGCTGTAGTCCGATCCAGCTGTTCTCTGTAGTCTTTGAAAAGCCAATTCTGTCAAAGACAATATCTCACTTGGCACTGGAGTATGAGCTTTATCATTATGCAGGTATTATTTATGCTCTAACAGCAACAATACACACCAACTAAAATACGACAAATGTGATTGCAGGGAACGTGCTCTTTAATATGATATATTAAGAAACATTATTATTGATATCACGGTTATTATCAACATCGATGTGACGTCACTAACGTGCACCCTGGTAATATTTGAAGGAAACACTGAAGTACTGTGATATGTAAAACTGTCATTTTTGTACGATGGTCCCACAACAGCACTTTTTTAAGGTAAATCATTAGACAGGAAAACAACATAAGAACAACCACAAAGGGCAATGTATATACATGTTTTGCCTTAATTTGATAATAACACCAGGGTGATGAGAGTAATGGAAGTGACAGGTGTGTGAAGCAGAAAGATGCTGAATAGGAAACGGGACGAGCTAGGGTGCACTCAGGCAGAAGAAACTCACTGGAGTGTGTCACATGCCACTTGATAAGTGTGCCGTTAGCAGATGTGCTGGACCGACACAAATGGCACGGTAAAACATTTACACAGGCAAAATCACATTTACAGCTTCATTAGTTAATGTACGTTGAGACTCTTAAGAACACATTTTACACCACAGCGATAACACACAGACACACCATAAGGTCTTTGTCGTGTTAAATAATGAGAGATACATGAGAGAGAGAGCATAAAGGACTGCGTCATTAAAGGAGAGCCCCAAGATATCCAGAAACAAAGATAACGCAAAGATGTGGGGCCATCTAACAAAATCCCCTGAAAACACCTTAACAACCACATAGCAACACCCTGGCAACCACCCGCATCACTGCAGTTTTGCACAAACCTGCACCTTTCACATTTTCTTCACAAAATGTGAATATGTTGATTTTAGTTTGTGATGGCAAATGGAGCCACATGAGGGAATAAGTTTACAAAAACACACTTAAAACACTCTTCACACACGCTAGTCAGCGGTTTAACAAAACACCATGTTGTGATCGGCCACCCTTGTCGGTTTGCACGCACAAGCACGCCCCTAAATTGATGTCTAGGGCACACACATGACAGGAATCCTATAAGCTGTAAATCGATAGTCTGGGTCTTGCTTTAATTACACATTCTCTGGCTCTCCAGCGGGTCTCTCCAGATTTGGCCCGCTGGAGTTCATATTATGAGAAGAAAAAATACAGTGTATTATTCAACTGTCTGGGGGAGTTTTTAAATAAACAGACATTTAAACGTTGTATTTAAAGAATAAAAAATGACAGCAAAGAACAATCTCATTAAAAACAAAGGATCTGATAATTAGCAAAGGAAATAGTGCAGTGCGGGTGCCCTATGGAAATGTTCAATAATTTATGACTAAATATTGCTTCAAAAGAAAAAAAACATTTAATATATTCTTACATGCAAATGAAGGTGCGTTGAATTAAAATTCTGTTCTTTTTTAATAGATTCCAAAATATTAATTTGCTTCCTACTGAAGCTTCACATCATACAATTTAAAACATTCCCCGAGAAAAAAAATATTAAAAAAAAATATTTTCATTATAAAAGTTTGCATGTGGCTCTTTTTTGTTGTCCTTGGTTTGGCCTTCAACTTAACATGCTGAGTTTCTGATTGTGTTTCTTAGCTATACTTCATAAACATGAATAAAAACAAGTCAATCTTTGCTCTGTTGCAATCAGGCCTGCGATTCAAACTACACTCCCATGAATCATTAATGTGTCATGTTTTGAAAGTCAAATGACATCACTCCAAATGTTTGGCACTGAACGCGTTTAGAAGCACTGGACAGATGCCTTGTATACAGTACTTCTACAGTAGCTGCATGTTTAGGTCAAGCTCCGTGGCTCAGTCTCTAATGGCCAGAACACTCAGTGCTTCCTCTCCTCCACATCAAAGCATTTCAAGAAACCAAGCCAAACTATCATAGTGTTCTTCATAGATAGATGCCTTTCAGTCATTAAAATCACAGCAGAAAAACTTTGTTTTCTTGTGCCGGGCGACGCAAATAGGATCCTACAATTCACCAGATTACTTTGCTATCAGTATTATGCTTAGGCCAGACTTGACTTTGAGAATGCGAAATTCATTCGGACAGTGCTGCGAAAATGGGCAGGAGCGATTCCTACATCTTCACGCTGTGACGTTTTGATCTTCTATTGGTCTCACGCACTCACGTGATGAGAATTCACATGTCAAAGAACACCAAACTTGATCTTTGCAACGCAGAAAAATGCTAAATATCTTTGGGTACTTAACACTTGCATTAAGTGTGACCGCATTAGTGATCGCATTAGTTGTATAATTGTGTACTGGATAATGTACATGATAACAATCCTAAAGACACTTATTTTACTATATAATAGTGCTGATTAGGGTTGGGCTGATAGACGATGCCATTGTCCATTAGCGATGGCTGACAGACATGACGATGTTGAGCCGGCCTCGTGATTCCATCAAATGTTTCACTTTCATCACGTGACTCTCGCTGCTTTGTGCTGCGGGCTGCAAAATCGCATGGTAAACAAATATTAAGACTAAGGGGCATATAAGCACGGCCTGTACAGATCAGACTGACCTGACTTTATAACTGTGGAGCTCGCGCTGTCTGCGCAGCCCACGTTGTATAAAGAAGACACGTGTCTGAGCAGCTTGCGCTGTATAAAGAACAATGATATTAATCAGTAAAGACTGAAGACGGGGCTCTTGTGAGGCGCTTGCCAGCTTGTGCGCAGGCAGCTGCAGTAGATTAGATGACATCGAAAAAAGAATTTTTTTGCACAAATTGGGATTAGCAAACCAAAGTTATGATACATTTCATGTCTTGATTATTTATTGATCGGAAATATGCTGTTAAATTGTGATTTTTGCGAGTGACTTTCCCCATTCAAGTAGATTGGACTGTCGACTTAAATAGCTGTCCTTGGGCATTGCAAACATGGCCGCCGAGTGGAACAACTTCCGTAAACGGACTTTGATAAAGAAGACGCGTGCCTGCGCAGCCCGCATTGTATAATGACAATGCTTGTCTGCACAGCCCACGATGTATATAGACGTGTGTCTGTGCAGCCTACGTTGTACAATCACCTAAAGGATTATTAGGAAGTTAGGAACACCATACTAATACTGTGTTTGACCCCCTTTCGCCTTCAGAACTGCCTTAATTCTACGTGGCATTGATTCAACAAGGTGCTGAAAGCATTCTTTAGAAATGTTGGCCCATATTGATAGGATCTTGCAGTTGATTTAGATTTAGATGCTCTATTGGGTTGAGATCTGGTGACTGTGGGGGCCATTTTAGTACAGTGAACTCATTGTCATGTTCAAGAAACCAATTTGAAAAGATTCGAGCTTTGTGACATGGTGCATTATCCTGCTGGAAGTAGCCATCAGAGGATGGGTACATGGTGGTCATAAAGGGATGGACATTGTCAGAAACAATGCTTAGGTAGGCTGTGGCATTTAAATGATGCCCAATTGGCACCATTACACCACCACCATAATTGCATTAATGAGAAATTGAACAGGTGTTCCTAATGATCCTTTAGCTGAGTGTATAATGAAGCTTTTGTTGTATAAGGACAACACTTTACAACGTTTTATTGAATATAACATCAGGATAACAAAACAATCAAGCCTCACTTAATAACTGTTAAGCTAGCGCTGTACAAATGAAACACGCCTTTTTTTCAACTGCCTAGCTCATGTTGTATAAAGAAGATGCGTCTCTGTGGAACATGTGCCTAGACACACCTTACTATATAAAGCCGCAGGATTTGTCATCGTCCATCGCAATGTTTTTCTGATGTTTCGCTGTAGACAACATCCGATCCCAACCCTAGAGCTAATGTACATCTTTGGAATATTTGTATTAATTGAACAAAACCATGTATTGTAATACTGTAAGATAATTCCCGTTTTATACCAATACCAATATTTTCCTAACTGCTATACTGTTTTTCTAAATGTACTTTCTGTAAAACTGGTTCGCAAACGTATAAATTGAAACTGAATTGATGCATAGGTCTTTAAAAATTCCGATAATTTTACATGTGTAATTGTGACTCACGAGGTAAGTGTGTGTGGATCAAATTTACACAGCATTGAATAATTCACTTTACATTTTGCAAAGTCTTGTTACCCTAATACAGCTAAATCTAAGCTTTCTTCATGTCCCTTTGAAACCCTCAGGGGGCGATTCAACACACAACAAAGGAAAAAAACAGTCTCTTTATAAAAGCTAATTTGCTACATGTGCAATGGAACATTTATCCACCTGGGTCGTTCTGGTGAGGTACGCTGCTTGAAGGATATTCTGTACCACTGATATTGGCATACATTATAAATGAAGGGGGCTGCTCCTTGTGAAAGGCTGATTGCTTTAATTCGACTGCAACTCAATGCTGCTTTTCCACAGACAAGGGAGAAGAATGAGGGAGAAAAAAGATAAACGAGGAAGAGAAAACGAGTAGGAGGATAAGCCCATTATGTTTGTCTTTAAGTCTAGCACAGGCTGTGTGGCAAATGAAAGAAGGTTTGGAAGAATGTTAAACATTGTACAAAAACTTTTTGGCATTCTGAGGCACTGAAATGAGATGAATATAATTAATAAATGTCAGTTGCACCCTCGGTCGATATCTTGTGTGTGTACACAATGTGTTTGGTGTCCAACCATTTACAGAATTTTCCAATAAAAAGGTATTCTTTTTGAGTTGTATTGTAGTTTTATTAATATTTTAAATTCGCTTTTATTTTAGGATTTTTTTATTTCATTGTTTATTTTGTCTTAATTTCTAAACCTTTTTTGTTTTATTGTAGTTTATTGATTTTGTTTAGTTTTTAGTATTGTTTTTTGTTAAGTCTTTTGTTTAAGTTTAGGTGTTCAGTTAATAATTTTAGTGCCTCAACTAAAACTTTTGTTTGGGCAGAATTTCATAATTTTTATTTGACCATTTAATTCTATTAACAGAAATGTTTCTATTAATTTTAGCAGTGAAAACCCTATTTTGGTACAACTATTGTTTTACATTAACGCACTACATAAACTACAAATTTCATGTCAATGCTTGAAAATACTGTGGCTCATCAGCAAAAAATTGGATGTTCAGAAAAATAACAGCACACCTCTATTCAACTAATATGCTTTTCGGTAACATAATGTGCGCACATTTTCAGATTAGCAAAAACCACACACAGTTTATGAGAAAATACTGGTATTTGATCCCAGGCTAATGTAAACTAATCAAGAACTCTTCCTTGTTTTTGTGATACAAACAATCACATTATCCATGCAACAAATAAGCTCACACCATTAATCGAACAGCAATGTCATTACTACAGGCCAGCTAGCAGTTTTATAATGTGAAAGATTTCCAGACAAATCCAACTACATACATCACAACATAGTGCTGATTCAATGAAACCTTGTGCATTACTGTTGTTAAAGCTTAAAGATACAATAGTGATCTGGCATCAGACTGCAGGCGCTGATGGATCAATGCAAAAACCAGTGAGATCAAGGGTCACTAATTACAAGTAAAAATGAAACTGACTGCATCAACAAAGGAAGCGCGGAGAGCATTTTAGCAGGATAGATGTCAAGGACTGATCCTTCTCCACACATCTTGTCCAGCGGGGTACAATTACGCACGCTCTCCATCCATCATTTGGATCAATCCAGAAGTGATTGGTATTGTGCTACAGGCAATAACTGCAGATGTTAAATCTCAAGGGTACAGAACCGCTTCCTCTTGCTCCTGACCTTTGATGGCTTTTGTAAACTTGTAAAGGTGACATTAAACATGATAAATTATTTATGATCTTTCCCCACAAAAAGAAAAACACAACATTTTTAACCAAATGCACACCCACGAGGGCACTCGAGCATGTCGAACTGACCGTGCCCGACACCCAACATTAGGCAGGTAATTGCAGACAGCATGAACGTCCATGTTTATAACCCTCCAGCCAATTAAATGCGCCTGCGGGGAATAAAGCCTCTTGACCCAATCCCACAGTCCTCTGCACAGTGAGACCAGCCCACTTTAAACTCCCAGGGCGCTCTAGAGTCAGTTAATGTCACTTTTACGTGACCTGCTCTTGTGAGACGACAGTCTTTGATCGGTTTTGGTTCATCACTAATTTGTTTGAGAGCCTGGGAAAACAGAAACAAAGCACTGCCATGCTAATACATTAGCTATGCTAATATGTTATTTTGTCTTTGCTTTGATAAAGTTGGTTTCTGAATTGTTGCGGAGTTGGTTTATACTTCCTTACAATCAGAGCTTGAAAAGAAAAAACAGGTGTAAGAAAATGTGAATGTGAATAAAATACTCGGCCCCAAGACGTGGACTTGCGGTTCCAATCTGTCTTGTAACTTTTTTCTAATCCTAGCCCTTTGTTTCAACCCTTCATTTTCTATCCTTGCTATACTTTTAATAACGTGGAAAAAACAATACTTAAATCAGCAGTAGGTGTTTGTGGTTTTCGAGCATGGTTTGATAGTGAAGAAAATCAGCAATGATGGGCGCTTGATTAAAACGGCAACACAAACTGCGTTACTAAGCAGCAATTGGGCTGTGCTGATGCCTCTCCTACAGCGGTCGGGAAAGGAGCCCTTGGCCATGGGACTAGGGGTTGCTCCCGGGCTGCATGCCGTGTTACTGGAGTGCGGCCACATGGGAAATTACTTTGGGGAACCGCTGGCTGAAGCATGAAATTAAACCCATCCGGTGCATCTGACTGGATCCCACCGTAATATTTAAAATAATGATGTAGCGAAACCCTTGTGCAGGGTTATAATATGCCCAGGTCTTTGTCTCCTGGCTCAGCTTGGCTACGGCTATAAATATAAAAGCAACTGTGAGACTGTTTCAAATGATAAAATGCCATTCCTAAAAAACAAACACCCTTAACGGAAAATGGTATAACAAAGCAGATTATTTAGATTTTCTTGGATAATAAATCATAGATCTTAAACCTACCTACAAATTTATACTTCCAACACTCAAAAATGTGAATCAACTCCCAGTGATTTAAATTAATTATGTGAAATGTATTATTACCAAGAATTTGTAACCTGAAAACTTCAGTTGGCAAAGAGTCTAAGTAAGTGAAAAGGGCCCACTCAGACATAACTGATGCAGACAAGAGGAGATGAAAAGTGCATGAATGAGGGGCACCTAGAGTGAACTCCTCAGTGGAAAAGTCTAATTCTCTTGTTTCAAGCTTGTAGAGTCCTCTAATCACGATATCTAATAAACCTGTGCATACAGCAAGATTCACATCCCATTCTGATATGTCCATATGACCCTCTTACAGGATCCTTACAGGACCTACAGAGCTCTAAGAATAAGTGATCAATATATAGCACATTAATATCTTAAGCCTTGTCTTAAAAGGATAGTTTAAGAACTAATTTAAATGCTATTCCTATTTTCGGATCCTTGTTTTTAAAGGGTTAGTTTACACTCAAATTATAATTATGTCACCCTCAAGTTGTTCCAAACGTGTAAACATTTCTTTGTTCTGTTGGTCATAAAAGAAGATGAACTTCACTGAGGATCACCGGCCAAGATAGCACAGCAGCGTCTCTACTCCCTCCGCAAACTGAGAAGAGCCAGAGCCCTAGCCCCCATCATGTGCACCTTCTACAGAGACACCATCGAGAGTTTTCTGACTAGCTGCATCACTATGCATACGCCTATCCATTTATGGGACCCGTCTCACCCGCAAAGCCCTCTTCAATGCAGGTGATCCCACCCACCGACACACAGCTTCTTCGGGCTGCTTCCATCAGGGAGGAGACTGCAGGGTCACCAGGCCAGGACCAGCAGACTAAAGGAGAGCATCATCCACAAGGCAGTAAGGAAGCTAAACACCCTCCATTCCCACCCTGCGTTCCCTCCCCCATCACCACTGAACTATGACCTCATCCTCAGGTCCTTCCACTCCAAACCCCCCACCACAACATTGAACTGCCCATTACCTCATTCAGCATCGGTCTGCCCCTCTTCAACTACCTCTTCTGACAGGTTAAACAAAGCCTGCTCTCTTTGTAACTTAAACAGACTAATAAGCTCTTTGCACTACCTCACATCTGCACTGTTATATATTTCACTGATTTGCACTCTATCTTCCATTACCTATCTTCTTTTTCTTTTCTTAAATATCCCTGCTTGTAATAGTTGTATTTTACATATATATAAACATCTGTATTTATCTGTATTGTTTTATTCGGTGTAGTATTATTTGTATACACTATGGGTCTGAGAGTAACACAATTTCCATCCTCTATATTTATGTACTGTACATGTGGCAGAATTGACAATAAAGCAGATTTTAACTGACTTTTGAGGATATATTTAGCAATGTGGGAAACCAAACCAGTAAATGCGAGTAAATGATGACATCATTTTAGGGTAAACTATTTCTTTAAAAACTAATTTCCCCACCCATCAACTTAAAATTTGGAGTAAAAAGGCTATATATTACTGTATAATATACTTGCTCATTTAAACAGTGACATATTGTTTTCGCTGTAAGCTGAAAAATAAAATGATTTTGTGAAAGAAACTCTTGCTTAAATTAGCTTAAATTACCTAAATCTAATCACTTAATTCTAATTTAGTTGAAAATATTGTTTGAAAAGAATAATAAATACTTGTTTAATCACGGCATTTAATTGTTTTTATTGGGTGAACATTAGAAGAACTTGTTGTGAAAGTAACCTTTTTCTTTAGTTGAAGAAAATTGAACTTTAACTATTCAAATAGAATTTTGTTAAGAATGTTTATTTAAATGACTAATAATTACTATATTAAATTCACTTTATATTATTATATTATATTTTATTCAAGTATTTACATTGTGTGTGTGTGCATGTGTACTGTAGATTATGCGTTTCATTTATTTTCATGTAAACATTTTCTTTTATACATTTTATTATTCGTTTACATATTTATTTGGCAGAACTTCCTCATCCAAAGCGACTTATTTATTTATATAACATATATATTTAAATCAGTATGCACGTTCCTTAAAAAATAAACCCATAACCTTTGCCCTGCATTGCTAACACAACATTGTGCCATCTGAGCTACAGGAACATAATTCATTTCTATCTAATGATCCAGGAGTATTTTGGGAAACCTTCAACAAACTTCAAAAAGTTGGAAATCTAATCCTTCTCAATATCTTGGTAACTTGAAATGAATCCCAGAAAGAAAGTTCATTAAAAAAGAATGAAATCAAAAAAGGACATTGACAGAGTAGAGGGGGTTGAAACTTGCGTACAAAGCAACACATGATTAAATCTTGAAGAGAAAATTTGAGAAAAGCCCTGCCATTGCATGACCTTGATTAAGAGTAATGTGATGGAGGCAGAGGTCTTTCAAGACTTCGTTTTGCATATTGGCTGTGTGTGTCTTGGTTGAGAGACATTTGTATTTGCTCAGCTGGAAGCCACTTGTACTCTGTTGTCATTTTCTGGATTCAATCAATGCTGAACGGTGCACAACACTTAAGGTTCTTTAAAACTTTTTAAATGCACACAGTTGCTATAGTGTATTTGGAGGCTGCTGTAACAATGTGCAATAAAACACCTCTGCTCAAAAAGCTGCACAAGTTGAAGTTATTTATGTCCTCTGCACAGTGACAGAAAATGTAAGTTTAATACTTGCATCAGGGGGTTCATTCAAATCCCCAAATGTGAACAAAGCAATACTTAAGCATTAGCAATACTAAACCTTATTGAGCTCTATCACAGTCCATCACAATGTCATTCCAATAAACTCTCTGCTCAGGTCTCTATATAGAAATTAAAGTTCAAAGATAAAATGCACACTGTCTGACCAGACATCCTATGGCAACAAATCTGTCCTGCAACAGCTGTGGGGTCTAAAATACGACCCTTCATCTGACCCTGATTCTCACACACACAGCTCTCCTACAGTATATGCCCTTGTGCCACACACACTTAATCAAGCTCATTAATTACCATCAGATCTCGGCACGGTTCCTCTCTCATTTTTCATAATAATGCCAGCATATGATTCCAGATTCGTTTTTGTACAAGCACCTGAGTCATGTACACGCTCTGGTGTTTATTACTTTTTAATGCAGCCGTAATGACCAACCTGCTGTTCTCATTGATCAAGATATCCCACACCGAGCAACCACCGGGCTCTGGTCGTTTTTCAATATTATTCACACGTTAAGTGCAACATGATAGTCCCCTGTAATGCCATGACAGTCCTTAAATTCTGCATTACCAAAGGGAGGCAAATGTTTGAAGAGGATTCTGGGAAATAAGCTTATTTGAGGCATGCAGAGCGGTGTGTGAAAAGAAGCAGTGAAGATCTGTGGTCCATGTGAAATGGAACCTCTGCTGAGGCCACGGAACAAAGCTAAGAGCAATTCTGAAAAGCAATCTAACACGGAGATTGGAGGAATGCGTCTGGCTTCAGCAGGCACAGCCACATACAGTTTTTAACCTTGGACTTGTGGGAACAGGTACGTGTGTGTGTATGTATGCTTTTTCATGTCACAAACCATTAGAGTTTATTTACCATGAGGTACACATGCAACGCAACCACATAGTATACAGTGAATGATCAACAAAAATGTTAAGAATCTACAAGAATCTAAAAATCAACTAACACGGTGGGGAGGATATTGGTCCCCACAAAGTTGTTCTGTTCAAGTTCCAGCATCCAGACAACAAAATGTTGCCAAATCACGGCTGATCTTCCAATCACTGAACTCAAAGCTCCATTTGGCGGCAAAGAGAACAAGATGAGCTGCTGGCTTACCACAAAAGTAACATCTGAATCAGAGCGTGAGGAATAGGTGCAAGCAATTGACTCACATGATCTGGATGGACACTATCAATTACTTGAACACAACTGAGTGAATAATGACAATGGGGAACGCGCATGACTGCTGCCAATTAACAGCTGGAGATACAACAGTAGCCGACGGCAATATCGCATCACATGGCCAAGACAACACTCAGTCCAGAGCTTAAAACAACTACTGAATGTAGATTGCCAAACGCCTCCAGAGGCAATCCTAGGTAGATATTGAAAAACAAACTAAAGAGTTGGGGACATGTAAATAAGAGACATACTAACTTTATTTCTGCTTACTTGGGTCAACTGAACACTGCTAATTCCAAGACTCCAAGAAGGTTTATAAGGTTTCATAGATCAGCTGGGTGCTATTAATGATGATGACCACTGTTCAGAAATACTGCCAAATATTCTGACTGATCAATCAGAATCACGTATTACTAAGAGAAGGGTACACCCTGAACTCTTTCAGTTGGAATAAGCCTACAGATTTAAAAATGATCAATGTCATATTCACAACATACTGACGAACTTGATCGAGCTACTCACTGCAGGTGGTGTCTGCTTCATCTGAACCATCTGGACACTCGGGTTCTCCATCACATCTCCAGCGGGCTGGGACGCACTGCCCGTTCTTACATGTAAAATCTGTCTGGGCACACGTCTTTTTTGCTGTTGAAGGAAAGAGGGAAGAAAGGGGATGTAAGCATTAAATGCACATAAAAGTACAATATCTGTTTGATCGCGTAATATATAATATAAATGGAACCACACTTTAAAGGCTAGACTGCAGGAGCAGGATCATATATTACAAATAACATAAATAAAATATTTTCTGCCTAACATTAAGTACAATCAACTTCATTCAAAGTCAATTTAGCTTTTTAACATTCCTTTAACGGATTTGAATAAGTTAAACAATAAAATAAAAAAGTAGTTTAATTAACATAATTGTGACTTGTAGGGCCAAGCTAATTGTACTTAAAAACTTATGGCAGCAAAAATATTGACATGGACAGTGCAGATTTACAATTGCATCTGGCAAAAAATGTTCTGGTGAAGAAAGAAACGGAAACTTAAGAGGCCTCATGCTTAAAGATACAAACAACGCAAGGCAAGCGCTATGCGGTTAAGTGCACAATATATCTCTGTAGCTGCTTTATGTTGTGTTTGTAGTTTAATTGGGAGGAGAGTTTGAATGAACTGAAGAAACGACTCCAACGGGAGCAATAACCAAAGCACAGGTGCACATTATTGTGAATATACGGACCCTTACTTTTGTTTGTGTATGTGTGTAGATAAAGACTGCTTGCTTCAAGGCGAGTTCATTTGTGGATGGGGTAAAACAACCTGAAGGGAGAGCGATTGATGAACCATTGCAGTGTCTGCTCTCTGGGAGGAAGACTAATAAGAGCTTTATCAGTGAGGACAAATTGATTCAATAGTTCTCTCTTACCAGCAATGCTCTATTCTCCAAATCCTATTGCTGCTTAGCATTTTATATAAACTGAAAACAGTTTTTGAATAAATAAATGATTATTTTATATATTTGCAATTTTTTTGTTAAATGTATATGAAGTCAAAGAATAGGTAGTCATACACATTCCCACTCACAGTTAAGACATTATACCTATAAACTAGGGCTGTCCAGTGTTTCCGCTACATTCATTTCGCCGTGGCGGCCACCCCGCCAAAAGTCCTCCCCGCCATGACTAAAGTGACGCACTGTTTCCGATTCGTTCAAAATTTGTCTACCCATTGTTGCTATGTTTGCAACACTTGCGTGTGGTCTCGCTTTCCTGGTGTAGAAAACACACCTGTAAGTGAGCGGCAGACAGTACGGAGCAGCCAAAGACGAGAAATCGAAAGCAAGTCGAAAATTTGGCGATTTCCACTTCAACCCAGAAAAAATTCATGGAACGCACTCTTTTAATGTTAAAAGATATTTGTAATGTTTTAATGCTCCTCAATCATAAGTAACAATAATATTACAAAATATTTTTAATGTTGGTAAATGCAGACGTTACTTTCAGGTTTGTGGTGGGAAACGTAGTATTAAAACTACGTGATGACTACACGAATATGTTAATTAATGTGTAAGTATAAATGTATATTTAAATATAATTGTAAGGTTTTTTTTATATATACACATGCATGTTTGTGAATTTATATATATACCTGTACATATGCACAACACACACATATGTTATAAAAACAAATGACAGAGAAAGTTCTGGCTGATTTAAAAACACAAAAAAAAATACTCTCCACACTTGTCATGTAAAACTAAAATTGCAAAAGATTAACTGTGCAAGTGGCCACATCCAAGTCATGGAAACATCCAAATAAAGGCAGAAAACTGTGAATTCATGCTGTTACAGAGAAGTATTCTGTCAAATTTCTCTCTGGAACGGTGAGCAAATCCCAAGCCCTCGCCTCCCATCAGAACAAGAGGATTTCATCTAAGTCTCCCCCATCTCCCCAGCCAAGCTACCTTAGACTGAAACAAGCCAAGATTTACCAACTCACACATCTCAGGGAACAGGTTTCCCTTTATCTTCCTTTGAAACCAGTAAGGCCAGTTGGTTTTGGGTTGAGTACCTCCAAGTTCTAGACAAAAATGTGGTCAGTGAGAACCAGATAATTACAAAAGATCCCTCACTAGCTTTATCACAAGGACAAAATGTGACGGTATCCCACACTGCATTACTGTTGAGAAGAACATTTCTTATCTTAAAGAGACAGCGTGCCATTTTCTAAATATAAAAAAATGTGTATAACTTAGTTTGATGTCCCTGCAAAGAGAGAACCCGTTCTGTGGTTCCTTTAAAACAATGTTTGTTTAAGCAATATCCACTAATTCTGGCTCGACCAATGGAATGAGTTAGGGGCGGGACTCAGTGTTTGGTAAGCATATTGAATTTTCTTTTTTGTGCCACCAGAGGCGCAGACATTCTCATTGTAGTTGGCCTTTAATCTTACACGGCAGCAAAAATCACCCTTTGAAGCGCTGCCAGATGTTACTTTGACTTTGAGAGCAACATGCATGAATTGGGGGGGGGTGGGGAGTTTGATGTTATGTTGCGTGGGTGTAAGAAAACCCGGGCGAGCACGTGTGTTTTACTAATTTTCCTCTAGGACTCTCAAGGCAGACGGCCTCAAGCGTCGACTCGTGGGATGTGCTGATTAAAAGATGATATGTATTACTAGCAGCATATATTCCATTATGCACATACTCTGGATGTACACAACACGCACATACATAATTTAAAAATCACACATACGGTTACATGAAGTTACACAAAATTCTACACAAATGCGGGCTATGATGAAATCAATCACGTACGCCAAATGCATGTCAACATCAAGCCTGCTGTGCAAATGTGATTTTTTCATTCCCCCTTGTGAAACTTGAATAGGATTTGCCTAACAGATGGGTTTCTGTAAAGAAACAAAGGGAGAGATTGAGAATGTCTACTTGCACACAAAAACGCAAATAAAGCTGTGACATTCACAGAGTTCAATGCTCCACAGACCCCATTGCTTACTGAGAGACCACTGGCCTATGACGATTAGCGGTAGGTAGCAGTCTTTGTATTCCCCGCCATCATTTTACAGAGCGGGTGGTCTGCATGGGACACGAGTCACCCGACGGCAGCGCAAGGTCAAAGTCCTTCGATTTTCTCAAGCCATTTCCTCGAAGACTTCAGAGAGAATGTCTTACAGCAGTCTAAACACGACTGACACCTTCAGTTACCCGGAAACTGACGAAAAGCCAATGCAATTTTAAAAAGCAATGGAACAGCTGGGAAATAGTCATTCAATCTGCTTCAAGAGGTAGGACTACTAGCAGCTTTACTTTGAGCAAACAAATTCAGGCCTGAAGGTGATTAGCACTGGGTTTTTTAAGAGCTTTTAAAACCAGCAGTCATTTATTAGCTTCTAGCGGCTCAATTCTGGTCTAATGCTTGTTAATTTTGATGTTAAATTTAATAGTGCACTCATGTTGCCTGGGAGAGGTAAATCGGTTCTAGCAGATCACAGATCTGAGATGTGCTGTTTGGAGAGGCGCTGTCATTGCTTGACTGTGGTTTGTGTGGTTCTGAATGTTCCTTTCAGATATGAGAGCCCACCTATTATGGGATGAGGCAATCGCAGTGCCATCGTGAGCAGGGCTACAAAAATGAACACGTCATAATCATAAATGGAGTCTGTGAGGAGAAGCACCTCCATGGGCCACAGTCTCCCTCTTGCTTTTCAGATATGTTACAGATGAAATCTTATTTTAAAACAGTATTCAGGCTCGGCAGTACATGTGAACCTGTCTAAGAAAACCTAGCTGTAGTTCATTTTTGTTATTTACTTTTCTATATAAAATCATTCTACATAATGTAAAGACTCTGTGAAAATATAGCCTTGAAATCTCAAAGGTCCAAAGAATAAAATCATTGTGAAATTATAGAAATAAATCAAACTTTGATGCTCATTATCTCATAAGACATTTCATAGACGGGTCACATTTGGAGTATTTATTACATTTGTAAAATGAAAGTAAGAAAAATATAAAACTAAACTAAACGACTGAATATTTTATAGATTTCCCACACGGTTTCAATTGTCAATTTAAAAAAAAAATCATCTGTGAATTTTTTACAAAGCTTTAAATAAATAAATGTTTGTATGAATAATTCCATTCATATTTTGGTATTTATGGACGTTCTTACAACTATTTTGCCATTCATAATTGATTTGCACTAACACAGAGATAATACACAATCACATACAAATCATTGGCCTCAATTTCTCTCCCCTTACAGTAGATAAGATTTAATGCTTGTATTACCGCATGACTGAGACCAGAGCTGGGTAGATTACTTGTAATCTGTAATCAATTAATATGACAGTATTTGTAGTCAGTAACGTAATCTCTTAAATGAAACATTTTTGGTATACCAGTCTCTACAAGATTTTGCAGAGAGTTTTTGCTTTAAATGCTTAACTTTGCAGCGGCTTCATCCATATTTTGCTTTAAAAATTGCGGGGTGTTTATCTTTAACGAAAAGGTAAAAATCCTATTTGAATTGTCAAATAGGGTTCTTCTTTAAACCTACCACCTGTGAAAACATTATTTATGCATTTCCTATGATTAAAAGGAAGTTATGTTTTTCTTTAAATGCTTTATTTTTAATAAACATCTTTTTAATGTACAGTACGGACAAAATACCAACACTCATATAACTTGTTGTTAGTACTGATAGTAACAGTGAATAGTTTTCCCATGATTTTCCTTAAAAGTTAAAGGGTGTCTGTTAGGGGTGTGACAAGATCTCATGCCACAAGATCTCGCAAGATTACAAAGTGTCTCTTGATATGAGCATGATGGAGATTGATGGTGAAATTAGTACTGAAGATTCCCTTCATAAAAACAGACGTAAAATGACATTAATTTAAGCAAAATTTTTCAAATGCACCTATTTAGCATTTTGTGATTTTTGAATAAACCAATATTTTTTCATACATCTCATCATTAAGGATTACTTAAAAATCTTTTCTTGTTGTTGTGAACCCAATCTGTGTCTCGTCTGGGAATAAAAGTTTTTAGAGTATCGCTATATTATTTTACCACCAGTATTTTTCTCCAAAACACCAACACAAACACACATGCGAGTAAGCAAGGAAACTCTGATATCTGCAACTCTCTGAGCGCAAAGCTGAAAGAGAATTAGAAATAATAAGTCAACGGGCTGCAAAGGTGACAACAAGATTAAGTCTGAAACCCAGGTGAATTTCAAAGGCACAACTGAACTCCTCAGAGAACACGAGATGATAAAGCCCTGTGAGTTTGGCATTACACTGACGCTTCACAGCTGAACGCTGAGCCCTAATCTGCCTCTGTATGCAGATTTTGAGAAAGCACCTTCATCACACACCCTCTGTAGCCTTTTTGTTTAACACTTCAAGGACTCTGAATATCTCTGTGAATGAGATAAAAAAGTGAAACGTTTATGAGCGTGCAGGCACTCGGACACGCTCTATTCAAGGTGCACCTGTGTCAAAAAAGCTTAAACCGAGCATTTTCTTCAGGTTAGAATCTGTTCTTTAAGAACATAATACCTTCTTAAAGGAAAAACGATAAACGCACTGTGAAACTAGGTCCATTTGGAGAAACGAGTGGCATGGGGGCGTCCTGCTGAATAGAGGAAAGACGTGCTGCAATTGCTGGTGTCAGCAACTCGGCTGGGAATAAAAGTTTTCCTGAAGTGCTGATCCAGAACCAACTTTTTACAACTGAATCTGAGCTCTAAATCCATGCAGAAATATGCAAACCCGGACTTAAGGTGGCACACAATTATAACAGCAGCTCAACCTGTAAGAAGTCATGCGCTCAGTAATATTATGTTGTTAAAGGGACAGTTCATAAAAATGACAGTCACTGTTTACACACATTAACGTAATTGCAAATTTGTACTGACTTTCTTCTACCAAAGTTCATGGATTGGGACCAGGGATCTCCAAAAAGAACCAAAAAAGAAGTTAATATGACTTAAAAGTCTGGAACAATAACTCTTCCAGAAATACATAATGACATTATTATTTAGTGAACTATCCCTTTAAGAGATGAGAAACACGAGAGAGCAAAAACGAACCACTGATATTGTGGAAACGACACTAAGGGGTAAAAACGTCTATCAGCCTGTTTTAATTTAATTTTGTTCGTCTTCAGCTATCCCCCACTTTCTATTCTCTCTATCCATCTCCATTGATTTCAGCAATGTTGATGTTTTCCTGGATGATAATAAACATAACTGTGCAGCAAATATTCCTGCATAATGTTTTAAACCCACTCTTATTTTGTGTTCTGCAGAAGAAAGTCATACAGGTTTGAAATTACAAAAGGGGGAGACAACTATGACAGAATTGATATTTTGGGGTGAACTGTCACTTTAAAGTGGCAACAGCAAAATCTATTTTGTTCTTGTTTTTTGGAGCCCAAAGGCATGAGTTGCAAACACATGCAACTTCCGTTATTTTTAGCACTGAGGCGACATGAACAAACATGCAATCAATATCAGGGTCCATCAAAACAACAACACATTACAGTTGAGGGCTTTTTATTAATAGATCAAACAAAGCAACATTTTTGGAGAACGACAGCTAAAAAATATACATTTTTCAAACTAAATCATTATGGACCACCACATTACAAAATGTCTAATTAGGTTTAAAGGACGGTCACCTTTCATTGACGTAATGCTATTGTGGTAAAGCAGTGAAAATTGCATGGGAGGTAATGCAGTAACTACATGAAAGAATTTAACATGCGGTCAAATTCTCCCACAGATGCTTAAGCGTGAAAGGAAGCAGTTGTGTTATTTGTGGAATGAAATACAATTAGAGGACATTTATGCTCAAACAATATCTAAATGGATTATCTGCATCCAACAGTCAGTCTGGTTCAATCCACCTCATGTTTTCATTCTCCATAGCAAAGTTTGCCCAAAAATGTATCATTCCAAACCTGCATGACTATCCTTCTTCGGCAGACCACATAAGAAGATATTTTGAAGAACTAAGGCAGGCGAAGCAATAACAACAACGGACCCCATTGACTTCCATTGTATGAACCACAGAGGCATTTCTCAAAATATCTTATTCCGTGTTCCACAGAACAAAGAGTCATACAGAGGTTTTAAATGACATTAGAGTAAACAAAGGATGACGAGATTTTCATTTTTTCCAAATTTCCCTTTAACAGCTAAGAAGCTTGGCAATGAAAGCCTCCAGTTGAGCTGCACTTTGACTGTAAAAAGCACTTTCTGTCAGCGTTGGATTCAGTGGATGCGCTTCTTCCCGCATCCACAGAGTCTAGGGTGAGGGTCAACGGCCACGCACAACACTGTGAAAAATAGCTTAGGACAGTACCGCACACATACTGTATATAGCTACAGCATTCAAATGCACACAAAGAAGAAAGTTCAATGGGCCATATAGGGCATATAAACCGTATCTCTGCCACTTCTCATGCTCACTGCTGAGAATTATGTGGTTACAGTAAGTGAACTGTGTACATTCAAACCTTTATTTCATGTATTACTTCCATCACTTAAGTACTTGTGTCCTTGTACTAAAGTATCACCTAAAATCCCTTTTATTCTGTACACAACCTTAATGAAGCTCAAACACAAAACGAATGTGTTAAAAAAAAATATTACAAAGTGCCAGAGGTGATTACAAACTTGTTGTGATTGATGTACTCAACAGGGGTTTACATAACAGCAATAAAACAATACTTGAGACGACATGCTGATAAACTACATCCGATCTCAGCGTGCCTCTTACTCTCATTTGTTTTGAAGTGTGTGTGTCTCCCTCATGTGGTTCAGTGCCCGGTCATATCCTATCATCACAGTGTGCGATCAGCCGCAGAACAAACTGCCATTTGCTTTATTAATACAAATGTATGTATGTGTGTCTGAGAGAGTTTGGAGGACAGGGGGGGGGGGGGGCTTCGACAAAGCGACCGGCCCATAGACAAAGGACAAATCTGCCCTGCTGACATGGAAGAATTCATTTAAACTACTAATGCCCTTAACCACTCGACAAAGATGAAACGCAACAGCCCTTTTCCTAACAGGGTATGGAGAAAAGGAGCAGTGCATTAAAAAACAGACACATAAAAACAACCTGCTGCTTTGATTCGCTTGGAGGTTGGGCTAATGATGGTATGACAATATTTCCTTTGCGACAGAGGATTTTCCACCAAGACGGTTCATTTACAGAGCATGATGCAATGAAAATCTCTCAGCAACCATTTTCCCTAAAAAAAATTCTATTTCTTTTTAAACATAATTAAATGAAAACTGGATATGTTTCAGTGAGTAATGAAAAAGAACATTTAATATATTTATAATATATAAATTTAGAACCAAAACATGTTACATGTATATTTGAATAAGCATGCGTTAAACCTTTTATTCGCGTGCATTTTCTTTTGGATTTGATTTTTAGCCTAAACTGTTGATATGCAAATCAAATAACACGCTCTGTCTAAAATGGTCAGTGGTTGCGTCTTTGTTTTTTCATTTCCTGTCTGCTGCTTGCAATGTGGCCTCTCGCTCTCTGTTTATGCCGCACATCTCTCCCTCTCCGTTTACGTCGCGCGCTCGCTCTCCCTCCTCCTTTGTTGTTTATTCTTTGTCTCAGCGTTGCTTTTTTGCAGCCATGGCAATATTGTGGAAGCCCTACCATCACTCATTGCAGGGCAAGGTGTGTGTCGGTGTTGGTTTTAACGGGAGAGCTGGTCTCTCCTGTGAATATAGTACTGCTGTTGGGGACTGTTCTTTTCCTACATCCTTTTCACAGACACCTATTACATACCTTCATCCATTATCCATCTAATAGGTATTTCACTTACAATATGTCTGATATGTCATGCTTTTACTAACCAGGTGACTATGTGTGTCTACTAAAATTATATTCTCCCTTTTTATTTGGAGCTATTAGACCAATAACATACATGAGACAGCAAATAAGGTCAATGTATCCGGGAATATCAGACCTTGTCGCGAATGGCCAATCCTGTTTCAACAAATGTATTTAAAGGAACATTTTTCAAAAAATGTCAAAAACTTATGCCATCACTTATTGTACTTCATGTGTTAATTCCTGTCAAATAATGCATTAACAAATTTTAAGAAATGAGACCTTATTGTTATGCGTTTTCAATGGGTTTACAGTTTTCAGTGAATTTCATTTCACAAATTGATTATTTATTATGACATTTCTGATTTTTATTTTATTTTAGTAAATCCTAAATATAAACAGTCCACAGTCATTTCATTTATAAACCTCTAATGAAGCTCAACATAACTCATTAGTTCTTTTGTTCATAATTCCTTCTTTGTGTTCCTGTAGCTGAAACAGAAGAGCAAAGCGCAAACACCGGTTTCAATCTCCAGAGGACGCACATACTGATAAAATAATGTATAGCTTCAAATCGACACAAATTGAGTTTGATAAAAGCCCCTTTAGACGCATTAATGTCAATGTAACAAATCCAAACAATGCTGATGGTAAAGCTCCAAGCAGAGAAGTGCAAAAAAAAGCAGGCATTATACCCAACAATCATCCCCTCACTAGAGCTCCAGACTGACATTTAGAGTCTCACATTAGCGCTTTAATTAGCAGCGTATGCTTCCCGAATAATAGCAGAGGGGGTTAATAGACCAGACTTTACTGAACCGCACACAGCACAAGAATGCAAGTGCTACAATCAAACCCAACACCAACTGCATCCAATCCTTCATCTGGACCTTAACTGCATGATTTTAGTCTACAATCCTGGCTTTGCATGTCAGATTTTCTTCGTAGATCTATACGAAATCCTTTGCAGATCTACAGACGCTCATGATAATCACGTATTTCGAGCTGATCTCGCTCTCGTACGCTGATGGAAATCATTATGGCGTGTGGGAGGGATGCACACAATGACTAAGCTCCTTTGATACGCTGCAAATCTTCTTGATTGGAGAGGAATGAGAAAGCGAGGTTGACATGGCGTTTTGTTGCCGCCTTTGAAGCATCAAACATCTGCGTTTCACATTGACAGGTCTTTAAAAGCGCTCAAACGGTGTGGAACAATGTAAAATACCAACATGGCGTTTCACAACTGAACTACTTAATTTATAATCAACACTTGCAAATAATCACAACATAAAGCTTCATCACTGAACTAATGACCTTATATCATGACTGAGATATTATTTCAGCCTATATATTGTAAAGGAATTCTTTATAGTTCCTGTTTTCACCATACATCCCAGAGTCAGAAAGCTCTAGGGGACGATTGCTACAGCTTTGCGTAAGTTTCAACTTAGCCTAGTTTAGACTTAAGTAGGCATAGGCATGGGCCGGTGAGATTTTGAGGACATAATAACCTTTAGCAAAAGTGTCACGGTTTAACGGTATTGCAATAACAACACTAAAATGTGTTATTTTCAAATGTCTGCGCATACAAACAACTTTTCAACTGGACACAAATACATTTTATTTCCAACCAAAATTCATAGAACATATATGTCAGGTAATAATAAAGCCTAAAAAATATACTCTTTTAAAAAAATGTTTTGTCATGGCCTATATATTAGGCTTAAACATCAAATATTGCACAACAATAATTTATTTTTTGTGTAAACACAGCTCATACCTTAGAAACGGTTTCGCAGAAAATTTAGTGGTTTTAAAACCTTGACTTTTTCAAACCTCTGTATACCTTAAAACCGGTATTCGGCTCACGCCTAAATGGGCACTAAGTAACAACTTCCACACTACTAAATATTTTTGCAAATAATGGTTGCACCATTCAATTTAGTTGAAGCATAATGTTACGTATAAACTAAATATTTACAGAAGCCTCCCGTCAGGAGTAGCTGTAGGAAACTTGCAGACTCATTGAACAAACTAAATAAAGTACCGTAGAAAATGAAGTGTCATTCGACATTCTTCACTACTTTGAACATACATATTAATGCTGAGATTTACAGTCACGACCTTTAAAACAAAGAACGTGATGACATTATTACTGTTTCTAACAAGAACCAGTCCTAGCGCGCCTACATGTGTGCATCCATATGCCTGTGTTGAGGATGTCAATTTTTTTTTTATTTATTTCATCGGGGGTTGGCAGTAAAATGAAATCAGCCGTATTACACGTCATTAATAGCTGGTGCAACCCTACCCAGAACCTCATCAAAACTATCTTAATTTGTATTCCGAAGATGAACCTTTGTCCTAAGGTTGTCGCACAACTTTTGATTATGGTTTGAGATTCCATTTGTGCACTACAAAACTACGATAATGCATTAAAATATTGACGCGATGCAATACTTGAAAAGATATGTTAATCATATGTTGAACTATTCGAAAGATCTCTTTGAATAACTGAGCAAAGGACCCTTATTTAGCACCCCTTAAAAGCTCCAACGTCCATCCCATCTGCGTGACTTTGATGTTTTTGATGTTGTGCAGTCGCGAGCCATTCAAATATAGAGTTATAGAGCTGGATATGCAGTCTTATGTGGGGTCTGTAGTGTTTCCTGTTGTTGCACGTCTCACACAGAGCGCGTAATTGCTTTCCATTGAGCTTGTGACTATATTCATTCCAGTCTACAAAGCAAAGACTTAGAGAAGTCCATGGGAAATATACATGTTTGCTTTTACAAAAATCCGCCCCCTTTTTTAATCTGCAAGGATAACCGCGAGTTACCTTCAATGGTGAGAGCGATTTCAATCCGCCTAGTTATACAAGCGCACTCACTGAATCCGGCTCCACTCACTTCCTCTAGTTGAATGTTTTCCAGTCACCTAAGCGTATCCAGGGCTACCCCGACATTAGAATATAAATGAACCCTTCGCCCGACCGCTGCGGTTGTCACAATGTCACCCACCTCCCTACACCCACTGACTTCTCCTTCATTAGGTTTCAGGGCGACTGACATGGGGGTAAACATAGTGCTGGTCCGCGGCAATGTGAGTGAGAACTCCTGGAGGGGGGACGTTCTAAAGGCCCGTGTGTGCGGTTTTCTGAGGAAACAGTGGGAATCTTGCTCTGCCCAGTTTTATTCTGTAGGGCGCTATGAAAGCGAGATCTGCGGGGAACCCTTTTGACATGACAGGAGCGGAGAGCAGGACGTAACCCGACGGTGGGGTGAGGATGGAAGCTAGGGAGATGGAATAAAAGCCTTCATAGACTTGGGAATCGTGCGAAAAGTTTCACTGCTGGACACTGATGCTTTTTCTAATTCTTGATTCTGATTCGTTCATGTTTTCATGATGACTGATAAAACTGTATTAGTTTCATTGTGATTTTTTTTATCATCAGTTTTTCATATTCACACTTGATTTGAAAAGAAGCCGTGTTTAAATTCATCCAGTCAAAATATACAATAGTGTAAATATTGGGCTAATGACCGTCTGCCACTACATCACCCTTCAGACCTTTTCTTTTGAATAATGAGGGCTAAAAACACAACCCAAAAACATCAAAGTTATCCAAAGAACATTGACATTCATGTAGACGTGCAGACGTTCGATGCAAACACCCAGCATACAACCCTATTAATGCACACTCACAAACCCGCATGCTTTTGATCTTGCCGCAGAGAGTGATTTGATGCTGTGGGCCAGCATGTGTCCGGCTGAATTGGACTGAGTATCTATCAAAGGTGTCCAGCATTGGGAGGGAACTTCTCTGATCAATGGCTGCCCCTGGCTATTGAGCCATCTTTAATATTTCAACTGTCTGGTCCTCACACAGCTCTCTTAATATGGCCAAACAAAGGCCAGACACCGCTGCCATCCAATAACCCGCTGTATGCGCAGAGTAATTCACAGTTAGAACTCACGAAGCTCCTGTACCAAGTAGTACCCTGAAGAACTCAGAGATATATTTCCGAGTTTTAATTTCAAAGTTATTTTAAAACCAGCCTACTCCCTTTTAATGTAACTTTTGAACAAAGAGATGCTAGATAAAGTTCGTTTTTCAGTTAGGTCTGTCACAATATCTGATTTTCACTATATGATCATCATACACAACATAAACATCATATTATCATGATTTACTTTTATTTTTGTATCATTATATTTCTATCAATAAAATTCATATTTTATTTCGGTAAATGAATAATTTAAAATTGGCATATGTGCAGGTAGAAAGAGTTTGTCATCATGGTGGCTCTTCAGGCAAAATGTTAAACAAGTGAAATACTACTGTACCACCTACAATATGGAAGTGTCAGACAGATATTGGTGCTGAATTATTAGGTATTAGAATTAGATACTTAGCGCAAATACAATATCAATAATTACAGTTTTTCTTTTTGTGGATATTGTCAATGCTAGTGTTGTAGCCAACACCCCAACTGGGACCAAGGTGAGACCAGGCTGTGCTAAAACCAGGACAAGTCCAAGAACTTGAGGGGGTGATATGAGTCCAAGACCAGATTTCTCAAATTCAACTCGAAGATCCTTATTTCTCCTTATTTGTTCAGAACCGTTTTTAAAACCGAAACCCAAATACATTTGAGACCCGCGATCGCGATGATCTTCTGTCCGGTTTCGGATAAATGGTCTCAATGCTGAAAGGTAAGTCATATATCATGAAACGCAATACAACTATAGGCTAAACAAACTATGAGCAAAGCCTGCCATCACATCCAGGAAATAATTCAGTAAATTTGAGTAAAATCATCCCGTGCGAATAGGTCACATGAAATACTGATGTGGGTAGGTCATTTATAAATCACAGGAGGTCTCCAGATAAAACTAATGCCCTGCGAAAACTGTGAATGGTGCTAATGTGTAACTAACATTACGTCTCGAACCAAATTCACAGAAGCCTCTACGCAAACTGCCATCTAATCAAAGCGGTTGGTGTTTACTTCAATTGTCTTCAATGCGGCACGCCCATTAAAACCAAGCGTTTGCAGAGCTGGCCTCAAAACCTGGGTAGAAAATAGCCTATTACTTATTGATTTGGATTTTGAATGGAAAAACCATTCGAACGTCATAAGTAGACCTCATATAACAATATGAAACAAAACACCTCTTCATCGCACCTTTAAGTCTGAGACCAAGATCAAATGCATTCGAGACAGAGAAGAGGCCAAGGCTATTGAAAAATGCTCTTGAGTCCTACAACACTAGTTTATATTGGAAGACCTTGACACCTGTACTTTCAATTGAACATGTTTTTATTATTTCGCTCAAGATCAGCAAACTGAAACTGCAGATGATGATAATAGTGTGCAGATGACTCATAAAATCATAAATACGACCGGTTAATGGGAAGGCGAAGTTGGTGCGAAGGAGATGGGTTCGGGAAAGGACCACAAGACGGGAATCAAACACACGTCGCCTGATGCGCAACCGCGCCATGTGTCAAACATTGGCTCTGAACGTTCATATAAATAAAAGCAAAATATTAAAAAAATAATACTTTGAAAAAAATACCATAGCTTTATTAAACTTCACAATGCACATCTTGTAAGCTTACGTGTTTCTTTCTAGCACCTCATCCAAAGGTAACAAGGCTCAATTTATCAAACATTTTAGCCTGTCAATAATCAATTCTCTCGACATCAGTACATATACATTTATGACTTTATGCTAATTATGCTTAATCAACTCTCAATGTATAGGTCATGTATCTAATTTAAATTTGATGCGAGCACTTTCATTGCATATCGTCAATAAATGACAGCCACCAGAGCAATGCAAGTTACAGTAAGTGCCAGGTAACATCAAAGCAACACTATAACCTCATAAAACCCAGCGATCGAGGTTTCTATTCTAATCTGTTTCTGGGAGCATCCCAGCAGCATAAGCAGCAATGTCAACACTGAGCACAGAAGAGTCTCCTACGCTCTTCTTCATTGTTCCCATTGGAATTCCTAAAGAATATGTTGGTTTCATTAGTATTCCTTTGTGCTATTGCTGCTTCCCCTCTGCGGGCCCTGCAGAGCAAGGTTAGCACAAACGGAGGGAGCCATTCAAAGAATGAGAGAAAACAAAACTACGGCACTTGATATGAATGTATCTTGCGCCACAAAATCAGTGCTTGGCATAACAGGGGGTTTAAACCTTTAAGATTTTTTGAGGTATGGTACTTCCTTTCATCTAGCACACAGCGATTTGAACATTTCTTGCACGAAAGAGTCTAAAATCTCTGTTTCTGGAGTTTCTGGAGGTAAACACTCTTGAGCAGCTCGTGGTGTCCCACCGAGAGATAACAACAGGTGCTGAAAAGGGGAAATTAGAGACGCAGTGGAGAAGAGAAATTAAAGCGGAGAAGGGAAGAAATTAGACAGCAAAAGATGAGCAAACCCCTTTAGAACAATGCTGTCAGTCTGGGCCTCGATCCCAGGTTTGAGACGGGAACAAAGTGTGTCTGTGCTTGGCCCTGATATCCCTGGGAACAAGAACAAGCATTCTGGACAATATCATTTACTGAACATTTGCTTACTGGTTTGCACATTTCTTCCATGTAATTCATGCAGGGTTGCCCAATATTTAGAATTCAA
The DNA here is from genome assembly GCF_015846415.1 of Triplophysa dalaica. Classification (NCBI taxonomy): domain Eukaryota; kingdom Metazoa; phylum Chordata; class Actinopteri; order Cypriniformes; family Nemacheilidae; genus Triplophysa; species Triplophysa dalaica. The sequence goes on from NC_079547.1 coordinate 16,642,846, forward strand.
GTATTTTGGCTGGTAAATTAAATGGGCCTCATTTAATTTGCCACCATGATGTGCGAGAACTAATTTAATCAAACTTGGTTTGTATGAGTTTTACTTTGGATGCATTTAAGCACGTAACCCAACCCGACCCAACCCTAAACCTGAAGAGTTTGTATATGTAACAGGGGATTGAGGAGATCTCGCTGCAAGAGAACACAATATCCTCACACAATTGGCATGATGGGATGTTGGGGTAAAAATTGCTAGCATTGTAATGGCATATTCTCCCTAAATTTAACCTGTTTGACGTAAAAATATATTTTGGATCATTTATATGAGTGCATATTTTGTTGTGGTGTGGCCTATTTTAATTACTGTACAGGACACGCTAATAACTGAACAATGTTTGTGCATGATTTGAGTTAGTGACCGGCCCAGTTTTTATTCAATTTATTCCAAGCGTTCTGAGGCCGAAGAACAGACCCAAAAGCGATCCCCTTCTCAAAAAATGCTTCTGGAACGTCAGCTTCGATTGTGAAATGGCATTGGCTCTCGTGTGTCTCATGACTGGTTGTGTCATTACATTCGCTTACGTTAGAAAACAGCATTGGCTGTCCTGTTTCGATAGCGTCACAGGCTAAGGTGCCCGGCAGTCTGTGATTAAAACCTACTGTGCAAACTCAACAATATCGAGGGTTTAAAAAGACTGTTCGTAATGTTTTTATACTGTTTTTGGTGTGTTTTAATTAGTGGTGGGCATAGTTTAATTTTTTAAATATAGATTAATCTAGATTAAAATGGCTCATTTGAATTCTGCCGAAGGCATTCAGAATATGTGTGCTACCCAAATAATGACTAAAAGTAAGTCTTTGAGAACGGGTTTCTCAAGCCAGGTGGCGCATTAGACCAGGGGCTCATCTCCTGTTTCCAAAATGCATCACAAACTGCTTGAGAAAGCTGTTCTACTATGATAATTGGTGATGAAAATTAAATTATGTTCAATAAGATGAACTTGTGTTTACTTCCGCATTAGCTAAGGGATGCTTTGCGTTTAGGTGGTACTTGAGACTGGAAGAGCTCCTACAGTACATTTACATTTAGTCATTTAGCAGACGCTTTTATCCAAAGCGACTTACAAAGAGTGAGGGAGCAACAAGCGATATGTCATACAGGAGCCATAATACATTAGATCTCAATACAAAGTTACTGGTTTCAACTAAAGCTAGACCACTACCTGTTGAGAGAAAGAGTTTTTTTTAAACCAATTCCGCATTGCACAAGGTGCAAACAACCTTAGTCTTGTCGATGTTTCTATTGGGAAGCTTCTTAAAAATTAATATTCCCTGAAGAAAACCCGGCGGCTTCATAGCTGCATCCATGTAAGCACGTCACGTTTGATGCAGTAATTTCACAGTAACGTTATGTTGTGTTCAGACCAAACGCGAATGGCGTGTCAAGCGCGAGTGATTTATATGTTAATGCAAAGAGCCAATAGACCTACTTGCTGCGCGAATCGCGCGAATGAAGCCCTGGTTATGAGAGATGAGGCGGCTTCTGCTTCCGCGAATGACGCGAATCACGCGAGTTGAAAAATCTTGTTCTCGCCCCGTACAGTGCAGTTAAGATGGTATACATTGTCATATTTTCATAGTACATGCCCATCGTAAATTATTTTCCTAATATTGTATTCTGTATTTATTCACACTGTATATCTGCACTTGCTAATTGCACTTCTGGTTAGACCTAAACTACATTTCGTTACACTGTACTTGTATATGTGTAATGACAATAAAGTTGAATCATCTAATCTAATACATCCGCGCTAAAATATCAAGGTGAAAGTCATCATAGCTTGCGTAGTATAGACCCAGCTCCCAACCCAACTTTGAGAATAGATTAACGCCGACATTTTTTTTATCGCGCGATAAGAGTCTCACTGCGTTAACGGCCCACCACTAGTTTTAATAAATATTTTATATAAAAGTAAAAATAATACTTATTTATAAAATCATTTCAGTTTTAAGTTGCAAGTGCAAAGAACTGAACGTCTTATTTTCACTTCTAGAGGAGTCAAAGCGTGACACTGACAGGCATTTTCGAGTGAACCAGCATGTCTATTACACGCTTCCCTATGAAACCGGGTTGAAGGTTGAGTAAGTGATGACAGAATTTTATTTTAGGTTGAACTATCCCTTTAATAAAAAATGAAATAAAAAAGAATTAATTCATAATTTTAACAAATAAATCCTAATATACGGAATAAAAAATGTCTCAGGGAATAATTATAACTAAGGTTAATATTGTCCAATCTGTTAATTTCGCCATACAGTGTCTGATTATCTACATAAACGGGTTCAATAGAGTCTAAGTTTCTCTAAAATTTCTTACAATTTGTCAAAGTAAAAGTTGCTAAAAGACCTACAAGTCTATTCTCATGCACATCACAGTCACATACTGTATTATATTACAGTTCCTAACAAATTTTACTCGCATTCTGCGCCAAGTTGTTAATTCTTAACCGCCGTCTGAAATCAAAGCTATGAAGATTCATTGTGATTTTCCTCTATGGAAATAGAGAGGTTCTGGCAGGGCATGTTTCTAGTGACCTTAAATTGCTAAGGAAGCAGGTGCCTTGAGTCTCTCCACATAGGCAAAACTCTTTCTTTGTCCATCTCTCTCTCTTCAACAAACCTTCACAGTAGACTAATTTATTTTCATTTACACAAACCACTGCTGTATAATGGCTCAAAAGTGTGCTCTGTTCTGTGTGCTTCTGTATGCTCACACCTCATGCTGTTATCACAGCTGGGGGAGCTCGATGTGACAGTTAAATGGTTAGTAATGAAGACAGCGTTTATGACTCTTTAGAAATAACATAAAAGTTTTATAAACCAAGGTGCTCTGGATTGGTATAATACCTCGAGAAAGTTAGTCTCTGCCAATGGAAGTTTCTTGGTTGGAGCGGTACCCTTTGAAAGTTATCACCAGTAATATTTATATACTATGTACAAGATACATACAAGCTAATTTTCAAAACAAAAATCATACAGAAATGTAATCATAATAATAAATGAATACATTTTAATAATGACAAAATACATTTCAACATTGCAGTAAGAACAGTTGGCTGCTTTCTTCCTTTCCAACATCAACCCGTAATACAGAGCTGACTGAGGGGCAACTGTGAGGGGTCTAATGCATTGATATTCCCCCCAACGTCCAATTTGGAACAAAGAGCAGACGGCTTTGACTCCCATAGGGAGGTGTGGAACAATTCCTTTTTTTCTATCCCCTTATTTGGGGCTAAAACTTATGGATCTTAATTGTATTACTCTGATCCGTTTGGCAGGAGCGAAAAGATGGGGTGGGAAAGCAGAACGGAAATGGAATTTTGATTTAATGAAAGAGCGTAATCCCAAAGCTTTCTGGAGATAATTCGCTTTAAGAGTGAACATTATGCCAGTCCTCGGCTAAGAGGATCATGCCTGTTACAGAGAGGAGAGAGGGACAGGGTCAGTTATGAAGGAGAAGGGAGAGTGGGGAGGAATAGACGATGAAAAAAGATAACGTCCTTGCAACGACTGATGGACAAAGGTGGACTGCATAAAAGATAAAAAGATGCTGCACTGTTGCACGCAGTGTTTAAGATTTAACAGATGATAAACTAGATTCACAGTTAGTGTATTCATAACAACTTGCTCACCAAAAGGAACTGCTAGCTTCAATTGTTCAAGCTAAGAATACTTACCTATAGATCGGAGAATTGTAGAAGGCACGAGAAAAAAGAAAAAATTAAAAGTTACCATGAGAAGAACTGCATGAGTTGAATATGGAAAACTCAGAAAGCATTTTAGAACAAGACGACAGAGAGATAAAATAGAGTCAAAGCAAAATAAAACGACTTGAGCAACGATTGAACCAATAGTAAGTTAAAGTGTTCGATAACACAATGCCACGAACCAGCCATGGCTCAACTCTAAACTTGCTCACCCCATAGAAACACAGTCACATTGTGCTAGGGGCCATTGTAAAAGACTCTTTTGGCCCCTTTATGGGAAGAGGTGACAACTATAGGCTCGAAAACTAAGATTAATGCTTTCCAGTGTCTAAATACCAAACCCACACTCCATAAAGACCTCCTCTTCACTTAACTAACAGCCGTCACTTGGGCTTACTCGCTGCGTCTTTGGCAAGCCTTTGACTGTGACTTTCGCATCATTACTCAGGCTACGGCTAATTCCGACAATGCGCTAAAGGCAACAAGCCCATTCAGCGCTCAGTGTCTGGTCACAGTGTCTCTGGTGAGGAGCACACAAACCGAAGCGTTGTAGGTTGTGGTATGCAGGTCTAGTCACTAAACAGAAATGCCTTCTGTTGATCCATTACTTATTCCAAACGCAGTTTAAGTCCAAAAGGAATAATTATAGTAAAATATAAGCTAGATTTGATCAAACTAACCACAAGTTAATATACATAAACACTATTTATTGAAACGGTACTGTTTGTTTGATTTTATAAAACAAATAGTCCTGGAGGCTGATAGATGCACTTAATTTACACAACAACGACTTATTTTTATATAGATGTACTCTTATTAGTAACTTTATTAAAAGTATTCTTAAAAAAGTGTCTTACATTTAAAAACAGTCTCACAACATATTTATTTGGATATCTGTTCAAAACGTTTCAACACATTAAATGAGAAGATCACATAAAATAATAGCAAAATACATGTGAGAGTCTGTTAGGCAGTAAAGAGAAATAGAGCATTTGCTGGTCATTTACACTAGCAGAATATGCACAGTATTCTTATTTTAATACAATTGACTGATTATCGAACTCTCTATATTTCTCAAGTATTTTTGTGTACGCTGTTGAATAAATTTAAAATAGTTCATAGTAATTTGACCTGAACTTTATTTTGAAAACAGATAGAAAATTAGATTATTAATAATATTATTAATGACACATTTGAATTGGAGGACAAGATTGACATATGTTTAAAAAAAAAATGTTATAGAAATAATAAACAATTAATAAATATAAAAAGTGACTGCTTAGAAAATTGTATTGCATTAAAAAAGTGTAATTTTTTTTTAATAAATAAAAATCTGTACTAAATAGGGAATTGAGAAGTAATCGAAAAGAGCAGCTAAGAATCGATTCTTTCGATTCCCAAACAAAGGAATAGGAATCGACTCCAAACAATTCAGAATCAAACAGCCCTTGTAATGGCAACATTTCAGCCAGTCCTCCAAACATGTGCAAATTAAAAAATATATACAAAATATTAAATAATATATAAAAAAGAATCATACAGAACATTTTAGACAGGTACATTGCACTGTATAAAAACAACATTTATTTCACATAAATGTATATGTCTTTTTTTGTAATTTGACAGGTTTTTACTGTATTTCAAAAACAGTAAAATCTTTCAAATATTTTTTTTTACTGTGTGGTAATACAATGGTATTTTCTAAGTACCTACTTTACTTTCTTGTTATGCAGGATTAATTACAAAACAAGTGGAAGAAAAAAAAATAAAGGTATTATATTTAAGAAAAAACTGATATATTACTCAATAAATATACATAATGATGACCTTGGGCTGGGCGATATGGGAAAAAATGTAAAAATAATTTTTCCCCATATTTTTTCCAAGGACAGCACTAGTTTCTTTTGGCTTATGCTTCATTTCACGTTATGCATTAGCTCGCATTAGTGGATGAATTTACGTTGCATATGAAAACGTTTGTGCTTGCCTTTGCAATGAATTGCGGGGTAACTCACTTTCGTTGCCACTTCCAGACATGTTTTCCTCCGCGTATCGACTTTTCTTTGCCAAGTGAAGTATAAAATGGACTTTGAGGTTTGACGCATGGTAAACTCTTATTGGGTGTCAAATAAATCCATATCAAGTCAAAATGCCAAGAGCTTATAATCGTTATTTACACAAATTTTGCAGCAATTCGATATGGTATCGTTTATCGGCCCAACATTTCCATAACAAATATATTAGCCTATATCTTTCAAAGTATATTAAAAAATTCATGCTACATATTTTTCAAATCTAATAGCTTTCTTTAAAAGGTGGAAAGATAAATTTAGTAGCCTATATATCATTGAAAGCGAATTACTTTCCACCTAAATGAAAAAGAGATTATTACAAGGCAAAAAACAGTTTCATCTACTGTAAAGAAAGTGTTTGCCATCAATCTTTCTTGAGTGGCATTCATTTTCATTTAAGCTAGACCAGCCAAGCAGACAGCAATTTCACCTTCTAACCAAGAACATTTCCTCATACTCTCCTTGCAAGTCTAGCGTATCCTTGCCTGTTATTTTTAGCTTTCCGAGCACAACCCACAAACTAATATCTCACATTTTTCACTACAAAACGTCCCCCAGAAAGTTTACAAAGTAGCGTGGCCACCTTTTGTCCTTTTGAAAGGTATAAATGATGATGCGGTTCTTTCTGATAGATAAGTAACTCTGGCTGGTTATGCCTCTGAAAACAGTTTATCTTGGGCCACAAGACAGATTGTCTCATTAGCTCCCAACAGTCCTGGGAAATATATTTTATATGCAACAAAAATGTGTCCCTTTAGGGTAAACTGAGCAGTGATGGGTTGCCCATTCCTCAAATGGCAATCTCTTGTCTTTTAGATTATCATTACCAAAACATCTGCAATTATCTTGAACGTTAAGGTCATTATACTATTTGCTATGTAAATTTCTAGATAAAATGTAATTCAGACAAAAAAGGCACAGCGGATAAGTCAGTGTTTCAGAATCCAGAAAATGTCTGTGTGGGTAGACTTAGATAGTTACTTAGACTTGAAGTTTGGAGATTACTGTGGATTGCGAGGGCCAGAAGGGAGTGGCTGGGTTAAGGAAAGACATTTTGTTTTTGGGAATACGAGCGTGGAGCTCCAATGACCTCAGGGATGAGCGAGTAGACTGTCAGGCCGCTCAAGGTCAGCAGCGTTGGCTTTCATCACATTCACCCCGAATTCACCCAAAACACATCAAAGTCGATGCTTTTCTCCAAGGTATACAAGTGCAAACAACTTGCCAATTCCATCGTCAATAAAACATTAAAAATATGGATGCGTTTGTTGACCTCACCAAAAACTGTTATTAACAAAGTTAATGTGCCTGATGTGGATATGTACAGTACCATTTTTGTGGGTAACAACCTCACAATTAAGATCTCATTATTTAGGTTTTACATATGAAGAAAAAAGGTTTAACAAACAATCACTATATCGAAACAACAGATCTTTGAACTTTTTAGCTATTGTCAAAAATAAACATGAACAAAAAGAATATAAATTAACCCTCAAAGCATCTCCCGTATAAAAGAGACAATAGCCCAAAGGGCTTGTGTTTGAAGATGTTGTTCTTCAAAAACTCAGGTGTTTTTGTTGTATAATTCATGCCAGTTCGGTCTTGGTTTCAAGATCGTTTGATGATGCGCAGTGGTTTTAATATTTATTGACGGTTTGCCAATCTCCTCTCTCATTAGCCAGTTATCCCTCAGGCTAAGATGAGTTCCCCTGTGGATTTGTCTATATGGATCAATTAACACCTGCTTTCAAAAAGAATGCACTGATACAGAAAAATGGTTGAAATCTAGAATCTTCATAAGTTACCTGATATTTCATATAAAAATTGTCTACATGTTTATGTACTGTACGATTTAAGCATTTCATGTAATTCAAAATTAACACTTTCTTTCCCAATCTTGTTTGCTTTTATCCTCCACTTATCTAAAACTTTTTTGCAACGTTTAAACCAATCAGAAACATTTCGACACCACACTGGCATAAAAGTTTTATTCATACAGATTCTATGCGGCCTTTTATTTTGTTTAAAGACGGTAAATCTGTCGGGCCCAACTCAAAAAAAAAAAAAAGGTGTTTACATACAATAAAGGACTATATGCAAATAAATTTGCATTACACTTTGTAAGTAAATATAGCTTCACTGAGATTTTATGTCAAACTATTAAGAAAATCTTTTGTTGTATTTACACAAATAATTGAGTTTACTCAACCTTCTTTACCTAAAAATATTTATTTCAATTTAAAGTTATCACGTTGACTACTTAAAATGTTCAATTCATAGAGTAAATCACCTGAATGGTAACTGCAGAGAACAGCTAAGACTAGCTACTAGATGGTGAAATACAACTGGAATTAACAAAAAACAACTAGATTAATCCCCTGGTCACGGCTTCAAAAATACAAGCCCTGACACACAAACCAAATACGGGTCAGTAGAGTACTTTAAAATTCTGTGACGTGTCAAGCATACTTAACTGTGCAGATTATTAACATCATTTTGCTCTTCTGAGTTAATGGCGGTTTAGCCGGAGCCATTTGAAACATAAATATGCAGAAACATAATTTTGTCTCAACGAAATGCCAAAACCTGAGTGTGATTATGAGTTGTTATCTCCATGAGTCTCATTATCATGTTTCTGGGGATGAGAACCGTGAAGGGGCAGCTGGGTGAGAAAAACAGTAGGGTGGCAGATCCGGTAACCTGTATCTAAGCCATACAAAAAACAGCAGGACTCTGCTCGCTCACTGGTGCCCTCTAAATGCATGAGACTGATTTACTGTGGCAGCAAGGACGAACAGTGGGGAGGGAAAGAGCTAAAAGCAACAGCTCAACCAAGACCTACAGGACAGAAGCATCCGATGGGAAATTGAGATAAACATTTATAAACCGTTGTGCTAGGTGTACACACACAACCCTTTCCTGAAACACCACAGGATGCACAACACAGACAAAGCATGCACACAATTATGTTAAACATGAACAACAACAGTTGTGTGATTAAAAGTATCTACTGATAAGATGTTTTGGGGTCTTTTATCAGATGATATGGGACTTTGATCATGTTTTTGAGTGAACTCAAATCTAAGCTTCCAGTCACATATCAGCAGAATTTTTCAAAAGAGACAGCTGGGTCTTTGAAGTCAAACACGGCCTTTGGCAAGGCCCTGCTGTGTATTGTAAAATGTTAAAGAACTCATTTTTTTATTTCTAGAAAGATTTTTTTAAGGATTTTTGCAACTTCTAGCCCCTTTAGTCAAACAGCACAGTTAAAAAATGTCAAACTGCACAAAGAACCTACTGTATAATATTGCATTGTATCTCGAATTGGAATTTAATTACCTATTTTCTTTTCTTAAATAAAGCGTTTTCTTCTTTAAAAACATTCTCGTTAAGTGGTGGAAATGGCAGAGAATTCTCTCAATTCTCAAAATCCTCTACATTTTGAAGTGTAACTCCATCCCTCCTCATTGAAATGAACTCCCCCTGACGCCCTCTGCTCCTATTAAAAACAATTACGAACAAATCTTTTTAATAATAATAAATTAATAAATAAATACACATTCTGTGTATTGCTTCAAATAGTATAATCTACATTGTACTGTATGTTACAATATGATTCAATGTTATTGTTATATTATTCAATGTTATTGTTATAAGTTGTTTCTAAACCACCATTTAAAAATAATCTAAATAAAAAAGACTGTCACATTTAATTGTCTGAATCCGTCACATTAGGATGAGGCATTAAAGACCTGCCACTTACATTCTGTTTATAGAGATCAATGCCCAAAGCTTAAAATCAGCTCTGCATATCAGATAAAGATTTGTCTGCACTGTCAAGTGCAACTTCAATGGACCGAGACCACCTCAAGAGTGATTTCCATGGTGTAAAAAAAAGAATGAATTCTTATGGGTTGTTTTACTTCAGAGCACATTACAGTTCTAAGGCTTCTCCTCAAACTTACGTGAACACAGATTTACTGAGCTAATCACTCTTCGCCTTTAGAGTCCCGTTTTAATTGCATCATTTTTCCTGTATCAAAGCTTTACAGCTTCGCCTCATTGATTCGTCTCTCTGATTGTGAGAAATGGTGAGTGAAGGTACCAGGAAAAAGCGTCTTCAGTGCGAGCAGTCAAACAATGATAGCGCTAAAATCTCATTTCACGACTCACTGCCGTGTTTGCAAAGCCCAAGGCAACGGTGTGCCCCGGCTTTAGAGATGCAAGCAGGTTGTCCAGGTGGACGTCCAAAGACTGGGAGATAAGAACGTTAACGGATGACACTGTGGGTTAAGGTCACACTACGCTGGGTTCAAGCTTCCCAGGTCTGCTCATTTGGGTGCTAATGGCTTATTGATCGGTAGCACTTCTCCCAAAAGCGTAGCCGCATAAACGCCGGTGCTCAACGGACTTCTGCAGACACAGTTGTTCTATCCAGTCCATTTTGTAGGATGTCGATCAATATGGCTCTTTAACTGCCTTCAAACACTCATACATCTTATTTCTGGATTACGTTAAAAGCCTTAAAGGAACCAGTGAAAAAATGAACTCTCTTTCATGTACGGCTTGTCCAAGCTTCTCCCAGCTTGGGTGACAAGTCAGACTATACAGCTTTAAAAAGACTCAAATGTCAGCATTAAAGAGCTTATTTGTTTTGTCTATATGTGCTTGTTCTCTCTTGAAAAAGAATATTCCTTGACTGCGCTCGGTACATAAGTGCATTAGTCACAAATAGTGTTGTCAGTAAAACTTACAGCATGAAAATAAACTCCGGAAATATCAGCGGCACCAGCCAGCAGATTAATGGCTCATAACTTCTCATTCCCGTAGTGGCGCTAATACAAAGCAGCGTTGCTAAATTGAACTGAGCAACAACCGGCATTATTACCCAAAAGATAATTGCTCATTGTATCATGTGAACTGTATCCCCCGCCGGGCAAAAATCATATTGACAGAAAGCCATTTATGCTGGCGTGTTGATTTACCAAGTCTCATGTCTGTGGTTCTCATTTTAATGCTGCTCATTGTTTTTATTAATGGCCATGAAATGGCATTTGTAATTGCTACTTATGCGTCTTTGTTTTACGTCTCTTTGATGAGCTCACTGGTGTTGTCATACAGTATATTTTAATATCACACCCAGCATTCTGTGACGCGTCTTTCGACAAAAGTCGCATTTTGCTTCCTTTCCATAACCTAATTACAACATACAACGAACGCACTCCAAATTAATTTTATTCTTTCTTAAACCAGGATAATATGCACACTGGCTTGCTGAACACTGAATGATGCCACCTATCTACAGAAGGCTTTATGAATTTTTGGCTTTCGACAATAGCGCCTCAATACAAATGTGCGTTGGATGCATGACAACACTCTGTATTTAAAGTGCACACAATAAGAGCCATATTGCAGCTATGGAAAGCAAGTTAGAAGGAAATGAACGGGCAAGATGCTATCAAGGGTCTTCATTCAATGACAAATTGCCTGTGCGCTCATTTTATTTTTTCTCCGAATTTGTGGCAGAGGTGGGCGAGGCGTGCCCCTCTAGAGTGGGCTTCCTGGTGTCTACCATTTGCTCACTGATTACTTTGGTGGGGGGAGGCAGGTGGAACGACAATCTGTGCACAAACCTGGCCACTGCCAAAAAATACAACAGCGAAGGAATGAAGTCTTTTCGCATGCCCATCCATCTCCTTTCATCTCCCCCTGGTACTCAGCAGGTGGACATCTCTGGCAACAACACTGAGAGACTAATGTCAGCTCCGCATGGTTTGAATCAAAGATGAAGCATTACGAACACCTTGCTTTTTGAAAGGTACATGTGTAAAATATGATTATTGAATGTAATTTTAATGTGCTTTTAATGAGAAAAGTTGGGTCGGAGGAGAAAACTAGAATGGTCCTTGGCAATGCAAAACTTATTTCAAAACCACCAAACTACAGCTTGCTTGATATAAATTGGAATGAACAGTAAAAAACATGATTTTTGAATAACTGAGTTTTTGCCACTGTACTCTTTTATGTCTTTATGGTTTTGTGTCCATAGTAGTCAATGGGGACCAATGACCAACATGAATTATATTCACTCTGAAACATTAGCTACATCATAGCAAACAGGCATCTGGTTGACCTTCCACACACTTAGATTTGTGAATGTTTTGCGTCTGGGTTCAGGCCGACATTAATCCGCACCCATGAGTCTTTCTGATTGTCCATATCTGAGGTTTGCGCTGCCCCACTAAGCTCCTGTATTTCAGTGGGGTGTTAATCCTGCCTGTGCTGTGAGAGTGGTGGGTCATTTTTTTAAACCAGACGGGATCCAGTAGTTAAGCCAGAGTAATTTAGCAACAATGACTGAACTGCTTTGCGAGGACACGGACTTCAGGAGCACATGGTTGGTGGTCCAGTCCTACAGCGGCTATTTGACAAAAGCTGAAAAATAATGGGGTCCTAAAGGATGTTGTCACGGTCATGGTGCTGCTTGAAAAAAGCAGGAAAAGTGGAAAGGATCTGCAGAGGATAAAGCCAGCCACAACACAGGATTCAAGTGACCGGGATAGAAAAAGATCCTGCATTATCCTGTTCAGATACATGAAAATGATGAAGCTGTTTTTCATCCACAAAAACAAATGATTACATATTTTCTTTGTCACGATTTTCCTTTTCCTTATATTAAAGTCATTGCTTTAATGCATACAGCTACTTAATAAAAATTTATTGGTGTTTTTATTGTTCAAAGATCGGATACAAACCAAAATGTACAAGCGGCACGCTTTATTTAGATTGGGACGTTGCAAGATTACCTGAAAATTCTGTATGCACACAGAACAGAAGAGCAATGGTATCACTACGTATAACATTGATCTGATGTAAATAAATCTGTTAAGGTCTGAATGACAATGTCATTACTTCATGCCATTTAGTCTGTGTTAAGAGTGGAAAATCAGGATTATCTACAGAATATAAAGAAATAGAACCAAAGTGGGCAGACAGTGAAATTAAAGAGATTCTTTTCATTCAGGAATATGAAGAAATTAAACATCAGATTACTGTAACAGGTATTCTGTTAGGCACAATTTGACGTTTTAATGGCATTCTGGTGATGAGATGTACTATGAAAAAATATTTTCATAATAATGTAACATTTGGGTTTATATTTTAAGCTTGTCACATTGAGCACAACAGGTCATCAGTAAATTAATTCAAAGTGGTCAAATAATGAATAACAATAACCTATCTGAGCATCGCTTCTACATCACTTGAAGTGAAAATCGAACATCATAATTCTGCCTTTATTTATTTCAAAACACAACGACAGTTAAAACTTAGTCACCATTCATTCATATTGTAAGGAAAAACAGCTCACTCAAAGTCATACATGCAAGAGTAAACAAACAATTTAAACCAATTTAAATTAATATTTTATGTAGAATATAATAAATGTCATATCAAATTTATGCATGCCTTTCAAACACCCCTTTACATGACATCTTCACAACAGGACTGTGTGCTCTCCATTAGTCTGGCACTTCTTTCTGACCTCCTCGCGCTGCTGGTTAACTTTCTGCTTCCTGGCCAGCCAGATGTGCCACGTCACTGCTGTGAACAAAAATGCAGGGTGCCGACCGATCTTTAAACTGCGCGCCAAGGGGTCGTCTGTTAAAGTAAAGTCTTGTTGTTCATCTAAAGCCTTCTGCACCCTGTCAGTTGATTCAGATCTGACAGCACCATTTCCTATGTGCTATTTCCCTCAGCTTGGTTGCCATCCAATGATGTCTAAGCAGCATGGGAACTGCAGCGGGTAAATGTTTACCCAGCACTGGCTCACTTACTCTGTACATGATGACCTGAGTCTACAGACCGTTACATTCAGAGTCAAGTTCTTCACTTTCTCATTCACTGTGTCATTTCTATGCCATTTTACAAAAATCTATCTCAATATCTCAGTGTTTCAAATGACAAGCCTAGTTCTCCAGATTCCACAGAAATCCTGTTTTATTAAAGAAAGACAAAAAGAATAAATTTAAAACCCGCTAAGACTTATAGACGTAACTGAATTTTATTACTGGGGATTACATGAAGACCCGATTCTCCCAGAACTACACAGGTGTTCTTATAGTTAATGTATAGAGTACATCCAAAGCCCTGCAGGACAGAGTAATAGACGGTTTCAGCGGCAACAACAACATAAACAAATGGTGTGTGGCCAAAACTTAACTTCCGGTAAACCCCCGCAAAGAATCAAAAACTAGTCATAATTTAATTTAATGCAATTAATATACAATAAAATATTATTAAAAATTAAATACAAAATGAATTGCTGTATTATAACCAAGAGACTCAAAGTTATATCGGGGCAGGGGAATGATAAGAATCGTTGTTAGTTAGAGACTTCAAATGCCCGCAGACACAGAAACGGACACACAAATCACTCTCATGTAATTGAACCATGCTTAATATACAAGACATCAAAATAATGAAAAACAATAATATTAATACAAAAATTCCTAAAACATAAAAGAGGTTGTTCATTACATCTCCTATTTAACAGGTGCTTCTCTTAAGACAAACATTTTAGCAGAACAGGAGTGACTCCTGTTGTATTAAAAATGTCTGTCTGAACAGATGCACCATTTATGTTCCAGCATGAAATTGCCAATGTCCACAAAGCAAGGTCCATAAAGAAATACTTTTCTCAGTCAGTTTAACATTTAATACCTTAAATTGAAACACCAACTGCGTGACAGGTTCAACCTCATTGATGCTAATGTTTTTGAATGGGAGCAAATCCCTGCAGCCATCTAATTTAAAAGAGTTCCCAGAACAGTTCAAACATCACAGGTCAGTCTTACATGCAAGATACAATACACCATACAAGCCAGTCTCTGCCGAAAAAAACTACAAAGATCCAGCAAGGAATGAATTAAATCGTGAATGCATTACTGTATGGATTGCCAGGTGAAGTTTGAGAAATATATAAAAATACATTCTCTTTCTACAATTCAGTAACCCACTTACACACACACAGCCGCAGACTTAAAAGCAAACTTTCGCTGTAGTCGGGAAACCTTGGAGACGGCAAACTTCTGATAGAGGAAGGCACAGAGGAAGAACATCGCTGTCTGTGAACCCTGTTTGACAGATCTTCACAGAGCCAACCTCACACTCACCACTCCAACTTAAAAAAAAACTTCTCCAAACAGGATACACAAACCCTTCAACCTCTCTGGGCCATTTACCAAAAATACTTCACATTGAAAAATATTGCTCTGCAAATCAGAGCGTCATCAAAGCAGTACAGAACAGCTGTGATTTTGAAATCAGCGGACACAACACAAAATCTCTACATAAAAATATGAATCTCTCTCAGATAGCCACACGTTCCTCTTCCGTCTCAAAAACCAAACATGTGGAAGAACAGTAGGTTTCATAGATGTCACCCAGGTTTTCCTCATTGCTGGCAGCACAGACCTTGACAGCTTTTCAGAATTACAAAAAGGATTCAAATAATATCCTTTCATTCCTCAGTCATCTATCCTCCCCTATGCAGGGTGTGAAGAATTTATTCCAAAGAATGAGAGAACAAGATGGCTTTTCTGTGACTTTACGCCACGCATTACTGTTGACAGATTGCTTGCAGGAACAATCTCCCTGGCGAGTGGCAGCAAAGACTTCCCACTGAGTCAGACTGGTGGCTCACATTTATGTAGCCTGCAGATCTTTTTTTGCTTAGGGGATGCTATAGAGACTTTCCATCTCTATTATGTCAAGGTTAAAGGAAATAAAGGGTAAAAATCAAGCAGAAATCCAAGTCAAAGTTGGAGGAGGACTGAAATTTAAATGGTGATAGACTGAAAGAATGATCTGAGTTGCCTTCTCCTTAAATCTGACCAAATAGATAAATGTTTTTTTTTTCAGATGTTTGCTTTATTTACAATCACTTATGACACAATTTGTGCACGTCTTGTATAACATTCAGTCCGGAAGCTTTAAAAATGCCATCTGGTCCTATTTGATGATGTAAAAACAAAAGTGTGATTACTTTAAAGTTGGTATAAGCAGATTAAGCTCACCTAATTTTGTAACCTAATCCCAGCTATATAATGGAGGGATAAAAATGTAATGTTCGTAACTCTTCAGTCGCCGCATTCCATGCGAGTCAAACATTTAAGTATATTTCTCACTGTCTTTCATTCGGATTTCTCATTTTTCACTGTCTTTTGTTGGCTAAACAAGAGAGATACAGGGACAAACATTCATTGCAGAACAGGCCAGGCAACAGGTGTTTGTCAATTGAAAGAGGAGTAAAAAACTAAACATTTTATTTATAAAAAACAAGGAAGAATAGTGAGATATTCAGTGAAGCCGCTCATCATTATTATCTAAGTACGATAAAATGTCTACTGCAATGGAATGGCCACTTGTTTAGGGTGTTTCTAAACCCCCCTCTGCCTCAGACACAGAGATTACCAGTGCTTAAATTTATTAAACAACCTGTCATAATAAACAGAAGAAAATTTTTTTTAGGAATATGTCAAACTCTTTACTAGGCAAATAACAACCTGAAACAACTAAATTGTTTTATTCAAATTTTTACCCAAATTTGAGCGAGGTCAGAGATTAATAACATATAACCATTAAAATGTATTTTTCTAACAAGGAAACAATTGTAATAAGGCATCTGAACAAAAAATAATGAAGTGCATTACCATTTTTCAGCTTTCTTGTTAAACAGTAAATTCTAGAATGAGTTTATGTATAAGAATAATTATATTTTAGCTTTAGAAATACTACTGTGACTAAAAAGCTTACACATACTGATTAATTAACCATTACAGTAACATAAGTAACATAAAAAATGATTTTGGTATTCACCAATACTGTTCAATTTGTTAAGCACTTCAATTGTATAGCCTAAACATTTTCCTGCATCTCAAATATTCAAGACCCCCTACCTACTGACCCATTTCTGATCATCGATTACAATAACATTGCCATCTCTACTCCTCCCCTATATTTACAAGCTTGGTGTCTCTGAAGATTTGTTTTGCATAAGGCTCTGTCCTGCGGCTTTAATTAATTCCCTCTCATCTCATTACGATAAAACCAAAGAGCCGCTCAGTCCATATGCCCTGATGCTGCAGAGGAGATCATCAAACATCATGATGAATGACCTTTAAGGCCATCACACAGAATAATGCATTATACAACACTATACATTATATTACAGTATATACGGTATATTTAAAATGAAATTTATAATCTATAATTGAAATGGCACATTTTGTGGTACAATTTGTGCCATTTCTATTCCGCTAGCAGCAACAAACCACTCACCTGCTTCCTATAACATATCAGTTAAGATGCTAAAAACAGGATGATATACTTTCAGAAACATCAACCTACAAATGGCTTTTTATAACATTTAGAAAGAGAGTATATTGGTTTCACAAAACACATACACATCCCTGTAAATACACAGTTCAATGTCCATGGAATATGGTTCATGTCCGCTCCAGTTCCAACAGCCTCCAGATCGACAACAATTAATGATGCACGCCACAGATTTTAAAGCCTGTTTAACATGTGCCCGAGCACGGATGAGAAGCCCAAAGCTGGCGTTTTGGGCTCAGCTAAGACTGCTAAGGAGATCACATCTTGAAGATGGGTTCCAAGTCTCGAAAACTAAGGCAAATAGGATTGGGCACTTCAGTCAGGCAGTAAGCTATCAGATCGGATCAGTGAAACCAGCATTATCTGTGCAAGCTGTTTGGTGAACTGCAGCGACAGACAAACATCTGTCACGTGTCGAATGTTTCATCTATTTTTTGTCTGTGTTCCACATCTGACGGATTGAGAAAACAGGAACGATGGAACCGAGGGTTGGTCCTTACAACATGTTTCGTGCTCACCACCTCACACCTCCCCCACTTTCCCCTTTCCTGATTTCATATTCGATAACTCATGATGGCAGCATCGCTTCTATAATTGGAGCAGGAGGACTAGAACAGGGGATATGGCACTTCCTCTGTCCTGCTTTGTATTTGCTCCATACTTCCAAATTCTGCATAGCTATCATTATAGATCTTTTCAAGGCCTGTATAGGAGATCATTATGGACCCTGAGCTGCCAGTTAAGATGACCAACACCATGTGAAGGATGCTGTACCCATCATGTGTCCTTCGTAGCCTGTTCGCTCGCTAGTTGGCTGTCCGTTTAACTCAAGTTTATGGATGTATTTAAAAGCTAAAAAGTTACACAGCTGGCTTTATACAGTAAGCCTTACTAAGTATTTTTCATATTGACTTGGTACAACAGCACATTTGACATACCATCTTAAATGAATCCATTAGACACATTAACAAGAGAGACATTGTGATATGACAGAGAATCTATGCAAACTGAACAGGAAAAGATGATAAATGGAAGATGGAGCAACTAGCTTCTCCACTGGTAATGCCAGCTGTATGCCAGTTGCAGTTGGCTGCATGCTGGTTGGGGGTCTAACAGTGAGACAGCTGGTAAAGTCCCATGTAATGACATTTCCAGGGACGAATGTCACCTCAGTCTGTTCCTGTGTATGTCGGCCTGACAAGTAACGCACTTCTCATCCAACCAAACTATTCCTCTAACCTTCTCGTCTCCTTCCACCTCAAATGTGATAAAATCTTGACAGATGTGTCCCCATGGATAGGGTGATGCTGAGGTCATGAGGAAGCAGAGGTGGCACATAAAAAGCTGACAGACAGCCAACCTCATCTACTAGCAACAAGCTCAGAACAAAAATACCCGAAGGAAAAGATTGCCAAACTAATCCAAGGCACACAGCTTTACTTTGGAATAAGTATTTATTCAATGAAAAAATGAATTAGAAAATACAGCCAGATTCGGTTGTGCATTTTGACTGGAACATGTGAAATTCTGTATATAATTTAATAGCTACAGACCAATCCCATGCACAGAAAGATTAGCCAAGTTCAAAAAATCAAGTTCAAGCAAGGTGTGTGACTACTTCGAAATGTTCATAAAAAAATTCAACTGGGTCAATAGGTTTAAAGGAGCAGTTTATCAAAATAAATTATTTGCACCGTCGTTTACACACTCAAAACCATAGGCTTGCTTCCACAGAACAAAAACTGTGGAATTTTTGAAGATTTGTGTTTATGATATTCATTCATTGCCTAGAAAAGCGTGCCATAAATAATCTCCTAAAATTCTCATTTTTTTGTTCGAGAGGAATGTGCTTGAAACAATATTCAGGGGAAAAAGAGATGAATTTTCATTTTTGAGTGAACTGTTCCTTAAAGAAATGACATCAAACCAACTACTATATGCAGCGCAAAAAGCACCACATATTTTCCAGGATTACGAAACGATACTCTGAGAACTTTGGCCCCATGTGCATAAAGGCCTCCACTTGACCGTAAATACACTGACATCTAAATTAGCAACTGAGGTAAGAGGCTTTGAGGCTTTAGAGCTGGTTTTCTTTGCCATCATTTCTTTGAAGGCTTTTGTGGCAGCCCTTACAGAAAGAGAAATACTAAAGTTTTAATGAAGAGACATGAGGGACGGACTATAAACGTGATCAAGACTTAATTAAAATATCCAGAGTGTTGGTCCGGCTATCACTGCAGTTGTTTTATTCTCGGTTTCCTATGGCAGTGGTGCTCAAACGTCTTCATTATAAGGTCCCCTTTGTAGAGTGCATAACTCTACGGCCACCCCAAATAGACTTATAATCTTAAATTTAGAATTTTAATTGAACATAAAACATATTTAATTATACAGTGCTGGAACATCAATTAATGTGGTTGGTGGCCTTTCTTCTGATGTTTGATTGCATAAAATCTATTTTTACGGAGCCTAGCTGAAAAATCTGTGCCCCCCAGATCCACCTTGGGGGCCCCCAGCTTAAGAACCACTGTCCTACAGCATTTAAGCAAACTCTCTGAAAGCTCATTAAAAATACACAGTCTCTCCTTTCTGAGCCATTCATCACAAATTTAAATAATTTGCTGTGGCCCACTAATAATAAGACCTAATGTAAGTTTGTGTGTCTATTAAGATGCAGGATGAATACCGCTGCTTTGGTCTTTGAATAATCACCCTCTGTGAAGCAACAAAAGGCCGTAGCTCTTCTGGAAAAACAAACAGCCCTCATCAAATACCAGACAGAAGGTGTCTGAGCCACCAGGGCACGATGAATAGATAAATCGTCAAAGCGCAGCAGAGAATTTAAGGTGGCTCATCAAGCATGTTTAGTTGAAGTCATCAGCACGTATCAGTTTGAAGTTCAGAAATCAGTCTATGCCACGAACAAATAGTTGGTTATAAGAAAAGGCATTGAACTGCTTCAAATGATTGTGACCTTTTTCTAGAAGAACCAAAACCTTCAGATATCAGTTATCTATAATGAGAAAGCCCGGACATAAATCTAGTGTTTCACTGGTGAAATTGGAGAGCAGTGGTGCAACAATGGAAACCCAGTGGACAAGAGAGAACCGGGCATATTACACATCAGAGCCCCTCCATTAAAGGGATCCACATTGAACATGAAATGAACTGGACTCGTGCATTAGACATGGGAGGTATCAGTTTCTCGGTGGAGGAGGTGGCATCTGGGGAGATCAGATTATAGAAGGCTAATTTTCCATTATAGATGAACTGTGGTCAATTCAAGACATCCTTTTAATTAAAATGTCCCAGGTTTCAAATTGAGATCAATTGTATGGACGATATTGATGATATCTACGTTTATACACATACATTTTTATTTGGCTGTACAAATAAACACTAAAGAAATAAACGACACACACACCTTGCCAGCATTCCCTGATTTTTATAGCACACAAAGTACACTGTTAAAAAATAGCCATAAAAAAACTGACGTTTCAAAAAATGTAAGTAAAATGACATGTTTTTCATATTGTTTAACACTGAACATGTACGTTTGCATTCTATTTCTGTAATGTGACATTTATCACATTTCAAAAAAGGTGGTAAAAAAACAGTTACCCCAATTGTTTAATTTTTTTGCATAAAAATCTGAGAATTGATAATTGAATTTTCAAAAAAATATATATATATAATTTATATTCAATTCAAATAACAAATATTGTTTACTTTAGAGCTGTCAAACAGTTAACCAAGATTAATCGCATCCATTATAAACTTTTATGTTTACATGATTTATGTCGGTGCTCTGTAGATATTTATTTTGTATTAAAAAATACAAAGACATATTTAGGAAATATTTTTTTAAATAAATAAAATATAACATTTATATTAACCAATAATTTAAATTATATATAAATGTTTTACAATTGTTTTTCTGAAATATATATACAAATAAAGCGAAGACTCTACAATTATTCACACAAAAAATGGTGACCAAATTTTGGGGTACTGAATACAAACCCAAATAGTCCAAAATGCCTCTATATGGATTATGCCAGAGTAGCTGTTTTATTAATGTGCCATAACTAAACATGAAATTGAAAGGTGGTTGCCCTCGGGAGTCAATGGTGAGGGCTAAACGGTACTAAAAAGCTGCTCCAGCCCAATTGGCACCAAGCTGTGCTTTGCTAGCCATGCTAACAATTCTTTGCTCTAGAAGACAGCATGCTTTTTTAATAATGCCTGTTAAAAACTTACAATGAAATCAGAGGCTTAAACCACAATGCTACCAACAGTTCAGACAGATGATGAATGTCTACTGTATTATGAATGAGAACTTCTTGATCTTTGGAAAGAGAATTGTAAAGTTAGTAAACAGTACAGTATATCAGGTGAAAGGAGTTTGCCAAGACGTGGATTGGAAGATGTATACACTGTAATAGCACTTTCTGTTTGAGTTCCCTGCTGACGTTTCGTTGCCAAAAACATGTCAGACCTGCCACTGTCTACTTCTGTTTAAATGTGCTCCTCAAGCTATGCAGAGTTATTTCCAGCTCTCTTCAGCTGCTGTTTCATTACAAAGAACAAACACCACTTACAACACATACACATATCTTTTAATAGACAGAACGACAGACAGCACATCTTCAATGTCATATTTATCACATCCAAACACGAAATAAGCAATAAAAAAGAAATAAATTAACCTTAAGGACTGAAGACGTTTATTAACTCTGGATTTATTCGGCTGATGGCATAAGGTCTGAGGAGGCATAATAAGGCCGCTGGTGACACATCGATCGAACACAATGAGGCAAGGATGTCACAAAGCAGCCCGTAATGAGTGAGTGATCAAACTGGGAGAAACAAAAAGCAGAGGAATGTGAGAGCGAGGAGGATAACAGGCGAGGTGGGAGAACAAAACAGGAGGTTGGGTGTCTGTCTTGTCTGGTTATGGTGACCCCGTACAGATGATTCAAACGTTGTCTTCTAAGCAAGCCATACACAGGATCAGCCTCCGTTTTGTTTGGCATTGTTCGCATTTACAGTGGCCAAACTCTGAAATGAGAGAACCATGTGGGTTTGAATGCAAACTGGACCATAGAGACGTTTTGGAACCGATCTGGCATCAAGAAATTTGCAGTTACATTGTGAGAAAAAAATTACAATTAAACCAAGGCCCTGTTGAGTGGCAAAGCCCCGTGCAGATGAGGCGATCGCAGCATGCGCTAATGCTGACATTTGAAGAACCTTGCCCCACAAACACACCTTAACCACAAAGTGCTGAGTGGCCACATGCAAATGCACCATCAACAAGGGCAAAAGAGAACACCTCCTGGGCATTGTGTTCATATCCATGGCATTTGTGTATGTGTCTGTGTGTAAACAGTTGCAGCCATGAAGTATGGCTGATAAGTATATTGGGAATGAACCCCAATCATTTGTATTTCTCCTGTGTGAATGAAGGCACCTATCCGGAGTCTTGTCCTTTGAATCCTCTACAGACTCCGCCCACTTTAGACAAAGTAGCCAAAATTATTGGCTAATTCTCTCTTTATCCTCCAAAGAGACAAGACACACAGAGTATAAATCGGTTCTTGGGCAGTAATCGCTATGGAACTGGGATTACAGAGCATTACATGTTGCAGACAAGCCTTTCTTAGTGTGTGTGTCTGTGCGTGCGCACATGTACACCACAATCCACAACAATAAATCCACATTTAAAATGTACTTGTATATCTGCATTATTGTGAATGTATTGTACAGTAGCAACAGAATGGGTGTCACAAAACAGAGACACTGACAAAAATCGTGACACTAAAAACGCATGATTATCAATACTGTGTTAATACTACAAATATTATAATATCATAAATGATCCAGCAGCATCACTTTAAATTTGGCCTTAAGAATAAAAATGGCTATGAAGTCTCTCTCTGCCTCCCTACACTCATATATTTTGAGTGATTCATTGACAGCATTATTTAACGAAGATGTCTTCTTGTTTTCGCTTCCTTGCCAAAGGATATAGCGTATCTATCTACGAAACAAGCTCTGTTTGTCAGTTAAGGGATACTCTAGAAACAACTCGGTGAATTCCATGTCAGGGGACCTGTGGTGCATGTAGATAGAAATTGCTCATTCTAAGGCAATAAAAACATAAAGTTTCATTATGTTAGGTCTTTATAAACCTCTGAAGACATAGTTATGCATATATTGCATTTCTGTCAGTAGATCCTCCAAAAAAATTACACATTAAACCCTACATATCCTAGATTTGGCAATGTGTCTCATTTGTTCGCACTGCACTGCAAATTGATAGGTCAGCCATTAGCGCACCACATTCGATAAACACTGTCATTTGACATAAGTAAAAACATTATTGAAGCTCAGTAAGTATAAAACGTATGCGAACAGCCTTACATAACTCTTGTGCTTCAATTACATTACCAGATGCTAACATCCTTGTGTAGATAAACCCCATAGTGTGACCCTGAATAGTGATGCTACGCTATATCCCACTCAGTGCAGCGCTTCTCCACTAAAAACAGCAGGACATCAGGCATTAGTAGAATAAACTCAGCTCACTTGCTTCCCCGTCAGGACGCCACACACACAGAATCACACAGACACACAAACCCCTTGAGGTGAGGAAATAGCCGATTAATTCAACAGTGTGCTGAATCTCTGAGTCTCTTTTTCGCAGTTGGACAGATGGGCAAGTGAGGAAAGAGTGAAGTGTACGATGGTGAAGAGAGGAAAGAAGAGATGGTGTGGGCAGTGCGTGAGAACAAGTCCCAGAGCAGTGTGCCAGCTGATATCCAAATGTAACAAATTTTTCATGTCTAAAATGTGTTTCGCTTATTGTAGTTAGTTGCATTTGGGAAAAACAGACGATTGCAACACACGGTAGACGTAGAAAAAGCATGCTTGCATTTAAGTGGCTAAAAAAAATTTTGCACTCATTGGCCGATCTGCTTACTTTTTATTCATAATCTTCAAAAATTAAAACTATGTCAGTTTACTTGTAGGTACAGTTTGTAGAAACCGCTGCTAGAGGGAGGACGATCAAAACAACAACAATGCAATAGCTTGACGACGCTGTGAGGGAGCGTGGAATGATGGGATCTGTTGTCTTGAACTCCACCACTGATGTCCATCAATCAGACGGGAACGAGAAATCATGTTAGCGGATGAGGTAAAGTTTTATAAATATGAAGAGCTCTTTTCCAAAACCCGTTAAATGGCAAATAAAAAAAATGAGTTGGTCATGCCATTCTGCTGTGTACTAAACCTATTCACTGCTCCATCAATGTTTCATGCCAAATCGTTATATTTCCTTGTTCAAAATGTACTGCAAGATGCAGTTTCTTTCCAAAACGCTATAAGTCCCGAACCTGTTTTTAGCCTAAATGCGATATGTACTCATGAAAGTACAAAATATTGAAACATGAAATTGAAAATATTTATTTTATTTTACTATTTAGTTTGTTACTATTTATTTTATTTGGCTTTTATTTATTTCATGCATTTGCATTTATTTGATTTATATTAATTTATAGTATGAGTCCGTGATGTCATATGTCGACAATATAGTTGTTTCATTTAACAATCATTGTTTAACATGTTCAGACTGAGCCAACAGACCATTTTAACAGGATAAATTGAATATTAACAAAATGTATGGGTCTAGGTAAAAAATGTCATTTTCATGAAAACTATTCAAATGGATTTATAGCGTTTTGGGAAATAGTTCTTCAAATGTTGCGAATAATTGTGGTCCATAAATAAGGGGCTGCTCGAAAAAAGCTAGCGGCTTCTTAGATGCTAGACTCTACTTCCACATTTGTCCACGACACTTTTGTCATGCGGTTTCCACGTCATGAAAGGCGGTAACAAAAGATAACGCGTATATGACGCTATTGACAGGCGACTGCACAGCCCTGTGTCACTGTTTAGAACGGCGATTTTCCCACGATTTACAAGTAGTTGCAAACATTTGAGATATTGCAAGTACAAGGGATGCAACAATACAGCTCATCCACGGTTCAAAACAGACCTCGGTTTGTGGCCCACGGTTTTCGGTTCAGTTAGGTTCTCATGGCTTCGGCACATTAAAGTGTTTTTTGATTGTTTTATGCTTATGTGACAGGAACAGTAAAAACTTAAGAAAAAAATATATTTTACTGAAATTCTCTTTATTTTACTTGACTTATTTTATTATCTTTAAGCAAAAAACAACTTGTACAAATTACTGGTGTATTTAATAAATGTAAAGATTTACAGCTCACATAAGTTTTTGGTTTACTGTTCATCAACACACCAGTAAAATAAGCTTCTTGAAGAGGTTTTGTGCATCAGAGTAATTAAAACAACCTAATGCAAAACTTGCGATTGCTGTAATCGCAGTAAACATGCCCTCAATGGAAAAGGCCAAAGACAATATATTAACAAGGTGCATCACTGCCATTGCAATAAATTACAAGCAAATGCTAAATAGCTGCATGGAGGCTCTCTTGCGAAGACGTTAATAGCTGTCCGAAAGGCCGCCGAGTGGCATGACTTTCGTTAAACGGACTTTGACATGGTGCGAGAAGGGACGCTCTTACTGCATGTGCTGAGAGCAACGCGAACGAGCTGCTATCATATCCAGTGTAAAAATACATTCTTGATGTACCAAATTTGGACATTATCACTTTAGTACAACGGGAATACAATAAAGCCAGCTCGCGTCTGTTAGTCAGCATTATACTCGACAACAGCACATTGCTTCTCGTGTTGCAGGACCCGCTTCACCGCCCTATCACCACTCGCTATTAGATATTGGGAATGCGTTTATCTATCTCAGTATACAGACAAACACAGACAGAGCCAGTTCAAGTGTAATTTGGTGCACAAAAAAAAAAAACACAAACCGGAAAACCGCAATTCACTTGGACGTATTGGACCGTAGAGGTGGGAGCGAACAGTTCAATATTATATTGCGTATTGTGGCATCCCTAGTAAGTATTCAGCTGAAAAAAATATATGTAACGCTGGCCTAGTGGTTTTTGGATATTTTACTGCAAAATTCTTACAAACTGCACCTTTAATTGTGTAATTCATAACCCATATCCCATATTTTATATATTTAGTTTTAGTTTTAGCAATTGTCAGTCTTCTGAAACCATATATCAACTTTACATGTAGAACAGCCTAAAATCATTTTTTCTGCATATACATATAAACTTTAAAAATGTTATATTTAAAAATGTTATTCCATACAATATAATAGTCAGTAAATTATACCCAAATTTGGATTTCATTTCCTGAGATCTCTGTGCAGTGTGCAGTAAACACTATGGAGACACCATGGAATCAGATAAATACATTATTGAATAAGTGATCTATCAAAGCGAACATATCCATATTTTTATATATTATAATTGAAGCAATTACATGAGAAACAAACAAACACAAACTAAATTTAAGTTCCAGCACACACGCACAAACAAAAATCCAAAGAAAATACTTGAAACACACACATCAGTATCAAACAGATGGAAAGACAGAAGGTACGGATGAGAGAAGCCTATTCCATGTTCCAGTCATTTGCATACAAGCGGGCGTGCGTGGGCAGTCACACTTGCACACACAAACATGGCAAGTACAAAAAAATAATATTCTGTGCTCCGGTCCAGAGCCTTGCACAATGTTAAAGTGTCTATACTTCTTTTCCTTCTGGGCTCGAATTGGCCCTTTTCTTGTGCTTTGACCGTCTAAAGCTCGCAGTATTTGGCAGGTGGATAGTGGGATGAGGAAAGAGTGTATCTGGGTCACTAGAAGCCATGCATCCCAAGTCTGCCACCAGCAAAGAGAAATTTGTTCCTTTATTCTTTCTCTCTTTAATCCTTCTTTTTTTCCTCAGCCGATCCTTTTTACCATCAGCACTTGGCCACTCTTAAGATGTGAAAAGTACTGGTACTTGGTATAGGGCGATGTCTACCAAATAAGCATTGGCGTGGCCTACAGTGAAACATAGCGATGGACGATGACATCGTTGGGCAAGGCCAGGCAGGGGTTGGGGGTATATCAGTTTGCTAGATCCCCATCTGCCAAAACATTAAAAACAATTATATCAAGTCCTCTCGCATGTAAAACCTGCAAATTTGAAATGTCTCACAGTTGTTATTTCGTGTGGAAAGACAAGTAGATCTTGAGCCCACCAGTGTACAGTAGACTTAGCTATCAACATTTGTCTAGGGAATGTGCTGTACGCGTACGCCGAGGGGATGCGTTGAATACCACGGACCCTGATGAGAAAATTGCTAAAGAGGATCCAAAAACGTTGTTGCCAGATAATAGGTCTCTCACCTGACACATTTCTATAACTGAGTGAGACGCATGATGAGGCTACAACACCTACTTTTATCAAACTATTGAGTACAGTTCATCACCACTGTATGGTTTCTTGACTGTGGCTCCAACACCTGCTTACCTTGTAAACAGTCATAGGGAATTTGTTGTGTCCAGGAGTAAAACAAAAAAGCAAGAACTGTCCTTTATTCCTCTTGCTCTTAAATTGTTTTATAAATAATGAATGCAAGTTTGATGTACTTGATGTACTATTTTATGAATATTATCAGATTCGCTTAATAGTACTAGGTGTTACAATCCCATTATTTCAGCAGTTGAATTGCCCAATAGGACATTTCCAACGCCGTTACAGGGGAAAGCCGTCAAGAATATGAATAGAGGAAAGGATTGTTATTAATCTCATAGCACCCATTTTTTAGCTTGTTTTATGCAAAGTACACAAGGTCATTTTAGTTTCTGTTTTTTTTCTTCTATTAAATAGAAGTTAAAAAACTTTAGTTAACAGACTTTTATTTTGGCAGGTTGTCGGAAGACGTTTATTTTTTTGTGCCTGTTTCTACACTCAAACAAATGTTCGTGAAATAAACTCTCAGAGCAACTCTGGAGATGAAGTTCATGTGTTCATGTCCTCATACAGCGCAGAAAATTTCATGAGCATTACACGTGTAGCACATTAAACTGTGCAGTTCTTTGACTCAGAATAGATGGCATGTGTAAATAATAGGATTCAGCATCCACAGGTCTGCATCTAGTTTTATGGACTCACTGCAGCAGGAAACAAGTTTCACTCACAAAATAGACTAAAACTAAGTATAATAGCAGTTCACCATTTCAATAAGCTATCACTTATTTCTCAGCATGAGAAATGTCAACGTTTGAACAGACTAAAATGTGTGTGATTCACAAAGTTTAGCGGGCACTGCATTGATAATAATGGTCCATGGGGAAACGCAGTACTCCGTGTGTACTGTAGTGAAATTGATTCAACGAAGCTTTGAGACAGAAAAAATCTACATTTTTTGTATTCGAATTCCTCGAGTTACTCGGAATCGTTTCAGCCCTAGTGTACAAATATTTCTAAAGATTTTAGATTTTATGCAGTCTAACAGACCTGCCTTGTATGAAATTAATATGAATTTAACAATAATATTGACAAGATAAACAAAAAGCAACTCAGGGCTGTTAATTTCCTTGCATCTCATTCCTTATTGTTTACTTGAAAAATTACCTGGAAGAATGTGAAGCTGGGTTTACTCAATTGAAGCAAAAATGCTAAAAAGTTAACATGCCATTGTTTAAATGTGCTTTGAATAAAAGAAACCGTGAATATCATATCTAAATGGGCTTTTTATCAGTAAAAAAAAAAAACGTACCCCCAGAATGCATCGTAAGCTTTTAAAATTAGAGTGAGACACAATATGGAGTGGCAGATGAAATGGAAGAGAGTCATGAAGAGAGATTAAAAAAGAAAGAATTTATGGCTCAAGGAATAAGATGATGCTACCAGGAAACAATTCTCCCAGGATCTTCATCGGCTCGTCACTTGTGCTTTTCACTTTTCAAGACTTCACCTTTTTCCTTTTCATATCTCTCTATTCATCTACTTATCTTCTCCCTGTACCAGGCGATATGTTGGTGTGCGAGCAAGCATCATACATGCCCTCCGAGCTATGTGCACGAAAGCGTTCATAATAGGTCTTCCTGAAAAACACATGCAAGCTTAAAACATTCTCTGCACCTCCTACGAGCGACCCCGATATATTTTTATTCTCAACCCTCCTCCTGCACAGTTGCCCCTCTTCACACTTTCTGTTTTTGGTTTTAATGTTTAAAGGGATAGTTCACCCAAAAATGAAAATTCTGTCATCATTTACTACCCTTCAGATTGTTCCAAACCTGTAAAAATGTCTTTGTTCTGCTGAACACTAGCTATAACCAACTCCCAGAGTATTTATTTTCCCTACTATGGCAGTAAATAGTGGATGAGATCTGATTGGTTACCGACATTTTGGGTGAACTGTCCCTTTAAAGCAGCAGATTTATCTCTGGGAACTAAACATACTTGAAATATTGGCGGTACAATGCCAAAAAAACAAATAGTATTATATCTACCTATTATTACTCCTCCATTTTAAGCTCATGTTAAGCACTCTTTATCTCTCGTCACTCCCTCACTACAGTCCCTGAGG
This sequence comes from Triplophysa dalaica, assembly GCF_015846415.1. Lineage (NCBI taxonomy): Eukaryota > Metazoa > Chordata > Actinopteri > Cypriniformes > Nemacheilidae > Triplophysa > Triplophysa dalaica. The sequence goes on from NC_079547.1 coordinate 16,672,623, forward strand.
ACCTAGTAACAGTTTCTGCCATTAATACACATGTATACTGTTACAGTATACAAACACACAGCAGCACACTCACCTTAACTGTGTACTACTCATACAAGTATAAACACAGAAAAATTACAAAACCGAATTTCATTAGTCAGAATATAGTTTAATGAGACGCTAAATGTGCTAGAACAGAGACATACTGAGAGTCATTTATTGCAATGAGAAAACACTTTTATTTTAAAATGCATTCATCAATAAAAGCATATTCAAAATTCTTTGATTATTTGCTTGACACAATTGACACACCTAATTGAAAGTTTACAGAAAGCTGACGATAAACTATTCTATCAAAAAGAGATCCAAGATCATGGCTGTAGTAAATATAATGTTATAATGGCACAAGGAAACTGCACTTAACATTTGGCCAGGTTTTACGTGTTACCCAATTTGCATGTTTGGGCAAGTTTTGTGAGTCGTCGGGTGCTAAAACATTGCAAAACACTGTGAACGCATAAATGCAGCGACTTGGCGAATTAACAAATTCCTCCCACACTCTTACAGCTAAATACATAATTCCCAATGCAACTTTATTTTAAAGGAATTCCTTTCACAGTGTAGTTTTGATCTTAGAAAGCCTTAGTCATGCTCAGTAAAGTGGGAAAGCATTTTCTCTCTCCTGGGTGTTAACAAGCTATCTTTCTCTGCTCAAGCCAGTGAACTCTCAAAGGTACGATTTGAGCAGTGATAGAAATCAAATAGCACTCTTACTTTTATCCTCAGTCACACTCTTTTATTCATTATACAGTACCTGCATGAGTTATGATCAAGCTATAGCTAATTTTTGTTAACTGTACATAAGAAAACAGTTATAGACAAGCACTATTTGTAAAAACAAGACAACCGGTTTTTATGGTTGCCTCTATCGTTTAATTACATTTAGTCATTTAGCCGACGCTTTTATCCAAAGCGACTTACAGATGAGGGAAACAATGTAAGCAACTGGAACAACATAAGGACAACAAAAATCATAAGTGATATAAAGTACAGTACCACAGTAGGCTACACAGAATTTTTATTATTATTAAATATTATTTTTTCTTTTTTTTTTAAAGCCATTACATCCAATAGTATACCATCGTTTAAGCCAACAAAGGAGTTGCATGCAAATCAATATATTTTTTATTATCTACCTAGGTTGCAACTCTCGAACAGTCATTTTAAAATCAATTTGAAATTAGTGCAAATGTACAAGTTTTGGTACTGAATGAAATACATTAACACAGACCAATCTCCCATGATTTCTCTTTACGAAGCCTGTCGCAGTGCATTCATGGATAGCCTGTGAAGCTGCCTTAGAATTTCTCAACCTCACCCGACTGGAACAACCATTGTGCTGCAAGTGTGCCAATGCACTGAGGTGATGTGTTGAAAACAGTGCTGACTCGTCCATGTGTGCACACATGTGATATACCCCACAATTACCACCTCACAGCAGGAGGTCTGAAATAATGACAAAGGTATCCTGTCTACCATGCTTTCTGCCAGTGTCTCAAAATCACAGTGTACAGTGTCTCTACAGTTTGTGATCAATAATGTACAGTCTTAAGACAATTCACTGCAACACAGATCTAAACGCATTCATGTCTATAAGGTCACTAACTTTAAATGACCTTCAGACAACAATTGAAAAGTAAAATGTTTTGCCTCCCTTTAAGAGTCATTTACAAATTCTCACGACTACTATTGTCTATGTACATTGTCTCCCTCTAAAAAGCTTTTCATATTTCTGAATAACTGAGTCATAGCTCTGTTATTAAATCAAACACACAAATGAATCATACACATGCACTGCGCCCACGTCTCTTGTACACATAGGCACACTTTGACAGTTTAATATGCCAGGAGTCGTTCCGGATCCATGACCGGGATTTCATTCATGCCAAGAACATTTTATACCCACCATTGTTACATTCCCTATTTGGTACTAAGGGTTCGCTCCCTCTATCTCTTTTTTTGCCAAATGTCCTGCAAAACTGCTTACAAGAAGAGAACTTTATTATCTGCCTTGATAACACCGCTCTACTTTCAGTTCACACTTGAACCAGATGCCACTGCTGCAGAAAACTGAACCTTTAACCACACAGATTGAACATTTTTTGGTAAATAATTTGACAATGATTTACATCTGGCACTTACTAAAAAGTATCAAATAGGTGGGAATTCTAGATTTGAAATTATTTCCCCCACCATACTGTACTGGTACTCTTATACGAGGAATATTATTGTTTCTTGGGGTTAAAGGAAATTGAGCACCACCATTCGAGAAATCCAATACAAATAAAATATTTAAATTACATCAGGAATTTTCACACTTAAAATTGTTAACCCTGGGTTATTCCATAGCCATGCATACCCTGCTTCGGAGTAGGGTTTCATAACCCCGGGTAAAATGCAGGGATAACACCGCTTCAAAATAACAATTGTGAGGATCCTTTACCTTGGGGTTAAAAGCGGTGTTTAGAATGAAGATGACTCTAGGGCTTTTCACACTGTGCTTAACCCATAGTATACTATACAAATCTAGCATTCATCATTAAGAATCACCTCAAAAAAATTATATTTATTAAAATAACAAGATGTTACCATCTGATGCCATCATCGTACCGCATCTGTACTTTTTTTTGTAATGCAATTAAAAAAAATATATGCCTTTTACTGCTACAAGTAAATACTGTTATGTACTATATTATTAGACGTGCTTCCAATGTTTTTAATAGTCCAAGTCAATGTCCCAATGTACATCCTGAAATGATAAGTAAAATTCATTTAGTGTTAATGTCAGTCCAGATCCTGGCAGTCATGGTGATTTGACTTGCATTTTAAACAACCATTAATTTTCTTAATGTCATTTCTAGATAAAGAGAATGAAAAGCATTTATCTAGTTTTGTCCTGTGTGATTATTTGTTTCCTTCTTCAAACATCAACACGTGTCAAATTAAACATACACTAAGCACACACATGCACACAATGTCCTTCCTTATTTAATATTAAAGGAATTTCTGTTTGTTTAGAGGCACGTACATATAGACAAGCATAACCATACACCCTGTCTCTGTTTACCATCTGGGTGGAGATAGTAAAGGGGATCAATCTAATTACAAAAGCAATGACGGCGGCGATAGCAGAGCAGGCAGCTATCATGAGAACGGCTTCCCCGGTTAGTAATTCAATAAGTAGTTTGTAAGCCGTTGCATTCACTTAATTCAATTAGCTCACTTTGTCTCCTGATATCTCTGGTCTTGTTTTGCAGGAAGACAGGATTACCCATCAGGCAAACGCTTTGGTTCGGCTACGCATTTTTATGTTGCGAACCCGCTGATCCATGACGGCAACAACATTATCGAGCAGCAGGTCAATGTGACTTAAATCTGAATATCTTGGTAAAATATTATCCAAGCTCTCGTGTTGAATTTTTAAGTCCTGTTAACCTCCTTATTACCAATTCAGATTGCAAGTCTATGGCTCAAAGCTGTTGTTAAGCTTCGCCCATCCTCTATTTACTTCATTTGCTCCAATTTACAGCCAGTTTGATCTGTCATCTGCTTCATCACCCACCAAACGAGAAGTATTACATTTGCTGAGGACCGAAGTTAATCAATCAGGTTGATAAACTTGAAATTATAGTATCTTTTGCTGGACAGATGATGAAGGAGTCTCTTTCAGACTGCTCATTTTCTGAGATTAGTCTGAGCAGACTTTCTCGTTTCTGCAGAGAGATGAAGGCATTGCCTCTGTCCATTTCATTTTCTTCCAAACATCATTCCTGTCCATTGGCACTCATTCGTGTGCTACACTTCTAGCTGTTTTTATTTCTTGAACTACAAAGCAAGGAGCTGAGGCGTTTGTAGAAGTAGCAAAGAAGGTAAGTGCAAGTGCCAGGAGGGCAAAACAAGTTATTGGCAAAGTCACCGAAAACTTACAAATACATACATTAAGAGAGAGAGAAAGCTGGAGCAGACAAAGTGAATTCACCATAACTTTAACAGGGCTTTAACAGGAGGCCCAATCGTTAATCTTGTTGAGCACCGGAGGAAGCAAAACTGAAAATACTGAATCAGGGTAACAGAGATGAATGTTAAATACAAAGTCAATGTCTCTGCCAAATGTAAGAACAAAAAGGTAAATGGTAAATAAAAAGACATTTAGTCAAGCCCTCTGTGTTTATGTACACATTGCCGTGGGCGGAATTAAGTGCTTAATGTTGATGTCATGTGTTTTAGAATGCAGTAGGATTCAGAGACAGTTCACCAAAACATGAAAATTCTGTCATCATTTATCCACCCTCTAGTGGATAAGTTGGTCCAAACCTATGAAGGTTATGTTGTTCTGCTAAACATAAAGAAAGATTTTTTGAAGAATGTCTGTAAACACACAGTTCTTGGGCACTATTGACTTCCATAGCAGGGAAGAAAACTATGGTAGCAATAGTGCCCCAGAACTGTTTAGTGTCCCACATTCTTCAAAATGTATTCTTCTGTTTTCAACAGAAAAAATAATTGTATACCATGTTGGAACCACTTGAGGGTGTGTAAATTATTAAATAATTTTCATTTTTGGGTGAGCTATCCCTTGAAAACCAACATTTTGGCATACCGTGAGTCTGGTACTTCAGTATTGATGCTTAATACATATTTAATTAACCTTGTGTGTCAACACATCATATTGTCATACCGTACAAAACGTAGTTTTAATTTTTCTACTGCTGCAGGTTTTCAGTACCATTGTACCAAGCTACTCGATTTGGAGGAAAGTACAAAGCAAAGACCCATTAGAGATAAAGAAGTTCTCTCAGATGTTAGCATCTATTCTCTAAACTCCGAGCTCTCCTGGCAGCTGCATCAGTGTTCTCTCTCAGACAGACTGTAATCTAATTACTGAAACAGTGCAGTCGACATCACTGACTGGCTAGATCTGTGAAGTTTGTTCTGTAGACAGGCTGTGAGGTCCTGCTGGAGGGGACAGCCCTGTTCGCAACTTATTAAAGCAGCTAAATGCCACCTGAGCTCTGTTCTCAAAGCTCATTGAACTGGACATGCAATTAAAGAAGCAGTTCATCCAAAAAAACTTATTATTTACACACCCTTGATCCTGAGGGGGGAAGACCCTGTATATTTCTATTTTGAAAACTCGAAAATGAATAAAAACTGGGGACCAATAATACTGTTGCTATATTCACAGTCTTCCAAAACCTCAAATAATCCAATAATTTGAGCCTGGTCATGAGTAAAAGCCAGGGCCGGGTCTAGGGGTGTCATTTCCCCCCAGATTTGACTTGAGTCCCTTCAAAAATATGCAGCAGACAATTCATTCAAAATGGAATACTTCTTATTTTAATATCTTTTAAATAATTATAATCATAGGAAAATATAAACATTTGTGCAATGAACTGTGATTGTATCTGCCCAACCAGAATATATCCAAACCTACAGTAGATAAATTAGTTTGTTCTGTTGAACGCAAAGAAAGAAATTTGGAAGAATGTTTCCTGGGGCACCATTGACTACCATTAAAATGATTGTCAAATGTGCCCCAGACTGTTTGTTTTCCTAAATTCTTTAAAGTATTTTCTTATGTGTTCAATAAAAAATTATACAAAAATTATTTCTACTATGATAGTGAATAATGCCTCAGAAATGTCAGTTGCTAACATTTTTCCAAATATTTTTCTTTGTGTTCAACAGAACAAACTAATTTATATACTGTAGGTTTGGATATCTGATAAATATAAACAGGTTGAGAACAACTTGAGGGCGACTAATCATTATATTACATTTGTTGGTGACCTGGTATAAACAGTGCTATGCATGCAAACACGAACACACATACATGCTCTTGAATCACTGGTATGTCCCGAGCTGGAGACTCAGGGGCCTCACACTAATCTTGCATGGAGATAGAGGCATTGAGGAAGTGTCAGGCTGCTTGCAAACAGGAGGAACGCCAACACGGACATGAAAATAAAGAAAAGCCGGAGAGAATGTGATGGGGTCCCACAGTCTTCACTGGAGAGAAAAGGGAGAGAAAAACATGGAGTGCATAGAGTGCAGACCCCTGAAAGTGCTGGAGAGGGAAAAACAACGAGTCAAGGAGAGACATTGAGGGTCTACTGGGGGCTTTGAAAAGGGGAAGATGGGTAGAGGCTTTAAACAGACCCATGAAGCCTTTCTCTTACTTAAAAGACTATTGGATAACCTCATGGAAATGCGGAAGCAATGTCTCTACTCAATAAATTGGCTTCAAAACATCAAAATCTCTCTCTTGGTTTTTTTGTTCATCACGCTTTCTTTATTCTTAATGCATTTAAAAACCTTTTCAAATTCGTCATGCATTGACTTTCTCGGTCATACCCCTTAACAACTGCATAACCATTTTCAGCCCAGGTGGTGTGTGTGCGCGCACGTGTTTGTTTGTGGATGTATCGCTCCCCTACGGTTTCATGACAATCAGGAAACACATTAAAGAAGATGCCACACTGTGCCTTATCAAGCAAAGTAAAACACATGGGCTCACAAATACACAAATAAATCAGAAGAAGAGGAATTAGAAGCGACTCACAGTTCCAAATAAGAAAAAATAACCATTTCCTAAAAAAAGCTACAACCACAAATGCCCCCGTTCTAACATTGTCATTCGTCAATGGATGTCCCTGTCAAAGAGCATCACAAAATCTGAATATGACTCGTTTTTTTCTGTGGAAGACAAATAAAGATATTTTGAGAAATGTCTCTGCCGTTTTGGGCCCATTCAACAGACCAATGTTGTTTGGTTTATCAGCGTTCTTCTAAATATCTTCTTTTAAGTTCTGTAGAAAAAAAAGTGATATAGTTTGCGATGACGTGAGACTGAGTGAATAATGAAATAATTCTATAATTCTGTTTTTATAAGAACTATCCCATTAAACAACTTTAAAACTCACATAGGCTTGTAAGAGCACATACATTATTGCCTATGTAACCCTACTGTTTATCTAAAAAAAACTGACAAACTACAGGCAGCCCAAGCTACCTCTGAGAAAAGATTTGTGATTTGTCTATATAAACTTGTATGCCTCTGATGTTCATGCATGAGAGACGTGCATCCCTTGCATACATTCTGCTTACAGACTTTAAATGTTCCCAAGCGCCATTGAAAGATTAAGTAAGGTCAAGAGACTCTCCCAGTCCTCTTTTTACCACACACACTTTTTCCGACTGTCATTCACTAGCCTAGAAATATCAAAGCCTCAGAGAACTTTTTCTTTGGCAAGGACCATAAAATGTGCCCACACTCCATCTATGTCGTAAATACATCTCTGGGAGTTGTTTAACGTCCTCATCTCAACTGAAGATCATCGCTACTTAGAGCAGATAAAACTCCCAGCTGCAATGTTGTGATTTAGGAGGGTTTTCGCTTCAATTTTCCGCAGCCGATTTGGTACAGAAAACACTGAGGGGAAATATAAGAACATGAAAGATTGAAAACTGTGAGAATAAATGAGACAGAGAGAGAAGAGTAAGCACAAGTTGTAAACCTCCACAAAATAATAATAATCTTTGGGGCTTTATAGCACACATGCACACATATATTGAGAAAGTGTAAGTCAGTGCATTGATGGGTTTTAGCCAAGTGATTTATACATGAATAAAAGATACTGAAACATTTTTGGATTCTATTACAGGACAAAATCGGGAAGGTGACAAGCAAGCACGATAGCATGAAATACAAAAAAACGTAAATAAAACCGAATAGTGACAAAATGGTCTACTAATCTTGACAGCGATTATAATACTACAGGAAAGAAATATTAAAATTATGCACTTTTAGGCAGATAACTGACTAACTCCATACTAGCTGAAGGGACATATTACTTTTCCGGATTTAAATTATGTTAAATAAAACAAAAAATGATCTAAAATATTGTTTGAAGAAAAACTAATTTAACAACTGAGCAATAACCATGGTGTTCTTTGTAAAAAACTAAATTTACAATAGTAATTGAAACTTTCATCCCTTTGGTAAACCATATGTCGCTTCTTTTATAATTCAATCTGTAAATTACTTTATTTCAATGCTAATTTCAAGAACGACCAATTTAGGAGACCTTACTATTGGTTTAGTTTATTCAAAGTTTGACTGGCAGGACACTGCTGGCACAACATCCTGAAATAACATAGCACAACCTCAAAACAACCTTGTGTACTTTGTATGAAACAAGCCAAAAAAATGGGTGCAATGAGATAAATTTGTATGAATTTGTATGAAAGCCATCGCTGTACGCCACGCCTAAATCTAACGGTCACTAGAGTGAAAGCAAGTCCTACAAAAACGTATGAATTAAATCGTACGAATTGATACATTTGAGACACCTTGAAAAAATTGTTTATGTTACATATGTTTGGAGTACTTTGATCTAAATGCCTTTAAGTGCTTTAAAGGCTGACCTTTCTGAAGGGTCATTTAAATTAATTGTATTAACTTGTATTTAAAGACAAATCTGAATTTTCAGTACACTAAAAATAAAACAAAAGATGCGCAAAATCACGCAATGCATATACAAACAAGTTAAGTCTCATATTGGTATACCGAGCTCAAGGTACATGAGAGATGCTATGTTATGTTCTCCTCTTTTATGCCATCCTGCCAAACGAATCACTGGCCTGTGGCTGATTGTACAGCACACCTTGATGAGCAGAGACCACCTGGATCCTGGTTACACAGACAATACAAGTGTGGAAAAAATTGATAAATGAAACTGAAAGCGTATTATTACCACTTCAGCTGCCCTTCACCGGCGGCTACGGAGTGTGCTGGAGGCAGCGTCTTTGTTCACCTCACCCTTTATTCTGTCTGTCTCTCTCTCTCTTTATGTGTCTGTCACGTTACCCACCCCCACTCCCAAAAGAACAAACACAGATCCAAGATTTCATATCAGCAAGTAGCCAGCGAAGAAGACGGACCATAAACCAATCCATAATATCCAGGCAGACAAGTATTTCTTGGTCTCTCTCTCATCACACATTCTTAATGAATAAATTTCCACTACGTATCAGAGTTACAGAGGAAATGCAAGTCAATCAGAGTCTCATGCAGTGCTCGATGTGGGCCTGTATATTTAGAGGTGGGTATTAGATTGGTGTAAATCAAAAGGGGTAGTTCGGCAAACATTCCATGATATCAGATTTATTGTTTTAACTATACACCTTTAAATAATTTCTCATCAAGTTATTCAAACCAATGAACCATGAAACTTTTCGAAAGAGAGTGCTGCTAAGTACTTGTAGTTCTTTAGTACAACAATAACTGTATTAATTTAGGGTGGGAATTAGGATATAGGGACATTTATTTAAAGATTGGGTAACATGCTATTTCATGCCTTCTGACTTCTTTACACTGTTATACATGATGGCTTCTCATGCTTAACATGTTCAACTTGTTAAAAATCAAGTTAGACGTAGTAATTATGTACTTGATACACTCCCCAGCACTCAAACTGGTTTTGTAAAGTTTTTTATATAAATCTGGATCCCTGTTTCGTAATCCCTGTTTTATTGGCCATTCTCCCAGAAAAGCATGCCCACACGTCATCCACCGAGCGTAAGAGCATGCCCACAAGCTAGCAAGAGAGAAAGAGCACACCAACGCGTCACGCCCATCAATGCCACTTCACTTGGCTGACGGAAGTTTAGCTGTTTTTGTTTTCTCACTGCATTTCGGTGAGGAATGTTGTATAAACGCTGGATATAACTGTGGATTTGGAGATTGTTTGAAACTGATAGATGGCGCGGTCCCAGCGCTAAAAGATACTGGACATTAACCGCACACAGTAAGTCAAACTAAGACTGTGTTTTATAGGCAATGTGCTTAAGTCCAGAAATTGAGAATGGCTTTATTTTTGGGCACTCGGTTGTATTAAAATACAATATGTGAAAGTTCAAAGACTAGAAGCGAAAGTGCCAACACTAGTCTGACTTTGAGTCCAAAGGAGATGTAATGACGTTTTCTGTATCCTAATAAGTACGTCAAGAATCGATTTTGAATCGAATCGTGACCCTAATAATCGTTTCTGAATCTATCGTGAGGGTCCAAACGATTCCCACCCCTACAGCTGTATCTCTCTTTTATAAATTTGATCAAACGAAATACTCTTCAAAGATACGAAGTATGCAATACCACTATATAGGTACTCAAGATTAATATATTACCCCATCTTCAAATAAAAATAATCAATGTATTTCTTGTTTGCTATTGTTTCTCAGGGTGAAAACAATAAATCGTTGATATCTAAGTGCCAAAAAAATTGTCGAAAAAAAATTGCAATAGCCTTTCAATTTCATTGAAAGTGTGACCATTTTGACAGGACACAGGCCTGGACACAGTGCACCCTAGTGGTCGACCGATTATCGAATTGGCCGATTATCGGCGTCGATATTAAGGATTTAGCCGATAATCGATATCGATCATTTTCAAAGCCGATTTGCCGATAAAGTCATTTAATTTTGAAATGTGCTTTTTGGCTCTGACGCAGCCAAGGATTTAGCGAGAGCAGTCGGAACACGTCACTCTAGGGGTTTGCCTAGAGTAATGCCCGCCCACTGCCCCTCTGATTTGTTGGGACTAAGTCACGAGTCCGGCCAATCAACACGGGGGCTGCGGAACAGAAAGTCTTTTTTCACTGTCACACCGAAAGCGCTGCTTCGGGTTCATGCTCTATGAGGTAAAGCAGCATTAGACGTTGAAATAAATCTCAATCCACTGCACTGAAGATGCAAAACACTTCAATATAATAAGTGCCTGAATTTCGGAGCAGCTTTGCGGGTTTCCTGCAGGTTCCGCGGGATTTACGCATTATTATCATGTAGATATAATTCACATCCTCAGTATAACAATGATTTGCTCTGCAAGCGAGCAGCACACTGCACACGTGTTTCTTGTAATTGATCGAGCTGGTGTTTTGCACGTCACTTAAAATGACGCCATTTCAAAAATACAAGACATTTTAAAGCATAAAGAACTTGAATCGTCGGTCTTCAGTCAGAGCGCTCTCATGCTCATGTTATAGCTTCATGAAAATATTGCGGTCTTTTGATCGATTAGCATAATGATTAATTGAAAAGTATTGTATGCAATGTTAAAGTCATCAGAACATATTTTTTTCCATAAATAAATATAATTTGTTACATTCAATTCATTTTTTCATTTGTTGCTTGTTGTTTTTTACTGTGTTGCTTGTGGTTTACAAAATGTTCACAGAATTCTGCTGGGTGCTCCCTTCTTTCTTTTATTAGTATTAATATAAGTGTTATGATTAAGATTTCTCAGTCAGAATTAAAAATATTTCAAATGTTTCAGAGCATGTGTTCTTAATTTCTATATAAATTTACGTTTTTACACCATATATATATCGGTTCAAAATATCGGTTATCGGTCTAATTTGCATGGAAATAATCGGTATCGGTATGAATTCTCACATTCATAAGCAATGTATCATTATTTGAATGACGTGCGCTCTGACACAAACAGCTACCTGGTATTTAATGCATAGGAGTGGATGTTTTTGAGCTAGTGCACACTTAAGACTTCTTGCCCTTGAACTTAAATAACCCCACTGATATAGCGCTTACAGACACACACGCACTCATCAGCACATGGAGACACTAATTGGATTTGTATTATGCACATGGACAGTTCATGGTCGCCTGGGTTTTTATTTTATAAGATCACCTCTCCAGCCGCCACACATACTGGATCTCTCAAAAGCACTAAAATTTGTTTTTTGATCATATTAATAGAACAACAAAACCCTTGGGCAATGACAAATCCCAACAATAATTACCACAGCAGTGACTTTCCACACACCTTTGGAAACATCTTGTGTGGAAATCCTAGGGATTTTTAAGTGTCTTTTATTAAATTAAAGCAATATTCCTTAAATGATCAATGTAAACATAATAGCAACATTGGTCCATGTAACACCAACAAGATGTGTAATTTTCAGACCATACAATGTAAAAGCAAAAATAAAAAAATTGAAACAAAACGTAATTTTTGTATGTTTTCTGGATAACCTTGTAATGGGATTATTGTCATTTCTCTCCTTAATTTTACTGAATTTAAATTTAAATGCATCACTATTACCCATGAGAGCGGCATAACAAATATGGTCACACTGGTATGTTGACGACCACAGTGAGTTGGCACAAATAACAAAGCCAAGGTAAATGAATTATATCATAGCAAAATGCCCTAGATTGTTTTGATTAATCTTAACACTGTGACATGTTTTAAAGAGGGATCTGGATCAATCGCAGTAATGACCGGCAGCCGTGGACAATTCATACGTGCGCTTATTACTATCATTATGGTATTAAGTCACTGAAAGAGTGTGCGTCATACCCCAGTGCTAACGGTACGACCCAAAGCGCAAAGAGAAAAACAAAAAATACAAAGCTTGAAAATCGCCTTGTTTTTATGTTTAAATATACATTTCTTAAATTAAGAAAGGGAGAAAAAAAATGACAATAATCCCATTACAAGGTTATACAGAAAATATAAAAAATTAACGTTTCATTTCCATTTTTTAATTTACATTATATGGTCTGAAAATTGAATTTTGAAGCGTTACACGGACCAACATTCTCTGATAATTTGAATTGGATGAACATTATGATACAGCACTGGACTTCACAGTCTCTAATTGCCATTCATATTTTTTTATGACTTCATTTTCATATGTGGAATGCCTCCCACCTCACAGTAAACAAATGAGCTCTTTCAGACAAGGCACTGCATATCTGGAAATGACTGCACTGTGTGTTCATATACTTTCCTCTGGGTGTGCGTCTCTGTCTGTACACAGAGTCAGAAAGGCTATGTACAACAGCTCTATGCACACAGCGTAAAAGGTAAATGCTCGGACATAAAGCTATTAATATAGAGCAGCGATGTTGAATGTGACCTTGAACAGTCATTCAAAAAAACCACATATTTCCATAGGGGACTCTAAAACATCCCATGCCTTTGAACCACGGTTAGTTTCATTATCTCAACAGATTTAATAAACATTCAACAGTAGACCCGAAAACCAAATACGCCTTTGACCTGTGACCTTGCACGGCATGCATGATTTGACTTATTTACGAAAAAATTATAATTCAAGGTCTAGTGTATGAAATGTAGCTGCATCCAGCGGTGAGGCTGCGAAGTTTTACCAAAGACTCACTTCACCCCTCCCTTTTGAAGCACTACGGTGGCTACAGATAGCAAAGATGTTGTCGCGATTTTGCTTCTTTGACGAAGCAGATTAGCATTTATGAAATGCGCTCTGTAGAGCAGTTTGTCTGTTAAGTGATACTGTAGAAACAACATGGCGAATTCCATGTAAGGAGAACTGCTTAATAAAATTCATAACGATTCATCATGTTAAGTCACCTTTAAAGACATATTTACACCTCTCAAGGCATATTTATGTGTATTATATTGCATTTCGGTCAATAGATCCTCCAAAAAATTACACACAGCAACTTGAAAAAAGAAGAAAAATTGTGTACATTTTAGCAAAGGCCGCTCTTTATACTTGTGAGAGTACGTTAATCTTAAAACCAATCCAATTAACTCCCCATAATATTTAATGTTTGGGGCAGAGGCAGACATCTCGAATCCAATACATACTGTACATCCGAGTCACAAAAGAAGAAGATAAGCCCCCTTTGTCATCGGCACCATCTGACAAAAATATTTTTTTCCTGCGATGTGATTTGTCTTTCTTCATAGAAACTAAAACAAATCAGTCAACATGAAATAAAACCTAACAAAGAACAGTGACAATACGAATCACAATCAGTCAATCTAGTCTATTCTTCAAAGCTTTTTATACACAGAGCGCACAGCTTGTACATATTTCTGCTGCTGACAAACAGAATACAGGCAAACTCTAAAAAGGACTGGGAGCCTTTTACAACAAAATCATTATTTTTTTTATATTTAACAGAATTTAGAAGAGAAAAGAAACACTTTTTTTAAATGTCATATCACATGACACAAGAAAAAATATAGTTACACTAAATATCAGCATGGCACTCCTCATTTGTTCTTCATTTGATATCGCTTAATTATTTACACACATTTGGAATATTTTACTCTCTCATCATTTGATAAAACTCTTTTTACAGGCAAACTTCATCTCTCTCACCCTCCCCGTCTCAATTTTTCTTTCAAATGGAGGGAATACACTGACATTAAAGCCCAAAGCAGTAAGTAAACAAATCATTATCCGGCACATGAATGCTTCATCGCGGCTCAAATTTACCCTGCTAAACACACTTTTTTCATAGTTTGGGATTTCTTAAACTACCACTGTGTGAAGTGTTATCAGAACATTTTGTCAACACCGATTCATTTCACAAAAATATGTCCTAACAAAAAATTCAGAATGTGAAGGCCATCTGATAGTGCAGCCACTAAGCCAGTCCCCAGCGAAGAGCCCACTTCATCTTCAGACACAAAGCAGTGTGATTAGAATTTGGTACTGAAAAGAGAGACAGAGAGAGTGCAGTGTGTGTCGTGAAGTGTTGCTTTTAGCGTCTCCCTGGGCAACTAAAGAAGAATCCTGCCAATTCTGAGAGAAGGTTGTGTCTGGGAGGTGCAGCACAAAGCACAATCCTTAAGGTATTATGCGGAATCAAAGTATGCCCAAAAAACATCCAGAAGGGAGCATTCAGCACAATGACAGCCACAGAGAGCGCTCGCACCTGGGGAGAATCCCTGTAGATACCCTGCCTGCCTGAGATACGGTGTGTAACGGGGAACCTTAGTGTGGATCTATTTAAACTGGCATAGCCGGTGCCAAGTACACACCAGGTGCAGGTATCAAACATGAAACTCTGTGGTATCATGGTTGAAAATGCCACAATAATTTTTGAGCATGTAATTTCATTTAGTGTCCTGGAACTGAAACAAACGGGGGAACTGTTTAACAGACAAGGTTGTATGGTGTAGTTTAAATAAATATATAAAAGGATTGGCAGAGGTACACTGCAAAAACATTCTGTATCCAGCTATTTCATTGAAAACATCTACGCATACTAAAAACCCAAAAAACTTAATTGAATATCGTGAAACATATTACAACTTTTTTTAATAGAGATATATCTTGAATTTAGCATTTTTTCTAAGCGCACTGGCTGGCTGTTAATAAAATAACACAAAATTTTGGTGCATTTATGTTTAAAAAAATGGCAGTAGTGTAGAAAAATGTAAAAAATATACTGCAAGCATTTGATAAATTATTTTGTCTTTTTACACCTCAAGAAAAGGCACAAAGGCAGTTTAGGATTCCAGGCACCAGTCAATGCTCTTTGTTCCTTTCTCTTATGTGAAAAATACATCCAATTGTTTCTGCCCCACATGCTCAGTTTAAGAAGCAACATAGAAACAGCTTAAGCTAAAAGGAAACAACTTTCCTTACCGCCACAGAATAAGAACAACCGAAGTTCAGTATGACCTTTGTAATGCAAGTACGACATCACAGGACTACAACACGGAGTCTCTGGATTTATTTCACAAGAGCCCGGAATTCAGTCCAGGTTTATGCGATTGCTACTTCATGACATCTGCTCAAAGCTTGAGTTCAATTTTTATTTCATCCGTTTTAAATTGTTATCAGGGAAAGTAAAGTCCTAGCTTTAAGCCTGCAGACCCTCCAATTTACCACATTAATCAACTAACCAGGATAATCCCAGCACTTCCAATTAAAACTATGACCAATACACAAGGATAATTACATTTTATGGGAGCTTCGCCTATGCTGTGTAGCCTACATCTCAAGTAATAAGTTACACAACTTGCCGATTACATTTTATATGTGTCTTTAATTAGCACATCCTGAAAAATCAATAGTGACAATGTCAACCTGTAGACCCTCCCTAGTGACTTCCAAATGCTATTCACAACGTCTAAATCAAATAATTTGTTAGATCTGTCAAACCACAAGAAGCCCCATAAAATGACCAAACGTTGACTATTGTATGTCCATCACTTTTAGTCACTCCAGTCCACTGTGAAAAACAGTGATGTTAGACTTGAGACAAATACATTCTTAAGTTACAATACGGTAATATTTTATCCACTTTGTTCCACTGAAGCCAAAACTCGTGACAGGATGAGACAGTTGCCTGCAGTCTTTCAAATTAAACAGACGCGGATACGCGCGTGTTCAAAATGGTGAGCTGAGAGGCGCGTGCGATCATCATTGATCAATAAAACGCGCAAATACCAGTATATCCAACTGCAGTCTAGATCATAAAAATCATACAATTTTGTGCGACAAGCCACCTTTTCAATAAAGACTGGCTCTACTCACGGCAGTTCTCCTCGTCGCTGTTGTCCGAGCAATCGTCGTCATCATCACATCTCCATGGAGTGGGTATACACCTGCCGTTACTGCACTGAAACTGGCCGCTTTCACACTCTGGTTCTGTCCCTGTCGGTTAAAAAGTTAAAGTGTAAATGCATGGTCCCGGAAGCCTCTTCAACGTTTAAGTTGCATCATGTTCTTAAGTGATGTGAATGAAGCAGCTGTCAGCGCACTTAAAGTCATTGTAGTTAACCACGTGTGAAATGACAGTTTGCAATAAAGATTTTATCATAACGTAACTAGAAATGAAACCTTAGCTCACGGTAAATGACTCATTAGCGATGAGAAGCTATTAATTAACTATTTTGCTTTTGAATTACGCTGTGAGAACATTCAATGGGGTTTAAGCTGCCTAGCTCTTCCAAAGTATGGACACTTGATAGCAACTTACATATATATTAACATCTTTACTGGTTGAACACAACAGGACTAGGGGAAACACACACCAGATGCGATATAGTTTACTTTTACGGTCAAGATATTTATGCTTTTGAATGTAATACTCCTCATATAATGTCTCGTCATCGGAAGGGAATTCGCGGGTCCCCGCCGGTGTTTCTCGAGCATCATTTACATTTACACAAACGCACTGACAACGTGGAACATTGACGCTTACCGTTGGCCAGCAGAAACCCCACGAGCATCACAAGTAAAAGCAGCAGTTTCCTAACACCCGTCCACATCTTCGCAAATCAATGTGTTGTGCTCATACGAAATACAAAAAGGCCGTGGTGTAGAGTATCTGCCCTCCTCTCTCGTGCAGCCTGTGCTCTACCTCCGCGCGAGCTTCTCTCTGCTTTCGATACCAGTTTGAATTGATGACGACATCGCTGGTGGGCGTAGACATGTCCTGACATCGGCATGTGGGTGGGGCGTGTTTTATAATCAAAGGATTAGGAAAAGGAACACGCCATCAGTCAGAACGGCTGGAGAAATTATTTCACAAAGATGTTGATTATAAACAGAAAATCAGGTCGATTTTTTTAAATAAATATAAGATAGTCGATAAAATGGATTTAAATACGTAAGCTAAAAATATTTAAATATAGTTTAAATTTGAGTTTTTTTTTATTTCAATTGTGTTACACACCACACAATACAAGACGAAACAAGACTTCACAGGACTAGGTAAAAGTAAAAATGTGATCAATAAATAAACCATGAGATGAAAACAAAGAGATAATAATGCAGCTCAGTTTCAACGTTTGAGTGGTATATTTTCCAGAAAGGGTTGCTTGTTAACTTTTTATACACTTCAAGGTAACTGTAACAGTAAAAATACAATAACTAAAATACTATGTTGTCTAAACCATCGTTGCTGTATTTTTACTATAAGGCTCTGATAGCCACAGATGCATTAACATACATACTGCAGTTGAAGCAAGCACTGGGTTGAAGGTGTAGTTTCTGGATTCGAGAAAGTAACTGCAGGGATTGGCACATTGAACAGGAAACTGTAGGTCTTGCAGCTATGATAAATTGTTCCCTCTTCTTAAGACTGAAAAAAAGGAGAATCAAAGACCCAGATAGATGGAGAGAGAGAAAGAAGGTGAATGTATTCCTCCGCTGAGAAGGCATCACCATCAGTCCGTGGTTCAACTTCCACACATGCAGTGGATCAGCTCTGTAAAGTGTTATTGTGTATTTTCTGAGAGATTGCTCGTACTGTTCATCTTGCACCTGTTTCTGCTAAATGAAGCACCAGTTTAAAGATCCGTGGCTCATTTTCTGCTACACAAATAATCATCAATAAGATTTTCTAACCCATAAACAGTAATTGATATATTTAAGAATGAACAAAATGCCTGTAATCTTATTTTTCTTATCGTAATGCCTTATCATATTTTTCTAATTACAGAAATAACTTTACAGTCAACACAATTTACTTTTATTAAATTAATTCTTTGACGCCATTAGATTTCTGTTGACATCTGCCTGGTCTGTGAAAAAAGGGAACCAGGAGTCTCAGTCAAAAACCACCTACAGGCATTTTTGAAAAGATGAATCCAAAAATGTGCATAGCGTCATGTAAAACCAAGAGGTCAGCTGATGAGTTTTTTTCTCTCTCATTCTGTGGCAGAACCAGCCTTAACTGCCAGAACTGCTGGCTGCCAAGCTGGTGACCCAAAAAACGAGACATGTTTAGTCAATATCTGGCCAGCCGCCCACCAGCTATTGAGGTGAGAAATTGGATCAGTGCATCAAGAGATATGACACTGGAGGGCTACCACACAGCAGTCACTTATATGAGAAACAACCGGAAATAACCCAAACTGAGATCCTAGGCTGAATATATAGTACATTTTTGCCAACACAGGTCAACCCTAAGAGAAACCCATAATTTAAGGAAGAATATGGTTGTTGAAGCATTGTGCTTAGCTTGTCTGTTATTATGTGTTTTTGTGGTTAGATTCCAGTCAGTGATGTTTGAAATTGTCCAGTGATTACAGGGTAATGAGGTGTTTTACACCAATCACCTCAGCTGGCAAGAGGATGTTAAATGAAGACCTTAGATAGCCTATAGTATATGCATGAATTAATTAACACTGTATAATCCGTCAGGAATAGGAGAAGGTAGAACCCAGGCGCAGACAACAAAGCTCAACATACATTTATATCAAAAACTCATGATGAGGCAAACACAATAACAGAAAATATTCAAAACATTAAACAAACTTCCCATGAGGGGGCAAAACAGGAAAAAGTGAGTAGGGTGAGTAGGTCCAGGGGACCAGGGCGAGGCAGGAGGGCCCAGTTGAGGTGGAAACGGTCCGACCGGGGGATCAAACTGGTGCAGAGCTGGATTCCAGGGCAGATGAGAGGCAGGAGAGGTGGGACTGCGCAGAACTGAGGGCAAGTGCCAGGGGGAGCAGGACAATGGAACAGACAGTACTGTATGTTAAAACAACATTCATTTCATACTTTTATTTTATGTTAGATAATAGTTTACCAATTATATATAATATCATACATATTCTCACAGCAAAGAGTTGTTTGTTGTTTGTTTGTCTTAGCAGTGCTGCTAGCTAGCTTCTGCCACACAAAATGGTCATACAAATGATAATAAAATATAAAAAGTCATATGACCTAAGAAAAAAATCACGACCTAATCTAAATATAACAGTTGTCTATTACACAGTCTTTATGATTTATGAATCCTCCTTTACTTTTTCTATCCATGTCCAAGTGATGAATTGATTTGGAAAGGGAAGACTCTCAGAGGTGGGTAAATGCAACTACAATTTCTGCATTACAAACCACAACCTTAATATTAGCATTTTGATGTGGGGGCTGCTATGTCTTCGTTGGTGTTTGTTCTTTTAATACTAATAATATTCCTTACTTTCCACACCAAATAAAAAGGGATTTAAAGGTTCCTTGTTTTTTTGCTGATGACAAACCACAAAGGATTTTTAGTTTCACCAGCTGTAGGCTCATTGACTTAAATATAAGTGGCATGCATAGACTGTTTAAGGACAGTTTTACAGAAAAAGAAAATTTTGATTTCCTTTAGATTTCAAACTGATAGGTTAAAAATAAAAGATAAAATAATTAAATTAAGTCATGTCTTTAAAAAAGAAGAGCTCCATATGCTGTTGGTATTTTACAATATGTACAGTATATAGTTGGCTACATTACATAGCATTTATAATGAATCATTTGTGTGTCATAACTTTGCATGCTCTTTAACATTGCACAGTTTACAACCTGCCAGGAGCTGAACGTAAAATGAATCAGTTTCACAATACATCTCAGCATTGCAGTGAAATTGTTTGTCTCAGGTGCTCCCAATTTAATCCACGTATTCTTCTTCTGTATTTTCAGTTTGATTTGCGTACAAGTACGTATATATGTGACAAATAATGTACTGTGCTTTTTTCCTAGAGTCTGACACAGCAACAAAGTGACATTCCTTTTTAAATAAATTTATTTATACACACTTTTTGTCACACATATACTTATACTTACACTGTTATACATGATCATGCTGTCTGTTTCTACAGTATTGGCCTATTATCATACTGGTGCATAATAATAATAATCAGCTCATCTAAATGCAAATCATAAGGTGCATTTAGATGGAGTCTGAAGCATATGGGATCTAATTTCCCTTTGTACTTGTGACTGCTCATGGTTTAACTGTTTAGGAGGTATGCCATAATGTTTTCAGCTTTGGAAAAAAAAGCAACAGAATAACTCAAACTGTGCAATAACTGAATTTGTGAATGAAATATTTACATATATTGAACTAGTGAGGTAAATTCTGTTGTATTTTATATCTTTGATAAAACAGAACAGTTTAATAGGAGAAATTTACAATGTACAGTATACTTCTGTATGAGATATATTGCAACAGTCTACTCTCAGTCTCGAGAGTTGTTGGTAATGGTTAAGTTTTTGTTTAGCAGGAGACCAATTATATATATGTAAAATTATATAATATGTTTTTTAATAAACCAAGCAAAGGTGCAGCTGAACATGACAGCCAGTGATTTCCTCCTGGAAATTATTGTGAATTGCTTGCCTGTCACTTGTCAATGCATCAATATGTTTCAATATTGCTGAATACTTGGCTCACAATGACCACTCTCAGTTTGAACTGGCATGATGTCTCTGTGAAAAGAACAACGTCACACTAAACTTACCTCTGAACTGAGACAGAATTTGGTCTAGAAGAGAAATGGAGGTTGGAGATGAATGTATGTGGTGAGGTGTAACACATTATTGACATCACATTGTGTGCTGAGGGTCACAAGCTGAAATGCTGCATGATTCAACAGCCTTGTGAATTGGGACAAAATGCGTGCATGTGATTTCGGAAAGAACTTATTTATGTGAATTGCAGTTTAGAATGAGTATTTTTACAGTTTCTGGAGGAAAGGTCAGTGATGTTTGCCTGCCACAATGGAAAGGCAATAGAGCATGGTTGCTATGGTGGTTTTTATTCTGTAGATATTTAGTTGCTATGGTTTACTGGGTGGTTGCTAGGTGGCCCAATGATAATATAGGCCACCTCTTAGTCGGTTCTGGTCGGGTACTCAGACAAGTTTATGCTACTTTATGTTTAGTTTGTAGGTATATACCTGTTTAAGTCTTCAAAAAATAATATAATTTATGATTTAGGTATCGTTAAACTCGATTTAAACAATGTGGTATGGGTTGCTTTTTATCAGTTCAACACTTTGAGTTTAAGGGTTTATTCAAATCACTTACCCTAAGCAATATGAATAATGATACTTTAAACAATCGATCAATCTTGGACCCCCAGTTTGAGAACAAGTAGGTACTTTGATATATACCATGGTACTTTTGGACGCCCTTTTGAATGCGTACAACATTATAATCCAAAGCGTGGAAGCAAGGAACTATTTGCTGGTACTTTTCTTTTCTACAAAGCTGGTGAAATATAATTTGCAAACTGTATTTATTGGATTTGCAATGTGCATATACTATTAGATTTTTTTTCATCACATTTAACCAAGTTGCTTCATAGGCTACTTATAGTTGCCGGCTAGTCAATATTTTACTGAATTCGGTGTGGGTGGCCCTAGACCAAGACTGCGATGAATACTTTTTCACTGTTTTTTTTTGTATCCATGCTGGGAGCGATTGCTCTGCTTCACCTTTCTTTGACAGTCATATATGGTGTAACATATCAGTAATCAATAGTAAGCTAAGCTCTCCTGCTGTGAAAACATGGCAAGTTTCAGTGCCCAGACACAGCTGGCACCATTGATTTACAAAGCATGTGTCATGCTGAGGAAGACCCAGAGAAATAGCACTTTTTTAGTATCATCTTTTTTGGATTGATTGTATTGGTTATTAGAACCTAGTGGGGGAACCAAGGCTATATAAACATATTTATTTGGGTTTGTATATTTATGAAAGTCAATTTCTATGTAGACTCGTGCTTTAAAGTCTAGAAAAAAATATCTAACAGAGCACATGTTGTTAGGTATCATATTGTATCACACTATATGGGGTAAGTTGTCACAAGGACTCTTTTTCATGAAACATCCAAAAATTTTAACATTGAAACAGCTTTTGTTTTGGCCAACATATTTCATCATGAAAAAAATACATTTAGCCTACTTATCCTAACATAACTTTTATGAAAAATCCCTGCCCTGTAAACATAATTTATGTACATATAGGTTATTATAACACAGGTTAAAATGGAGGTTTATCAGCTGATCTTTACGTTACTCGTACAAGTTTTTACTGTTCATTCACAATAAAGCAAAAATAAGATGCTATAGTTTAGAAAGCAAAATTTATAGATTTAATAAGCGCTGAATATACTGACACAGAAAACATAAATGTTACAGTCTTAAAGCGTTTGCAGCGCTTATTACAACTTCAGCATGAAAACAAGCTCCACACTCCCTTGCAAGGTTCACAGCAAGTTCCTGCCTCACCATGAGATTTTGTTTGCTTTGCATTTTCTTCATGATTTATTCTTCTAGTCCTCGAGGAAATATCCCAGGGAGCCTCGGTGCTGTCTCTCTTTATCGCAAAGTAGCTGATTACCTTTCTGTCACAGCAGACAACCATCAGACTTATCTACAAATAAATGCCACATCATAGCTGAATGATTTATTTTACTACTCAAGCTCCACTGAGCACACACGCAACGTTGAATACATATAGAAACACTCATAACATGTATGTACTGTATATTGTCACTGTATAAGAATTCAATGGATTGGGTTTTGGGTGTTAAAGTACATTTGAGATAAAACTTCATTGTCCTGTAAAAGAAACTGCTTTCAAGTCAAAATGTTCTGCCATTTGAAAAAATAGACCATATAAAAACAAATCAGCAGACATTCTTCCAGTCAGGAAGTCAGGAACTATAAATGAAGCTGGATTTATTATTTTTAAACACCTGCATCAGAGGAAATACAGATGTGAATCATTGTGGAGTAATCTGGCCAACACATAACTATTTAATAAGAGGATAAAAGTAGCAAAGTGCTTTCTAATGAAATGTAAAAATGAAACTATTTTGGATGAAAAATAAATAAAACCATTTACAACATAATCCTTAAGCGAACTAGATACGAAAGCTACTGTATGAATACCTGAGTATCCTTCCACTCACCCAAAAGTTACCAAAAACTACTTTACAACGGATTGTGCAAATCAGACAGCATCAAATCTTAGATCAGAGGCATGGTAAGCCTTTCAAGGATGAAAATTATTTTGCGTCCCTACATTTAAAGCTGATGAAATAATACCAAACAGAGTGAATACTGGATGACTTGACTGGAGCGTGACCGGAATCAGATCGTTTTTCTCTGTTTTTTCATTTCTTGCTTGATAAATCAATACGTGATCATATACAGTTTAGTAGATTAGATATCAGGTGAGATCACAAAAGGATTTCCTGACCTATTTCTACAATAAATTAATAAATGTTCATTAATTTGTCAGTGACATTAAATCTTTGCATTGTCCACACACCTAAATTGTAAATCTGATTATAAATCACATAAAGCCGATTTCCAACCTCTCTCTCTTTCATGAGAAACAGCAAGCTCAATGGTGGGTTTGATCTAACAGCAGGTTAAAGCATTAGGCTCTATGGTCACAGAATGTATAGAAGCTTCTTAATCATCTCAGCGTATAATACCATCACATTGTACTCTACGGGCAACAAATAAGCTTTTGTCTTTGGATTTTCGTGGTTCAGATTTGAAATGCAATTATGGCTCAGTGTAATGACGGGATATGCAGGAGAGACTAGGTTGCAGACTTTAGTGGGAAAACAGGCCAATACTGGAATGATAGCAGAGCACCTGAGATACGCTGAGAGGAACACAGTAGACCTGCAGGGATGAAATAATAGTCTACCATGAATTATCAACAGAAATCCCAGCAAGGAGCAGGACATGGGGTGGAAATGAAGAGGATATATTGGCAGGGTGGAATTGTTTTTAAAAGGTTTTCGTAAGTGTGTGTGTGAGAGTCTGGGTAGGGGACAGTTACACAGACATATTTCTTTGAGTCTAGTCTCTAGCAGACATTACACTTCCACATTCAGCTCAAATCTAAGCTAGCAAAAGAAAATACCAGCCGGCTGATCACTGGATAAACCACCCACATGTGGATTTACCGTCCAGTCCATAATCCAAACCTATAATTTACTCAAAACCTCCGGCTTACAATTGGCTGGCAAATAAAATCCTTTGAGATCAAAATTTTAAACATAATCTAAATCTGCCTATACTGTACACGAGAATATTTGGTCTATATTTAGTCTGCTTTCAGTCATTTTATTGGGTTTAATCTTTTGTTCTATATTAATTCATTCTAAATAAAGATTTCACAGGTCTGTTACTAGTACAAAAAAGTCACCAACAAAAACAACAAAAGATGGTTTCAGCAGCAGCAACATAAACAAACACATTTTAACATTTGAGCTTCAAAAAGCATACAGTAGAAAGCAAATTGGTAATATGGGTAATGGGAGAACAAATAATTAATTAGTAATAATCATTTCGAAATTTAACTATGGGGACAAGTCATTTAATAAAATTGTATGCAAGAAAACATCTAATGTGCACTAACGGCTCAAATGAGCTCTTATTAACTGTAATATAAGTCATTGCAAATTTGCTTTGTAACATTTAATGCACAACAGAAGAAATGAGAATTGGAGTTTTTAGTTACAGGTCAGGTTTCAGGAATGGGCATACAGGTATCACATGTCTATCTCCATTATTCTTATTTGACCTTTAAAGGCAGATGCTTGTGTTTAACTTTTATTGCATATTTCAATATCATGGGATATTATCTTTCACTTTATTTGTAAAAATAACATCTCAATATTTAAGACATCCTATGGAGGGAAGGACATTACCAAGAAATCTCTCTAGGGGTACTTTGATAAAACCAACAGGCTGTAGTTGGAAAATAAAGTGATACTTTTATATACTTTCAAATCTGACTGATATGGAAAATATATCAGGATAAGGCAAATAATCTCCAACTGTGCAATAAAACGTAGCTTTTGTATGTCCTCATTCACACGGTATTCTCTTCTTTTCCTACGATTTCTCAGAACTAGATGTTGTTGGCAAAAATGACATGAAAACTCAGAGATGGGAAAAAAAGAAAGGAATTACAGGAGGATTATATCTACCTGCAGGGCTGAACAAAGTAAGGCTTCTGGGTAAATTTAAGTAGATTCCATCAAGCAAACATAAACAGGCTGCTGGTGTGTGGATAGAATCGTCTTCCCAGGGGATGAGAGAACACAGTACACATACAAAGCAGATTAAAACAGGGTCTACGGGAGGTAAGGAAAGGTAAAATAAAGTAAAAATGGCTCCGAGATTGCATTAATAGATGCCGGGTAGGATTATTTTATGTAATTTCTGCTGTAAATGAAAATGTTAATGGTTCAAGTAAAAACTGATAAATATGTTTATCTGTTATAGAGGCATGTTTAATAAGATGCCAACCATATATTGTTCCCAAATTGGAATTTTTCCTTAAAAATCCTATGAAATACACCATTTAAAAACTGTAATTTTACTCAATTTTATTTTAATTTTGTGTATTTTCATGTCAAATTGCGAAAAAGACTGCAAATTTACAAGAAGAAGAGGTAATATATTTTTTTGTCAGGATTTTTTACAGTGCCTCATTTGCCACCTTCTGTATTTTGTGTTAAACCGACCCTAGTTGTCCCACCGCTCTTTAAAAGATGCTCTCTACTTAAAATCGTAAATCCAACTAACAAGTACCATCATGCCATCTACTATTTGGATTTTGGAAGGCTCCGTATGATTGACCCAACACAACATTCTTCCAAATTGGCACATTGTTTGATTCACCGTGATGTGTCAGAGAGCTTGTTGACATTGTGTGCACACTCGATGGTCGCTCTACATACCTTTGCTATGTCTAAACATAAACAGCTGTCTACTGTTGAAAAACTGGTACAGCTGTATACACCTCGGGCTTGACCAAAATGATTGCACATTTGTCGTGTTAAGGCAAATATCTGAGTAAAAAATTTGCGGTCCATTGCTGGTGTTTTTGCATCAGAGGTAAGGCTGAGAACCCGAAGACTTTGTTTATCTCTCACATCCTCTTTAGATGCATGCCCAATCCTTCATGCATATGGTAAACGCACACACTCTGCCAAGAGTCAGAGAGGCAGACATGAAGGGAGAGAGGGGAGTTAACCAGGAATAAGAGGTTTTATACATTCAGAGATCACACATCAGTTCTCACTCAGGTGTCGCGATGCATTGTTCAGATTGAGCCGTGGGCTGCACATACACAATGAACCCTCAAATTCAGAGAGACATTACAAGAAGAGAGACTCAGGTGGTCTTAAAACCATGACACATGCCCATACATAGAGAGAAGCACCAATCTGTGGCAAGACGCGCTGGCATTCATTCCACTTACTGGGCACAGAGGGGAATAATCCAATTGGAATGGGACGATGCTGTCATGGTGACCAAGATCTAGACTGAAGGAGCTCTTCAATCTGAATATCTCCCACAGGACAGGCCATACAACACTTGTTGAAGTGTGAGCATCGAATTTGCTTTTACTTTTGTGAAACAATGGCAATTTTGTTCTGTTTGGCCAAACTTTGTCAAACAAATTAAATGCTTTATGGAATAAGAAATTCTATAATTTTAGGGGTGGTAATGCTTTTCGACAAATGAATCAATTGTTACTTTAGTAGCCCATTTTCAGTAGAGACAGGCCAAAAAGTAAACGTGAAAGCATTTGTCCCGCCTCACAGTTAAGTAACAGATCACTTATTTGTTTAGTCTGTAACTCGCAAAAACAATACCGTAGCTAGCCTAGAAATGAACATTTACTTTTTACTATACTATCCAACATAATATTTTCTTCAGTAAAGTGTATTATTATTGTTATTTATCTTTTATTAATAATATATGTAAAGCTGCTTCGCAACAACGAAGATTGAAAAAAGTGCTATTCTGTATACATAAAATTGAATTGAAAAATGAAATTTTATTAATCATATTTTTTCCTGAAAGTTAATCCTGCATCTGTGAAATAAAAAAATCTAAATTTACTGAATGTCAAGACTTGAATTGGTGTAATATAACTTGTATTGCATTGCTGTAAGATATTGCAATCTTTGAAATTCCTTGGCAAGAGAAAAGAGGAGGGCAAATGACAGGGGAATCAAAAGTTTTATTTAAAAACACATGTTCAGATATTTCAGGCCTGAGTAAACCAAACTCAAAAGGATTGTTTTACGTACAGTATAGTGAGTGTAAAAAGAGTCAACGCAACAGATCTAAAGGTGTTGTTTGAACTTTGTAGTAAAAATACAGTCTGAACAAAGAGGACACTTTATCAAGAGCAAAAAGTAAATGTTAGAAAACACAAGTAAAGTATTTGCAGAAAAACATCCAAAGAGCTCAAGATAATCTACCTTCTTGTATTTCCACAAGAATTCCTCAATTCCTTTTGAGAGAAGAACAACCAATGTTATTAAACTGCTTTAGTAAATTGCTTTTCTACAGTATAAAGATTTATAGTCGACTTGCATGACTGAATGTCCTCAAGGACATCAAAATGAGTTTGGCCACACATACAAGTTAGTCCGCTCAAGAACAACATTTCAAACCTGTTGTCAAAAGCAGATATCATTATAATGAAGTCAACAGAAATTTCACAGCCACTTTTAAAACATATAAACAAAAGCTGACAATGGTAAAAAAGTAAAAATTCTTTACATTTGGGCACATTGGACAATTCCCTTCACATTGAAACACAGAGTACTGAATGTAACATGCTGGGATTGTTCTGGCCGTACTATCTTACCATCTCCCATCTATAATCATTCATTTGTGTGTGTGAGGTCATGTTGAGGCCTCTGAATGGAAACAGACTCTTAAACAGGTGAGTGCTTCCGGACCTCAGGGGCCAATGGTCTGGGGCACCTCTGAAGGCTTTTTAACCAGCATTATGTAATGAATGAGTTTCTTTCTATAACATTAAGAAGGCAAGACACTTTAATATTAACACCATAACTACACTGGAAGCTATGAAGCTGCATACCATTATCCCCACTGCACATTCAGCTATAATTTCAATGCTACTATAGATGTCATCAGTTGAAAAATACAAATATTATTCAACATCCCCTGGTTTGAAATCTGTGTATTATAGAATTACAGTACAATAATGTTAAAGCTGCAATCCATAACTGTTTTGTTAATACTAAACAAAAATCATAAAAGCATTGTTCAAATCTGTCTATTCAACAGATTTGTGATAATAACAATTATGGTAACACTTGTTTTAATGCTGTTGTTTAAATATAATGATAGAAAGTTTTTATACAGGATTATACAAGAAGGACGTCAATCAGTATCTATAAATGTAAATCACAATATGCTGCAACGTTTCCTTAATAATTACTTAAGTAAATACTAAATTACTTTCTCCACTTATGTCTGGTGAACACACGATGAAAACGTTGCCACATTTCTATCACAGCAGTTTTGACAGCTATGTAAAGTTTCTCAAAAGTGTTGACCAAAAGAGCCGTCAAAGGCTCGGGCGTCAGATATGATCCATATTCCTTCGGGAGCCACTCAATGTCAGTCCTTTGACAAGTCTGCCCCATCCGTATGGCTATAAAGTACATTTGTATGGGGGAATTCTGAACAGGGGATGAGGGAGGGGGCGGATTCTTTGTACGTTTGACCAGTGAAAGCACAATCAAGAGGTGCAACTCAACAGAAAAGAGCGAGAGAAAAAGGAGAGATGATGGGGTGGGCTGACAGTAATGGATGTGTGGAGAGGCCCCTCGAGGTTCGCCGTTTTACCACTGGAGAGATACCATCAATAACTCATCTGATACACGGTGCTGGGATACAGTGAACGGTCCTCTTTCCCTTGGATCAGAGAGCGCTTTTCAACCATCGCACAGAACTTTTCTAAGCACAGTCTGAAACGGTTACAGTTATGTTTCCATGTTAGACTGGTTCGACACGACACGATTACAAACTGTTCTCGGATCAGAATTTTTGGCACGGATGTCTAATCGTGCTGAATCGTGCTAATAAATGAGCGCAGAGGCGTTATAGCTCAATCTCTTGTGTAACCAAGGCAGCGCTTTGTGTTTACATTAAAAAAATTCCATTGAAGTGGAATGATTAAACAACGAGAACGATTTGCCGCGATGGTGGAAAATCGCTCAAAGATTCTGCATTGAGTATCCAGCACTGTGGACATGTAAGATACAAGGCAAGCCCAAATTTCCTATCTGATTCTAAATCAAATGAGATGCTTAGAGAAAGAAAATATTACTGAGAAAAACATGCATTGTCCATGTTATTTCGCCGACTGATTTTCTAAAGGAATCTTGCAAATAATTTTATGCAAATCATTGTGTATATGCAATTTGCATACTGCTTACTCCAACTTCCAGGCCAGTTCTGAGTGCTAGGTTGTTGAGGATGCAGCAATTTGAGACAGCATCACTTCCTCCATGCAATCCAAGCTCCTGGAAAATCTGATGTGTTTTAGCTCTTCTCCATCCTTTGATAATTTACTTCTACCACAATCAACATAAACATGCCGTAATCTTCATAGGGTCTGCTGCACTTTGTGAATTAGTTATTAAAAGGCATTTAAATGACCAAAATCATAGTCTTATGTTTGTCATGGGTTACCTTATAAAACTGAGCACCCCTAAACAAAGGCAGCATTGAACATCAAGGGCTGTACAGACTAATAACTTCATCAAAATAAATTTGTACTGAGATGGCTTTGACACACAGTTGACACACATCTAATCTTGTCAAACTGTGCCAGATGAACTCAAAAACAGTTATTTAAAGGAAAGAGACAGTTCATAGATTAGAGGATGTCAAAGTAGAGAAAAATAAAAGTTACCGGTCAGAGTTTTAATATCACTGTTTTTTTTACATCAAAGAGTAGGACCAAAGAAACAGCTGTCACTGGTGTGATGGAATTCTTTTATCTTATTTTAAAAAATTTGTCATAAAAAAATTCTCTGTCAAAATTAATGTTTAATCTTTAGCTTTGACTGAACACTGCTTTTGTTCAACAAATAACATAATCTTCTAAACAATTCATGTCTATTTTAATTCTTCTTAATTCATAGAATCTCATTCGTACAATTATTTCAATAAGGTTTAGGGGTGGGGCTTGATATGTTTGCTAACAAGAACTTCAGTTAAAATTATGGACAATATTCATGTATGAAAATATGTACGGTAAATGTGTTACACAAAAACCCTGTATGTAATAGTAAAATAGTTTTTACATATAATATATGGTCCAGAGAGAGACTGGCTGGGAACTCATAAAACAATGTTGAGAAATTGTTCAGAACGAAGACCGTATAAAGTGACCTGTGTCATTTTTTATTTCTGTTTGAGACGCACTGTGAGCGTCCCTTTATTTTGAAGATTAAGTCTACGAGTTTCTGCCAAGCTGACCCTGTTTCCTTGCTTCGCTACATTGATCCTCATTACAGTGGTGCCAAAACCTGGAAAGGAAGGAGAACGCCTCTGCCATCATGCAGTCTCACTCAGGATCGATCACTCGCGGGACTTCCCCAGGAACACCACCAGGTACCATTGCGAGATGTTCTGTGATGCTCCGTGGATGGTCCGTGAGGTCTGCGACTCGGGAGCGCCATCGGTTCAGACCAGTGCCGCTGCATAAGATGGGGGCTTAAGACAACAGGGAAGCATTCATTGATCTGTTCGAGGAGTCGCAGGGACCCGGATCATTTTGTCGATCGCTGCCCAGTGATGGAGGTGGGGACATTGATCTTGGTACCAGACACCCCACAGGCTGCCCCTGAATAATCTTTGCCTCTACCCAATACCAGTACGTATCAGGCTTTGGTGGATTTAGGATGCTACCAAACCTCAATCCATCAAAGCTTGATTCAATTGGGGCATTGGATACAAGATGCATGGTTAAGGTAAGGTGCGTGCACAGAGATGTGGTGAACTATCTCTTATTGCCGATGACCATACAATTTTTGGGACGAAAGCATAGCATCAAGGTGGCCGTTAACCCGCACCTCAGACATCCGCTTATTTTGGGAACGAATTGGCTGGATATTAGTGTTTTATTAGGGCATTTATGTGCGGGTGTCTCTTTAAGGAACAGAGAGCATGGAAGGGAGGGCGGCTACCTGAGGCTGAGCCGGGTCCAGTGAGTACTGTGTCAGGGGAACGGACCGCAGTTGAGAGGACTAACCTCACACAGCGCAATGATTTTTCCCTGGAACAGTCTCAGGACAAACACTCAAAATTGCTTTTGAACAGGTCCGGAACCTCGACGGGCAGCTTCTCCGACCTACGCAACCGCTATCCTATCCCTATTTCGCTATTTTAAAAGACAGGTTGTATCGAATCAAAACAAGATACAACCCAATTAGGCATTCCAAAGATCCATATGAAAATGCTTTTCCAGGTGACTCATTGTACTCCGACGGCCTGGCATTTAGGGCAAGCAGCAACACTGAATCATCTGACGACCCGATTTTTTTCGCCGTGCATTCACGGCAACATGCACAGGTGGTGCACATCTTGTCCTGAATGTCAGTTGGTAAACCCATCGGTCACCCCGTACCCTCTCCCTCTTATGCAGGTCCCTTTCGAGAGAATTGGTATGGACCAGATCAGGCCGTTAGAACAATCTGCACGGGGACATCGCTTTGCATTAGTCATAGAAGATTATGCAACGCGATATCCAGAGGCCGTGGCAGTCCGCAGCATTTTTCTGCGAAAAGTTAATATTTTTATATTTAGTTTTAGTTAATGTTGTTTTTGTTTAATGGGAATCCCCTAGGATTTTCTCACGGATCAAGGCACAACGTTTATGTCACGGACCCTTCGCAAATTTTACGGACTATTGGGCATTACATCGATCCGTCTATCACCCACAAACAGACCGTTTGGTTGAACGATTTATCTGCACGTTAAAAACCATGATCCGGAAGTTTGTTCACGAAATGACAAAAATTAGGATAAATGGCTGGAGCCCCTGTTATTGCCATGCCCGAGGTCCCCCAAGCCTCTACAGGGTTTTCCCCCTTCGAGCTTCTCTACGGACGTCAGCCCTTTGGGGTGTTTTGGTCGTTCTAAGGTAAACGTGGCGATGGTAGATATGGGAGTAATAGACGAATCCAACAATGATTGGGCGAGGCCCATAGTTTTGATATCTAAAATGGATAGCTCTGTTCGATGATCGCAACGCCGTGTCGAAGTTTGATCAGCTCGACTCGATTTTATTCTAAAAAAAGGATTTTGGCAGATCCCCTTATCGCCTATATCCAAAGAAAAAACTGCCTTCACAACGCTGTTTGGATTACACCAATTTGTCACCTTTTCTTCCTCCCGTTACTTTTCAGGGCTTCATGGACCAGACACTCTGACTGACACTCATATGCTGCTGCCTACTTGGATGATATAATCATCTATAGTAATGACTGGCTTGGGTCACTTGGGTCACGGTTAGGTGCGTCCCCAAATTGATAAGACTGTGGCAGTTGCGACCTCTCTGAGGCCCATGACCACAAAGTAGGTGTGGCAGTTCCTAGGGCTGGCCAGATACTATAGAAGGTTTGTGCTTAATTATTCGAACCTCACCAGCCCACTAACTGATCTCACTAAAAAAGGAAGCACCAGATCCGGTCCAGTGGAAGGAGCTATGCCAGCAGCCTTTCACCCAGGTAAAGACTGCCCTGTGTGGTGGCCTGCTATTTACACTCCCCTGATTTTTCCCTCCCTTTGGTCTTACAGACTGATGCGTCAGACAGTGGGCTTGGAGTAGTCCTGTCCCAGGAGATAGAGGGTGAGGAACGGCCAGTGCTGTACAAGGAGAGAGACGAATAGAAAAAATCCTTAGCCATTAGGTGGTCGTCCTCACTCTCCGCTATTATCTCCTGGGATGGATATTCGCTCTCTGCTTGGACCACGCACCCCTGCAGTGGCTCCACCGCATGGACCGATACCAATGCACGGATCACCCTACAACTCTTTAAATTCAAGGTGGTCCACAGGTGGTGGCCGACTTTCTCTTGAGGGAGGGGTATGTGGTGAGGGGGTTTGGCTCACCTAGGTCTGCAACGAGAGAGGGAGACAGGAGAAGAGCGGCGCAGTGCGTAAGTAGGTCAAGTTCTTATGATAAACACCTGTGTCTCGTTCCAGTAATTGGTGGGGAGAAAAATAAGAGAGAGAGACTGGCTGGCACAACAATGTTGAGAAGCTGTTCGAAACGAAGACCATATAGTGTGACCTGTGTCATTTTTTTATTTCTGTTTGGGACAAGCTGTGAGTGTCCCTATATTTAGAACATTAAAATAAATTCTAAGAGTTTCCTTCACGCGGAACTGGGAAGTACTTAGCAGCTTTAGTTTGTCATGGTGAAGGTGGAAGTGTGGATTAGAGAATAGTGCAGATTGTGTAGTACGGAAGTTATTCAGTACCATGCTGAAGATGAACTAATGATGATGAATGACAGGCAGGCCCGGACTGTCCATTGCGAGAATCGAGACAATACTCGTGGCCTGTTGACTGATTTGGCATGCTGCCAGCCAGCTGTGGAATTTTTTTTTACAGACAAATGTTGATAGCATGTTATTGTATCGGATGCAGATTTATTTTGCTCTCCCTCAAAACTGGACGATTGCTGCTTATGCCCAGGGAATCAAAGGGCATACGTCCAATTTTTTGCAAGAGCGAAAGAAATCCAGGTGCGAGGAAAGCATCTTACGCATGTGAGTGGAGAGCATCCAAGGGCACGGAGAGGTTCGTGCCCAGACATAAATATTGACGTACTTTCGCGCTAAAATAACGTTCTTTTGACATTTGTCAGTACAATAGCCATAAAAGACTGACATAAAGTTGGCTTGACGTTGGACATTCAATATTTATGAATTTAGGGACCTTCGACAAAGTGACATTCACGTTTCTAACGTCATTAGCATTTTAAGGGAAAACATCTTAAAACAGTGAAGGAAACATTATTGACCACACGATGCAATTGTTTCTCTTCACACATACAATTTGTATTTGTTGTTTTATTATAAACCCTAAAGATTGAATGAATCTTCAGTTTAAGATAGACTTGTAGTATAAATCCTTTAAATGTGCTTCTGTGGTTTGGCCACATGACAAAAAAATCTTAAAACTTTCTAAACTGTATTTATTTTGATTATAAACAATGCACTGTCAGATTAATTAAGCATTGATGGTGCATTATGTGATGTTTACAAAGCATTCTACATTTAATAAAAAATAGATTTATTGTGTGTGGCCTGGATGGGTCTGGGATATCCCAGTCTGAATTTGTGTCCCAATCCGGCCCTGATGATAGGTGATGGAGTGCAGAAAAAAATTCCTGTATTCCTGTATGTCCAATATGCATATTTTTCTCTCTGTTATTCACAAAACAGTTAGGATGTGTTGTTCCTAACAAGCTATGTCTTAGAAACCTTTGCCATGAGAGCAACACTTACAGCTCATTCACCCTGGCAAAATGAACAAAATAGCTCAGGGTTATATTCTGTATTGGATAGTGCTGTCTATTTTTACTGTGTCCAAGTATGTGCACTTCTAGCTTAATCCCGCTGCCGCATTTAGCAATATAGCACATCAGTATGTCACCGCTACTGAAAACATCTACACATACTGTGGTGCTTGTCTGTTATACAGAGAAAAGACTGACAATTCTCCCCTTGCATGAACCTTATTTAGTTATTCAAATTGCACATATTTACATTGTAATTGAATGAAAATGGCATGTGCATGGCCTTGTTCTTAATGTGGGCACTTTTTCTGCTTTATCTCTCCTTCATTTGCATGACAAAAGCCTTTCATCTGAATGACCCTATATACACATTCAATAGGAATGACAGCACAAGAGGAAGTAAATATTTGTGTCCAAAATGACTCCAGGATCAATAATAGTCAATATTTCCTGTCCTTGGTTCATCTCCATACACGTCAACCTGACATTCACGAAACACATCTGCAGCACTGGCATCATACGAGCTGACCCGAATGATGGCATCAGACGGGCTGACCCGACTGATTGTCCATCTCCACAGCTGCTCTGCATTTTTAAAAGGCCCAATTTCCATTTCAAACAGGAAATCTGCGATCTCTCCAGGGCTTTTACCACAGACAGAATTTGAATGGTCCAACATGGCGGTTTGGCCAGACGAACAGATCAGAAAGCTTTAGTGTTTGATCTGACGCATATAAAATGCAAGGGGCAACTAGAAGTCCCCACGTCAGGGTATATGGTAGGTTGTCATTGTAAGATCAAACCTCATTTAGATTCAGAACATGCAGCACATTTTGCATGATCACATCATGCTAGACAATATTACGTTAAAAGCAGCTATCAGAAGTGAGGAAATGCATAATTTTCTTATTAAGGGGGGTTATTATCAATAGGTCAAACTCATATGGTGGCTTTAATCGCTCTTTAATAGGTCTGATGGATTTAAAAAGTCAGGGAGAGAGACTGCCTAGACTGTCCGTGTCCTTGCAAATGAAAACAAATGTAATAGATGTGTTTGGCCAGGCTCCAGTAAACAGTTGATGTGTGTGGCTGATGGGACAGCAGCAGTTTGTGTGTGTGTGTGGTGGTGAGGAGTCAAACAGTCCTAAACAACCTATTGCCGGGCCAAATTTAAATCAGCTCATTGACTGGGGCCAGGTTTCCTGTTTAATGAAGATTTATTCGTCTAGTCTAACTGGTATTTGGTTGGCAGTCCAAATATTTTGTAGGAAATATGATTGAGCAATGGATTAGCATCATAAGAAATGTTCATTTGCAAATAAATTAATGTCATTAAACTAACAACAATAACAATTGCTAGATGTGCACTTAAGTAGACACAATGTCAGGATTCATTCTTTTATGCTAAAGAAAACTTATGTTTACACTATCCTAATTTGTAGCTGATGGCCTTGTGGGCAAAGCACCGGAATGTGGCGCGTACATGCATGTGGCTGCTCGAGTTCAATTCGAGGTCCGTTACCGAGAGATCCCATTCTTTTCTCGTTCCCTCCATGATGTCTTTCATTGTCTTATATACTTTCACATCTAATAAAGGCACAAAATAGGCCACTGCTCGCTCCACCCCTCGCATTTGAAGCATTACAAAAGCTGACTAAGAGGTTGTTATGCTTTCGCTTCTTTCCCCAAAGAGAGATAATGTATTTACAGATGCTCTGTGGAGCAGTCTGTCCATTTAGGGCTACTGTAGAAACTACATTGCAAATTACATGTAAGGCAGCACACGGTGTATGCAGATAGAAATAGCTCATTCTGAGGTAATAAAAACATAACGCTTCATTGTGTAAGATCTTTACAGTTACATTTATATTTTCTGGTATGAAAATATCAAACGTTTCGCTTCACGAAACGTCAACATGTCGTCAGGAGCCACTTTTTGGAATTATGTGCTTTAGGAACTCTTAGACAGGTGGACCCCGTAGACTCCCCGTATATGAAGCAGAGAGGGCTGCGGATTTGCCATATCTTCTTTAAGGTTCTACTCAATAAAAAATGTCACCTACATCTCGGATGGCCTGAGGGGGAGTAAATAAACGATAAATTGGAGTTTTGGCTGAACTATCCCTTTAACTGAAACAAAGTTGAACCAAATAGTAAATAATTATTTGTGTTAAATACGAAATTTTTCGGCAATTTCAGTATTGGAACAGAATGTTCCAATATTTTGTCCACAATGTTGGGTGACCATTCTCTATCATTATACCTTTAAATTTCAAAGGGTCAGTGTTTTAGAACTATAGGAACATCTCATTATCTGCTTCGACATTATCTGCGACAACTAGAAAACACAAATCCAGTACACATGCACACACACATACACTGAAGGATAAGGGTAGGTTATGCAAAAAAAAACATGTCACATAAGATGTGTCGCTGAATAATATAACATGACATTTTCTGCCCTTAGACATCCATGCCAATCTCACACACACAAACACCTCAATAAACCAAAAGCTGCTCAAACTCCAGCAGCACTTGCATGACAGTGATTTGTTTTGTGTTACAGGCTTAGCTCCATCATTCCCCTCTGGTATGGTTATGAAAGGTTAACTTTTTCAGTTGTAACATCTAACGGCAACTTCCAGAAATATGAATTCATGCCTGAAGAAAACAGACAGGATTTTGGCATTTCCATTTGCGAAATATGAAATATATAAAACGAATGAAACCTGAAATTGAGTTCAGTTTCCTTGGGGAAAGCGTTTTAAGTGAGAACATTACATAATGAAGAAATTATTTATACAGCTATTCCACATCATATCAATGGTGAATGGCAGGTGGAATAATAAATCTTGTCATTGCAGAATGTAAAATGATTTGGTGTGAAAAATGAGTAGAGTGGAATAAAGCAAAAAAGTCCAAAGCACAAAA
This sequence comes from Triplophysa dalaica, assembly GCF_015846415.1. NCBI lineage: Eukaryota > Metazoa > Chordata > Actinopteri > Cypriniformes > Nemacheilidae > Triplophysa > Triplophysa dalaica. Next base: position 16,710,524 of record NC_079547.1, read on the forward strand.
CCATTTAACGCAAGCGAATTTAGAGAATAATTTGATAGTGCTACTGCTAGTCAGATGCAATGAACGTCAAATCTCTGCTCAGTTACTTCAATACAGGTGCTTTAAGCCGCCTTTAAGAATGAATGAACAACTTTTGAGTTCATTTCAGGCTAAAAAATTCAGAATACGAGAAATAAATTGCAGTTCTCCTGTGTGTACTTTTATATTGTCTGTTTACTGTACAGTTTCATTTCAGTGAAGTTAAGATCAAGGCTTTTCATTTGATTTTAAAGTGCAGTCAAAAATAATCTTAATCTTTTTTTAAAGATAATTATGCTTATCCATTAATAAATATCTGAAATTGTGTTATTGTTTCAGCTTGTCTGTAGATGAAAAATAAATTAATAAAAAATACTATAGAGTTGGCTCAAATGCTTTCTGCTGTTATGGTACAAGAGGATATGTCACTTGACATATTGAAAATGGAAAGCAAAAATATTGCTGAATTTTCTGTCTATTTTTGTTCACTGATTAAAAAAAACTGTAAATGATAATATGCTGTATATAATCAATGTTTTTTCAAGCAATCTCATTGGGACATTAAACTTTATAAATATAAGTGTTCATTTGTGAAGACCTAGAGTTTGTTCCATGCCAATCCATTACTGTCCTTTTAAACATGATCAAGGTCATCTTAATTGAAAAATGCATTGGGGTTGGAAGCTGTATATGTTCAGACAGACCCCTCCTGATGTTTTTTCTACTAGACCAGACTTTATTCAGAAGGTCGCACTAGCTGTAAGAGATTTGTTTTCATGCTTTAACAGCAACAGGATGTGTCGGGTCAAGCAAATCTGTAATACTCATAGAGCGCTACATGTTTGTGTTCATCCCTGAGACCGAGGCATGCCCAGCTTAACCTGGAGCCACAGGAAAATGATGTACTGAAAACACTTACTGATGACTGGAGGATGGAACCAGACTGCACATAGGCTCAGTGGTTAGAGCATAGCGCTAACAACAGCAAATACATGGGTTCGACCAAATACATGGGGATTGCACATAATTAGAAATAAATGTGTAGCATAATGCAATGTACATCACTTTGGGTTAAAGCATCTGCCAAATCCATAAAGGTAAAATTTAATGTAATGCCAGACCAAAAAATTCTTGAGAATATATTTTAGCATGGCTGTCAATGGTGACAGATGCTTTTTGCAGTATATCATTACAGTACATGTAAGGCATCCACAAACAGGGGCTATCTACAGTAGCCTACCAATGCTATCCAACCACACCTTGACTCCTTGTGCTTAATAAAATCAGCTTTTAAGTGCACATTTGCACTTGGTGTGTTTTAAATAATATAAACTATATGTGTATAAGGTCATTATTTTAGGATGGCCAATTCATACCACAGCATTTTAACCGCCTTTGCAGAATACATTTTTTTTTGCATTTGACTAACATAAAAAAACTGCTCAATACGAAATAATATCCAACTAACCAGTACCCATTATCTGCGCCAGCTGAATCTATATGATGCCCTCACCATCTGTCCTGCTGGCAACCATAAATGAATCTGCATCAAGAATCTGTGCTGGATGAGGCCAATGGAATCCAAGTGAAGGAGAGAGCTGCCCCATAATGCGGGTGCAGGTGCTGCAATGAAAAGAACGGAAGGTCCACCGGAGACCTCATTCTCTATGGTATAGCTCTATAATAGCTCACTAATGACTGTTCTGAGGCTCTGAAAAATGAATAAGTCTCTGTCTGTGCCCTTAAACTGCTGCATGCCAAGCCAGCTCAAACATAATGAACCCCTCTCAACAACATCTGCCATCTTTTCATACACGCGTGGATGAGAGAGTGAGAGAGGAGTTACGCTACCTTTATTGTGGATGAGGATTTCCCTAATTTTAAGAGAACCTTACATGGGAGAAATAGGAAATAAAAAGCTAAACTGAAATAAAAAAATCTAATGATGTGCTAATTGTTAGATAAATAAAATAAAAATGCTGCAAAACATACATTTCTTACTTTGCATGTTTGACTTAAAACAACAACAATTATCTGCCAAATGGGCAAAATGTGAAATAAATAATAAGAAATATATATATGCAAAGTAACAATATAATCTTTATTTGAGGCACATTTCTTTCTGAAAATGTAGCATCTTCTCCACTCTTTATCTTCTTTTAAGAATAAAGATAATTGTACTGAATACAAGAGAAAGATAAATAATACATTCATTCTTTTATGCAGTGAATCACCTGCTACATTTACACTTTTGCACTTGGCAGACTCTTATGAAAAGGGGTTCAGGCACTCCATTGTACAAAAAGGTATTCACAATATAGCACAACCTCTCATACACGACAGCTTTATGACACAGAATAGAAATAGCTGGGGTGGGAATGGGAAGAGTTTTTTACAGGGTTGAGGTAAGTGCTGTCTGTTAATATACCTGTGTAATGACTAGATTAGATAAACCCGGCCTTCCTGAACTTGCATTTAAAATTCCATTAGAGTGAATATCAGCTTTTGCCTCGAAATTCCGCCTTGTACAACACAAACTCAGATGTCTGTGGCATGCCACACTAGCAAAAACAAATAAAGAGCAAGCTTCAATTACTATCAGAGTGAAGGATGGTTTCCCTCAAAGAAAGCTATCATTTCTGGATCCAACATTAGATTACTTTTGACGGTGATCAATGGGTAAAAGTCAATGACTTTGTCATAGCAGGATGTGACAGGCCTGGGGACATTAATCACTGGTTCTTGCCTATTCGTCACTTCAGAGGAAACACGTAAACTCTTCTATCATATCTAATAGCAGCTTTGACACTTAAACACTACTAGTCTTTTCAGAAACTCTAGCTTTTTATTCTCTATTATACTCAAGCATGTATGACACATCGCTTGTTACTCCCTAACTCTTTGTAAGTCGCTTTGGATAAAAGCGTTTGCTAAATGAATAAATGTAAATGCAACCATAAGAAGCAGCAGCCATATCATTGGTTGGCCCAAGGCCCACTAAAGCTATGCAGGGCTAAGACTGTTCCGTACCTGAATGGGAGACCTCCTGGGAAAGCTAGGTTGCTGCTGGAAGAGGTGTTTGTGAGGCCAGCAGGGGGCGCTCACCCTGTGGTCTGTGTGGGCCCTCATGCCTCAGTACAGTGATGGGGACACTATACTGAAAAAAAACACAGTCGTTCGGATGAGAGGTTAAATGGAGGTCCTGTGGTCATTAAAAATCCCAACGCACTTCTCGCAAAGAGTAGGGGTGTAACCCCAGTGTCCTTGCCAGATTTCCTCCAATGGCCCTTGTCAATCATGGCCTTCTAATATTCCCCACCCTCTGAATTGGTTCTATCTCTCTCCTCTCCAACGATAGCTGGTTAGCCCACTGGCGCCGTTGTACTGTGACTGCCATCGCATCATCCAAATGGATGCTGCACACTGGTGGTGGGTGAGGAGAGATATGAATGTACAGCAATACACAATAAAGCCCTATATAAATGCCTCATTCATTCATTATTAGGTAGTATCTTTTTTATTACATTGTAACGTGTTTGTAATGAAATGTCAAGACACTATTGTGGGCAACACATTATTACCCTGAGTTAAAGGAATAGTTCACCCCCAAAAAAATTCTGACATCATTTATTCATCCCTCATGTCATTCAAAACTTCGGTGAAACAAAAAGATTTTTTTAGAAATGTGTCAGTGGATTTACAATGTCTAAAAAATGAAAATCAATAAAAGGCAATGATGTTTGTTATCAACATTCTTTAAAAAATCGTCTTTTGTTTTCACCAGAAGAAAGAAATACAGATTTGGATAGGGGTGGTAATCTTCAAAATTCTTTCTATTACGTTAATGCATGGATTTTGAGCTACAGTGACATCAATATTGGCTATTTGTTGGTTAAAATGGAGAAAAATTACAAAGTGGATTCGTAATCTCCTCACGAAAACCAACAAATCTGCTTTTGTGGTGATTTACCTATCCTTCTAACTTCAGACAGAAATGATGTACCCCGCCACTAGGCAGATTTTTCTGCCCCACTTCCCTGGTATTTTCCGAGGACACAAAGACTGGTAACTGTTGGAGGGCACTTCTCTAGCATGGAATGTTCAACCTTTTTACTGTGATGAAGCCGTCAGGCCTTTCAGGTCTGTGAAAGTGTCAGATTCATGTTGCAGACACCATAACAACACCTCCTGAAGCACGTTTTGCTCTGTAGGGGGATGAATCATATGAATCACATTGCCACACATAACTGACCCAATCTAACTAACACATCAGTAGTAAATATGATACACCGTGTGTCAAAAATTGTGATTTATTACCCAAATTTATGGCCCCCTGCTGTGTTTTATGATTATGACCTCGTTTGACCCCCTAATTTATGGCCCCCTGCTGTGTTTTATGATTATGACCCCCTTTGATCGTGCAACGTGTGTACATTTATGACCTTTGTTGATGATCATAAAAGATGTTTGTAATGTCCAGACCTTGCTGTCACACCCCCCCTTCACAGCGGAAGAGATAAGGAATTGGTTTGGTCAATGAGCTCCTGTGAATGAGAGCAATTAAAAGTTAAAGAATACAAGAAGCACTGATGTTTAATAAAATAGATATATAGTGATCAAATAAATAAGACAAAATAGTCAGGTTGAGATTTTTAAGCTTAAAAATAACTTTTTTAAAACATTATGAACTTTTTTTCAGAATGAATGGTCTTTGACCATAATCTCTATGGATGAAATGACACAAAATGAGTTAAAGAATTAAGAAGAACTGATGATAGATAAATAGCATTTAACTGAAATAAGATTAAATATTTTGAAAATCAGGTTTTAAGTTTAAAAATAACTTGATTGTGTTAAAGTGTGATGCATGCAGTCAGTTGATAAAATTGAAGTTCCAGCTATGCTCGAGGATTCTCTGTCCCCCTTCCTACCCACACACACACACACACACACACACACACACACACAGACCTCCCACCCCCAGAACAAGACAATGCTTTCAGACATGTCTCCCAACACCTGTGTGAAGTCTATCTGATGTGGGTGATTAGTATATGAGAGGAGAGATAAATGAAATGTTAATGCGTGTGATGTTTCTTCTAAGATCAAGTAAAAAAGTTTATAAAAGTCTTGCTCTGGTTCCTGGGTCTGGCACCCCACACCACCTGGCAAAATGTTGGTCCCATCCTACAGGACTTACAGCGGGTGTCTGTCTCGTAACCCAACATGACACTAGGGGTCTGTCTTTCTTATCAAGATGTCCCAAACAAAGTTCATATAGGTTCATTTTTATGACTTGGTAAAGAAAGGTTTAGTTGAGTATGAGAAATAACTTGCCTGTGTTGAAAGCTGTTGCACGCAGTCAGGTGCATCCATCTTGCATTTATGACACCCTTTTTGTTGTTCAGGATTTTTGTGTGTGTAATTTCCAGACCTTGTTGTTTCCCACCCCCCTTGTTTGTAGAAGAGATGAGGATGTGGTTTCAGAATGCTTGGTCGTTGGCCGTAATGTCTGTGAATGAAGCATTACAAGATGAGTTAAAGAAACAAGAAGCACTGATGTAAAATAAAATTGATATAAAATGAAATACGATAAAATAATATTTTAAAGTCGGGTTTTCAGTTTAAAAGAACTTGCCTGTGTTGAAGTGTGATGCATACAGTTAAATGGTCAAATGAAATGAAGTTCTATCTATGTTGGAGAATCCTCTCCCCCCCTCCTTCCTCCCCCCACAACCCCCTCCACCCCAAACCAAGAGCAAGCTGTGACCCTGGCGGTCTTTTTACCTGGTAACATGATGTGCTGTGGGTGATTTGTAAATTCGAAAGAGATAAATTGAATGTGAAAGTGGGTGACGTTTTTTTCTAAGAGCGAGTTGGTTTTGACTTTTATGTGACAAATGATGAAAAGTGTTTGAGGTTTTGTCTTCTTATCAACGGGATCCAAACAAAGGTAATGTTTGTGTGTTTTAACAACCTGGTAATTAATGTTTAGGTTTGTGTTTTTATGACCTGTTGTCGTGTCCCCACTGTCGCTGCTAAGTTTCTACCCCCATTCCAGTTGGTAAAAGGTGGTTCCACCCTGTCAGCCGGGATGTCTGTCTCCAAAGACAGAGTGAAACCTGTCTGTTGGGGTTGTGTTTATAATATAGGGAGATAGATGAAATGTTTATGTTTGTGACGTTTTCATTTAAGAATCTGTTGGTTCCATGTTTAAGTCTTTTACCTGCCAAATGATGAAAGTGTTTGAGACTTTGGAGGTCTGCCTTCTTATCAATGTGCCATGAACGATCTTTTAATTAAAGGAAATGACCCAACATGTTCTTCCTGGTCATAGAGTGTGGGTCCGAATGTGAGTTTTTGTTAGACTAAACAAGGTGCTCTGACAAAGGTTTAGTGTGCAAGGGTTACGTCAAAGATTCAATTAGAAAAATATGTGTTTTTCATCATGCCTGATGTTCTTCTGTCTGTGGAAGATGTCGGAGGGTGTCTGCTAGGCATGTAGAGCAAGTATATTACTGGTCTGCATTCTTAACAACGCTCGTCAATTAGCTTTTGATTAATGCACGTGCCCGACATGTTCTCTCTGCCTGTGCAAAGAAGGCAATCCACATGCCTTAACACCTCTAAACTTTCAGTTAAACACAACTATAGACTTTAGGAGTTAAGTCAAGGACTTAACAATGTTGTGAGGTTCTGTCCTGGCTGACTTTCTTCTGCCTGAAGAGGCCACGGGCCTACCAACCACGGGGGCGGACGAAATTCCGGCAGCTTAGGCAGATAAAGGATCTCTTTTGAACCTCACATTAAAAACCAAACATGTCAAAATCTGGTTTAGCGTTAAACTTTTAAACCTGAACTTATAGGAAAAACATATATCTACATCTCCATTTTGTTTAGTTCTACACTGTTTTATTTAATGAATGTTCAGTTTAAGATGATATTAAAAGATCTAAAATAAGGATAGTCCCCTAGTTTAGTTCTAACCATAGGTTAAAATATAAATGTTTAGCATTCTTTTCAAAATTCAAGAATGATATCTATTTTTATTTTTTAAAGAATAAGGTTTAGTCTAATAATTTATTTGTATCCTGTTGAGTACAGACAGTGTCACAATGTTTTCTTTATGTTTATAGCCTCTGTTAAATAAGTTGAAGCTAAGGATTCAAAACTCTTTGTAAGTCGCTTTGGATAAAGCGGCTGCAAAATGTCTAAATGTAAGGATGTGTTTATGTTAATAGGTAAAGAGTTTTTATTTTGAGGGGCAACCCTGCAACCCCTCAACACTTCCACATCCACTTTTTCACAGCTTAACTGACAACTTATTGTCACGATAGACTGCTGTGAGACTAGAGTTTCTTTTTAGTTCCAAACCTCTACATTGACAAATTGTGTGTTGTATATCTGATCTAGCAAGGAAATCAAAGCAGTCCACACAGTAAGTGTTTCTGTTTTACATTATTTTAAGGGCATTAAAATGTAGGGGTTAAACAAATGGTTAAATGTTTTTCATGGTTTGCTACAGATCTAAAACTTCTGAACCGGGGCAGGTTTTATTTAATTGCCAGCATTTTCTTAAATCGCATGCTTCTCACTCAAAAAACATGTCTTGAATGTACATAACTTACTAAATAAACACATGCCGACTGGACATATCAAAATAGCAAGAGAAATACATTACGAAATACATATTAAGTTTTTAAGGACCCCTATATTTTCTCTATCTGTAAAGTGCTTTTTATGTTTTTTCCAGACAGATCTGACAGATTGTGTTCTGGATTGGGAATAACACGTAAATGGTAAAACTGGTTTACATTTAAAATAATTTTTACATGTAAAATCTAGACTTAAAATTGAAATAAATGTACAAATAATCGAAAAATGGCTCTAACATGCAGGGAATTGTGCAACTTCTGCAGACAATGTGTCTTGTGAAACGCTGTTATTGGTGTTTTAAATGTTTCAAAAACACAAAGAGCCTCCACGATAGATGTGCTCTAGTTTCGGCTCTTAGAAAGTTCTTCATTTAAAAGATTGTATGTTACCTCTAGTTTCAGCCTTTGGTCTTCTCATCTTCTTTTCTTGATTGCTCTATAAGTACTGGCAAACATGCATATCAGTAGAATTTAAATTGACCTTTGACTTATCTCTCAGCGGTGTAGACCTGCTCCAACAAATGGTACATTCATGTGCATTACAAAATCCAAAACTTGCTTGTTACTTTAGGTATGGACTAATGTCATATATACACTACAATGCATGTACTCTATAAATATGTGATTTTGTTAATGCATCTGTTGATAAAGAGTGAAATACTTGAACGATGAATACGTGTCTTGTGTTACCATGTTGTCTCAATAAATAGAAATGCTTTAAAAAAAGAGCAAATGATTTAATCCTACTAGGCCTATAACCTAAAATACACAACATGAAAGCAAAATGGATCTCTCACTAACAACAGTTTTTGACACACAAACAGGTTTGTTTACTACAGGAGTTAGTAGCATCCCCATGTGAGTGTCAAAAACATTTTCCCTTATCCTAAATCATGCTCCTGGTAAACATGAGTATAGTTTTAACACCTAAGTTTAGTCAGTACAACGTTTTACACTTGCATTACATAGAAGTAGTTTTGTTTTGGTTCTCACTGTTTTGTAAATATTAAAAGAGGCCATGTGATTTGTGTTTAGAGTAACTTAATGTGATGTGCCAGTGATCTTTTGTTAGTTTCATAGTTTTACTAAACCTAAAGAATTAAACAATGAGCCTCGTTTCAACTGCTTTGCCAGTAAATGTAGGACAGCTTTTTCATTTTCTGAAATAATCTACAGAAAGCTATAACACAAACATGATTTCTATTTATTTATTTAGTTTTTGAAAAGATGTTAATTTGAACTTATTCATGAGTTCTGCCATCTATATTTCCTTAGTTTACCGATTTATAATTAGCTGGACGTTTTTTTTTTTTCTTTGACGTTTTTAGTTATAATTGTGCAGGTTTTAAATAGTTCTTTTTTCAAAAATCTAATTCTTAAGTTTGAACCAGTTCACTGTTTTTGGGTCTCATGATCCTCACTGATTTATCCAAAATGTCTCAGAATCAGTTGTTCAGATGTTTCTCACTTTTCGAGCCATTTGATGTACCGTATGATTGCCTTCATTTAATAAAAAAAAAAACACGTATTTACATCCAAAACCTTCTTCATCTTAATGTCTCTATTCATTTTATGACTCTTCTAGTAATTTGCTATTGTGTATGTAATGTTTATTCTTATACATTACCACCAATATTTGGCCCTAAATATGCATGCAGTCCCTATGGGCTGAAAAAAGAGGATGCTATCCTGTAGCTCAGTTGTATTTTACTAAAAACCTTTTTTTTTTTGCAGGGCAGACACTATAAACAACTTTCCTTCCTACTTTCAAGGAAAAACTAACCTAAATCGATCTGTTGTTAGATGCTTTGTTTAGTAAAATACAACTGAGCTACAGGATAGCATCCTCTTTTTTCAGCCCATAGGGACTGCATGCATATTTAGGGCCAAATATTGGTGGTAATGTATAAGAATAAACATTACATACACAATAGCAAATTACTAGAAGAGTCATAAAATGAATAGAGACATTAAGATGAAGAAGGTTTTGGATGTAAATACGTGTTTTTTTTTTATTAAATGAAGGCAATCATACGGTACATCAAATGGCTCGAAAAGTGAGAAACATCTGAACAACTGATTCTGAGACATTTTGGATAAATCAGTGAGGATCATGAGACCCAAAAACAGTGAACTGGTTCAAACTTAAGAATTAGATTTTTGAAAAAAGAACTATTTAAAACCTGCACAATTATAACTAAAAACGTCAAAGAAAAAAAAAAAACGTCCAGCTAATTATAAATCGGTAAACTAAGGAAATATAGATGGCAGAACTCATGAATAAGTTCAAATTAACATCTTTTCAAAAACTAAATAAATAAATAGAAATCATGTTTGTGTTATAGCTTTCTGTAGATTATTTCAGAAAATGAAAAAGCTGTCCTACATTTACTGGCAAAGCAGTTGAAACGAGGCTCATTGTTTAATTCTTTAGGTTTAGTAAAACTATGAAACTAACAAAAGATCACTGGCACATCACATTAAGTTACTCTAAACACAAATCACATGGCCTCTTTTAATATTTACAAAACAGTGAGAACCAAAACAAAACTACTTCTATGTAATGCAAGTGTAAAACGTTGTACTGACTAAACTTAGGTGTTAAAACTATACTCATGTTTACCAGGAGCATGATTTAGGATAAGGGAAAATGTTTTTGACACTCACATGGGGATGCTACTAACTCCTGTAGTAAACAAACCTGTTTGTGTGTCAAAAACTGTTGTTAGTGAGAGATCCATTTTGCTTTCATGTTGTGTATTTTAGGTTATAGGCCTAGTAGGATTAAATCATTTGCTCTTTTTTTAAAGCATTTCTATTTATTGAGACAACATGGTAACACAAGACACGTATTCATCGTTCAAGTATTTCACTCTTTATCAACAGATGCATTAACAAAATCACATATTTATAGAGTACATGCATTGTAGTGTATATATGACATTAGTCCATACCTAAAGTAACAAGCAAGTTTTGGATTTTGTAATGCACATGAATGTACCATTTGTTGGAGCAGGTCTACACCGCTGAGAGATAAGTCAAAGGTCAATTTAAATTCTACTGATATGCATGTTTGCCAGTACTTATAGAGCAATCAAGAAAAGAAGATGAGAAGACCAAAGGCTGAAACTAGAGGTAACATACAATCTTTTAAATGAAGAACTTTCTAAGAGCCGAAACTAGAGCACATCTATCGTGGAGGCTCTTTGTGTTTTTGAAACATTTAAAACACCAATAACAGCGTTTCACAAGACACATTGTCTGCAGAAGTTGCACAATTCCCTGCATGTTAGAGCCATTTTTCGATTATTTGTACATTTATTTCAATTTTAAGTCTAGATTTTACATGTAAAAATTATTTTAAATGTAAACCAGTTTTACCATTTACGTGTTATTCCCAATCCAGAACACAATCTGTCAGATCTGTCTGGAAAAAACATAAAAAGCACTTTACAGATAGAGAAAATATAGGGGTCCTTAAAAACTTAATATGTATTTCGTAATGTATTTCTCTTGCTATTTTGATATGTCCAGTCGGCATGTGTTTATTTAGTAAGTTATGTACATTCAAGACATGTTTTTTGAGTGAGAAGCATGCGATTTAAGAAAATGCTGGCAATTAAATAAAACCTGCCCCGGTTCAGAAGTTTTAGATCTGTAGCAAACCATGAAAAACATTTAACCATTTGTTTAACCCCTACATTTTAATGCCCTTAAAATAATGTAAAACAGAAACACTTACTGTGTGGACTGCTTTGATTTCCTTGCTAGATCAGATATACAACACACAATTTGTCAATGTAGAGGTTTGGAACTAAAAAGAAACTCTAGTCTCACAGCAGTCTATCGTGACAATAAGTTGTCAGTTAAGCTGTGAAAAAGTGGATGTGGAAGTGTTGAGGGGTTGCAGGGTTGCCCCTCAAAATAAAAACTCTTTACCTATTAACATAAACACATCCTTACATTTAGACATTTTGCAGCCGCTTTATCCAAAGCGACTTACAAAGAGTTTTGAATCCTTAGCTTCAACTTATTTAACAGAGGCTATAAACATAAAGAAAACATTGTGACACTGTCTGTACTCAACAGGATACAAATAAATTATTAGACTAAACCTTATTCTTTAAAAAATAAAAATAGATATCATTCTTGAATTTTGAAAAGAATGCTAAACATTTATATTTTAACCTATGGTTAGAACTAAACTAGGGGACTATCCTTATTTTAGATCTTTTAATATCATCTTAAACTGAACATTCATTAAATAAAACAGTGTAGAACTAAACAAAATGGAGATGTAGATATATGTTTTTCCTATAAGTTCAGGTTTAAAAGTTTAACGCTAAACCAGATTTTGACATGTTTGGTTTTTAATGTGAGGTTCAAAAGAGATCCTTTATCTGCCTAAGCTGCCGGAATTTCGTCCGCCCCCGTGGTTGGTAGGCCCGTGGCCTCTTCAGGCAGAAGAAAGTCAGCCAGGACAGAACCTCACAACATTGTTAAGTCCTTGACTTAACTCCTAAAGTCTATAGTTGTGTTTAACTGAAAGTTTAGAGGTGTTAAGGCATGTGGATTGCCTTCTTTGCACAGGCAGAGAGAACATGTCGGGCACGTGCATTAATCAAAAGCTAATTGACGAGCGTTGTTAAGAATGCAGACCAGTAATATACTTGCTCTACATGCCTAGCAGACACCCTCCGACATCTTCCACAGACAGAAGAACATCAGGCATGATGAAAAACACATATTTTTCTAATTGAATCTTTGACGTAACCCTTGCACACTAAACCTTTGTCAGAGCACCTTGTTTAGTCTAACAAAAACTCACATTCGGACCCACACTCTATGACCAGGAAGAACATGTTGGGTCATTTCCTTTAATTAAAAGATCGTTCATGGCACATTGATAAGAAGGCAGACCTCCAAAGTCTCAAACACTTTCATCATTTGGCAGGTAAAAGACTTAAACATGGAACCAACAGATTCTTAAATGAAAACGTCACAAACATAAACATTTCATCTATCTCCCTATATTATAAACACAACCCCAACAGACAGGTTTCACTCTGTCTTTGGAGACAGACATCCCGGCTGACAGGGTGGAACCACCTTTTACCAACTGGAATGGGGGTAGAAACTTAGCAGCGACAGTGGGGACACGACAACAGGTCATAAAAACACAAACCTAAACATTAATTACCAGGTTGTTAAAACACACAAACATTACCTTTGTTTGGAACCCGTTGATAAGAAGACAAAACCTCAAACACTTTTCATCATTTGTCACATAAAAGTCAAAACCAACTCGCTCTTAGAAAAAAACGTCACCCACTTTCACATTCAATTTATCTCTTTCGAATTTACAAATCACCCACAGCACATCATGTTACCAGGTAAAAAGACCGCCAGGGTCACAGCTTGCTCTTGGTTTGGGGTGGAGGGGGTTGTGGGGGGAGGAAGGAGGGGGGGAGAGGATTCTCCAACATAGATAGAACTTCATTTCATTTGACCATTTAACTGTATGCATCACACTTCAACACAGGCAAGTTCTTTTAAACTGAAAACCCGACTTTAAAATATTATTTTATCGTATTTCATTTTATATCAATTTTATTTTACATCAGTGCTTCTTGTTTCTTTAACTCATCTTGTAATGCTTCATTCACAGACATTACGGCCAACGACCAAGCATTCTGAAACCACATCCTCATCTCTTCTACAAACAAGGGGGGTGGGAAACAACAAGGTCTGGAAATTACACACACAAAAATCCTGAACAACAAAAAGGGTGTCATAAATGCAAGATGGATGCACCTGACTGCGTGCAACAGCTTTCAACACAGGCAAGTTATTTCTCATACTCAACTAAACCTTTCTTTACCAAGTCATAAAAATGAACCTATATGAACTTTGTTTGGGACATCTTGATAAGAAAGACAGACCCCTAGTGTCATGTTGGGTTACGAGACAGACACCCGCTGTAAGTCCTGTAGGATGGGACCAACATTTTGCCAGGTGGTGTGGGGTGCCAGACCCAGGAACCAGAGCAAGACTTTTATAAACTTTTTTACTTGATCTTAGAAGAAACATCACACGCATTAACATTTCATTTATCTCTCCTCTCATATACTAATCACCCACATCAGATAGACTTCACACAGGTGTTGGGAGACATGTCTGAAAGCATTGTCTTGTTCTGGGGGTGGGAGGTCTGTGTGTGTGTGTGTGTGTGTGTGTGTGTGTGTGTGTGTGGGTAGGAAGGGGGACAGAGAATCCTCGAGCATAGCTGGAACTTCAATTTTATCAACTGACTGCATGCATCACACTTTAACACAATCAAGTTATTTTTAAACTTAAAACCTGATTTTCAAAATATTTAATCTTATTTCAGTTAAATGCTATTTATCTATCATCAGTTCTTCTTAATTCTTTAACTCATTTTGTGTCATTTCATCCATAGAGATTATGGTCAAAGACCATTCATTCTGAAAAAAAGTTCATAATGTTTTAAAAAAGTTATTTTTAAGCTTAAAAATCTCAACCTGACTATTTTGTCTTATTTATTTGATCACTATATATCTATTTTATTAAACATCAGTGCTTCTTGTATTCTTTAACTTTTAATTGCTCTCATTCACAGGAGCTCATTGACCAAACCAATTCCTTATCTCTTCCGCTGTGAAGGGGGGGTGTGACAGCAAGGTCTGGACATTACAAACATCTTTTATGATCATCAACAAAGGTCATAAATGTACACACGTTGCACGATCAAAGGGGGTCATAATCATAAAACACAGCAGGGGGCCATAAATTAGGGGGTCAAACGAGGTCATAATCATAAAAACACAGCAGGGGGCCATAAATTTGGGTAATAAATCACAATTTTTGACACACGGTGTATCATATTTACTACTCACATCGCTGTCGGGTTTAAGGTCAACCCTGCTTTGACAATTTGTTTTTCAATGCACAGCTATATGAATTGATAAATCCAATATCTGCTCTCAAATCAGCTGCATACTTTAACAGCCGCAGCGATGATCCAAAACCTCAAGGTTATGAGAGCCTATCACAGTTATGGTGGCCAATCATGTTACGCTTTCATTCCCCTGGGCTCTTTCAGTGCCAGGTTAGTGTGATGGGCTCCAACTGGTAACACCAGTTCAGTCAGCAAATGTTTCTAAATCCAATTCTCTGTGTCAAGGCCCTTCAGGGACTGGCTGATGAAAAACACATCAACATCAACTCTCTGAAATATGTTTGCCCTCAGAAACCCCAAAGAGAGGCTTTCAGTCTGTAATGTTCACACTGTTTGAGTTAAAATCGACTGCTAGGCAATAAAGGAGGAGCTTGTGGTTTACACAGCAGACTATTTCACAAATGTTCCAATATGACATGTAGAGATAAACATGTAAAGTGCCAGAAAGATGTACAAATAATAGTCCCCAGGGATCACTATGGCACCATACAGGATAAAGTTGAATCAGACAAAATGGTCAAAAACCATTTAGCCCATTTTGCATGTGTTTTCACTTGTAATGTCACCCTCACTCTCTTCTTCAACCATTTTTCTCTGATTAGCCTCCAGAAACTAGCGAGAATAATGGCGTCCCAGTGACACAATGTTATTACAGCTGTCTCTCAATTACTAATAAGGCTCACAAAGCTAGAGATGAACCTATTAGACAGTCCCGGCTGCTCAATTGTGTTGCATGGTATATCATCATCATCCATTTAGTCATGTGACAATAAGAGGCCTCACTGGATTGGCCGATTCACGGTCCAGTGGCTTGAGGCGACAGTGTGGCACAATTGGAATCTATTAAGTCATCCCAGACAGAGGCGGAGCAGAGGAGTGTGAGAAATAAAGTGACTGACAGGATTTCTAACAAGCAATTAACCGCAGTGACCCGCTGTTGGCTAAACTGTGCTTTTGACTTTGTGTCACACCCATTATATACTCAAAGATCCACTGTAATGGATCACACTGCCTACAGTGTGCTAGACTCTCACAGCGTCCCAAGATTTTTTATTATTATGTAATAAAAAGGTAATAAAATGAGGACATAAACCAACACAAAATTTTAAAACCCACTGGACAGCTGATATTTTTTAAACTGCTATGAGAATTGTATGTAAAATAGTTTGTTTGGTCTGTCATTGATCCATATTAAATAGTAAATGTTGGTATGCAAGCAACTGATTCCACTTTGGGAATAGTGCCTAGCACAGTAGCTATAGATACTGATAACATCAGTCTACATGGATGAAATAAGGAATCAGCAACTTTTGACCATAAAAAATGTATTGTGGTTTGCTAGTTATCATTTACAATCATAAAACTAAATTCGTGATGAGGCACGATCATGCTACATAAGCAATTGAGACCAGGCAACATTACATTATCTCTAGTCTACCTTACGGTTATAAATTGTGAACCAGTAACGTTAGTGCGCTAATAAACAACCTGAGCCGATAGGAGGCTGCTTAGGTAGCAACGGCAGTAAAATTCATCCAGTTAAAAGTTGTCCTAACATTAAAATAATTGTAGAGACACTAATTTCAAAAAGTTCAAAAAGTCACTATTTATCGCTTTAACATGGTCAACTTATCAAAAAACTAGTTGGGCGTATTAGGTAGTATTTCTGTGCTCGATACACTCCCCAAGCAATCATTCAGGTTTCGGAAAGTTTTTTTTCGGTTTTGTAACAATTTTTCTTAGTTTTTTCACCTGAGCTTTTGAATGTACATGTACCTATAAGAGCACTTAGGTCGTTCAATCAGATTCTTCTTGATGTTCCAAGAACCAGGTTAAGAAATATAGGTGACCGTGCTTTTTCAGTGGTGGTACCAAATATGTGGGATGGTTTACCAGTACACTTAAAAACTGCTCAGACTGTTTGAATTTTCAAGTCATTACTTAAGACACACCTTGATTCTTTGGCTTTTATATCAGGCTGAGTGGAGACATTGCGATATATATATATATATATATATATATATATATGTATTTTTTTTTCCTATTGTATTTGTGTTGCTTGAGTGTGATTGCCTTTGGACATTGTGAAGCACTTTGTTCAACCATGGTTGTTTTTAAATGTGCTGTATAAATAAAATTGAACTTGAGCTTCTTTTCAAAAGTAATTTCTGTTCACCAAGCCTGCATTGATTTGATCCAAAATACAGTAAAAGAAGCCTGTTCCTTTATGTAAGCCTGTTTCTATTATATAGTTATGCATATTATGATAAAATATATTCTGTATTTTGTATAAATGTATATTGCGAGACACCCCCAACCCAACCAAAAAAAAGATTTGATTCAATTCGATTACTGCATATTTCATTACAGAGACCAAAAATTGTGAGGACTCAGGTGCAGTTCTCCATCAAAGAAGAGTCTTTGTAGCTTTGGTGCGGCTGTTCCAATGACAGGACATGATTAGACAGAGCTTACTGCTGGGTTCTCCGGCTGAGCGAGAAAGTCTGATGGACACATAAAACGTCTTGGTTACGTATGTAACCTCAGTTCCCTGATGGAGGGAACGAGACGTTGTGTCGAGAACGACAGATGGGGTTCGCCCTTGAGAACCAATCAACTCTGACTACTATAGAAAAGGCCAATGAAATTTGGCGAATGCAATTTGCATGCCGGGCTCCGCCCCCGGAAATCCGGTATAAAAGGAGGCCGGCGTGCAGCATTCACTTACCTTTGTTCTGAAGAGCCTGAGACCTCTCAAACTGCAGCAGAATACGATACGTGTTCGTGGCATAAGGGACACAACGTCTCGTTCCCTCCATCAGGGAACTGAGGTTACATACGTAACCAAGACGTTCCCTTTCTGTCGGTCTCTCGACGTTGTGTCGAGAACGACAGATGGGGTTGCCTATGGAAAACGCCACAACGCTGTATCGCGTCACAATCTCTAGCGAAGCGACGGTAACAAGCCTGGGCGTGTCATCTCGAAGCTTTCGTGAGACTGTAACCTTCCAGTGTGGTGGTCGGGGGGTTCCAGAGCTTTCTTGGAGAAAGATGGGTACAGCCCTGACCGGTAACTTTCACGGACGGGGCCTTAGCTCTCTATAGGCGAGAGGCCATCCAGATCAGTTTACACCGGGTAAGCGCGACTCTTAATCAGAGAAGCGCTACAGAGGCCACCTCCTACCCGTGGGGAGGAATATGGTGGATATAGGTATGGTCTCGTCCTTGGAGGAGAACGCATGGAACGTGCGGACTGAGTAGTTAACCGCGAGGTGGAGGCCCACCTGGGGAAGCTCATGGGTTACCAGGAGTGGGAACCATTCTCATGAGGATACATCAGACGGAACAGCCCACGGAGGGGGTGTTACAGACGTCCGGTAGCACTAGGTCCGGTTAGAGCTATCTGTGATAGCTCACATGGTATCCCGGCCTAAGGGGGAAGGCTGCTCTGCCCAGCCAGCCCCCAGGGGGTGCTTGTTTGGTGATGGATGGAATGCCTATTCTTAACCAGTGTCTGGGTAAGAAGGGAGGCTGGTGAGGTACCAGTTTCTTAGCGATGTGTTCGGGTAAGAAGAAAAGGTAAATTGCACACTGACCCAACCTGTTAGAGGGTGGAAAGGTGCTTTCGCAGGCATACGCCCCCCCGGATGCCAGTCCTACATGTCGCCACGCAGGACGTGGGCTGACACCGGGTTTACGCAAAGGTTGTTAACCCTTGCGAAGGTGTTTGGGCATAGCCCAACCCGCAGCTCTACAGATGTCTGCTAGAGAGGCGCTTCTGCCAGTGTCCAGGAGGTGGCTAAACTCCGTGTGGAGTGAGCCCTCACTGCCAAT
Organism: Triplophysa dalaica; assembly: GCF_015846415.1. NCBI lineage: Eukaryota > Metazoa > Chordata > Actinopteri > Cypriniformes > Nemacheilidae > Triplophysa > Triplophysa dalaica. Next base: position 16,729,010 of record NC_079547.1, read on the forward strand.
GGGCATGGGAGATTCTGAGATCGGAATGCCGTCGTAACGGCGTCCACGACCCAGTGCGCCAGCCTCTGTTTGGAGACAGCCTTCCCCTTCTGCTGTCCTCCAACAGACACGGAGCTGGTCAGAGCTTCAGAGCTCTGCGTGCGGTCCAGTACGTACTGGACACAACACTAATCGGGTTGGGTCTTCCTCCCCTATGGGGAGCGCCTGCAAGTTCACCACTTGGCCCCGGAGGGAGTAGTGGGAACTTCTTGGGCACGCATCCGGGCCTGGGTCTCAAGATAACGTGAGAGTTTCCAGGGCCGAGTTTAAGGCAATCCAGGGACACGGAGGATGCTCGGTGGTCCCCTACCCTCTTGAAAGAAGTGAGCGCCGTCAGGAGGGCCGTCTTACTCTATGAGGAAGATCGGAACCTCCGAGGGGCTCTTTGGGGGGCCCTGAGGCTCCCCAGGACCACTTAGGGTCCCAAGAGGGTATGGAGCGGAGATGAGGCGGATTCCGCCCTCTCGCTGCTTAGGAACCTGGTGACCAGGTCGTGTTGCCCTAGAAACTTTCCACCGACTGAGTCGTGATGAGTGGCAATAGCGACTACATACACTTTCAGTGTGGAAGGGAGATGTTAGTCTCCAGTCTCGTGAGGAGGGGAACACAATCCTGATCAAGCACCTCAGTGGGTCTTTCTCGTTGAGAAAGACACCAGGACGAGAAGAGGCACCGTCTAGAGGCGTGTAACCGCCTAGTAGATGGGGCCCTAGCCTGGGTGATGGTCTCAGCCGTATAGGGGGAGTAGCCATCTTAGGATCTTCTCGTCCCGTCTAGAGACCAGACATGGGTGTTCCAGAGGTCTGATCTGGGATGCCAGAACGTGTCCTTCCCCTGAGAGAGCAGGTCCTCTGTCAGGGGAATGGTTCAGGGGGAGTCGCTGTCCAGAGCATCGGCTCTGAGGCCAAGTGCGGTTAGACCGGTGTGGTGTAACCAATAACACTTGGTGCTCCTGCTCCCTGACCTTGCACAGAGTCTGTACAAGAAGGCTCCTGGGGGGGGGAAGGTGTGCTTCCGCCCATCCCGCGGCCAGCTGTGCGCAAGGATATCCGTGCCGAGGGCAGGGACTATCAAGCGGGCAAATGGTGGTGTTACGGGAGGTGAACAGGTTTTACCTGGGCCTACCCGAACAGCCTCCAAATGAGCTGGACTGCACGGGGGTGGAGTCGCCACTCTCCACGAGGCATAAACTGGCGAGAAAGCACGTCGGCTGTCTAGTTCAGTTTGCCCGGGGTGTGTGGCCTGCAGGGAACGAGTCACCTGTTGACTCCACCGGAGGAGGCGTCGAGCAAGTTGTGTTTAGCTGCTGTGTGCGAACGCCACCCTGACGATCTGTATTCGCTACAGCTATAGTGCTGTCCTCGGAACAGCACGTGCATGTCTCGCACGAGAGGCCGTAGCCTGCTCAGTGCAAGTAGCATAGCCCACAACTCTTGGCAATTGATATGCCAGCGCAGGCGGGGGTTCGTCCAACACCCCACCTGCGTGCCCGTTGCACACTACACCGCACCCCTGCAGGGAGACTTCAGTCGTCACCACGACCTGCCTCATAACCTGCTCAGAGGGACCTGAGTCCGTCGAAAAAGTCATAAAGACTAGGGGTTATGGTGCGTCGGCAGCAGGGCAGCATCACCATGCTCCTGCTGCCGGTGTGCCACGCTCTCCTCGGAACTCGACTCTGAAACCAGTGTTGGAGCGGTGTCATGTGCATCAACTCGAGGGGTATTAGCCCGCGAGGACGCCATGTGTCCCAGGAGCCTCTGAATTGTTTCAGGGGGACCGCTGTCTGCCTAAAATGTTCATTTCAGACAGTTCAACACTGGTTGGGCACAACTGCGGACAGGTGTGCCGACATGGTGACAGAGCTGAGTTCCATACCGAGAAAGAGGATGCTCTGCACTGGGGAGAGCTTGCCCCTCTCTTGGTTGACCTGGAGTCCCAATCGACCTAGGTGCCGGAGCACCAGGTCCCTTTGTGTACATAACAGATCTCGCGAGTGTGCCAAGATAGGCCAGTCGCTGAGATAGTTTAGTACCCGCTCGCCTTCCTCCTCTCAGGGAGAAAGGGCGGTCAGGGACAGACCGAAAGGGAGGACTCTGTACTGATATGCCCGCCTCTCGCACGCGAACCGTGGGAACGGTCGGTGTCGAGGAGGATCGAGACATGAAAGTAAGCGTCCTTCAGGTCGATTGCCACGAACCAATCCTGACACCTCATAGATGTCAGGACGCGCCTCTGTGTGAGCACCCTGAATGGCAGCTTGTAAAGGTGCTCTGTTCAGGGTACGCAGCCTTTGGGGGCAACCCGCCGTCTTTCTTGGGAACGATGAAGTGCGGGTGGTGACCCACTGAACATCTTGGTTTTGAGGGACGAACTCGATGCCTGTTTTGCCAGAAGGGTGGTGACCTCTACCCGAAGTACGGAGGCGTCCCTGCCTCTGACAGAGGGAGAGATGATGCCCCGAAACTTGGGTGAGTCTCTGGCGAACTGGATCGAGTAACCAAGACGGACCGCCCTCATTAGCCAGCGAGACAGTGTGGGCAGCTCTCGAGCTCCCAGGGACTGTGACAGGGTGACCAAGGGGACGGTCTGCTTCATCATTCCCACGGGGGGTGGTTCGTCGGCTGGCGGAGCTAACCATGTCGCGGGGAGTCCCCGGAGGGAAGGTTTTTGCTCCGCCTGCTTACCTGCCTGGCGGGACAACGGCACGCACTGTCGGTTTGAGAGTGGTGACAGCTGTCGTATATGTGTACGACCTCACGCCTCGCCAGGGTGTGAGGTCGGTTCGCCGAGCACAGTCCAGTGGAGTGTGCGATCGGCTGCAAGTAAACCCGGGGAGAACAGAAAACTCAGTGAGTAAGTGGGCGCCAAGCCCTAACAAGGGCCCGGCTTTGGTGACGAGGCAGGAGTCGTCCCGTACCGACCGATCAGAGCCGTGGCTGTGAAGGTTCGGGCCCGATGTTGTTCTCCCTGGGGTCTTCCCGTCAGTGTCCCTTCTCGCGAGGAGGTTGCTGACGGGGTGGAGGTTTCCCCCTCGACCTCTGCTTCCGGGGTGCCGCCTGTGGGGGCACAGGAACCGGAGCCGATGTCGAAAGGGTCCTGGGTTGCAGGGAAGCAGACGTCACGTGAGATCTCGGAGGCCTGTAGGCGGCCGAGTCGCGGCGTGAAAAAAATGTGGTTAATTGCCACTGTCTGCTTCGCCGTCAAAAAACTGCTGAGCGCAGTCCTCGACGGTGTTACCAACAACCCACCCTGCGAGATGAGTGCATCAAGAAAGCGGACTTCCTTGCTGTCACTCTTCTGCACAAGGTATAGCCGGGGGTGTCTCTCCTGGACCACTACCGTGGACATCGTCCGACCCAGGGCCCGTGCCGCCGCCTTAGTCGCCCGTAGAGCGCTGTCAGCGGCGGCACGGAGATCCTGCATTATACCCGGGTCGGCCTTACCCTCGTGGAGCCCTCTCAACGCCCTGGCCTGGCGGACCTGCAGGATGGCCAAGGCATAGAGAGAGGAGGCAGCCTGGCCCGCAACATCGCAAGCCTTCGACACCAGTGATGCCAAAGTCTTACGTGCTTTGGACGGTAGGAGTGGTCGATCCCCCCCCAGGTGGTAGCCGTCCGCGGCACAGGTGCACCGCAGGCGGACGTTCCACCCGGGGGATCTCGACGCAGTCCTTGGCTGCCTCACCATCGAGGGAAGTAAGGGAGCCGGAGCTGGTTTCACTGGAACGGTCCGTGAGAGGAGCGTTCCAAGTTTTACACAGCTCCTCATGCACCTCCGGGAAAAACATGGCACCCGGGGTGGGCGCGGTTTGCACCGCGCACCGACCTCGGGAACCACGCATCCCCGGGTTAGCACGGATGACATCACTTCTGCTTCCTCCTGAACTCGACCGCTGGGGGTGGAGTTTGGATTCGGCAGAGTCGGATGCCAGTCTCCCTCCGATGCTGCGAGCGACATCTCATCTACGTCACACATCGTTTCCGAGTGTGTGCGTGAGGATCCGGACGGTATGCCACCGCCGGTTGGGGAACGTTCAGAAGAGCGAATCGGGGTGCGATCGGCCCGTGAGCACTTGGCTGGCGGGTTTACGTTCGCAGAGTTCCCCGTATCACTAACGCTGCTAACGTGGGTGGTCATCGGGGCCGTAGCCACAGATGTCACAGCCCGGGTAGCAGACGAAATGGTGGCTGGTTCCCGTAGGAAGACAGCCACCCGTGACCGCAACTTCTGAATGACAATCTGCCCGCAGTGCAGGCAGATGTGTCAACGAACGCTGCTTCAGTGTGCTGGACGCCCAGACACCTAATGCAGCGATCGTGTCCATCCCCCTCCTCGATGAGGGTGCCGCACCCAAGAGAACAGCGGGACATGCCGCGCTGGAGAATGCTCAGTCAGTCCTGAAAAGGACTTTTAGAAAAAATCTCTAACACCTCCGGTACCGCCGAGACGCCCAGGGGAAGGTCGCTGCAGAAAGGGACGATCCGCTGTAACACGTCGTAGCACCAGCGTGTAGTTGTAGAGGATTGAATCCTGAGTTGTACTCATGAGCGATGGCTCTGAAGAACAAAAGGTAAGTGAATGCTGCACGCCGGCCTCCTTTTATACCGGATTTCCGGGGGCGGAGCCCGGCATGCAAATTGCATTCGCCAAATTTCATTGGCCTTTTCTATAGTAGTCAGAGTTGATTGGTTCTCAAGGGCGAACCCCATCTGTCGTTCTCGACACAACGTCGAGAGACCGACAGAAAGGGAACACACAGGTATACCACTGGGACAAAGTGACCAGATAGAGAGAGTCAAAGAGTCTACAGCCAACAGCATCCCCATGACCTTTTAAAGATTATGCTCACGGTGCAATAGAGTATAGAACGGGGGTCTTCAACGTTTTGCAGGGCAAGGACCCCTTAGATGAGAGATCCCCCTTATACTAAATGTGTAAACAGAGCTATTTAAAGTGGCAGTCTGACTTAAAATTAGCTTAAATCAATTATTGAGCAAGTACTTGAATCTACTGACAGTTTACAAAGAAAAAGTGAATGTGATTGGACTCGTGCGAAAACAAGAATTAATATTGGCAAGGCATTTCAAAGGTGGCTTGAATTCTCTGTGATGTGAAAGGATTTAAAACAGATGCAGGCATGACTTTATTTCTTCTGAACAGGTAAGACATTTCAATATTTCAATAGATAACACAAAAACCGTAACTGCCTTATTATGTTAATACAGACGGATACAGTGTCACCGGTTGTTCTTTCTCTCTTTATGTTCATCATGATAAATGTCATTTAAACTCTATTCGCACGGGATTAGTATTAACTGGGGACCTCGTGTGATTTAGAAATTACCTCCCAACATTTGTATTTCTTGTGGCGGATAAGTGAAGCCTGTGATTTTACTCAAATTTACAGACTTTTAGCCCGTATATGATGGGAAGGCTTTGCATATAGTATACAGTATAAAGTTATATGATGTACAATGATTTATGACCGTACTTCTCAACATTTAAGACCCGCGTTCAGGGATCTTCTTTCCGGTTTGCATTACGGGAGTTTCCATGAGAGATGACAAAACTGTTGACTCCCGGCCCAAAACGGCGGAGTTATGGCATAGCCTTAGGTTTTATGTGGAGAGAGAGGTTTGGACCTTATGGATCGTCATACTCTCTCTGAGTCTCGTCTGTGTTTCCCACCCTTTCGTCTCGTATACCTTCCCATCAGTGTTTCATCCCCTACACCTGTTCCCTTGTCAATTATCCCTTGACAACAGGATGTGTTTGTCCAAAATTACAGAATGTTTTGAAAGAGAATGCAAATTTGTTTACGAGAGAACGCAAATGTTTTGCGAGAGAATGCAGTGTTCCTCAGGGGAAAGCAAAAGTTTTTGCGCTATAATTCAAAAGCTTTAAACAATATTTTTTTCTTACCACCATCTCCCTTAAGATTACATTGAGTGAAATTCAGTCACTAGTCTGCTTTTGACGATTTCAAATCCTCTCTCATCCAGAACAGTGAAAGCTCTTCTCTTGGAGATTAAGATTATTCAAAAGATTATCTAGGCCTACCTGGACCTCACATAAAGGACACATCAATCTTCATTCACTCCCAGTCATGGCTATCTGCTTTCTTTATTTCACCTAGTTAGAAAGGAGGGTCGGTGCTGGTGTCAAGCGACAGAGATGATGTTAAAGCAATTACAGCAGCTGGCACAGGTCTTCTGTTAACTTCCTATCTAACGATACACATTATCTCATGTGAACATGTGGAGAATGGGAAGTAATGTGACATCATTTGATTGAGAATTACTCACAGGAGGTAACTGGTATAAAAGTTATTCCATTCATCCAACAGAACTGCTTCTTCACTGCAAAATGTAGTGAATTTCATATTTATAAACTGTGTACAGATGTGTAGGGGAATGAAGTTAATTTGATCCATGAGTAGATTTAATGGGAAAAACAAAGAAAGCATTTATAATGCACAAACCATGAATATTCTCCATAAATTCTCCCCAGCTGTCTGGTGTATTTAAGGTACGGTGCCTCTCCAATGTTTGGTAACCCAACTTTTTTATATCGCCATTATCCTTCTAAAACCCTGTATCTACATATTCTTCGATTGTTATTTTTTCGCCATAAATGATTATTATTAACCACCCTTTATGTTTGTCACTGGGTTTTCCAAATATCTAACCAAAAAAAATTACCATTGTGAATATTGTAAATAAAAAAAATACATTCATTAAAAAGCTTGCCAATTTCCTATCTTCAAAACCTTATTTTATTCCAAATTATTAATTTAAGTTCATCATTCTTAATTTCTTCAAAGATCTTTTAGTATGCACAGTGTCAGTTGAAGTAATTAATTTTATCATTGCTCTTTTGTTTATGCATCTAATATGCATCTGGTAAGACTGTTTAATATTGCGCTTGACAATAACGATAGGCCTATCTTTTGCAATGCAAAACACTCATTCCACTCCATCACACTGGTTAAGAAACTAGGGGAGGGGTTTCAAGCTTTTACACTTTGCCGTGCCTTTGTTTAATTCTGAGACAGTCCCTGCCTTTTGCTAGATTGTAAAAACAGGGCAGGAGAACCCCCCCCCCAAAAAAACAACCTGTGTGTGGCTGTCAAATATCTTGTTATTCGTGTCATTGCTCATGTAATGCAAATTCATGACAAAATAGGAACAATTTAAAATGAATTTTTCAATCTTAACAAAGAAAGAAAGAATCAGAACCATCCCATACCGGCGTAGAACACAAAAGGAGCAGAGAGCCAAAGTGCATCGCAAAACAGGCAGAGACGAAGTATAAAGAAGACAGACTGCCAGAAATATAAAAAGAGAAATTCTATGTGAAGTCTTCTTCACAAAGGCAGTTGAGGGCACTGCTGCATTTGCATTTTACATGTAGTGAATCTCATTAACCTGTGCTGAAATGGGCAGAAATTGGTACTCCTGATGACAGATAAAGCAGCAATACTGATACCCTGTTTTCAGGTCTCACACATCGGACACGCAACGATGTCAGAATCAACAGTAATTGCAACAGTAAGTGTCTAGTAAGATGAAAAGATCTCCTCGAAGATAAGACATAATTACATCGATTTGCCTCAATTCGTTGTGGTAAGCATGTAAGCACATACTTTACTTAACAGTCGAAGAGACTGGCTCCAAATTACACTCATTTTACGAATAATGTGATTGAAATGTTCTTTGAGAAATGCTCCTAAATGTGTAAAACTAAATGTAAAATTGGCAGAGCATTGCATGAAAGGTCATGCGATGGCCAAGAATCTGAAATGCAATCTGAATTGCTTTGGATATCTGTAAAAATAAAAAATATGCCAAAGGAAAAAAAAACATTTACCCCTAAAAAGTAAACTACTCGATTCGATAACATCAATATTTCTCAAGGTGTAGTGGAAATGCTTTTGGAAGTTCCCAAGAATAGCTCCTGTCATGACATCTTAGCAGAAAGCTGAAGCCCTGTGGTTGTTGTTTGGCAGAGAAGGAAGAAGTGGATTAAACTATAAAAGTCTGTGTATATTCAGTATGACAAGAGATTGTCTTTGGGTTAAATATTCACTTACGGTCATCAAGCATCAGGCAGCGTGGACCACACATGGGTCGTGCCACCACACACTGTTTCAAGGACCCTCTGGCAGCTTTATGCACATGTTGTATGTGCTTTGACAAGCTTCTCATGTACCCTACTGTTTCTTTCAGCTTCTTGTTTGCTTTGTTTTGTCTGTTACCCCAGTAATGTTAACTTGGATGTCCTACCTGTTGGACATCGCTCTTTTTGAAAAACATGCCGGCACCAGAAGGACAATACAAATTATTTTCAGAATTTTTATATTTATAAATGTAAATTTTTTTGGTGACATTTATTTTTCTTATCACATTTGCTCTACGTTTTCACTTAAAATACCTTAATAATAATACTGCTGCTTATAGGAAAATTATTTTATGCAGAGTAACATCCCATCTGTTTGCCTCCAGCCATATATGTCCTTTGGTCTGGATCTTAAAACAGTACAGTATATGTCTTCTTTTTTATACTTTGTATACGTATGAACACCTTAAATACAGTACAGTTAAAATAAACATGATACATCTTCTTAATAACTTCTTAATAACTCACATGGGTCAGCTAACGAAGCCCATGTAAAATACATTAAAGGTGTATCACGGTGTAACTTTTTTAATATGTGATATGAGTCTGTTATGCCGGCAGTACTTTGAACACAGCCCAGGTGATTTTAACAGCTTTTGATGGTGCTTGACATTCTGCGCGCCCTTCAGCTTGAAAGTCAAACCCTTAGTGCCTTCAAATAGAGAAACATACTTTTATCTCATCGAAAGTTGCTGGAGCTTTTTCATAGATTTTCTTCTAGATGTGCATTAAACTAGGTTAGCGTAACTAAACATAATGTCATAAGCATAATTTTGATATACAAAGGGAAAAAATCAGGCGCTCCCAAAAAGTTGGTTCACAGAGTCGTCAAGAAACATGCATCAAAATGATTTATGCTTATACAGTATGAATCATTTATGTCCTCATTATAGAGAGCTATGCACGGTTTTGTTACTATGATCTGACATATTCATTTAAATAATGACATCAAAGATTCAATTAATTTGCGTTTAGCTGTCAAATAAGTAGAAAATAAAAACATCTCTTTATTCTTGACAGGTTTAGAGCCCTCTAAGGATTCTCGTCTCCCTGGAGATGCAGAAATTTACTAAATGCAATGTGAAAACCTTTAATAGTGCACAAAAGGGCTAAAAATGCCCCAAAGAATAGATGTTTTTTCCGTTCTTAAAAAATGTAAAGCGATGTAATTTTTGTGAAACAAAGTGACAAAAGTTTTATTTTTTTTCATGCAATTTTAAAGAGAGTCATAGATCTGTGCAGAAAAAAAACTGTAAACATTGAACAAATAATTTCTTTATTTCATAATTTTTTAGATGAATTTCCTTACCTTATACAAAACTGTTGTTTACAAAAGTAGCCACAATTAAGTGTTTTATGGAGAAAAAAATTATAATAAATTAAAAAATTGAACAAAGAGAACATTAAGCCTTGATGTTGCCTACCAGTATAGGTAATTAAATTGTCTGTTTTTTTTCACTGCATATCATTTAAAAAAGCTGTGCAATTAAAAAAGTTATATTGTTTTAAATGATATGAACACTTATGAATATTCACAGATAGTTTAAGAAACAGTGAAGCCGTTTACAGATGCAAAATTAGATCTATTAATGTGTGGTACGCCAACACAAAAGATAATACACATTTAATGGAAGTGTAATTACTTTTGTGGGGCAGAAAGGGGCACCCAAGATAACATTATTTAATGCCCAGCAGGTCCAGACGATATCAATATCAACCACAAGGGGGCATCACAAAGGTCAGTCTGCACTTTCCCCACAGATCAGGAAAAGCACACAGTGAGAAAGTGTATGCTGTTAATTTTTTATTTTAATTGTTTTATTATATTTCAAATAATTGCTTTAAAATTAAAATGGCCACTTCTGAAAGTAGAATACTGTACAAATACTAAAATGATTCTGCATTAATATTTATTTTTATATTTATAAGGTTTTAAATAAGGGAGGCCTACGTTTGTTTCAGACCGCTACACATTTTACTTTTATTTTTTCTAGTTTGAGTAAATGTGAATTATCACATTTCATTGACAGGCCTGGATGAGGTGGGACTTAATGTTTTGTAAATAAAATATGCATTACTGTGAGGAAGTTACTATTATTGCTTTGAATTTGCATTCATTAGATGATCAGCATGATGTTGATTTAAATTGTTCTATTTCATTGATGCTATACATTTCACCATTTTGGGCATCTGGAACAATAATGACATTGCAGATATAATACTATTCTCAGTTCAACCAGAATGACTTACATGTCCAGTACTCTTTATAGGTAACTTTTGACTTAAATCCTGACAAAGTAAACTTCAAAATGTGTTTAAACTATGTGAGTAATTTGCCATGTGGTGCAATGAAAGATTTTTAAACTAAGACAAAAACTAAGAAAATGATGTTGCCACTATAGAACAAGTTACAGCAACTATCATTCAATCAATATTTAGAAAAAAAAAGAAATTGACTGTTTAAGATAACAGATATGATATTGTACTAAATCTAATTAAAATTAACAAGGGTCATAATTTATTAAATAAAAAAATCTTAACATTGATTCTGATATCCACAAATACTGCTTCCACAAAAAGGGAAGAATTAGTTTTTAATCAAACAATTTAATAAAAAATAAAATGTGTCGAGAGGAATCTGTATTTGAAAACTCCCATTCATTTATGGCAATCCTATAATGAAATGTAGTCGTATAAACTTTATTAAATTTACCATTACAAAAACATGAAAAGTTTATAACATTTGAAATGCCATATAACATTTTAAGAACTAAAAAGGTCTTCTTAAAACAACTATATAACAAATTAAAATCAGATAAAACTTTTGTGTTGATCCTGAGTAACACGAGCAGATAGGAGGGGTTTGCCTTAACCTTGTGACGTTGTCAATAACTCACAACAAGGCGAGCTAAATATTGAGAAAGGTGAGCTGAAACTTGGCAACTAGTAGATCAATTCGTTCCGATAGCGCAAATACACTGGCAAACCAGGTGAGAGGCAACCTTCCAGGAAACCCTCCAGATTCCACAGCACAGCTGAATGGCTTATAATTTCAAACTCTGACTGCAGCTTCCACTAAGACTTTTCTTTGCCTGCGCATACCAGGCTCGACGATAATGAATGAACGTCGGTAGATGAAAACCGGTTTTAAGGGGTTTTAATTCATGGCATAGAGAGCGGCGGTTTTAATTAGAAGTGCGTTGCATTAATAAATGTCTACTATACCGGACAGAGAGTCACCAGTGGATTTGACCCGACCAGAGTCACTCAAAGCAGAATGGGATGTAGCGATTGACGTGGAGAAAGTTGACGGACAGGAGCTTGAGGCAGAGATGACGGATGAGGCTCCGGCGCAGCGCAGACTCACGCGCAGCCCGAAGTGCGCCCGTTGCAGGAATCACGGCGTGGTGTCGCGCCTTAAGGGCCACAAGCGCCTGTGTCGCTGGCGGGACTGTCAGTGCGCGAACTGTCAGCTCGTCGTGGAAAGACAGAGGGTGATGGCAGCACAGGTCGCCCTCAGGAGACAGCAGGCCACAGAGGTTTGTCTGCTGTTTAAAGTTCGGGGTGCTTCTAAATAACTAAAACAATGTAATGTGCAATCTATGACATTTATGCTTTAGCTTTAGAACAGCTTCTTGAAAGAATTGTCAAATAATATCAGTGTAATAACACTTTAAAAGTATAGTAGGCTATTGATACTATTTGTTGCTACTACTGTGTTCACAAAATATGACGTTACCATGGCACAATGAATAAATATTCTTTTGTTCGAGTTATATTTAGTTGGACTTCATTTATATCAGAAAATGGCATTATTTATTAAAACATTATTATCTTATTTATTTATTAGTTTTTTACTTTCCCATAAAGATACATTTCCATTTTAAAAAGTAACTTATAATAATTTGTATTTTGTTTGCAATTTTATGCAAAAATGTAAGGACTCCTGGTTAATAAAACAACTCTAATTTTGCAGTTATCTGTATTTATTTTCTATAGCATTAGTATCTTGTAAATATCCCATGGATGAATGCCATCCAAGGAATAATTAATTGCGTCTTCTTTCCAACAGGGTAAAAAAGGTCAGAAAAATAGCTCTGTTCTCAGACGCTCAGCCTACCAGCGCTTGTCAAGAGCACCTAGTCTCCTGGCAAAGAGTATTCTGGAGGGTAAGACTTAATTAACACACATCTCATTAACACCCTCAACGGTGACATCTGTAGAAACTGGATTAGTTCACCCGTTATGCTACAGAACTGTCGGGAATAGACCTGTTTGTGTTTATTTAAGGTAATTAAAATTATGCAAATGGATAGAGAAATTACAGAAAAATTGGCTCATACGACTGCTTTGGAGTTTGTTCCCTGATGTGTAGCTGTGTCAATATTAAGGTCAAACTGATTTTGTGTATCATAATTTGCATGTATTTATTGAGTTATTGTTATGTTTAATGGGGGTTCAAATTTATATGAGTTTTGCAAACAGTCTGTTGAATGCATTTATTCAAGGAAGTTGAAATTAAGGAAGAAATTATTTTTGCAATTAACTTGAATTGATTTCAAAATGCATTATAGACTTATTTAAAGTCTCACCTCTGTCATACAACAGGCTACAAGCCACCTGTGCTGGAGGACTGGCCGAAGAGACCCCATCACCCCCCTGTCAGTATTCGGATGAGAAAAAGGAGAGCATTTGCTGATAAAGAGCTGGACAGCGTTATGGTGGAAAGAGAGCTGAGGCACAGAGAGATGGAAGAGTTTCCTGCTGTCCTTCTCCAGACTGTGGTACCATCCACCCATCTGCCTTTTTTTTACCCACTGTACGACCCCATGATGCCCACATACATGCATGTTCCCAAAACCGGCCCAGCTTTGATTGACTGCGATCTGTACCGCCATCCACATGCACTCAAGACTTTAGACATCAGCGAGAACTGGGACCTTTTCACAGACAGCGAGTTGAGTCGAGAATGTCTGTTATTGCCTTCCAGCTGGTCTCCGCCACATCGCTACAGTCCGGGGGTTGACATGGTTAAAACCTTGCCGGAGAGCATTTCTGTTGATCTTTCTGCCAAATCCAAAAGTTTTGTCGTCGACACCATGTCAAAACAAGACATTCCGCTCTCGGTGGGTATGGGGGACGTGTTGGTACAAGCTAAATCACCACACAGTAGCAGCAGGTCAATGGGACTTGTGGAACAAATAGAGGCAAATCAAAACTCCCCCAAAATATCGGTAAAACGACCATTACCGTTTTCTGTAGAGGCGTTGCTCATGAGATGATAAAAGTTATTTCAATTTTGGTTTCACTGGAGAACATACAGTATTTACATTTTTAGTCAGACAGTTTAATAAAGCATCTTGGACTATTTAATCCTTTAGGTTCGTTTGTAATGGAAATTTTAAGCTTGTCATTATAGAGCCCACACTATATGTATAATATGATGTTAAATATTTTGTAATCCTGTTTAATTCAAGGTTAAGAATTTGTCAAATTACACAGTATGGAATATCAATGTATTACTTCTTTTTTTATTTAATATCCTTTTTTTTTCAGTCCTTCTGATAAATGTTTATTTCAGATTGACATAATTTTGTAAATAATCATGACATATCCCATATTTTATTACATTTCATATGTTTATCATCAGATTCTATAATGCGTCATGTATTAAAGCAATAAACCCCAAGAAGCAGTGGGTTACAGTGCATTTTATAACAGCTAAGAACAGCTAAAACGGTTATTCTATATACGTAACAAGGTTTTATAAAATAAAGTAAATAAAGTGATATTTAGGCCCATGTAATGTGGTCAGCCTTTAAAATCGGGGTATTTTATAACAGCTTAGAACTTGGCAAAGCCAATCAGAATCAAGGACCAGAGCTGTATAAAACAATGAAAAGTCCTTCCAGACAGGAATCAACCCACAGTGTAAACCTAAATTGGTGAAACTGCACTCAAAAAGGTGCTGGGTTGTTTTTGACCCATGCTTGGTAAATATTGGACAGAACTCACTGCTGGGTTGAAATGATTCAATGCTGGGTTATTTTTAACCCAATTGCCAGGTTGTCTTCACCATTCCATGAGTGGAAACAACTCAGCAGTTAGGTTGAAATGACCCCGCATTGGTTTATTTTTAACCCAGCAGTGTGTTCTGTCAATATTTATCAAGCATGGTAAGAGTGAGGAGCAGAAATGTACAAATGTGCCTGAGAGTTTAGAGGCAGGGAACCAAGCTGATCTCATGGGAATTCGTAACTACGCTAATTCGTGTGAATATAAATTGTAAATCATACAAAAAAAATGATGACTAGAAAATAAGAAATACCGGAGTCCTACCCTAAAGCCCGCCCCTAAACATCATTGGCATGATAGCAAATCTACAAAAATGTATGAATAAGATCGTACGAATTCATAAGAATCATATTCATACAAATATCCAAAATTAGCCAAGTAATAAAATAATGAAGTTTTTGGCGTGTCGAGAGAACTCACACACTTAAGGCAGCACAAATAACCATTCAGTCAAAGGTTCTTTAAATAAGTTTTATATTCTGAAGAAACTTTTTTCGCCCCAAAGAACCTTTTGTGACTCAGAAAGGGTCTTCACATCCTCAAGATTCTATATGGAACCAAAAGGTTTTTCGATGCCAAGCACCTTTTATTTAAGAATGCAGGAAAACGTTGGTCACGGTTTTCTCGCCTTGCAAAATTAATTCAATATCCTAATAAGGAAATAAAAAAAAACATGTTTTCATAATTAGTACAGTACTTTTTCATCATAACTGTGGTCTTATGGCCGTTGCAAAGCAATGCAACTTGGTCATGTTTGCATTTTACAACAGTTTTGTATGGATGCCACTCACACTTAATCACATAATCTAAGTATAGCAAATGTTTAATACACTTTTATACTCTGAAGCTTAATTGACAGAGCATTGTGTCCGCATTGCAAATTTCATAAGTTTGATTCTTAGGGAACATGCATACTGACAAAAAATCTATAGATTCAATCAGTTTTGGGTGTAGCTAGTTACTAAGTAATTAGTTATTGTAATTTAATTACTTTTCCCTTGAAAAAGTAAAGTAAGGGATTACTCATATGTTTTGTGTAATTTAATTACAGTTACTTTTGATGTAATTAAACTAAATACTTTGTGAAATATATGCGTGTGCAATAGTGTAATTGACATCAAAATTCAAAGTCTTACTTTAAAATCTGTGCTTTAATGTATAATTTTACATTTGTAATACTTTGGTCAGTTAATAATATTATTTATTTGAATGAATTAAATAAGCCGTTTCATGTATATCCTTGAATCACTTGAATCACAAGGTTGATGTAGGATATAGAAAGTAAATAGTAATGAGAAACTAAATCCTTTTTGGACAGAGTAATTTGGACAGTAATCTAATTACACTATTGAACATGTAACTAGTAATTAATTACTTTTACAGAGTAACTTACCCAACAATGGATTCAATACACTGCAAGTCACTTTCGAAAAAAAAATCACAGTATAGTATCACTATTCTGACAACTGTGTTTGTTTAAGCTACACATGATGTATATCCTCTACTTTCTTTTCTTTCTTTATGATCCATTTTAGTTTCTGAGATATGAAAGCATGATAGTTTACTCTGGACCATGTGGCGTCAACACGTGAGATGGCATCAAGCCCTCCTCTGCGTCTGTGTCTATATCTCGGCACATCTGCTGGTGCTGATAGGGGTTTTACATTAGGAGCCTTCCTGAAGAACCTCAGTCATCTCAACAAGATTCTGAAAGAGAAAATTCTCAGTTCTCATGTGTTCTAAACGTGCAGAAGAGCTTATGACAATCATTATCTATATCACAGGCATCAGTCTCCAGAGATCATAATCGCTCTTGTGAGGAACAATGGAGAGGATTTAATTCTCAGAACAATGCTAATGATCTTCTTTGTCACACAATATATTGTGAATAATTAAAATTAAAAAAGATTTTCTTGCTAATAATTGTGGGCTCAGGGGTTGATCCTTTGTGTCTGAGACTGGATCAAAGCTTGAACATTTTTGCGCTATGTTTGTTTTCAGCATAGTTTTTCTTTCCATGCAACACATTCGATGTGGCACTTTCAACACAGTCTCACAGGAATTCCTGACACTTTTCACTGTAATCTATTAATTCGTGTTTACTGACACGGATTTCTTCCTTTTTTCGTGTAAATCAGAACGACTTTTTCACGTCATCCAGCATGACTTTCAATCAAATGTATTTAAATATGCGGTATCTTTCATATGTAAAAATATATATCAAAGCAATCTGATGGGAATTTATATACCTATTTTACAAGGTGGCTCATTTGTGTGAATTCTTATTTCCTACGATCTCATTGGTATGTTTTGTTATGATTTGACTTTTCCCGTGTATTGTTAGGTTTAGGGGCGGGATTAGGGGAGCCCTTTATCATTGTTTTGCCACTTCGTGAAACTCATGTTTTTAGCAAAATCAGCCTGTGATTTTAGGGTGAAGTAAGGTGTTGGTTAGCCACATCCTAAAATATGTAAGACTTCTTTTGAAATGAGGTTATAAATATATAAATAAACAAACCTGTGTATTGAAAGTCGTGTTGAGTGAAACGAAAAGAAAGTCTTGCTGAGTGACATGGAAAAATGGGGATATTTGTGTCCATGGTTTTCGAATAGGATAAAATATTTATTTTAAGCCATGTGCCCTCTGAAGCCCTTTCATTTCAGTTTATTTACTCTCAACGTGAAGTCACCCTAACCCGTTTGTGCGATCTAGATCTCAGCATATTCTTTCTCCTGACATGGTATCGGCAACATTTAGTATCAAGGTCCACGGGGTGCCGCTTTGATCCTGGTGCCAGCTCCTAACTCAAGCAGAATTTGCCAGATTGAGTCCCTGCACTTGGCATCCATGCCCCTGAAAAACCCCTGCATACCCCGCTACTCTTGGGTTACACGCGGCTCCCCTATTCCTCTGAACAGGGGGTGTCTCTTTCAGCGTGGGAGGGCTGGCCCACTGCCTCTCACCTGCTGCGCCCAATAAAAAACTCTTGTGTGTCATGTGTCATTGGCATTGGGATAAATGGACAGTTTCTACAATGCAGTGCTGCTAGACATCGTACATTAGGGGAAGGAAAGAAAGAAGTTGAACAAAAAAAAAAAATTTAGTGTGATTTGTAAAAGAGCCATTGCCAAAAAGCTTGATGTGTGGTATTTTTTAATCTCTGTTTTTCGGTTGTATAAGACATTCTTTTAAGAGTGGATGAATCCAGAGACCTCTTAATATGAAATAAATGTAAAAAATGCAAAACGTTCCAGCTTGTATAAAGACTTCAAATCTTTTTTGCTTTTGTCAGAACTTTGTGGTCACAAATGCAGAAGGATCAGATTTAGAACAAACGTTTCTTTCACAATTCTGACTGTTTAGGGGAAAACACAATCCAGCAAATCTCTCTAAAGATGTGAGCCTGTGACAAGTTGATCTGCAGAATAAGCAATCTGCCAGCTACAAGAAACAAACCGATTTATTAACAAGAAAATCTAAGCTCTGGCAGTCAAAATGTATATTCAAAATCCAAGCATATGAGTTCAGACAAGCCCAACAGTGGGACTGAAATTGAACACACTTAAAAACATTAATGCTAGGATCCTTCCATTTCCATCGTAGGATTCAGGTTTTTTAAGAGGTTTTCCCTTTGTGGCATTCAGCCGGAGCCAACACAGAACCTGTGCTGACTGCAGCAGTTGTGTGGCTATACTGTTACGTTCTCCTGGGCCACCCGGTTCCCAAAATCCACCTTTTCTGTTTGACTGCACAAAACATAGACTTGATTGTAAAACCACAGACGGCATTATTTCGTATGATTCATTTTAATGCTCCGCACATTAGCCTTTCTCCAACCTGTCCAGACTCTTCAGATTCAAACTATTTTCCTCATTGAGAAATATGGAATCAGTTCAAGCAGGACCTGGAATTTCTAGTTAACCATTGGAAAAAATGCAAAAAGGATACTGGAGCTGCAAGTGTAAATGTTGCAAATCATCTCGAATGCTCCACTGTGTATAAAGTAATAGTTCACCCAAAAATCTCAATTCTGTCATCATTTACTCATCCTCAAGTTGTTTCAAATCCTTGTAAATGTCTTTATTTAAAAGAATGTTGGAAAATACATAGTTCTGGGGAACCATTGACGACCATATTCAGTTCCTACTATAGTACTCAATAGCGCTCCAGAACTGTTGGATAACAAACATTCTTCAAAATATCTTCTTTTGTGTTCAATAGAAGAAAGAAAGTCATACATGTTTGAAATGACAAGAGTGCAAGTGAATGACAGAATTTTCATTTTTGGGTAAACTATTCAATCAAACAGGTCTAATTTCCACTGGCATCTCCTTCAAATGAACTGTTTCAATAACATTTTGTTATGGATTTAGTGCATTTCATATTCATTTAATCTTTCAGAAGTGTTCTTAAAATTTGTGGTCAGTTCTGGGCCTTACATTCTGGACATGTGCTTTTAAAACGTTTTAGCAGATGCCCACTTCCCCGGTTTCAACTGTTCTGCCCGCTCGGGTCCAATTTGCCTGGATGTCTTGGGATGGGAAGCAATACAGATGAAAATAATTGTGATCCCCACCCTGTGAAACCATTAACACAGCATTTACTCTGCCTAGTTCTGGTTGGCCTTTGAGTATAAAACCGAAACCTCCGGGCGGTCGTTATACCCCAGAACCTCAGAAAGTCGATCCACCTCAGCGTATTATGTGGTCGCTGTGCCGTTAAAATGGCATTCTTAAATATTGGCACCTCTTTAGACATGATTAATTGCCCCAACGTCGAGCTCTAGTGGAGAAGAGAAGGGTTATCTACACATAAACCCTTATTGATGATGCAGGGTGAAACCGTGGGAAGCAAGAGGATGTGGAAGGCTTAGAAATGACAGCAGCTTGGCAGAAAGAAAAGAGTTAGAAACCAAGAGGAAAAATGGAGACAGGGACTAAGAAGGCAACAGATGGACAGACGGAGATGGACTGAAAGGGAGAGGTGTGTTGAGATGGCGAAATGAAGGAGTGGAGAGATGGTGTGATAAAGAAGAGTAACCCTGTATTCACTACAGCTGTACAGATTGCTCACCTGCCAAAAACAACACTATGTTTAAGGGCTATTTATTCTAACTGGATTACTATTACAGACACCACAATCCATGCTGTGAATTTTGAGAGTAAGAGAAACCACAGGGTGGATTAAGAGATGCAATTTGTTGTAATAGCTCCGGATACATGATGCATTTATGTTACAGAATTGGTTGGTGATTACTTCACCTGAAAAAGTGGTTTTTTTGTCCCTATATATAAAGATGTTTTTTACATATTTATATTGTAATATAAGAGAAAGTTGTTAACAGATGTCATTTATATTGCACAAAAAAAATATGCTAATAAATGCTGAATTTTGAAGGCCATCAACAAATGCGCCAATGGTGCTCTTGGGGAATTTATAGCATTATTTTTCGGGGTTGTACATATTTACAATCAAATGTATTAGATTTTAAAGAAATACAAATATACATATTTAAAAGGTCTGTGGTACACACAAGTTCGAAACCATTTCACATTGTTGTCTTATAAAATCAAACACATCACTATACCTCACAGATGTTTTTAAAGCTTGAAATATGCAGTTGCTTCATGGGAATACAGATGTTTTTGGAGACAGTAGACATCATAAAAATGTTTCATATTTCAAAATATTTCAACTTTGTTTCGAGTAAAGTTTGAAATAAAGTAGGTTTGGGACACTTTGGTGATAAAGTTCGAGCAACTGTGATATTATTTTTTGTCAGCTTTTTGTTTAGTTTTTGTGTTTTTAAATTTTGTTAATTTGTCAAGATTATCTTTATTTTTTAGACAAAGGCTGTAAATATAATAAAAACTTACAGAGCTTTTTTTGTGACTATTGAAAAATTTTGAACATAAGCGAAAAAACATCAATGCAACAACCTATATACAGCGTTTCAGTTGTTTAACTTCACAAAATAATATTTTGCCCTTGCCATCTGCAAAAAAATACATTTAAACAGAAAAGTTTAAGTTCAATTTTAAAGGGAAAGTTCACCCCAAAGTAAAAATTCTGTCGTCATTTTTTGACCCTCATGTCATTCATATCATGCATCTGACTCTTCTGTGGAACATAAATGAAAGTATTTTAAGAAATGTCTCAGTGATTTTGTTACCATAGAATGGAAGTCAAAGGGGTCCGATGATGTTTGATTATCAACATTCTTCAAAATATCTTCTTCTGTGTCCTGATTATAAGAAAAAAGCTATTTCCATTTTTTAGTGAACTTACCATTCAAATTTTTTATCAAAACAGTGCAGCCATGAAATTTCCTTGCATAAGGAATATAAATATTCTTTTACTCTTTTAAATAACCGAGCAGTTAACAGTATACAGCACAGACCTCCAGACGTGCTGCTGGTTCGTGGCATAATAATGGAAATAGAGTCAAAACAGTGTCTCTTTATATGAATCAGGCCTCGAGTCAATATTGCTTTTTCCTTGGCACCTCACGCACTAGCTTCCATTACTAGCTTACATTAGGCCTGGAGCTTACCACCTGTATCTCATACAGTACCTCCGGCTATACTCTGCAACCTCACCGCTGCTTTCACATTTGTTGCAACTAAAGCTTCCCCTACCCCCGGGCAGTCTATGGCTTCTGCCCCTGCAGAATATTTTGCCTGTAACACAAACCCTTCTGTCTTGTGTTTTTACTTCAAACAAAGCCATTAATCACCTTAATCGCCCTCAATTAACCTGCGCCACCAGATGTTCTCGGCACGTCAAACCCTCAACTGTTCCAGCCGCCCGAACGGAACATAAATCAACACGTGTCGCAATTTGCACCAGCAATTCCACATGATGTTTGAGGAAGCTGGATAACAAAACATTAACAACATGGAAACAGGCACCTGGGGGATGGTCTGTTTGCCACAAGGGATGGTGATGAAATGACTGGAGATGAATGGCAGAAGTGAGTAAGGATAGGAAAGAATTTTCCATCTCTGCTCCGGATGGCACATGGTAGTTTATCGTGCTCCTAGCAGCTCCGACCAACACAACTTTACCAGGTTTCACACACTGGGGTTCAGCCAAATGTTTGAAATCTTAGACCAAAGTACTTGCTTTGAACATGCTCTTAAACATGGGTCTATCCTGTTACACCATTATGAAGCCTAAAACATTCTGGTCATGACTGGATTGTTGACAGGTGCAACAAGCCGGCTCTTATCTGTGCTGAAAGGCCTGATGCCATTGTGGCATTTATCTTAATCGTGTCTGATTTCACTGAGGAAAAACCCTGATTCAACATTTGCACATTAGAATGCCTCAATTAAACTGGGTCTATGCATCAATTAAAACGGAGGAATGAAGCAAAATAACCAAATGTGACCCAAGACCACAAAACCAGTAATAAGTAACACAGGATTTGTTTTGGCGATAGCCCAAAAATCATTGTATGGGTCAAGATTATCGATTATTTTCTTTTATGAAGATATGTTGTAAATGTCCTTCCATAAATATATAGAAACTTTATTTTCGTCAGTAAAATGCTATGCCAAAGACTTTATTTGTACGACTTTAAAGGCGATTTTCTCAGTATTTTTTTTCAGATTCCATAGTTTCAAATAGTTGCATCTCGGTCAAATATTGTCCTATCCTAACAAACCATACATCAATGGAAAGCTTATTTATTTTAGATGACTAATAATGTATATTTAAAGAATTGACCCATAAAACTGGTTTTGATGTCCAGGGTCACAAATATGTCTGAATTGAAGGGGAAATAAATATAGTCTTTAATGTGTAAATTACAGAAGCTGAGGAAATGTTCCTCTTGACTACTGAGGAAATGTCCTGTCTTGACCTGTATGTGTGTTGATGGATATATGTGAGAGGATTGTGTGTGTTGCCAAAAGCTTCTTCTTGGATGGATTAGTTTCAAATGAATGAAAGTTTGTTTGACTTTCAAACATTTAATCAGTCAAAATGCCATTAATTGTTGGTTTTGTAAACAATTACATTTATATTTTAAGAAAGAAAAGTTTGAGTTTATGGGTTTTACCTTGATGTGACCATGTAACAGTGCATAGCTGCTATGAAAGAAAGCCAAGCCCACTTGATCTGCCTCTTCAGCACATTGAGCAAGGATCAAGGTCTCATTACAAGGTTTCCCAAATGCAGCAACCTCCCCCTGACCAGCCAGTGAACCAGCACAAACCAGCCATGCATGTTTTTTTGCATTATGTGTGTTTTATAGAAGAAGCCTACCGAACTGTGGTCTCCAGTCAAATAATCATACATTGAGGACAACGTTTGGGGAATTGTCAATTATTTCAGGAGTTCTGACGAAATGTACTTTACTGCTTTCTTTCTCTTAACCTACATCTCAACTTCTTCCCTTTCTGACAGTTTTTGCAAAAAATGGAGCCTCTGATGATAATCTAACCAGTATGTAATGCTCATTGATCAGACCCTGTCTTGAGTATGCAAATGTGCTGTCAGTAGGTTGCACAAAAAAGCAAGCAGCTTTGCTGGAAAGAATTCAAAAGAAAGTACAACAAATCATTAAGAGACACATCTGCCTGATTTACAAGGACAGAGAGAACACGCCACCATCAAATGAATACAAGATATCCCTTCCATGATCTTGTCCCACTGCAACGGCACCACTGCAACACACAACATAGAGTGTAACGTCAGCTTCACATTCTCTATAAGGAAATATCTTCAGGGTTGAAATCAGGGTCCATTAGCCAACATAAGGGGTACATCATTAGCAATGTAACAACATTAAAATATTGTAAATTATTTCGTTCAAATGTTCAGTATTGTTATTATTCAACTCGATCAGATATCACCTATCATGACAACTTGTAACTATTTTAAAGGCCATGTTTATTACATTAAGCAGCATTTAGTGGTGAGATTGTGAATTGCAACCAACGAAGCACTACGGGGGCTGACACAGGAGTAAGATGTCGTTACGTTTTCATATCTTTGCAGAAAAAGAAAATGTTGCTCATTCTAAGGAAATAACGCTTCATTATGTAAGGCCTTTTATACACACCTCTGAAGACAAAGTTATGTATATTGTATTGCATTTATGTTAATAGATCCTCCAAAAAATTACACATTAGACCTTTAAGAGGTGGCTTTTTTATGGTTCCATAAATTTTAGGACTGCTTTGGTAACAGTTATGGTTATAGGCTTGACTATTGCTTTTCTGCAATACTACTGTAGTGGAGTAGGCGGGGCGAGACCGTGGTTCGAGACCGGTGAGTAATTGATAATAAACACCAGCTGTGCGCGCACCGGTCTCGTATCACGTAGGAGATCGGGAGCATATAAGAGAACGAGCGACCGGACCGCCGATGAGAGAGGACCGGGCCCGAACATGTTTATGTTTGTAGTTATGTTTTATTCGCTGGCAGTCGTCCGTGAGGGGCGCCGACTCCCCGATAAAGGAGGAGACATCGCCAGCCGCCAGGGGGCCGACGGTCAAGCCGTCCACCGAAGCCCCAGGGCCACAGCAAGGCACCGCGAAGGAGAGTACCCTGGCTGGTTGAGGACCGAGCGGCAGCATTTTGGGGAACCGGACTATAATTTTTCCCCCCTCTCTCTTTCCGGTCGCTCCGAGGGCTCCCGTCTGCATTGTCTCGTCTCGTCGCTGCATACCCCCCATGTATCCCCCGACCTGTGAAAGGTGATGGGGGTATGTAGTGGAGTAGGCGGGGGGAGACCGTGGTTCGAGACCTGTGAGTAATTGATAATGAGCGCCAGCTGTGCGCACAGGTCTCGAATCACATAGGAGATCGGGAGCATATAAGAGAATGAGCGACGGGACCGTCAAAGAGAGAAGACCGGGCACGAACATGTTTGTATTTGTATTTATGTTTTGTTCGCCGGCGGTCGGCCGTGAGGGGCCGCCGGCTGTTATTACTTTATTAAATGTTTAAATGTCTTCCGGTTCCCGTCTCCTTCCTTCCCTACATTGAATCTCTACAACTACGATTTTTACAATTCACCTGGATGAACAATGAGATCAGGATGGTAATGGATGGTTTGGTGAGACAGGTCATCATCCAGAAGACCTGAATGCCATTATTGCTAATTCATTGGTTAAATAAGTTATGTCATTTCAGTTCTCACTCATTCAAGCTCTTAAACAATTAACCATACTTTTTTTAGTCAGTGATATTGCATTAGCCTGAATTACCGGTGGCAGTGAACATTTTCGTCATGCAACATTAAATAAAGAGAAAGAAAATGATTTAACAGAAAAAGGAAAATATTTGCAGTGCACAATATGTTGCTGACAAAATATATCTTGTTTGTGTATTTTATTGTAATAGGAATGAACGTCCTCTTTTGCATAGAAGTAAACAATTCCGTAATCAGTATTTTGTTTTAGTGTACAGTACAAATAGCCAAACACTCTTAAAACAAGATCAGACCTTTTAAAGGATATTGAGTACAGTTTTATTACCCTATTGGCAAATTTATCTTCGTCTTAAACATACATCCGAAATGTGTTATTTTTGTGCAAGAAACAGAACAAGAGAATAATGCTTTACATCTTATGCAATGTTTCTACAGAAATAATTGTTTCAAATTACTTTAATCAGAAACAAGACAAAATACAAATTTAAGTAATTATTTTCGCGGAGCATATCAAAAAGGTCAATTCACTGGACTCAAAGGGTTTTGCATGGGGATGCCCAGAAAAAAGAGGAAATGAAGCTCTAGTAAGCACAAACTCTGAAACCTCTGGTTTTATTGAAGCTTATTTTTAGAGGCTTCACACAGACCGACATTCCATCAGCGGTTGAAAACTGAAGACATTTAACTTTGCAGTGGCTGGAACACTTTTAAATGCGTAATTCTTTTGATTTCCTGAGGCAGCTCACTTTGAGCTTCTCTTAACCTCTTTATTTTTTGCTTTTGGCATTGGAGTTAAATTCAAAAGAGTGCTGATGGGTTTATTTTTAGTTTTCCTTACATCGAATTGAACAGTTTTAGTGGCATGATGTCTATTATTGTATATAATATCTCTTTGACAGTGTAAAACTTTAGAGCATGACGAGACCTTAATCAAATGCCATTGTTTTCACAGTTACCATGGACTGTAGAAATAATTGTAAAGTTCATTTGAATTATTTCAAACATGATTACTGCATAATCTGCACTATTAAAAACACATGAAATTTCTGGAAATGCACCCTTATAAAACAAATTATAAAATAATGCAATATATTGAATACATTTTACCTGGTAAATTCATAAAATACCAGTATGAAAACAGATTTGAGAAGTGTCTTGAAATATGTAGTGTATATGTGAGATGCCATTTTTTTTTTAATTTTCACTACGCATTGTATACATTTCCATATTTGAGATGTATGGATATCGTTTCTGATGGAAGCATATACCATTCCACATTCAAGTCAAAGTCTTGCCAGAATGCAGAGTGATATCACACATTCACAGTTGCTGCTATGTAATCAATATGTCTGACATACTATTCCATTACCATGGCACAGAGTGTATGGTTAGTGTGTGTTTGCACGCATATAAGTCTACCCATAATAGTTTTGTTTTTATTAACTTAAAGGTCCAATTTGTAGTTTCTATTAACAGAAATGCACCATAATAAAATACAATAAAATATTGTTCAGTCAGGACCAATTTCTTTAAATAATAGTTTTATTTTTACTTAATATAATGCATCTAGTTGGTGTTGGCGGTATGGGTCTGTTCTAGGCAAATTCCATCCCTCATCCATGTATAAACAACTGGACAGAGTGGGGAGAGCAGCAAGTCAAACCCCCTGGGGTAACAGAACAGATCCATTCATTTTACAAATAAACAAAATTAAGAAACAAAGTGGCACTATAACAAAACAATCACAAGAAATCCATTCATAATCCGCGGATAATGGATAAATTAAATAGATAAAAGTTGGGGATGGAGGGAGATCTTAAATTTAGCGTACTTGCAAGCAATAGATACGTGCCAGAATGAATGGGGATGAACCGTTATATGTGTGGCGAATTTGGATTGGTACGCGTCAGAGACAGCTGACTGTCAGCTAATGAGAGATTGACTGAACAAACGCGCAAGTATTTTTACATATACATACATTTAATATAGCATACATAACTATGTGTTCAGAGGCGTATAAAAACCTAACATAATGAAGTGTCACAGTATCTTTTTATTACTTAGAATGAGCTATTTCTATCTTCATACACCTTACGTGGAATGTTGTTTTTACAGTAGCCCTAAACGGACAAACTACTTTACATTACATCATTCAGCAAAGAACCAAAAACGTGGTGACATCTTACATAAGCCGCCATAGTGCTTCGAAAGGGAGGGGGGAAAGGTGGAGTGAGCCGATGGTTGCAATTTGTAACCTCACCCCTATGCTGCTGAATTCCATACACTGGACCTTTAAGCCGTAAACATGCTGCTCAGCAAAATAACATGCACTTTCATGATTGTATTTCATTTGTATTTTTGTGTGAAACAAGAAACAGAGGCTAGCAGAAAACAAATGCAATTAAACTATATTGATCGCAAAAGGAGAGCCTTCGGCACAATGGAATTGTACTAGTGATTTAATTGGATTGTTCACAGTTTTCCATAACACAGTATTGAGCTTCAATTAATCTTTGGCTTTGCTGATATGGAGAATATTGTATGGACTCGTTCCTTGCTGTTGGGTGGTTTATCAGACTTCACCAAAAAGAATCTAATCTAGTGTTTCTCAGCGCTTCACTTTGTGAGGTGGGCCTTCAAGTGCTGATGAGACCCTGATTGTCAGTATGCGTGTCAACTTTGACGTCTAAACTCACTAACAAACAACCACACATTCACACACACAAATGAGGAAATCCTTCTGTTTCTTCACTGCTCTAGTCCTATACCTTGACTGATGTGCCTCTTTGTTTGGAACACTAGATCGTTCCACCCACTGGTGTGTGCTGATGTTATCAGAGTAAATCTCCCAAAGAGAAGAAAACCTTACATCTGCACCATGTAAAGATATGTAACAATGGTTGCTCTAAACTTTCATTTGGTTCAGAGAAAGGGGGAAGTTTTTTAAATCATGATAGCTGCTGAGGTAAAAGATAGACTGCAGTTTGCAGTAGATGTACAAGCTATATACTGAGCATGTGCTGACAAATGAAAATCTGTATTTATTTAAATAAAAGGTATATCTATACAAAGAAAAATAATGTGATAGCGCAAACTCACAATTTATGAATATCAGTTGATTTACACTAATAATTTGTTATGTTGAGTATAGAACATATATAGACAAATATGTACAATACACTCTTAAAAATGAAGGTATTGAAACGGTTCTTCACAACGAATAACTGTTTGATTATCTCAAGAACCTTTTAAAGGGTTACAGAATTTTTTTACATTTTTAAACACTTTTAATGTTTTTCTCCTGAAATTGAGTCGCCAGCGTGTGTGCAGAAACACCCTGAAATTTACAAATCCATCTATTCTTCTTTTTGTAATCTCCTTTAAACCACAACAATGACACAAAAAAGGCTGTTGGCGATCCCCTGATCCCCCTCACAGAACCCTCTTATGAGCACGTAGTTCCACCATCCGCCAAGGTCAACAACGCGGGAGCTGGAGTTATTTACGATCGATGCAATGTAGTCGGTGCACAGAGTCCAAACCTAGGCAAAAATAATTCATCACGAAATATGGTGATAGGTTTCAGGAGGACCGACATCAGTGATATTATTAGTCCAAGTTATTTTTATGAGTACTTTGCAAATGGTGAAACATAAACTGTAGAATTATAGTTGTTAACATGCTTTTTCATGCATTCGGACTTCTTTACACTGTTAAACGTGCTGGCTTCTCAAGCTCATTGTACTTTTATGTAAAATAATAGATATTTTAAAGCACTCAACCGCAATCCTACCCTAAAACCTACCCACCTCCCGACGATTAAAAACACAACACGCAAATAGAAGTCAGCAAGGGGCATTTATTAAAACACATAACAAAAGCAGTATAAAAACATTACGAACAATTCGCGTTGCATTCGAGTCTTTCAAAGCCGTACGATATCATACACAGTAGGTTTTAATCACCGGCGAAGACCGAAATGCAGGAACGCTCGCAAGTGGCGTAAAGACTCCAGTTTATCGTGTGACGCAATCGGAGCAGGACAGCCAATGGCGTTTCATAACGTAAGCAAACGTAATGACGCAACCAGTCACGAGACGCACGAGAGCCAATGCAATTTCGCAATTTTCGCAATTTCACAATTTCACATCTGTGGCCGTATCTGCTTGTTATGTGTTGTGTTAAACAATTTTAATATACAACCGTTAGGTTTAAGTGTAGGGTGGGCTCGAGTTACGT
This sequence comes from Triplophysa dalaica, assembly GCF_015846415.1. Lineage (NCBI taxonomy): Eukaryota > Metazoa > Chordata > Actinopteri > Cypriniformes > Nemacheilidae > Triplophysa > Triplophysa dalaica. The sequence continues at coordinate 16,757,710 of NC_079547.1, forward strand.
GCTAAAATGCGTCTAAAGTGTGCGGACAAAGTAAACGTACGAATTATAAAAACATTAGAAAATCGCCGACTCCTGCTAACGTTACTCCACCTTCACACATCGTGTCATGGACACCCATTTTCGAGTGGACCTGTGTGTCTATTCCAAGTACTGAAAATCTAAATAAAAAAATACATATTGTGTATCTGCATAATTTCTGTGAAACAAATCAAATAACTTTTTAACATTAAACAGTATATCTCAAATTAAGCCCAGTAGCTGAGTGTTTAGAGCATGGTGCTAGCAACGCCAATGTCATGGGTTCAATACCAGGGTATTGCACATACAGTGCTCGAAAACTAATGTATAGTAATTCAACGTCGCTTTGGATATAAGGGTCTGCCAAATGCGCAAATGTAAACAATAGGAATCATCAGGTTTCTAACATATTTGAGGAGTCAAAAGTCGGATGTACCAAATGCAAAATTCTGATAATATATTTATAATTTAAATTACATGTCATTTATATAATATAATTAACATTAGAAACATAGTCTGACTTGAACCTTATCTAGCCTATGTGAATCCACATTCATCAGCTCAGTCTCTCTTTCACACCCAGTTGAAATAATTGTTGATTGGTTGTTTTGGGTGTCAAAGGAAACTACAGAACTCTAGAGAGGCAACACAAGGCGTTTCTGTATTTCACAAGTGCCTATTACTGCCAGAGTGCCTGTCAAACTGTATCAGTCTGTACCACGAGGACCTGCAATTAGTACAAAACCAATTAGCTTTAGTTTGCCTTCGAGCTGCACTCACAGCTGTTGTTTGGAAACAGAAGTGTTTATAAAAGAGCCGAATGTAATTCCTGAAGACATCAAGTCAAGGAACATGTGTCTCATTGGATTCACAGGAGATCCTCCACAAACAATGACAAAGGAGATCCTAAAGTGTTCCACTTTACACAAGAACCCCCACATCATGCCAGATCACACGTCCCCTTTACCACAAAGCAATCGACTTTGTAATGAGGACAGGTACAATGACCAGGATAAACACACTCTTGAGACACAAGTCTAATAGTGTTAAGAAGTGTAAGGGGGTTACCAACATGTCTGAACAAACCAGAAGCACTTGAGCTGAGTGTTTCAATAAGTGGAAGCTTCTTTTAACGTAACCTGATCACCATTTGGGCTCCGCGAGAGTGACATGCTGTGATTGGCATCACTTCTTCAATGCAGACGTTACTGTTTTAACACATGGATAAGGGCAGAGGAGAGGAGTCTTTGTGCTCTTATCTGTGCCTGCTGCATGTGGAGTCGCCACCTCGGTTTGGGATCAGTCTAGCTGTCTCTCTTGCTTCTTTCTGAGAGCAGACCAGAACAACCCCACACACTCACCTCACTAACATGTTCATTGTGTGTCTCATGTCTGGGCATGCAGGGGTCTGAACTGTCTATATACAGAGCTGACCTCGGTAACAGCATGGAAAGGGTTTGAAGAGACCCCAAACACTGATGGTCAATAATCACTTAAAGTGCAGCAGACCTCTTAAGAGGCGTCTCATTAGTACTTGCATTTAAAAGCAAAACATTTTTACTTTGATATTTAAGGGTTTCCTTAGGCATCATAATGTCTTTTTATACTGTAGTTGTTTTTGTGTTCCCTGATTTACCTCAGAAAGAGTCAGCGAATCAAAGAAAATAATAAAAACAAATGTATTTATTTATAACAGTTGTTTTAGTATATTTAATGTATCTCGAAAGTAAATATTTGCGACAATGAACATGTCAGGGCCGTCAAAAGTTCTCATTTTATTGTTTACAAGTAAGACAGTCAGAATACTTAAATTATTGTCAATTTTACAAAACAACACTATTGGTTTAATTGTTTCATGATATAATCTATGGTTATCATTTTGATGAAAATGATTGAAAAATCACAATGCAATTAAAGATAAATCACAACCATTTCTCATGTTTCAAAGATAGAAAGTAAATTGTGTATGTGATATACAGTATTGATTGCAAGAGATTAGCCGCATTTACATGCTGGACAATTTATACAGCAGGAAACAGAAATAGTACAGTTTAAAATCAACAGTGTATGTATAAGGAGTGTCTTTTATGATCTGTAGAAGATGATGTGAAATCTATGAGTCTTCCATGTCTAGGAGTCAATCAATTTAGATTTTCTGCTTCTCTTGTATTTGAGATATTACCTACTGGTTACACAAAAATCTTAAAAATTAATAGATATAAATTTTTAGGCTAATTGTATATTTTAAATAAACATTTCTAATATAAATGTAGAAGTTGCGGAACTTTAGTTTCTCTTGTTATGGTGGAAGGTTTGTACAAGATCACCTGCACGTTTCTGCTTGGGTTCCTGAAAACAACTGGACCTATATGACGATAATTACATGTAATGAATTGTAGAGGTGTATTTCTTATTTGTTTGTGAAAAACAGCTTGTGTTCACTCCCTAATGCCTTTTTTTTACGTTTAGTTATCTAATTTCCTTGAGAATAGTCTACAGTATATCCTGATCTAAGTTTGTTTTATGGTACTTTATGGATTACACAACAATAATAAACGTTTTCTTAAATGTTGATCTAGATGAAACACCATCAGCTTTATTCAAGACCGGATCATCTGTTTGGTGTAGTTTTGGTCATCTTTTATACATGTGTCTATTAAATGTTATAGTCTCTTCCATCATTTCTTTGAAACAAGTGAAAAAATGAAGTGATGATAACCTTGATTCTTGGCTTTGGTCTGGTTCTTCCTCAATATCTGTCAAACTCACAACACACCCAAACGCAGGCTCTTAAGCACCAACCACCTACTCTGGACATGAGCCCAAACAGGCCCAACTCCCAACTGATACTCTACAAACACAGCCTAGCTTCTCCGAAGAAATTCAATCCCTCTTTTGTCGCCAACTAGTAAGTGGTAGTTGAAGACAGATCTGACATTTAGCTGGCTCATCACCTTCTGAGGGAGGGATGGTCTGTTCTGATTTCTCGCCTGTCTTCAGACAAATGAGGCTGTTTATTTAACTGAGCCAAGTTATTCCTGGGGAAAGTAGCTCCAGGATGTATATAGACATATTTGTGAGTTTACTTTTGATGTGTCTATGTAATGTATGTATAAACTGTATAGTCAACATAACATAGATAGATAGATAGATAGATAGATAGATAGATAGATAGATAGATAGATAGATAGATAGATAGATAGATAGATAGATAGATAGGTAGACCATGGAATTACCGAAACTACAGGACCTGCTTAGTTTGACATATTCTGTGTCCATTGACATTTACTGCCATCTGCCATTAAGATTGTGCTGCCTGATAAAGAATCTTAATAAGTGAACTTTGGAAAACTCTCTGACACAGAACACAGAGCACAAGGAGGGCACGCTTGTTCATCAAATGGTCTTTAAGTAGCTCAAGTCCACATATTTCCTTGTCTTTCACCTGTCAATGTAGCTCAAATCCCTCTCATTATGAATTCCAATGCAGATCCCCATGTGAAAGATCCTTTTCCCAAACAAAAGCCAAAAAATGAAATAATGTGGGAAAAGCAGCAAACTGTTTCCATCTTCCTGATTCTCTTTCTTTCTTTTTTCTGGACATCCTCTTAGGGTTGAATGCATTGATAATAACAGTAATAACACTTGTTATAAGGCATACAAGAGCAGGATTTTTTGTGACATATTTGATGAAATTGCTATTAGCCGTGTTAACAGAGTAGCGTGTGTGTTCTGTACTTTTTTATGGGTGTTGACAGAAGAGCAGAACTCAGAAAGGAGACACTTGATAAGCTTGAGAGGACCAGACAGTACTTTAGCCAATCAGATAACAGACTTTCTTTGAGGATACTGCACCAAATTGCCAATGTAAGTCGATGCAATGGCACAAAATTCAAGTTTCACAAATGTCAAACAAACCAATATCTGAAGGTGATCATGTTGCAAAGCGGGTTGGATAATCTTTATTTTATAATGATTTAAATCCTCTGTCAGTCAATTTCTGTGAAGTCATAAGCTTAAAATATTTCCTTGCATATAAAGCTGTAAAGCCTCTACACGAAACTTAAAAAAACTCAAAAAAGCAGAGCCAATCTGATTTTTCAAAAGAGTTTCCCATGACCAGGTGGCGTCTCCATCCTCAATGATGGCGAGTGTATTCAGTACAATCAGTTTTATCAGTGGTGTATGTGCTCCTGGGGTTTATCTAGCAGATAGGGATTTTGCAGCCGCTTCTCTACCTGTGTGACTGAGGGAATAAAACATCATCCAGCTGAAGGTGGCCAAAAAAGAATGATGGTAGCTGCATTTATGTGAACTTCGACATATACTTGCTTACACCTAAGCAAACACACACACATTCATACGGTGTCTTTGTGCATGAGATAGAGATTTATCATGGTGTGTGTGTAGACAATAGGCCTCGAGCGAGTGTGTGTTTGTATTCCCGCACAGATAGTGGTTTTGGATGACTAGTCGTCACAGACAAAGCAGAAACTCTTTGTTAGATGCTCTGCAAACTTTCTCACGGTCTAAAACATCCACAGAGCAAGAGCATTCAGGATGGATCTTAAAAAAGTTATATGCTGCATAATTGGGTAAGGAAGTATTACTTTAAAGGTTGATGAAATGCAATAATAATGATAAATGTGTTGCATGCTAGTACAAAAGCATTGGAACGGAGCCCATCAAACCTGATTATTGTATCGTTTTAATAACACACACAAAGAGTACAAGGTCCAGTGCCAACATCAGAAACTTAAGCTATAAAGCATGCAAATAATTCAAAAATATTTATGAAAATTACACAGGCCTATTAAAGGCAGGAATTAACAGCCTTAGGCCTTACTATAGTAAACCATTCAACCACACATGAAAACAAAGTATGTGATACATATTTGAACATCCTGTGTTTAACCACAACACTTTTTATTAATAACACCATACTACATTTTTAAGTTTTTTGTCTCGTTTGCTATGTATTCTCACAATGAACAAAAACACTCGTGTGGAGGAAGAATGGCCGTAATGGAAATGCACGAGGACGCAAACGTACTGCACGAGCCAGTTATCAGTCTTCGAGCGCCCTCAGGTGGACAAAAGCAGTCGACGCAAATCGACAGAACCTTTATTTACCGTTGCCAAGTAACAGGACTCTTGTTAACAGGCCTAAACGTTATTCATTCCAGGAAGGGATTTAGTGACCACTGTTTGTACTTAATTAAAACAAATAATTCATAGATAATAAGTTAGTCAATATGTCAAAACCTAAAGAAAAAGAACCCGTGGACATTGTGCACCAAAACGCGATTCACGTCGAGACTATAATGAAGGAGTTGAGACACCAGAAGCTTCACACAGAGTTTAACATCAACCCTTTCAAAAAGCGTAAGTACATGGCTTTACAATATTTGTTCTTTGTGTGCTACAGTAAGTGTGTAAAAGATCGTCTTTGTGTTTAGTGCACATTTTGACCGATAAGCCAATGTCTGAAGTGTCCTGTGGAAAAGAAGAGGAGGATCGTAAGTAATGTTATTTCTCGTTTGAACAAATACCACACTAGACACATAAATCCATCTACTGTGTGTGACCCTGGATCACAAAACCAGTCTTAAGTAGCACGGGAACTTTTTTAGTAAAAGCCAAAAATACATTGTATGGGTCAAAATGATCCATTTTTCTGTTATGCCCCAAATCATTAGGATATTAAGTAAAGTTCATGTTCCATGAAGATATTTTGTGAATTTCCTACCCTAAATACTTAAAAACATAATTTTTGTGAGTTACAGGACCTCTGATGGACAACTTTAAAAGGCGATTTTCTCAATGTTTAGATTTTTTAGCATCTTTTATCCTTAACAACTCATACATCAATAGAAAACTTATTTATTCAGCTTTCAGATGATGTAAAAATGTCAATTTCGAAAAATTGACCCATGAGACTGGTTTTGTTGTCCAGGGTCACATATACAGCGTTCTATGATTTGGTTTTAAAACACTCTGCCAGTGTCAGTACTTAGTTGTAAAGGAGTTGAAACAATTGCACTTATATTGACAAATTATTTTGTGCAGCTGCTTTTCTCCAGATCATACATGGGGCTCGTTTGGAACCAACAAAGAAGTACACACACCCTCAGACTGAAGCGCAAGAGATAGGCTGGATATCCAGTCCTCTGGTAAACTTTTGGTTTATTTAATAAACATGTACATCACTGATTTAGTCTCTTCAGATCTAGATTTCAATATTTAGACTAACCATTTACATTTAATATTTACAGTTAGTCCATTCACATTCTTATTAAATATTTTAAGTCTGTCGTTTGTATTTAGCTACATTACATTTATGCATTTGGCTGACATTCTGTGACCTTTGTGCTGCAAATGCACTGCTTTACCAGTTGAGCTACAGAAACACAAATATAAAATGAGGCATTTTAAATGTTTATTTAGATAAATCTTCAAACTTGCAAATTATTTTTTCTAATTTTACTTTTTTATTAATGGGCTGTATTTTACAGTAGGCTACATTGGGAAACCCATAGTGGATTATCTCCAATTCTCAAACAATACTAAATCCCAGATTAAATCGATAAATTACCCATAAATAAATATTCTGCCTTTTTTTATGTATGTGCTCTATTCATTCAGGGATTTGCTTAAACCTGTATGTCACTCTTTCTTCTGTGGATCTCAAAATAAGAATACGATGGAAGTCAAAGGGGGCCAAAGTTCTTTAGTTACCAACATTCTTAACAATATCTTAGTTTGTGGTCTGCAGAAGAAAGTCATACAGGCTTAGAATGACAGGGTGAGTAAATAATGACAGAATTTTTATTGTTGTGTGAACTATCCCTTACGCCACAATTACTATAATAACTATGGTAGAATATACCGTGGTTAATATTTAAGAAACTTCACTTGATTCTGACTTCCATAGTCTGCTATTAATCAGCCTCCTTTGTGTAGCTTGTTTCAGATCGCAATGACAGGAGACTAAACTTCCCACGGCAGAACTCTGAAATCACTAAATACATGGATGCTGCCTGGCGCCTGAAGGAGCAAACACAAAACCTTGGGTGACAGTTTGGCTGTATCTCCTTTGGCTATAACAATACTACCATTAAACAAGCCTGGGTAGAATCTGTGAGCACAATGAGCATGCGTTAATGTTATAAATAAACTCTACACAAAGTTCTAGATCAAATCTGTGTCATAGAAATGCTCAGTATTACATTAAATATTCAGTCATGTTTGTTTCTCAAATCTAAGCTGCCACTTAGATGGTGTTGTACCAGCCTAGATAGTCAGCCAACTAGGTTTTAAAACATAACCACGGTGTTTAGAATTTCAGTCATGTACAGTATCTGGGCATATGTAAACGTGGGTCAAATGTGCACCATTCATCACTATAAATGTAACCGCACCTGTCCAGCAGAACCTCCACAGAGTAAGCAAAAAAGATTAGTCCACTTAATCGATCCTCGATAATGCCATATTATACAGAAATATGTTTCACATAGCATGCTTCACATGAAACATCCATTACTGTGGCTGTAATCTACTGCCTGTTTATTGGAATAATATATACAGAATATATCAGCCACTCAGGTCAAGCTATATGACTTGTAAGATTTATTATTCCACTTTTTTTGCTGCTCCTTTCTAATAAAATGCATAGATGCATTTTACCTACCTCAGATACAGTTGTATAATGTAGATATAAGAAGGACTCGGGTGGTATTAATGTACAAAGAAATTCTGAAGGTAGATCACTTCAATAAATATCAATGTACAGGACCCAAACAATCTCAGTGCTTCCTACATGTTCTTTAGCAATATAATTTGCTTCGAATTTTGAAAACCTATTATGCATTTTCAGTTTACTACTTAATTATTAAATGGTTTGAGTGCTATGAATGCTTCTTGTCTCATTTTAAACTCTATTAGAACAGCATGATGCTTTTTAACCTGATTAAAGTGAAGACAGTTTTAACTAAGCTGTGCATGTCATCAACGATGCCAAGCTGCAACTCAGTGTGAATTTATTTCATTAGTCTAGTCTGTTTCACAACGGAAGAATCCTTAGAAACTCAAGACTCAAATTCAAGACCTTCTCTGTCTCTAAACTAGAGAAGTGGTCATCTACATCCCAGGCAAATGTCCCAATTGATTAAAGCCTCCAAAGAATCTATACCTGAGTCATCAGAGCTTCTTTCCACCCCATGAATGTCTAATAATCGGTGATCATATTAGTGTTAAATTGTAATTTTTAGCTAAAAGAAGCCTTTCTTACAATTAAAGTTTGTACTTTTAAGCCAATCCCTTAGAATTGTTTTATTCAAGTGATATGTTTACGGATGTCACAATATAATACAATTTCGTACAAACAATTTATTTTCCATAATATTTACATCACAATTATTTATCAAAATACTACAAACAAAGGTCATGCCATATTAAATAATCATCTTCGTTTTTTGCCTTAATGGGAGACTCCACCCAAAAATGAAAACCAAACCAAAAATGGTAGTCAAACATGCCCTAGAACTGTTGGTTTTTCTTTATTCTTCACAATATCTCATATTGTGTTTTAACAGAACAAAACAAATCACACAACACATTTTCCTACTATGGTAGTCAATGATGTCCCAGAAATGTCAGTTGCTAACATTTTTCAAAATATATTTCTTTGTATTCATCAGAACAAACTGTGTCTTTAATATTTATGCACATATTTATAATTTATACAGGTTTGGGTGGAGCCCCCCTTTAAGCTAAAATAACTAATTAAGAATCTTTGAGCGGTTAAACAGTTACCTCAACACAAAGGTGAGAGACTTTTCTTTGGAGGTCTTAACAGTCACAGGAAGCTTAATCAATCTGTCAGGAAAGGGTAAAAGGTGGAGCTGTCTAAACTGATATCTCAAGTCAGGGTCAATGTGGTGTATTTGACAAGGAAATGTATTTCACTGCAACATCAAGAAATCAATAAGGTCTAAAAGGTTAATTAGAATTCTTCCTGGTTTCGTTCATTCTAATCCTAATGATCAGGAAAAAGCTACATTCAATGCTTATTGGCAGTACAGTCACTGAATTTGATGCGATTTATTGATGTCTGTGGTGACAGCTGAGAATCGCCACATCTTTTATCTACAGGCATAGTGTATTTAATTCTACCTAAATAAACACAATCATCAGCAAACTCAAGTTTAACCACAAAGTGGACATCATAGGGCATGGGGACTGCTCGAATATCCACCCACATTTTATGTAGAACTGGTGTACATAAAAGTTTACAAAAACATTGTTTATGCTGTGAACCTTACATACTTTTCAGTCAATCGTGATGAATGCTAATTGTCACCGATGTAAACACGACAGCCTGTTTCAATGTGGACTGTTAAAGAACGCAAGGCAAGTACATAGCACATTTCATACACAAGGGCAATTCAAAGTGCTTTACATAAAATGATTGACAAAGAGAAATAAGACGTATCTTTAAAATGCAAATGAATTCAGATCACAAATACAATTTTAGATTTTAAGAAACAATAAAACAGCAGTAATATTGATGAAAAATGTGAGTGTACATATAAAAAGAATAAGAATTAGAAATGCAGTTGATGTAATCTGGCACAGTGCTCATGTTGTGAATGCACAGCTAAACAAGTGTGTTTTTAATCTGGATTTAAAAGTAACTACTTTTTGTGAACATCTGATGTCTTCTGGAAGCAGATTCCAGCTATGGGTGGCATTATGGCTAAACGCTGACTCGCCTTGTTTTGAATGAACCCTTGTTATCTCTAACTGACTTGATCCTGATGATCTCAGAAGTCTGTTTGGTTTATATTCAATAAGCATATCTGAGGTGTATTTAGGTCCTAGACCATTGAGTGATTTATAGACAATTAATAATACTTTGAAGTTGATTCTAAAAGTAACTGGTAACCAGTGTAAGGACCTGAGGATTGGAGTGATATGCTCAGATTTTTTGGTTCTGGTCAGAATCCTGGCAGCAGCGTTCTGTATGAGCTGCAGCTGTCTAATGGTCTTTTTGGGAAGACCAGTAAGAAGTTAAGACAAAACATCTGATTCTGGCTATGTTTCTGAGATGGTAGTATGCTGATTTGCATATTGCTTTGACATGACTGCTGAAACTAAGGTCAGACTAAAAAATGACGAAGTTTTTTGACCTTATACCTCTTAGGTCAAGGTATGTGTTTACCTTGTTAGTTTCATCCTTGTTACCAAATACAATGACTTCAGTTTTGTTTTTATTTAACTGAAGGAAGTAACACTAACGTCTCCCGGAAATCTTGTGGAATTCAACCAACCAGAAAGTAGGATATACTTTCTATTATTTTGTTTAAAACAGGTTACTAATTGCAAACTTGAACATGTGTTACGTCTTTTGTAAGCTTTAGTTGTGTGTTTACTGTTTACCTGTTTTGATGCTTTATGGGAGATCATTTTAAGTAGAAAACCAAACAACTTCCCTATTCCCCACTTTATCGCAAAACATGAAAAGACTAACTTTAAAACTCAAAATAAGCCTAGCTGTCTCTAAAGCCAAAGCTTTGGTGTTAGTCTGTTAATCTGAAAATCACACATTGAAACACTGGTATATTGTAAATCACTTCTAGCCCGTTTTGTCTTTCATGTAATTACCATTGTGGTGTTATCTTGAACTATCCATCAACATTTGGACCTTAAAAAAGGTTAGGATCTCAGCACTTTCTTTTATGCTTATGCAGGGTTTTGAAGACTAACAACTGCTGTGTAACTTACTCTTTTCTAATTAAGTATTTTGGTTGCTATATTTGTATAATGGTGGTTCTCCTCTTCTGATTGATTTTTTTTAGTGAAACATCCTCAGAAACAATAGAAATCCGGGGCATGGCTACACACTGTAGTTACACAGAACCTGCTGTCTCATCAGCATCTCACTGTGTGTTTGCTCTGGGGTGAAGACAGCTCGCTAAGACTACAAAGATCCAGAATTGTCAATAGAGTCAGGGAACCAATTTATGTTCATTTTCTTTTGTTCGTGTACGTGTTGTGGAGAATCGTGTGTTGAGTTACGATGTAGGCTACTACCACTGGACCAGCAATGTAAGTTGATGAATCAGCGATGATAAAAGATCTTGACTTTACTGTGCAAAAAACGCAAGGATGGACTACATACATTTACAGCTATACAGTAAACAAAACATACATTTGCAGAATGTTTTTGGAGACTTCAATCTCTGTATCAAAAATTAAATATATTTTTCTTCTACGTTCTACTGTTATCTATAAAACTATAGAGAAAAAACACAAAATTATTAACACAAATATTATAATCTTGTTTTTTGTTCTTTCTCTTGACAAGACATGTCTGTTTCACTTAATTGCTATATATTATTTTAAAGATGAATCTATATCATGTATTTGCTTATACCATAAAAATATTAGATATTCATCATACAAAGTGGAGTGATTTAAAGCTCAGTTTTTCCCCTTTTTAAATAGACCTTTAATTTATTTTGAGTAATAACCACGTCTTTATCTTTGGATATAATTCAATACATGATACAATTTGGGTGATAATACAGGACTTATGGTGCCAGCATTATGTATTATATTAAAAAGAAGTTAATTGAAAAAAAACACATTTAAATGTAATACATAACACATCAATTCTGAGGGTCACACCTGAAATGCAAATTCATAGTTCAAGTGGTGATCACAAAGTTAGATGTAGGATGTCCTTCCATTGCTGCCTCTGTGTAACCTGCAATATTTCCACCATCGTTTTTGTTTTTCACACCCATGCTGTCCCACCAACAGGAAGGAGCGTTTTTGCATGTCCACGGGAGGCCGAGCTCATAAAACAGACCCGTGTGTGAAAGCTGGGCATTTAAAACACACAGCATTTCTCTCCCGCTGCGACACTGATTGGAAGAGAGCAGGCAGATTAATCAAGAGAACGCTGGCATTTCGCCGAGGACATCACTGCAATTGTGGGGGAAATGTGACGCTGGCTTCCATCAATCCGGAGGGGATACACAACAATGCTGTAAAAGACAGTGTGATGAAAGGCTGGGATAATCGCTGTTATTTTACGCTACTGAAAAATTAATCGTATTATTCCCTGGTGCTTGTGATCCTACTACGAAAGCAGACATAGAGTGAGTAGTTTACGTTAAAAACATCAGGATTTATAGATTGTCCAGGGTTTAGATGAGCTGTCCTCAATATGAACTCTACTCTTCGACTCCTCTTGATCCTCTGCTGTCTATATTGAGCTTCCCTCACAAGCCTTTCCATTCTTTTTTCATTACCCTCTCCTAAATTGTATTTTCTCTCTCGTTTTCTGCTTGCGTAGTTGTTTCTTGTTTTCTCTCCACCTTCAATATTATCATCATTTTCTTCCTTTTATCCCTGCTCCCTACGGATTTGTGGAGTAATGGAGCATGCAGTATTTTTCACACGCCCCTGCGTGAGGAGAAAGACAGACAGATCCAGGACATATATGTCAAGGGAGACTTGGGTGAGATAGAGAAGGGCCCAAGATGAAGGTTGAGGAGAAGATATGAAATCAGATCATTCATCATCCTGAATGTTATAAAGGGGCCATATGAGATATTACATTTTTCGTTTGAACTTTTGAAATAAAACCATTCTGTAACTTCAAAAACTTTCTCTCAGGATTGAAAATAATGTTTTATTGAAACAAAGCAAGTGTTGGGAAACTTTTTTTTAATGAATTGCTCACTCTCTAGTGGTTCCAAACCTGTATACATTTCTTTGTTCTGATGAACTAGAAATATATGGGAAAATGTTAGCAACTTACATTTTGGGACATCAAAGTAAAAAAAGGTAGTCAAAGGTACTCCCAAACCTTTTGCTCTCCTACGTCCTTCAAAATATTTTTATTTTGAGCAAAAAATATCTACAAATATGGTAGTCAATGATGCCCCAGAAATGTCAGTTGCTAACATTCTTCCAAATATCTTTCTTTCAAAGAAATTTATACAGGTTTGGAACAACTTGAGGGTGAGTAAATCATGACAGAATTTGCACTAAGTGAAAATAGCTGTCGGTTCTGTTCCCTCTAAGTGAAAATAGCAACATTTCTTATTGATATGCTATTTACACTAACAGGAAATAGCTGTATTTTCTTTTTATTAAGTAGAAATAGTAGTTGGCAGATAACGTTACCATTTGCACCTCAGTATTGTTGTGCGTTAAACATTTTGCAATAATAACAGTGTGTAAATCATTATATTTATGAAAAGTATTAAAAAGATGGGAACTTATGGAGATATTGTAGCACTAAACCTACCCCTAACCTTGCCCTAAACCTAAACTTTATGATTAAAAATTTATTTTAAGTCTTAAATAAATTTTATTGAAAACAAATGCCTTTAATGCCTTTAACAAATGCCTGTAATGTGATAGCAAAAGATGAAAGAGCATTTTCAGCAAGAGGTGAAGTAGAACCCTATAGTCTACAGTGCCAAGCTATACAGACTTTACACCTCAAACCATTGGAGTTATTGTTAGAAATGGTGTCATTCTTACAGTTTCTCGATTCCAGTGGTTCTCAAACTTTTTTGCGTAAGTACTCCTTTTTATGATTTTTTCAAGCCAACTACCCCTTGACCAGACTGCAACATTTTGCATTAAAATACAGTGAAGTGAGAGTCAGACAGTTATTATATCTGATGCCCCCAAACAAGTTTATTGCTTATAAAAATTTCTGTATGTACCTTTACGCAACTATGTAAATCTCTTAAGTATCAGCATAACAATTAAAGGTAAATTAGTGTTTTTCAGTTCAGGAAAATCATTACATTTAACCGCAACCTCTCCTAACTTACATTATTTTGCACCCAGACTCTGCTCCTGATTCCGGGTCTCAAAAAATTACTTTTATAAATTGAAATGCGTTTTAAATGAATGAATTCATTTTTTATGCATATTTGTGTAGTCCTAATTTAATATAACAATACTATTATCATCATTTATTGACTTATTTATTCCTAAATTTCCGTTTCTCTCACGTAGCCCCTGCGGTACACCTGGGGGTACGCGTGCCCCCATTTGGGAACCACTGCTCTATTCCAATCACTTATTGGTGGGCGGAGCTTGTGTAATTTTGTTCTCAGTCTAAATAGACACTCCAGAATTTTTAATCTTTGGGTGAACTATCCCTATAAAAGTTCTAGGCTACATGCTTTAAAACCAATATAGATTTGAGGGTCTATACCATTCAATTAAATACTCATATACATAGACGTTTGTTATCCCTACTGTACAATTTTACAAAATAAAAACAGACCAGACAGCAGACACAGTCAGGTTATCACAATATGCAAGTAATGGCAAACTGATCTTTAAAGCACACTACTGAAATTTTGCTCCGGCTCTCTGTGCGGTTGATAAGCACAATTGTCTGTTACCAGTGAAGTAAATAATGTTGCTATATAAGTTTCCCCATGGCCACATTACACGTGAATTTATTGACGTAATTGATGTAACCGGCGAATGCAGAACCGTCGTTTGGAAACCATTTTACACTCTTCCGCAGAAAGGGCGGGGCTGTGTGTACCAACCCGAACACAGAACTAACAAAGTGTGGTTGTAGCCGCTATGAGGCTGTTCAGACAGCAACGAGAGTAAAATTTGTCCAGTTAAGAGTTGTTCTACCACTGAAATAATTTTAGAAACATTATCTTAAGGTCGAAAAATCTACAAGGTGTTACTTTAAAAGCATTACAAGAGTTTGATGTTTATTTATTAGGTTATTAATGTATGCCTGGCAAAACACATTTTTGTCAATATTTATGTATGTTTCATGGATAGTACTGCCCAGTAATCTTTACTCCTGCCAGCTATTTACATTTTTTGTTTCAGACATCTTATTTTTACTGAATGGAAATATATAAAAATGTGATATTAAGACATATATCTATGTAGAAGGTGTTGTTCCAACATTATGAACATTTGTAAGTGGAAAATTTTACCTTGGCTATTACAGCCTTCGAAATTGTCTGGACCGCAGCCTACGTCCCAGTACTGTCGTACTATAATTTACATTCAGCAATAAACGTTCTGCATTAGAAAGCTGCAGACCAGCAAAAGGTCCTGTACTATGGGGACCTCTATTTTCTCACACTTCCTTCTGTCCAGCAGTCCATAAAAGAGATCAGTGAAGCGAATATTGGGCCTGGGCATATGAAGAATGACCAGCAGATGCAGGCATTGAAGAGAGACATCTTCACCCAGCAGACAGATCAAACTGATATATGAGCTTTCAAGACCTTGTGAAATCAAAATGGGAGTTTTGTGGCTTTTAGTCCATGTCTGTAAAAGTTGACAAAACAAACTTTTACCCAGTTATGTGCTGTCTTTTTCTTCCAGACAAACGAATAAAAAATAGATGACTCATCTTGCACTGCAAAGTATTTGTTGGAAATATGTAAACATAGATAAGAACACTGTATTCATCACTTCCCTATCTTTTAAATAAAAGGGAGTAAGGATGCATGCTTATATGCAGCTATATGAGTATGCCTTCACAAATGAAAAGACTGACATTAGCAATAAAAAGTAGGATACTGCATTTGTGAATGTTCATGTCTGTCACTTGTTGGGCCGATAAGACCAGTTGTAAGGGTGATATGTGCATTCTCAGTCAAGGTGACTCTAGGACCCGTTCTCAGCAGAGAGCCAACAGCGAGTCTGCAAGTAGGCTAATGAATAATCACACACCATCAGCATGTGGAGACACACACCTGTTTTAATAATCTCTCCTTCTGTCTCCCACACACACATACCCATTTCAAGATAACAGTAGCTGCTCCGATGTTATTGTACATATCTCCCTTACAAAGCATCTGATAGAGCGCATCTATTATCTGTCTTTTATTCCTTTCTCTAAGTCTCCAACTTCAACCACAGCATTGTCCATGAATAATAACTGCCAGCACAAGCTCACTGATGTGTGGCATTCTGTATGCATCTATTCATGCCTAGGAAGAGGTGCCGGATTTTATCATCTGGATTATGAGAAGGAAGAGGGCGTGCACACAGCTCCGCGCAACCCCTCTCGGTGTTGCACTGACGAAATTGAGAGTTTGTCTTTTAAATGTCACGGATGTGGACTGAGTTTTATTATCCTGTGGAAGTAATTGGATTGAGCTGAGAAAGCTACAAAAATAAAATTGCCTATAAAATTAGACCGATGATCAAACAGAATGTCACTAATATTAATTAATAAACTCTTAAACATAGGGCAAATACATTCGTCTTTTTTATCTGGGTGTTGAATGTGACAGCGATTGGAGGTTTGAATAAAACAATTTTGTAATAATCAGGCCACGGATATGACAAAGTCATTTGTGAAAAATTGCAACTTTGAGTTAACTGTAAAAAACAATACAAAAAAATAAAAATGTTTAAGTTAATTGAACTTAAAAATACTAGTCAACACAACAAGTTTGGATCAAATTCATTGTGTAAACTAATATTTTTGAACTCAATTTTTTTAAACTCAAAGGCAACCCGGTAACTTTGAGTCCGAAACTTCCCCACGTTAAAAAAAATATATGACCTCACGTTGTGTCAATCACTGCCTCCGATATTTTCGTCCGTCATAAAAAAATCACAACGGGTTCGATTTTCTGTGTTTTTCGCATCCGTAGCAAGCATTTTGAGTGGCCTTTTATAACAATTCAGAGACGGAGTACAAACGGGAGCCAAAAATGAAAAAACGCATTCGAAAATTTCGGACTGTATGTGCTTTTTATTTGAACCAACAAAAAGCATAGACATTTTTTAACAGTGACATGTATTTGTTGTTTCAATAAAAAAGGTTACCCGGCTGTTAATTCAACATAAAAATATTAGTTATTGCATGAAAACAATGAAGACAGCTGCATGGGTATCTTGATATTATAGTGAATATCTACTATTCTCTGGCAAACTTCAAGCTAAATGAGAATTATGTCACACATAATCAGAACCTAATCAGTTCAATATCATAATGTGAAAAGAAATAGCACAATACAATCATGAAAAATTGAAATTAAAACAAATACCGGATTGGATTACTAACTCGTATAACACCACAGATGCTACTGTACAATTGGAGTCTAGAATATGCAACAGCAAAGTTTAGCTGAAGACAGAATAACACGTGTATCAGTATTTCATTGACAGAAAGCGGCCTTGTACAAACGTAGCATGTCACTTCAAGGCCCGGCAATTAGAATACAAATGAGCCTGAGATGAAGCAGAGAGGGAATAGATCAGCATTAATGGCTGAGTAGAGAGATCAATGCATAGTGTGCCTTCCTCCAGGTGGATGGAAAAGAACTGGAACCTTTCCACAACAGAAACAACACCCGGACCTGACCACCGTTCAAATCAAGCCCAAACTCCACACAGAAGAAAAATCTGTGTGTGTTGTCCTCCCCCCTGACAGCAGAGTGATGAGTGAAGACGGGTACACAGGTCCATGAATGACCTTCATAAATATGTAAACCTTATTCCAGGAGCCCCAAGAGACTAGGGACAGCAAGAAAGATCTGAAAGACCAGTCAGACTGATTTTTACAAGATAAAAATGACGAGAAAGACCAAAAAAGGGCAATATTTGTTTACTGTAAGGCTTTAATTATGTGTTTAAATTACATTGCAGTCATTATATGAGGTGCTGCAGCATTTGTGTTATTTTAATGAAGTTAACATTGTGTAGTGTAGTTTAGTTAATAATAGATTGCTCGTGTCACTGAATCATACGTGCATTAAAAAAGCTCTTCTAGATAGATCGATCAAAACAAAGAAATAGGAGGCATGCGTTGTCAACTGTTCAATGATACAAATTATAAACTATAATTAAGATAATATGAGTCAAATGAACTAAAATTGCGTTGAGATGTGTGAGTGCCCTGTGGTGGGCTGGATATCCATCTAGATGGTTCCATCTTTCCATCTAGGATAGACTCCAGTCCTCCTGTGACCCCGCAAAGGGTGAGTTTGAAGGATGGATAGATGACAGAATGGTTTGTAAATGACAGAATTTTCATTTTTTGTTGAAATAACCCTTCAGACGCAGTCTTGTCTCAGATCCATGGAAAGACATTTCAAAACCTGTTACACAATCTGTCAGTTTATCTTCAATAGAAAGCCAGTCATTTCTGCACTTGCATTTGTTGAAATATGGCCCACATTGACTGGTGCTTGTGTTCTGTAAAGTGTCACCTTATTGAACCACTGGGTGTCACCATTTTCAGATAAATGATGTGTAGTACTTAACTACTTGTGCCAATAAAAACACTTTTTTTCTCAGAAAAGACATGCTTTACAGAAATACAAGTACAATAGAAAAATGTTTAGTCACAAACGATTCTTAAAGCGGAGTTTATTAACAGAATAGTCTTGTCAACTTGGTTGCAAAGTCATCTAAACTCCTGCTTTAAACAAGTAGGCTAAAACCAGTCAATCCTGTTGTGACACCATAAGCTTTATTTCTTGTTTTTTTTTCAAAAAGAGTGATGGTTAATATTATTTTATGTGATACAAAGATCACATGATATCTAGGCTATATTAAACTTATCGAACCTGGATATCTATAAGGCTCCTCCCTATGATATCACATCTGTGAGTCTATAGGCCTATTGTTCAGCTATATAAGCACTATATGTTTAACGCTAGAGAAATAAATGTGATAATATTATATAAGGTCTCATAGATATTTTAATCTGGGTATCTTTATTGTGGGCTAAAATTGAATTAACGCACTGCTGTAGTAGGCTAAGCGACCTATTAACATATATTATGTTACTGTAATTGCAGGTAAGAACTCAGCAAGGCTTTTCAGGTGGGACCATTTCATCCTGGGATGCTGGACTATTTAAATTAAAGGTGCTGGTTGATGTTTTCATGTAGCGTCATTAAACGCCAGACCTAAAGACCAGCGGCTGTTTATCGCTGCAGGTGTCCCGGCGGAGTGAGCTGCGAGGTAACACTCCCAGCTGAACTACACCGAGAGCGGAGCTCCGCGATCAGAGTAGCAATGAGAAGAGACCACACCTCCGATCGAAGGGCAAAAGTACGGACTCCACGAGCAATGCACCTGCAATGACAGAGCGATGATAGGGATTGCAACGTGACATGATCGGAATTACTGACATCAGGACTTGGAATTAACTTGACGTCTCTTTAAGCGGACAGTCTCAGACTGGAAGCTGTGGATTTCGTACTGTGTTGCAGGCTGATGTGGTTCGGGATGGTGCTGCCTACCAGCACGGCACAGGTAAGAACTAAACCCGTAGCCGGATCGGATAGCAAACATTGAAGAAGATTATCAGATTGCGATTAAATGGAAATGTATTCGCGAGTTAAACATAAGAAATGACTGATCGCAAGATCCGCATCATCGTATATAAGTACATGTAAACTTTGTCCGGGAGTTTTAACGCTTCCTTCTAAAAAGGAGACATTGAAAGTAGTAGCCTACTGTATAACGTTATTATCACTCAAGATCAGTCCAGGAATACATTTCCAAAGGATGTATTTTAAGGATAAATTTGTTTTATATTATTATATAAAAGCACTTTACATTATGGTGTTCGTTTTACAGTTAATTTATTAGTGATATTTTTTAGTAAAACGCACCATTGTCTCACCACAGTTACCATATCTGTGATAACTGTGCGAATACTGTGTTCAAATAACTGTGATATTTGTTATAAATCTATGATATAACAGTACAACCGATTTTAATCAATCCAATAATTGCTTTCTACACTTCTACATTACATAATAAAACCATGGTAGGAACTAAGTGTTACTGAGGGTTTTGTTTGTTTAATGGACAGTGTGAAAAAACACCTATAGCAAATTGTAAAGAGTATTACCAGGAAATGCAGTATTAATGAATTTAATGAAACTGTAAAGAGTAGCTGCAGAAAAAGTTGTCTACCACTGCAATAACTTTAGTGGCGATTTGGCAAAACACTAAGAATATACCTCTCATCTATATAATTTATCATGTGCAGTGTTGAAAAATAAAAGGGAAGCTAATTGTTTCAATTCTTTAGGTTCCTTTTACGTCAATGTAAAAAATGTATTCGTTTTATATTTTAACAATTCATGGATTCAAGGAATGTGACAATATGGTTGAAAAATAGTTTCTATTAGTATTGCCTTCATGACAGTATTAGGTTTTGTTGAACATGCAGACACGTACACATACATACACATACAAAGAAATGTTTTAACTGCAGCCAGCCTGCAAAAAATTATCAAATAACACTAAGCAAATACAGAAGCACTAAGAAAATTCCCCTTGTTCTCAAACTGTAACTGTATCGATTTTTGTTCACGCAGTACCATTGCTTTTCTTTGAAGTATCTTGGCATTTCATGGAGTAAATATTAGGGATACATGACTATGGTAATCACGTGGTAACCTGTGCAGGGAACAAGCATCTTTGAAATTCTAATACATGGTTTTGACAACTTTTCAAAGCAAAATGTCATCTCATGCTTGCAGATGCCAGAAAAAATCATGTCTCCTTCCTCATCATTCGTGAGAGCTCCCAGTGGCACACAGATGTTAATAAAGCCAGTACGAAATCACCATAAAGCGTGTGGATGTTCTGGGCTATTCTGTGACAAAGGCTAGACAATCATTGAGAGTGAAACCGTTCAATGAACAGACCCAGGTGTCTAACCTGGCTGGTGTCTATGTCACAGATGGAGGTCAGGGCAAAGAGTGGAACTCAGTGGCCGAGTTGGATAACTGCCCTACTTTGTATTGTATTATGGGCTATTTTCACATTTCGGCTGGCCCGGAGGACAGAACCGAGCATTCTGGAGGCTGTCGCTGTTTTGAGAAAGGCTGAAAATGTAAATGAAAGGGAGGGAAGGAGAGGTGAACGTTTTTCCTTTTGTCAGCAGTGTTGGGCCTGGCGGACGGGCCTGTTAATTGGTGATTTAATTAGCACCTAATACTGCAGCTGTGCCAATCAGACAACGAATGGCAGTGAATACCAAATATTATACACTTTACTTGACAGAATACTACCTTCAGTACTGACATGCGTAGGATTTTTAGAGAACTTGACTCTGATTATGTTTCCTATTTTTGTACAATGTTTGCACACCCATAAAACCAGGTTCTAGCTTGTTGATTTAATCTTACATAAAAAATGCGAGGCATTTTTGCGCCGAGAAAGATTGAGTCATCTTTCTTTATAATGTCATTCTCAATTTGTGTTTTGTTTCCTCCTACGGGTTGTGGCGGTAAGGTAACAGCTAGCTGCGTCGAGGGGCTGGAATGAACGAATGTTCTTTAGAGGAAAGTGAGGGATACTGAGCAGGTAATGACACCACGGTCTTGAAATGATGGAATCAGGCACAAGGCATATGCAAGAGTTTTATTTTCATGCTTATTAACTCTCTCTAGGTAACAGAACAGCAGTGCATTGGAGATAAAGAGACAGGCGGGCAGATAATCTGACTGACAATTTTACTCAGATGCGAGAAATAAAAAAACGAGTGCGAGACATAAGATGAAGGATGGAAACTGAGACAGTGTTTTGCAGCCATGAAGTCAGGGTCCAGGCCAGCTGGTGTTTGCGGTTTGTTCCTGAGGTTGTACCTGACGGTAACCTGAGCCATGTGCACAGGCTGATAAAATGTGGATTAAGCAGGATGGAGAAACCAGAGGGTGCAGCGAGAAGCATATCTGTGACGGCTCATTTGTGGCCCTCAAGGACCCAAATCTTCATTAGACAAAATAGTCCATGATTAAATCCTTTATTGTCAGGTATGGCACATTTTTCGGATGAGTAGAATTGAGTTTAATAGAAATCTAGATTTGGAGTCTGTTGTTTATTTATGATGACATTGGGCATTATCTGAACGACATTATAAACTATAAATAAAATAAACAAGAGTAAGGGTTTACCCCGGCATCCTGGCCAAATTCGCCCATTCAGCTCTATACATGATGGCCTCCTAAACATCCCAATATGTACCAATTGGCTTCCTTACTCTTTCTCCTCTCCACCAATAAGCTGGTGTATGGTTAGCGTTCGGGCGCAATATGGCTGCCGTCGCATCATCCAGGTGGATGCTGCACATTGGTGGTGTTTGAGGAGATTCCCCCCTTCCATGTAAAGCGCTTTGAGTACCCAGAAAAGATCTATTTAAATGTAATGAATTAATAATGATTTTATGCATAGCTTAACACTGGCGTCTAGTGTAGACACAGTGTTAACCCAGCTAACACAGTTACGTTGTTAACACTGGCGTCTAGTGTAGACACAGTGTTAACCCAGCTAACACAGTTACGTTGTTAACACTGGCGTCTAGTGTAGACACAGTGTTAACCCAGCTAACACAGTTACGTTGTTAACACTGGCGTCTAGTGTAGACACAGTGTTAACCCAGCTAAAACAGTTACGTTGTTACAACGTACCTGGACCAGACCATATTCGTTGCCACAACGTACTAAATAACGTTTCAGCGATGTAACTTTGTGATTCCCATATTTGTTGTGACGATGTATCATCGGACATTACTGAGATGTGGTGATTACCTCCTGAGGTCGTAAATGGAACGGACCATATTCGTTGCAGCAACGTACCAAATAACGTTTCTGGGACGTACATGCCAAAAACTAAACAGTTAAAATATTTTTTAAATCGTATTTTAACACATCGTCCCTCACATGGAAGATTAAATTAATTTGTGATTTAATATGTGTATTAAAGATGACATTTTATGCATAATTTGAAAGTATAATGATTAATTAAACTTAACACAGCACTGTATATCAGCTACAGACATTTTATTTAAATACTGAAGTTAATGACATAAATAACAACACAATATACAGGTTTCAAAGCAGATATTTATTACCAAATAAGTTTAGCAGGATGTCCCATTTTTGGAAACAACAATCAAAAGTTACTTCAGTCACACTCACAAACTTCAGGGTCTGTTTACTCTCACATCTGTTAGGTATAAAGTAAACGCTAAAGTAACATACTGTATCATGCAGTGAGGTAAAACGAAAGGACTTTTAATGTTTAAATGAAGCGGGCGGCTCTTTTAATTGCTGTAACGTTATCTTAATAAACTCCAGTTTATTAGCTGTGAAAAGACAGATTAATAGCATTTGTTTTGACAATGTAACAGATTTCACACTGAGCATACATTTTCCATATAATAACATAATAAATAGAAATGACCAAATTCATAAATCAAATGTGCAATGTCCAGGTTTTCTGAAGCCCAGTATAGACAATGTAATGCCGACGCTATGCTGTGACGCTGCCATCTTGGGAGGGTAATACTCCACTGCTATTATTGTTGTGATATGTACCGTTACTTGTTTTGTTTGATATATGGAGAAATCGACAGTGAAAGCACCATGGGCTTTTCCTGAACGACTATGCATAATGGTATTGCAATTTTTTAACACAGCAAGACCGACCTACCATAGTTATAGAAAAACAAAACACTGCATTTAACGCACTAGCAGCCACCCCCCCTCCCAAGATGGCGCAGCATTCAACACAGCGTGAAGTCGATTAACAAGTTCTATACCACGTCGCTACAACGTTCTCCATGGGATTAATTCACAACCTTATTTGAGGACGTGGCTACGATGTTTCAGGAATCCACGCAGAAATTCTAAGAAATGGAACGTTGCTCAAATGTGGTCACAAAGTAATGTCACGGTGACCAAATGAAGAAGAGCTGGCATCGTAGTCAGAACATACTGTGTTTGTTGGGAAGCTATGCATTTAGATATAGGCCTTTTCTCAATATGCATTCTTCAGCGGTCTTGTGTCCTTGTGTTCTCTCTCTACGTCATCAATAACCATCAAAGTCCGGTTCCATATTACTCATGAACAGATTGAACTTCGATTGAATCAAGAAGAAAAAGCAGCCAATAAGAGCCAAGCATAGGTGTGAGCTTCAGAGGCTGGTTGACAAAATGCCAACGGAAGAGAGCAAAGGACGCTTGAGACGGGAATCAAACTTGGGTCAGGCCACAAGTGCACTATCATATGTCGGCTCCATAAATTACAGGGGTATTGCGTCAACGTTATAAAAAAATTCAGTCACCATGAAATCAAAATGTACTATTTAATGAAATATAGTGTGTTTTTATAAAAAAAATCATTATTTTTATTAATGTGTCCTCATAAATATTTTTTAATACAAAATATTACCCTCTTCCCCTCTCAAAACAACTCTTCCTGTCACATACTATCTTGTGAGGGCAGGGCTTATTGGGGACTTAATTTTACCCCTCCACTCCTTAAACATTTTGCTGAAAAGATTTAAAATCTGCCTTTTTAAGGATCCAGTCAGTTCACTGTGGATGAAATCAAGTCCTGCTTACATTTTGTATCCCTGTTCATAAGCCAGCTTAATAAGACACACCTCACAATGGGAAATAAAGAACAAAGGTTGACTACTTGAAAATGCAAAATAGCAATTTGAATTATTTTGAAGTGTCTTTATTCTAAACAAAATCCCCATATTTACATTTGTGAATAGAAACAAATGAATAACTATGATGTCTGGTGGATTTGTTGTCCTCCACCCTAAACCATCCCCAATATGTTACCTATTGTTAACTATACCCATGACAAATTTACAACATGAAACATTCATGGCATTTAAACAAGAAAGAGACTCCCTGAAAAGCTCACCTTTCAAGAACATCACCATTTATAACAAACAAACAAAAACAATTAATTAAATCCTTTTGATTTAGGCACGTCAGGCATGTCTTTCACCCCCACATCTAACTGTCATCCTTTGTTTCTATTGTCTCCAGACAGATAGCGACCCGTCCCGTGCTTGCTTAGAGAAGGACCCAGAGACTTGCTCCATTGTCTCAGTCTAGCGACCAGGCAGTGTATGGTGACCGGAGACAAGAGCCTGTTTTATGAATGGTTTCTTTTGCAGATACATCAGAGACCTGCAGTCGGAGATACCACAGTGTACTGCTTTACTAAAGAATGAATAGTGCTCCCGGTCTATCACAATGCTCAGCATTCACACCTGTCGCGGTAGACTGTGTTTTATTTAAATCTCCCAGGAAGCCACCAAACATTAGTAGCCGACAGCAATGTGAACCAAGAAAGAGATGGTCGAATCCTATGAGGATGTTGCTAAACCTGAACATTTCTGTCCTGGTTAGAGGATAACTCACATACTGACAGGGACACTGTTTTGCATATGAAACTGCCTTAGAGACCTTGGTGATCAGAAATACAGTAGACTGCTATTTAAATTGATGGTTAGTTTGTATGACAGTGCAACACCAAGGATGCTATACTGACAGCTTTTCCATCAATGCCTTTTCAATATAAATATTATGGAATGTGACTAGTGTTAATACTTATTTTAAACCAAGAATTTACACATTTTGTTAATCTTGTTTTATTAATGTCAGACTGGCTTACAGTCATATTTCTTGGCACGCATGGTTGTGTTCATCCGGGCGATCTTCTAAATATACACCGGACTGCACTGCTGAACTATCACTGACATAACTAAGCTCAAGAGATTCCCAAGAGTTCCCAAGGAGCAACTGCAAAATCAAAACAGAAAGGCGGTTTATTTTTAGAAATTATTTTCATTAAGCACTAAAGTGAAGGACTCACAATAAGCTCAAATCAAGCTCAATGGAACCCTGAGGTGATTTTCAAGATTTCCAGTCCTGCCGTCCTCTTTCGGGGAATGAGTTCATACCAATGCACCTGTGACTACTCATCCGGCTCATGGAACAAGATTGTCATCCCAGACAGCATCTAATTTTGTAGGGTGAGTATGTCCACAGTATACAACATGGTTTGGGCAATTCCATGCAGATGTCAAGCTTAAGATAAAAAACCTGGTTTCATCCCTTCTCCAGTTGTTGGGTATTATTTCTTATGGTTTTCACATTTTAATTTACAGAAATCCTACAAGGTTGTCTCTCAAAAACTTGCTTCCTTTTTGGTCACATCCATAACACATAGCATTTTTCCCTCTTTCAAAATAAAAAACTTGTGTATAGATTGATTTTTCTCGGATGTCTGGACTCTAACTATCATTAGGGGTTTAGTAAAATATAAACAGATGATTGAATATATCAGTAATAAATACATTAAAGTCACATCAATAATACTGGAGCTGCCCGTATGTTCTATAATTCAGGTTAAAACCAACATGATGCAAGAATTCTCGTGCCAGCTTTATTTAGTTTATTTTGACTTAGGGCGGGTGCTTGTTAATATGCACTGCAGGTTCTTTTGACCTTTATAAATAAAGATTAATGGGATAGGACAAGATGTACTACACCGATGTCAATATATTTTACAGTAATTGTATGCCATTACTAGGAATTATTGGGAAGGCCCAAAAATTTTTCAACCAAAAAGTACAGTTTATACAAAATGTAGAAAGTCAGCTCTGTATTATGTGATCGATTGTGAAATCAATGAACAGATGTCAATTATTAATAGTTTTTCACCAATATATTTTCATGGCTTCATTTTCTGATCTATTCTGTTCATCTTTATACAGATTTTTCCTGACACACCTTTCCTTGATTTTCCATTTCCTTGAGCCATATAATAATGAATGTTATCTTAGAATAGACTTTGATGCTTTTGTTTTCACAGGCCTTCTTGTTTTTAATTCTCTCTTCATGCATCACCTCATTCACAAGGATGCAGCATGTATGTGAGATTGCAGGTCTATAGGGACTTAATTAACAAAGCTTGACGCTCACAAGTGCGCACACACACACACACAACCCTCATGAACACATATGTGCAACAGACACTTTGAACAAATTGTGCAGATTGAAGAAAATAGAAATAAGAGAACAATTTGGTCTGTGATTGTAATGCACTGTATGTATTGTTCTTTAGTTTAAAGGTGTGATGAACTGGGCTTGTTTGTTGTTTTAGACTGTTGTATGAGGTCTACTTATGATGTTCACTGATTTTTACATTCAAAAGAATCAAAATCAATAAGTAATGGGCTATTTACTACCCGGGGGTTTGAGGCCAGCTCTACAAACACTCGGTTTTAATGGACATTGAAGACTTTATAAGTAAACGCCCACTACTTTGATTAGATGGCAGTTTGCGTAGTTGGAGGCTTCTGTGAATTTGGTTCGAGACGTAACATTAGGTTACACATTAGCACCATTCAGTTTTCGCAGGGCATTAGTTTTATCTGGAGACCTCCTGTGATTTATTAAGGACCTCCCCACAATATTTCATGTGACCTATTCGCACGGGATGATTTTACTCAAATTTACTGAATTATTTCCTGGATGTGATGGCAGGCTTTGCGTATAGTTTGTTTAGCCTATAGTTTTATATTGTTTAATGATATTTGACTGTACCTTTCAGCATTTGAGACCAGAGATCGCAAACCAGACAAAAGATCACCATGATCCCTGGTCTCAAATGTTAGGAGAGTTTCCATGATATAATACAAATGGGAGACTCCCGGTAACTTATGGATATAACCCAGCACCTGAAATAATACCAAAACACTTCAAAACAGCCTCCATTAGTGCTCAGGGCACATCAAGCGATCTCTAACAAAGCAATTGTGATGCATAGTACAAAAATGTTTTACGCACATAAGATTCCTGCGCCATTCCTATCGGATCTGATATTGCGGGCACAGCACTGCTTTTTAATTTTACTCTCTCCATGTTTTTCTCAATTCAGCTGGATAGTCTTTTTTAAAATAAACTTTAACCACGCACTCCTTATATCGGAATCGAAGGAAGGTTATGCAGCGACTGTATTCTTCCACAACAAGGGATGTCACAATATTTAGCTATCTTTAACGGCATGTTTGTTTTTTGCTTGCTTGTATTTCTTTAGAATTGTCATGCATTGTCAGTGGGTGGGGCTAGAGAAGTCGTCGTTGATATTCTTTCCATGAAGGCAGTGTTCAATCTATCAATGTTGTCATACATTTCAGATCCGCATGGGCCTTCGCAGGGCCTGGTGTGAATAACAGATGCAATCTTAGTAACAAGGGGGTTTTCAGTTCTGACACTTACATGATGTTTGTGTGAATACGATTCCCTCTTATATTACAAAAGCTTGGGTTAAAGTTGTGATTTTAATTCCTGCCTCCTTTAAGATTGAATGCAGTTGGAAGGCACAGCACTGCAGACTTTGAAGGCAATGCCACTCACGGGATTGTATAGAGAAGCTGTCTGTCCTGTAACCTTGAGGGTCAGGGAGACCACAGGGAGAGGCGTTTTTGTAAAGGAATTAATGACTGAGCCCGTAGCGACTATTTAAAATCTTTATTCTCTACACACATTCTCACCAAATGCAGTGCTCCCAGCCACATTAACTGCCTTTAAACTGCTCAGAAGTGTTTAAATTAAGACAGATGACCACATTGTAAATTGGTTTGAATGTCAGAACTTGCTGGAGTAGGCCAAAATGTTGCCAAATTGAACTTTGTTGCAGACAAACACTTAGACGCTTAAAGCGAACAGTCGTTTTCTTTAGGGAGAATTAAAAAAATATTGATGACTCATGTGTTGTAGATTTTTGCTGTGATGTAATGAAGGCCTTTTGAGCATTCAAATATTAATATAGTATAAGTTATATAATTACCAAAAAAAACCTTCCATGCATCTCACCAAAACGTTGTTTTATAGTAAAAACATCAACATCAATGTAATGATAAGATTGGGTTTGTAAACGTTTGTTTTGAACAAAATGTTGTGTATCTCCAAGTACAAACAACATCAGGCCAAATGCTTTACATAATATTTGCAACATGTCATTAAATTTGCATGTGTTTGGGAGTGGTAAGAGCGATGTGCCATTGATATGGCACCTTGTGCTGGTCTTCTTTATTTATTTTTCTAATGACTACATTTTATCGTTCCCTATACAACCACGAAAAAATTTAGAGACCAATTTTCTATCAGCATTTCTGTTTACTGCAGCGATTTCAGTCTAGTCAACAAACACAAACCTCAGGAAAGTCAAAGACATCCATAAGAAATGTGAAGGATTAAAGTTGTGAGAAAAATCAGGCTTATTTCATTATATATTCATTGTTTAGCTGATACTTAATTGTGTTGTTTAAACATGAATATGAACTTGCTTTCTTTGCAGTATTTAAGATATACAAACATTGCATTTTTGTTAATCTGATAAATTTTCTGCAAACAAATACAAATAAAAAAAAAAAAAATATTTGGAAGAAATGTTGTCACTATTTCAAAGGATGAAACAAAAATTGTGACTACTTAAATACTCAAACACTTACGTTCTGTGGCCGTAAAAGGTCCTATTACAGAAAATATATTGATTTGTAAAATTACATCAATTTCAATTGCATGCATGGAATCTTTTACATTATTACCTTGTTTTCTTTAGGAAGTCTAACCAGACGTCCTCAAGCACCAATAATCAGCAAAAATCATGTCAGAACTGGAGGACTATTCCCCTCCGAGGGACCACCAGCCTCCTGACCCGGCCCGCATCCAACAGAACCTTCTGGAGGAGCAAGTGGAGCTCTGGTGGTTCAATGAACCACGCAAATCTTTATTATGCTACTGCGCCTCAGTCTGCCTGATCTTAGGCTGCGGCCTTGGCGGAATAGGCCTGCTCTCCACCACCACCAGTCTTTCCAGCGAGTGGAGGCTTGGAGCCGGAACGGCCCTTTGCCTTCTCGCCCTGGCCGTTCTCCTCAAGCAGCTGCTGAGCTCTGCAGTACAAGACATGAACTGCATACGCAGCAGACGGCGAATCGACATGTTGAAGAGCGGGGGATTGTCCGACATTCTGGTCATGTTGATCACAGGAATCTCTTTGCTTATTTGCGGGGCCGTGCTCCTGGATGTGGCCCTGGCCTACCACATGCCCAAACCTGGGAAGGCTCTGAATGACATGTACATATCTGGGCTTGTGCTTTTGGTGGGAGGAAGTTTTACAGTGTTAGCGGTCGGAGTTTATTCCGCAGTGGTTTTCTTTATGGAGAGGACAGGCCCGGGACAGAGAAGATGGGAGAGGACAGTGGGAATCTTCACCATTTCAGGCCGAATGCAGGGGAGGAGAGAGACGGCGTCAAGCTTGGCTCGCCTGATTTAACAGCGTGGCTCTACACGGCACTCTAGCCGAGAACATGAAATAAGATACTGAACTTTGCAGTCATAAAAAAGCCTTCAGTGAAACTTTGCACTCATTATACGACAGCACAAATCACAGGTGGCATTTACAATTACATCCCACGAACAGACTAAAGGTTTCAGGCGTTAAACCTCGGCTGGTTTAGGCCCGAACATTCAGCTTTTACATGCGTAACTACAACGGGGAAGTACTGATAAAAAGCACAAATACAAATTGAACTCAAGTTTAAACATTAACAAATCTATTTGAGGTAAACATGCTGCTTTTTCTCCCGTTGATCGCCTCCAATGTGATTGGAAACTGCGGTGTGCGTCCTTCACGGCTTTATTTATGTGGGCAGTGGCGAGCATGCCAAGATTTAATGTGTGTCAAAGATCAGATCGGCCGTGTTGGTTTGCACGTCTGTGAATTTACACTTCAGCCTCGTTCCGTGTGCAGGCTACACTAAGGATGAAATAAAGGACATGAATGTAAATGTGGAGGATTTGATAAACACTTAGATTTTTGTTATAGACTGTTCATACAGATATATTGAAGAATGGAGCATCTTCATCTATTTGAAGAACGCTTTATGCAAAAGGACTTAGAATTACACATTACAATGTTTAGAGTCCCTGTGAACCGGAAGGAGCGATCGTTTTTACTTCCGTTTTCTGACGCAATTTTATAATTAAAAAACATAGTGGGCGTGGCTTGTGTTTTTCACCGCTAATTGATTTGATGCATAGAACAGCGTTGCATTTTTAAATGAAATTGGCAGCAGACTGACATTCGGAGGGGAGGAGTTAAAAGATACTCCGCCCAAGCCGTCTACATAATTTAAGATCATTAGCCTACAGGGAGGAAGTGCATTGTCAGAATTTAACTGAAGATTATAAGGGCACACAAATTTTAAAGAGAGAATGATGGCAAGCTATTGACAATAAACCCTTTATTAGTTTCATCAAAAATAGGAATTGTGATTTTCTATTTCACTGGGACCTTAATCAGTGTTTTCCATGAGATTCAAACCCACAGCATTTATGTTTAAAGAAAGATCTTTTATTTGTTGCAATAAGCTGACATTTCCATGTAAGTTTTTGGTATTTGATTTTGCAGGGTTTAAGAAAAACATTCACAAACAGATGGACGTAAACAGATGGCAGGTTTTTGCCAATTTAGTGGAAATCTTAACATAGTTAACAAACTTTCAGGCTCCAGCGTGACAACTTTCAAAAATGAAGAAGCTGCACAATTATAAAACTGCTCTGGAATATCGAAAGCTCCCAAAAGTGTTGGGACAACGTAAGCCTTAAGCCACAGTTGAAATGTATTTTAATGTATGTATGCATTGGATTAAATAAGAAAATATCAAACCAAGAGTCAGACTAACACCTTCATAAACATTGAACTAATCTTCGCTATGGTTTCCTTGGGAACATTTGGTTAACAGTGATTGCCGTAAGATCAGAGAAAAGGCCTTGAATCATTTATTTGCAGATTGGTTTGATATCCTCTGTCTAAAGCAATGTAATTAATGCATTTTCGACTTGGCTTAAGTGCCTTAATATTTTAAGGGGCCACTGTGGATTGCAGTGGTCTTTCAAAGCTGAAGTGAGATTCTTTGAAGATTTATCTTGTTTTTTCCAAAATCATTAAGGAGTCTTATTTAAAAATAAAAGAGAACAGCATTCAACTGCTAGGTGGGTCTTTTTGTTATTTTTGCAAATGTGTGCAACCATGCAGCCAATTCATTCATTCATCCATCGCCCATCCTCTGAAGACAGAAGCAGGTTCTGAAACGGGCTGAGGAGGGACTCAGACGTGGATAGCTTGTGTTTGGCAATGGTTGTTTCATGCATAACAAGCTTGCTATTGTGTAACAACAAAGTCACCATGTAAACAATAGCTGACTTTGTGACCAATTGTCACCCATTTATTGGCCTGTCATGTGTTAAGTGTGATAAGAACAATTCAGAGCCCAAGTCAAGCAAAAATTGCAATGAATACAGTCAGCACTGTTATTTACTGTATGATGTTTTTTTTTTCTATGGTTATGGCTCAGGTCTATCATTATGAAACATGTATAACAGTATTGAAATATCCAATGGTAAATCCCATAGAGTGCAAAAATGATTACATAACTCTTGCAATAATAAAAACTCCCTTTATTTTCTTACAGTGACCTTTCTGTACAGTTTTGAGCAAAAACGTTATCAATAAAAAAGACAAAGAATACATATTTTAGATTTAGCAAAGGGATGCCACCATGCCGTTGACCTTTGGTAAATAAATGAGGGGATAGAACCGTTTGGACAGGATGGCAGCAAATATAATTTGTTTCCCGCTGCTAAACTGGCAGACTCTTGCAGACACACACATAAAATACATACACTGATAAAACAAGTGGTAGCTACAGTGCATTCAATTACAAATTTAATGTGAAGTGAAAACTTCAAAGTGTGAACACGAGTTGACATTTTGACTAATGTGAATTAAACTAAAAGTGATCGTAGTTAATCGAAGCATCCTGGCTTACATCAGCTTAAATGTGTGTGATTTGCTGTTAGGTCAGTGGTCACAGTGTGTTGCAGAGGAATTAGCATTTAGCATTAGCATTTTCACTTCAGTCTGTCGACTCGTGTGTGTGTGTGTGTGTGTGTGCGGAGGAGCACATTTTTTTTTAAAGTTTTGAAATGTCTTTATTAAAAATATATTTCATAAGTTTAATATTAAAAAGTCTTGGTTTGGGGGAAGGACATAGTAGTAAATATTATTGCAGTATTGCACCTATTTCAGAGGTCCTTTCTAATAGCTTCTGAAGTCCAGAAAAGGCACAATAGTGGTATTTCGAGTCATACGGAGCCACGGTGGTGAAAATATAGTGTTACATTGGTGTCCTAACAGTACACCGCCTTATAAATCATTAATTTTGAACACAAGGTATTAGTTTCATTGGGCTTGTGTGTACAGCTTTAAAGATTACATCACATTTTGTGTACCATCACCTACAACAGTAAAAAAACAACCAGTACCGAAAACATATCTTGTAACATGAATCCATTTAATTGGTTTGGAAGTCCAAACAGAATCGATAATATACATAACAATAGATTTATAAATTGATCTGTATTTTAACACACCTACACCAATTCAAATGATGGTTCTGAGCTTTAAGTAGCCCAATTTCAAAAACCTGATCTCAGACCAAAGACTTGCACGTCCACAAGTGCAGATTCTGATCAAGAGGGCGGGTTCAGCCGTCTGTCTGCTGGGTGCAGGGCAGCTGCTGTCTCAGAGATGAAACAGGACATACAAGAGATGAACACACCCGGGCACCTTCTCACATGTGACTTTTCTCAATTGGTCCTCAGCTGATAATCTGTCAAGGTTGTTTGAGCAAAGTGAGAAAACTGCAGGTTATAAATGGTTCATGTTTGACCTTTCTGTTGGGATGCATAAATAATTCTACAATAGAAGGCTTCCTACTCATTATTTTTTCAGTAGTGTAATAAAAGTTCTGCTGTTCAGTCCTAGTGTATCAAGCCATACTGTCCAACTGATAGTGGAATGGCAACACTTTCAGTGTCACAATGTGGTAGATTTACAGTCTAACCAGTTAAATATCCAACGTGCTGTACTAAATCTTCCCCTCTCTCATATAAGTAGCGTGGCAGTCTAAATCATTCTACTGAATTGCTTCGTTTGGGAAGTTTATGTAAATGAAACGACTGATAAATTGCTTCAGCGTCTTGAGCCGCCACAAAGTCCCTGTATTGCATTATGGGTCTTGTCTTCATTAAAGCAACTATTCTTTACAATATTTTAACTCGTACATCATTTAAATTGTATTTAATGTTGTTATTCTGTTTAATAACAACAGTTCTATCACTTATTCTATCACTTTTTGTATTTCTAAAAAGTGTACCTTTGAATAGTTTCTAGGCAAGCTACTTATTAAAAAAATGCTTCCCTTAAACTGTATGCTTAGGGGTTTTCATTTTATTTTATTGATTTTGGAGGTTTGAATATTTGCCGAATTCCACTATGGTGCACGGCTTGATGTCTGTTTTACATTTCTTATGAATAAGTGAACAGGGTTGAGGGATTAGACTGTCTCTCTCTCTGGTGTCGCTGCTGCAAATGTAAAACTGATAGTCTACTATATCAAACTGTGCCTTGTGTGTAAGTGTGTGTCCGGTGTGTGTGCGTGTGTGTGAATGAATGACAAAAGAGCGAGCAAGGCTCATGTTCACTGCACTTGTACAGAGGGTTAAGGTAAACTTTTTCTAAATGTTCTGTGAGTAGAAGTGTGCTGCTTTGTGTTTGAGTGTGAGGAAATTTCGAAACATGTCTTACCTCCGCTCTGAGTAATGTAACGCACCCATGGTAGTGCCTCGTATCCGCTCTTCTCAATAATTTTCAAGTATCGCACCTGTGTTTGAATAAATAAACCATATAAAAAATAGCAATTTCATGATGGTTTTAAAAGAAATTAGTTTTGTTTTTAGTGTACCTGTATTCCAGACACCGTGAAATAAGGGATCTCAAACTTCACTGTGATTGGTGGCTTTGCTTCCATTATATCGCTTTCCACACTTGGCAATCCAAAATGAGCTCTCATCATGAACTCCTTTCCACCCTTCAACATACAGTACATCCAGATTGTTGTTTTAAAAAAGACAAATACTTTTAAGACAAACTGTCTTTTTACAAGTTTGTGACAGGACCAAACTCAGATGCTCAACCCTGAACCTTTTAAGGAACAATTTTCCCCAAAAAATGAAAATTCTGTCTTCTTTACACATATTCGAGTCCAAATCTGTATAAATGTCTTTGATTGAGATTTGGGAGAAAGCTTGTAACCAAACATTTCTTGGCAACCATTGACTACCAAAATAGGAATAATGTCCTTATTAATATCGTTCTTCTGTTGAACACAAAAGAAGATATTTTAAAGAATGTAGTTAAACAACTTTGGACTAATAGTGTAATGTTTCCAACTATGGTAGTCAATAGTGGCCAAGAACTGTTAGCCTACAAGCGTTTGTCCAAATATCTTTATTCAACAGAACAAAGACATTTATACAGATCTGGAAAAACTTGAGGGCGAGTAAATGACAGAATTGTTATTTTTGGCTGAACGGCCTCTTTAAAATCCCAAGATATCATTTGGAATTGAAAAACCTTTCAGACTAAATTTCCCATGTCTTTCCCTTAAAGATAAAGATCTGGTTATGCAAGTACCTAGAGGCAACTTGATTGAACAACATGTTTTTGCTTGTACGTCAGTATAAAATGACATGTCGTTCATTCCAGTTACAACAGGAAATGGTGCCATCCTGGCAAATATTTTGCAAAGGTGAGGTCGGAGCTGATTGTCCTTTGGGAGTTGTCACAATGGCTTTGTTATCCAACTATAGAAGTCAAATCTCAAATTACACATGTAGAGCAAACAAGGGAACACAATAAACAAACACAAGCACACTTTCGCCCACAATTACATGTTTTGTTGAAGGCTTTTTCTCTGTAATTGTAAAGAGAAAGAAGACATTTACAAGATGTTTGCAGAAATGTGTGAAAAATGAATACTTGGCCACTGGAACTGATGTCTGAATGTTCTCATTATTACAAGAATCAGCTTCCCACTTTAATCTTCAAAATTGCTTTACATAATCAGTTGTAAATTCTTACATTAGAGGGATTATTACATTTTCTATGATTTGAAACAGCCTTGAAACAGAGATTCCTTATTTTCCCTATAAGTGACCTCTCAGAAATTATTGTTAGACATTTACAGTCACTAGTTTCCAGTGAGTAGTTATACAACAGTCCCAGTGTGTATTTAAATGAAAAAAAACATGGATTTACAAAAAAATGATCAAAGTAATTAAAAATTATACATGCAGTTCCAAATCAGAATATGAGATCAAATAACTTGGGAGACTTGTTCACAAAACAATGACACATGGACCCTGTTTTCACTCTTTATTAAAATGAATATCTGGCAATCTGATCAAACTGCACAGAAATAATTAAGGATGAGCCAAAATGTTGTGTGATCTCTGATGAAAGCAACATCATTCACATCACATTTTTATCATAAAACCTAGGATCAAAGGACACGTGCTTAAAAACCAACATGGACCTTGACGTCACGTCTAGAAACCACAAGGAGGTTTATCTTATACTGCACATGTAACTTGACAGATCCACTCTGTTGAGTTTTTCATAACATAACAGATGTTATGTTTTTAATAACGTAACATCTGATTTTCTTTTTGTTCTATTCCAGCATGCAGTAACACACTTTTGCATATACATTAGTCTGGGAATCAGAGACCATTCCTTCGTAACACGATCGGAAGTGGTCATGGGAAACGCATTTGCTTTGTTACCAGAGGTACACATCAATCCATCTCGACTTGCAATCGGATCACCACAAAAAGATTTTAATACCAGGTGTAAACAGGGTTGAAGTTCTATGAAATCTTAGCATCACTTACAGGGAAGGATTTAATGTTCCACTCCACAGCATTCTTCTCAGGAACCCATTTAGCCTGACCTGTGGTGGTCTTAAATTTGGGGGAGTCAGCGTCGCTGGGAACGGGCACCAGAATGGACACGTTGTTGGCAGTGGAACGGCTCTTGAATTGACTCCGGGCCTGGACAACAGATGGAGAACTGTAACACAACTTTACACACAACACTTTAAGTAGTGCCACACCAAAACTTTTACAGCTAAACTTTAAAGTAGCTCAAGTTTGGGTACGGCAAGGGCAATAGAACAAACCGTGTTTATGTCAGATTCTGACAATTCTTTGGACACAGCTCAGGTAAACTAAGAGCCATTCATCCAAGCTACAAGCCTGAAAGCTAATTACTGAAAGCAGGGTGTATGCTGGAGGAGGCAGAGCTGGAATCAGTGAAGTGTGTAGATGGAGCGTGAATGAGTGTGTGGATGTGTGGAGCTCTACCTTAACCTTGATCTCTACTCGACTGTGAGAGAACTTCTCTATTACGCTCTCAATCCATATTAGAGGCTTTACCTGTCAGAATAGAGCCATGACAGAGAAAATAATTGAGACATTTTGCTGTTATTTAATCTAGATACTGTCTAATCCAGAATCTCACATAAAATAAATACAATTTACAATGCATTATTACTGCAAAATTAAAACATTTATCATCTCAAAAGTATTCAACAAATACGTATCAGGATGTAATTTAAAACTTTGTATGTAATAGTGACGTTTCTTATTGGATTCTTATTGTAATTGTTTCACAATAAAAATTTACTTTAAAGGAATAGTTCACCCAAAAAATGACCCATTATTTTTTCACCCTCATCTGTATATGACTCTTTCTTCTGTGAGAAACAAATGAAGTTATTCTGAGAAATGTCTAGGTGGTTTTTTGCCAATACAATGGAAGTCAATGGGGGCTCATGTTCATTCAATGGGGGACATTCTTCAAGATATCTTCTTTTGTGTACAGCAGAAGAAATTCTTTCATGTTTGAAATGACATGCGGGTGAGTAAATGATAAAAGAATATTAATGAGTGGGTGACCTATCCCTTTAATACAATGTTTTTTGTTTACAAGTCAGTACTACAAATATTGATGTAATAAAAAGATTTTTCCACATTACAGTAATAAGAATCGGAAAGGAGGTGGGCATGCTGACCGTGGTGTTAAGTCTGTAAGACATGAGTTCACTTTCTCCATCGGGTGGGATAAAAGAAATGGTCCGGTCGTTCTCGAAACGTGACAGACGCACACACTGATGAAACTTCACATCTTCCAGCTCCACAGATTTATTCTTTTCTCCTAAGAGAAATAGACGTCCAGAGACATAGTGGGTGAATTTTAATATAACAAAAGTGGTCACTGATGATTATTGTGTTTATAAAAAATGTGAATAAAGCTGAAAAGCACACACACACACACACACACACACACACGAACGCCTACATACACTCACAAAGCTTTCTAATGCCTTTCCTGTAAATTGCAAACAAGGGCATTTTTCTACAAAGGTACCCGTGGAGGTACTTTATTTGTTTGACCTCAGCAAAGAGGAAGGCGGTGACTACAGAGGAGTTTCTTAATGATTCAGGGCCTCTGAGCCCCAAAACTCACTAATACTCCGGAGCTGTGGGATTTCAACAGACCGCTCAGAACAGGAGACTGTGAACCGTGAGAGAATAAGTGTGTCTGACTCTCTTTATATTTATGAATATATTCCGCTGGATGTAGGAGTGACATTTACAGTGGAACATCAAAGAGCTCTCAATGGTATTAGCAAGAACACAGAGGTCACATCTGAAGATCGAGAGCTCGCTGTCTAATGCTGCAGCGAAGGCCTGCTGGGAGCCTTCTGATGACATCAACCACAGGGACTAAAGGTCGGGGAGGGGTTAGAATAGTCTCTTATAGCTCTCTGATTGGCTCCCCTGGGTCCACAGGCAAAGGGTTCTGGGAAAGTGATTGGCACTAAGAACTACAGGTAGTTTCGCCTTTAAACATCTTTTGACTTGACCGCAGTTTGAGGGAAGGTTTGCCCTGTACTTAATACATTGAAAGAACTTTAAGGTTTAAAGTTTTAAATTATGGTAATATAATTAAATATAATATAGAACTGTTTTTGCAATATCTGTGGCTCCATTAACATAAATGGGGTCCAAAGGAGACCAAGCAAAGAAAAATGATACATATAACAAAACAAATTCTTCTATTTATTTATTTTTAATAAAACAAAAGTGCAATGATCATGTTAATTAACTACTTATGTTAACTAATAGACACATATTCTTAATTATCCATAATTACAATTCTTATTTAAATCTTTATTCTGATATATGTATTTAATGAAATGAAATTGTTTAATTTCTGATAATATCTACACGTGATGACATTTTTAGTTTTGGTCTATATTTATAAACAAAGTAAATGTAATCACTTTTTCATTGCCTTTGTAAATTTGAGCCTGGAGAGGGCAGTGTTTCTCTGTTTTCTAATTTTATTCCACTGACAAGACAAAATAAAAATATTGATTGACATTAGGTCATAAAACAACCCATGCAAGACCAGAACAGCACCTTGTTTACAAAAGTTAATTGCAAAATGCAACTTCATAGTCGGAAGTGGGACAGGAAGTGACAGGTCTACTTTACTTCCCTGAAACCATATCTGATTGAGTGGTTTCTTGCTGAATTCAAACTAATCCGTTGGTCTGGTCAACAAACTAAAAGTACATACTTACTGTATGTATCTAGTGATGCGAAAACTGTTTGCTTGATAAATACAGCTTTTCTTTTGTTTTACTTTTTTCAAAATTAAAAAAAAATTAAAAATTTTAATATCCCATTTTATATTCCATTTCAATTGACAATTATTGCAATATCGCAGTTAATTTGATATTGTCTTGCTGCTGTACAGTGAAACTGGTGTGGCCCTGATCATGAATTCAGTTTCATTCCCATGTAGAATGCAGAATGCATAATGAGTTTTGGTCTACAATGAGACAGACTGACCCCTGCTGGGTTATGCCTGGGGTGGAGATTACAAGCAGAAAATCAGAGGAATGAAATCCACCTAAGAAGCGCAAATGACATGCTCCATTAAAAATAGGATACAATAACCGCTAACCACAATTAGAAAACAAAGTTTATAGTTCAAGGTCAGTTTTAAGAAAGCTTAGTCAAAGATGTGTGTACTCACTCCCAGTGATCTGAAAGAGAACTTTGTCATTTAGTCCCAGCCTCAGCTCAGGCATGCCTGATAGAAGGGTTTTGAGTTTGATGTTGCCCAAAATCTCGCTACGTAGAATGCTGCCTGTAGCACTGACCTACAGGGAACACAAATTGAGAAAAAAATGAAAAAGCAGGACTAAAGGTTCTCACCACCATTAATGCCGCTATACATTTATTTTGCTCTGCCATGCAAGAGAGTAACCGAGTGATTTGTGTAATAATTCTCTTGCAGAGAGGGGGTTGAGATACTGTGGTAGCTAAAGATACGACAGTGTAATATATTAACGTAAAATATTTAAACTGTACCAGCTAGAAGGTAGACAAAAAAGGGTCTTCAAAGTCCATATTAAGTGAATATCTCTCGAATACAAGAGGCAGCAAAAGCCTGAGTGAGAAAACTGAAATCTGCATGGATGAATAGCAATGCTGCATTAGAAAGCAATGAGACGTGGTTTAGCTCTTAATCGGAAGAGTGGTGTCACACAGAGCTACTATCTTCAAACGTCTAGATTCTGACCCCGAAGAGCACTAATGGATCCATCAAAAGCCATTCTGGTCAGAGGGTCGAGGGGGATGCTGAGAGTTAAGAATCTGAATAGAAAGTCAACCATAACTTGTTGACTTCAAAATTTGTATTCAACAAAACAAAATAATAAATATACAATCAAAAGAAAATAGAATTATGTCCCAGAACTGAAAATTGCTAACATTCTTCCAAATGTCTTCCTCTGTGTTTAGCAGAAAGATATTTATACAGGTCTGGAACAACTTTAGGATGAATAAATTATGACAGAATCTTCATTTTTGGGTCAACTTTCACTTTAAGCTCATGTAAAAAGAACATTGTGAGTAAATGTTGTAAAACGTTACATTTGCTTCTATATCGCCATCTCTGAGTGAAATATAACATTGCAGCTAACTTTATGCACTTATTATACCTTTATGTAGGTTGAAGTAAAAATATGTGAAAGTTAACTGACGTCACACATAAAATTAGACCCAACGGGTCAATGGGCCATTCTACAGAATTGGTGCAAAATCCGAGTTGGAAACATCTTGAATTAATTTTTTTCAGAAATGATTTATGTAAGCAAATTTAACATTTAATTAATAATAATTGTGCAGTTAATTTTAATATTGTAATTTCAGAAAATGTTTGTATATTCTTCTTCTCCCCAAATTTCGTGACTACGGAAACACAATAATATATTATTTAATAAGAAGACTATAATTAAGACTATAATAAGAATATATTTTCTAAATATTATTTTGCTTTTTAAAAAAAAATCACTTGTATATCCATAACAGTTACAGATTTAACAATATTTCAAGTGTAATTTATGAGATTTGTTGTATTTTTAATCCAATATTTCTTTGTAGAAAGCATAAAATAGATCATACTGATTTCAAAACATAAAAACTACATTTTATGGAATAACGTTTGTTGAATAATTGAATAATGTTTGCTTAATTGCAGAAAAAAGATGTTTGGTAGTGATGTTCCTTATAGAGTAACACACAGATTTTCAGACTTTTGAACACATTTAATTCAAACTGATAAGACAGATCACACTTATTAGAGAGAGGGACGCAGTAAAGATTCTTGATCCAAAATGTAGGGGTGTGGCTAAAATCAGTCTCAGCCAATGGACTAAAACATACACTGACCTCGTTTACATGGACATCTGTAATCAAATGATTTGCCTTATTCTGAGTAAGCTAATATAACGATTAAGGTGTTTAAATGAGTGGGTTAAATGGTAACAATGCGATTAAGATGTGAACATGTCTATACCGCACTTCAATAACGTTTTTTGATGTGGGAGAGCAGTTTGCACGAATTCTGTAGAATGGCCCATATAAGGTATCATTATATTATATTATTATTATAGCTTATAGTTCAAAACTAGGGTAAGGATACAGTGATCTTGTTGTCTACTTGCTCAATAATTGATACGATAATAAAAACAGACGCATAACATCTTTAACCTGTTATTTTTTACAATTATGAGTGTGATTAAATAGTGAATCAGATTAATGGAAAAATGCTTATTATTGAGACATATCAGCCACTTTATTTCACTATAAACCACAATAAAAACATCCTTACCCCTAAATTACAGGTTGATAATAATGTTTTTACAGTAAGCCCTAGACCTAAGTAGAATTCCAAACCACACCGTAGAATTTGATTGGTTCATAGACCAGTAATTTCCAGGACCAACAATGCTATTGATGCCAGAACTTGTCTTTCTGGCAAACTCCTGGTCAATCTACATCTAGCATATTTAAATATATATGTTAATAGCTCACCAGTAAATTGACAGACTCAATAACATCCATAAAGACTTCATTTTTCCGGTATTTGACGCCCTCTGACCTCCACGACACAGCATTGGTTACTGTAGCTGGGGGACGTGGAGCACCCACCTCCAGCTTATGCCCTTGCTGCGTTATGTACCTGGTGTGGAAATAAAAAGAAGCATTCAGGCCAAAGAAACATTGATTACAAACAAAACCCATCGAGACAATTAGCATTGTATTAGCCTATCGATTAACTTTGTATCGATATTTGCCATGGTGACATTCTGCTATCTGATGGTTCACAGACTCACCTTTTCAGATCTAACTCAATTTAAATTAAAATGAGTCGGTGAAGCAAGTAACTTCAGATACAATGTAAACAGAGCTCTGGTGATAGAATGCTGAGCGAACAGAGACAGAGAAAAACATGGGTGCCCTAGTGACAGACAGGCTGACAAACACCTGATCTTGTTTTTTTCTTTTTTGTATTTCCATCACTTATGTTCCAGTATGTAATGTTTAGCAACAAACAGCAAAAGAAAATGATCATAATAAATGAAACAAAAGTATGCAAAAGTATAACATCAAATGTCCCCACAATTATGCTAAAAGTATTAATCGTGTATAGTCGTACAGCAAGCAATCGCCAATTTAAAATGAACCACACTTAAAATGAAACTAAATATATACTTATTTGAAAGTGTAAAGATGCAAAAAGGATTAAGCAAGGATTTGGTTTTGGGGTAGAGTGAGGGGACAGTTTGTACAGCATCACATTATATCTATTAAAAGTCCACACAATGTATAAAAGCAAACATGTGTTTGTGTGTGTGTCCCAAGTGTCTCCAGCTGATCGAAGTTTGTGTTGCTGTCAGTAAATGCTCAGTAAAATCTGAGTCTGATAAGCAATCATAAAGTTGACAGATATTTTCTGAACTGACTGAGTATGTAAACAGCTACCGGCCCCAAGACCGTAAGAGTCTAATGAGATAAGACTTAAAAAAGTGTTATAAGCCATAACTGTACTACAACTAGCAGATCTCTAAAGAATATTACATTGGTGTATTTCTATGATCTTCTTGATAGTTATGTGACCCTTCTTTCTTCTGCAGAACACATTTCAAAGAATGTTGGCACAACAGCGGTACGTACGTCTATTGTAGGGACACTAAACCAGGTTGTTAAAATCGGTTATTAATTCTTTGAAATATCTTCTTCTGTGTTCTTTAAAAAAAGAAAGCCATACAGGTTTGATATGGCAAAAGTATGAGGAAATGATTACACATTTTTCTGGTGAACTATCCCTTTTATTACAGTTAATTCCAGTAATCTATAGAAACTGGAAGATCAACAATTTAATTGTTAAATGACAGTCATTTTGTTAAGTTCTACTG
This sequence comes from Triplophysa dalaica, assembly GCF_015846415.1. Lineage (NCBI taxonomy): Eukaryota > Metazoa > Chordata > Actinopteri > Cypriniformes > Nemacheilidae > Triplophysa > Triplophysa dalaica. The sequence goes on from NC_079547.1 coordinate 16,801,355, forward strand.
ATCTGTCTCTTATCCACTAGTCTGATGATCTCTCTGTGTACTATGAATAAGGAATTAATATTTATATCTGGTGAAACTGTGCGCTGAGCACAGAGCATGTACAGTCAGAGACTTATGAATAGTGAATGTCCCCCCTTATAGTCACTACATAAATAGTGTTCTCTGAAAGGACTTACTCCAGTAAGATCTTGCTGTCAGTGGTCTGAGGGAAGCCAAAGTCCATGATTTCATCCATAAGCTCATACACTGTCACAAAGTTGTCCCGAATACTCTCTTCTTCCATCGATTTGAAGTATTCTGTGAACACCTGCAAACAAACAGTTGGTACAAATAGCTAATATAGCTTTCCTAATGCTCAGTGGTTAGAGCATGGCACTAGCAATGCCAAGGTCATGGATTTGATCCCAGGGGATCGCACATAGTCATAAACAAAATGTATAATACAATACAATGTAAGTCTGCCTAATACATAAATATAAATATATAATAACAGTAATGTCTGGTCATCTAATTTGATTGGAAAAGAGTGCAGATATTCCAACAGCCCAAGCCATTTTCCTTCTATAGTGACCTTTATAAATGAGTAATCTAGACGTGTAAGCATCTGGACGTGGAACTAGAAATGAGAGATACTGAATGGTAGATTTTTGGGCCACTGCTTGGTTATTCCTTACTTATTTTCCATTAAACCGTTGTGTAAATGCAATATAACACCCACACATGCTATTAAGTTCTTACATCATAAGGCTATAACACACACTTGCAAATGCATGTATTACAAGTATCTTCCTTTTGTTAACAGAGCTTACAAGGTGTCATGCTGTGCAAGGTGTTGTCACTTGATAAATATGAAACACACTTACCTCCACTATTTTATACAGGAAGGAGTACACAAGGGCAGCATTAGTATTCTTCTTTGTAATGGCAACCACTGAGTAACATCTGTTAAGGGGCAAGCGTGCTGCTCATTTGCAGTGTCATTAGGACAGTCTCCTAAATATTCATGAAAGAAGTGGAGGTTTACATTTTTAACTTGAGATCAAAGCTGATGGAGGATACGGTACAGGTTGCTGTGCTTGATCCAGAGAAAGTGGGTGGACCCATGAACCACCACAGGTGACAAATCAGCATCATCTTCACTCTTCATCATTATGGGTATGAAGTTGTCAATCACATTTATGTCAATGTTGCCCATGTAGTTCCGACATATGAGCACCTTGGCGAAGGAAACACAGTTTAAAGCTTGAAACTGTCCACAATTTCTACATTTAGGCCTACTTTACAGTATAATTGACAAACCATCTTATGTCTATCATGACCTTTCTAGAGCAATATACTGTAAAATGATAAAGGCATTATATGGTGTGCTTCGCAGTAACACTAAAACAGCTCTATGTACTAAATCATTTATTTTAATTTCCCTAAACTACACAGGAACAGGAAACATAACTTACAGACATATATGCATTTCATGGTTTAAGTACTAGAACTGAGTATTTTGGTTGTACTGAGTAGATATAAATATGGGCTATAAATATGACCAACAAAAGCTTAAACACTTGAAGATAACCTTGGCATTGGATGGCTTAGATCTGTGAATAAAGAGTTACTTCAATTTTTCTCAAAGTTGTTTTGGCGACTATCAGACAGGCTGTTGATAAAATATGTGCCTGATGGCATCAAAGGCTATAAAACATATCTTCAGTGCAATAATCCCTCCAATATATACAATCAAATATTTAACATCTAGAGCGCATTTGTTTCATTGGTCTGTAAGAAACTAACTCTAATATCAAAAGCAGTCAAGGTGTAGTAGGGTCAAACTTGAAAGATCAATGAATGAATGTCTTTTAAGGCGGATGATACTGAGATTTTCCTTCAGATAGAAATATTGGATTGCTCTAGGGCACACACAAGAACACTTTCATCAGCAGCATTGAAATCCAGGGGTGTATTGAGGATAATCCATTCCACAGAGTCCCGGGGCTCTGTTCTCATTGAAACACTTCCATCCACCCACATCAACCCCACTTTCAACATTCGTCACAAAAGCTAGAGTGTTCTGTGTCTCAATTTAAACTCAAAAAGCTTATCTTAAACAAGAGCAAGGGTCAATCGAAATGTGTGAGAACATTTTTATTTATCGTTTAAAAAAGGGTTAAACAAACTGGACGGATGGACTTTACATATTACCTTTTGATTTATTATTATTACATATTCCGTTCCAATTGCTTTGATAGGATAGTTAATAAAACAATGAATGTTAAAAAGAAAATCTTGAAAACAAAACTTTTAATTGATAAAGCCATAGCACGGTTCATTTTCTTCATCACTTAAAAAATGACGGCGGTGGAACCATGGTACAATTTCAGATGATATCATCATGGTAGCCCACTTTGCCATACATCACGAATAACGACCATGAAATAAATACGGTATGTGATACTTCAAAGCATGTAAGAAATACTGTGCTACCACCATGGTAGATGTCCAAAGAAAAAAATATTTAACAATGTCAAAAAAGGGAAGAATTTTTTGGTGCTCTTATTTAGGCTACTAGAGGAACTTGGAAAATACCTTAAGAGCATTGGATCATATACAGCTATAAAGTACACTGTAAAAAGATACCTTCAATGAAGTAGTGATTGCAATAGTGTATCAACGAAAAAAATTCACACTATGGACATGTTTAAGAAAGCCTTAAGTTATCACATGTGATTTACCTTCTACATTAGTTTTAAAAGCTCCTATACCTGTTTATAGGCTTTATATAAAGTGACACAGTCCTGCGATTATAGGAAGAATATGACCTTTATAAATCCTCTGACAGGTGCACTGAACACGCTCCTCTTACCTTGCCTTTCAGGTCCAGGATGAAGATCGCGGACGCTGCCATCCTGATCGAAGCTGTGGTACGTAATGAAGCAACTGAGTGACAGGTGTCGAAGTTTTGTGATTTAGATAAAGTTTAATCAAGTAAAATTAGGAAAGATCTTCCCCATCTCTTACACGCGCGTCTTCCGGGTTTTGAGAAGTCTGACCGGTTATGCGGCTTTCGGTGCCTGTTGCTCTGGTTGCTCGCTCACTACATCTACGTTACACTGGTAGCGACGCGAACGCTTGCCATTACGTCATCGGCGCAGTCTGCACAGACCTATCCATATATGACATCAAAGTACCGCGAGAGCACCGCATGGAGTCGAACACAACATTATGCTCTGTGTGTGGCAAGTTTATGGCAACTTTTATTCCTTTAAGAGACTCGGAATTTTAAAGGATGCCTTAATAATAATGGCAAAACCTGACGGTGTGTCTAAATTGTTCGCGTCTTTCGTTTGCGACATCAAAAGGAGTGTGATGCATCCACGGTTGTGTTGTGTTTACACAACTCCACAAACCACAAGTGACAAACAGTAAACAACGTAAATAGCCGACCCAACCCATATATTTTGTTTAGGGTTAATGTTAATTTTGTATTTATTTAATAAACAATTGCTTTTTCAATTATCACTAGTGTAAGTGTAATAAAGCACACGTGACAACGGCGACGACCTGTGGTCAAAATGAGTAACAACTTGTTTACTTAAAATCATTTTATTTAGAAATGGAGTGAAGCGCACAAAATACATTACAGTATGTGCTGTAGATGGCTGACAATGCAATTAATAGTGCACAACCGATTTAAGTAAATACAATTTTAACCACTTTTACTAAACAATGTCTGTTTATTTCAACTAAACAATAATCACTAACCTTTTAGAATAAGTTTCATTAGTACATTGGATAGTTCACCCAAAATTAAAAGTCTGTCAATTATTTACCCTTATATCATTCGAAACCTGTATACAAAACTTTTTTGTAACACAAAAGAAGATATTTTTAAAAATGTTTTAGTACTTTTGTGTCCATATACACTACAGTGGAAGTCATTGGGGTCCAGTGTTTAGTTACATTCTTCAGAATATCTAATTTTGTCTTTTGCAATTTATTCTGGCTTTGAATGACATGAGGGTGAATAATCAAAAGAAGTATTTTTATTTTTGGGTGTACTATCCCTTTAACAAACATCATTAAGCTTTCTGTAAAGTCACTAAACCTTTAGTTATTCATTTGTTTTAAATATAAGTGACCCAAAAAATCTAAGCTACACTTCCAAATAATTAAATTTCCTTATAAATAAATTTTTAAGCCAAGTGGAATCTGTAAACATATGAGTATAGACAATTTTGATGCCTTTTTTACTTGTATCACAGGTGTGCCTGTAGCGTAGCACTGTTTAAGTTTGTGGGTCCGCTGTATATTTCTATGGCCATTTTTACCAATATGATCATTATTTGTTTGTTAATGCAAACTTAATTAACATTTAATATTATGAGTGTTTAATGACATTATTGAATCTAACCAATAGTAAATTCAATCTCATCCTCCTCATCCTCCTCCTCATCGTCATCGTCATCATCATCCTCATTAAGTTCTGCTGCTCTTGCAGCTCTCTGACTCTCACTTGCTTGAATATAGTTATCTTCAATAAACCCATCATCATCCTCCTCAATGTCATCAGTAGACACAGACGCACGGGTCCCTGGTCCACCATGACTTGAGAAGCCCACCTCAAAGTTTCCAGGGTCACACTGACTTGTCGCATCTGCTTCGCTGAGTCTGGAGTGTCTGTAGCTTGCCAGATACCTGTGCACAAGCTTACATTTGGCTGTCAAAGCAATCAAAATGGAGATAGAGATGGCAGACACCAAGACAGCCACAAGGACCTTCCAACTGTATGAGGAGCTTTTTGAACCATCGTCTGTCCTATTGACTGAAAAACATAGTTTTAGTCTATTTTGAAGGACTATAAATTATTAACTATAATTATACACTACAATAAACCACATAAAAATTGACATTAGTTTGTAAATAATTGTGTATGTGTTAAAACCCTGACCATTATTATCATCTTTTACAGTAGGATTTGGAGGGGTATTTTGGTTGTCCTCCAGTAGTTTACGCAGGAAGATTTCAATGTCATCGTTCTTGGAATATCCTGTATCAGTGAGAAAAAAAGGTTATATTAAATTTACAATGTATTCTTTTTTTATAGCCAAGTTAAAAGTCCGAACTGGTTTTCTTGTTTTATTTGAACTACTATGGAGAATAGGCTTAAACTAATTATAATGTAAAAGAGGTACAAGAGTTTTTCGTGCCATTATTGTAGTCATGGTAATCCATGCCCTCTGTTTTTCTCATCTCTTTAGCTGCGGTTAACAGGGGGCCTTGCAACTGATTGTTCCCCAGGAAGAGCGTCTGTAAACTGGGGAGTCTAATCAGAGCGCGTGTCTCCACTTCTTTCAGCTCACACCTACTTAAGTCCAAGATTTTGAGAGAAGGGAGGCTGAAAAGATGGTCTTTAAACAGTAGGGGGAGATAGTTGCCTGAAAGATTCAGTGTGATCAGCTGGCTGAAGAGGTTTAACTGCTTGAAGGAGTCTGTATGGGATAGGTCTAAGACATTGTCAGAGAGATCCAACTTTGTCACATTCCTCCAGATGTGCTCATGTGGCACTGATGTAAGCCTTTTCTTACTGCAGTCAAATGCTACCTGAACAAAGTAGAAAGATTAATATGACTGGGTTATAAAGAAAGCAGACACACTTACAATTAGAACATCAAACAGAAAAAAAAGATGTCTTATAGTGCCAATGCCATTTCACTCTTTAAAATAAATGTCATTTTTGTCTAAATGGTTCCATAAAGAAGATTTTGCAAAAAAAGGTTCTTCAGATTGTTAAAAGGTACGAAAGAGAGGGTTCTTTAAAGAACCTTTAACTGAATGGTTCTTTGTGGAACCAAAAATGCTTCTTCTATGGCGTTGCTTAACCTTTCGTTTTAAGAGTGCTGACATTAAAAAAACAACGTTTTTACCATAATTTACCATAATTACCATAAACTCTTGCATCAGGGATTTAAATATAAACTCAATATGATGTTTTAATATGTTGATAATAAGTACATTCTCTGAGAATTTAAATGTAAAGGTTTGAATAAAATGTCACATCCATAAAAGGTTGGAAGTGCCCAAAATTTGGTCAGTAAGGTTTTTGTAATCCTGAAATGACATATGAATGTTTACAGTATGATATGTCTATCTATGAAACAGCAGGAATTTTAACATTTATGAACTGGCCTCATTCACGGTTCCTGTGATTTTTGTGACACACCTTTCAGGATCTATGTTTTCACTAAATATGTTATATTAAATAAAAACATGCATTATTATATAGTTTATTAAATGATATTTTACCTTTAGAATGCTTTTGTATTATTTTATATTTTCTATAAAATCTAAATATCCTGTTATATCCAATTCATTCAGTAATATTAAAGAATTCAAAAATAACATCACCTGAAGCTTATTCATTTACTTTACCAGCAAAACATTGTTTAGTGGATGTCTTTACACAAAATATATTTTTCCGCTAATTTATTTTTAAAAATAGATTTAAAAAGTTTAAAAGGTCTAATCATTTGTGGTTTTAAGCGCGAAACAAGAGAAACCTTTAACAGACTGGGGTAAACCTCTTTCACCAAAAACAGGAAGCAAGGGTCTACAAACAGGATACTCCTGAGTAGCCACACTTACTCTGACTCAGGGAACAAAAGAGTGTATGTTGTTTTTACTCACCGTCTCTCTGTCGACAGTACACATGCCTTCAGTCTGGAGTCTAAGGCATGATCCCGAGACCCAAAAACACAGCAGCACACACAGTGTGTGTGCAGCAAACCCCATGTTTTCCCCGGTTCCTGCAGGAATCACAATACATCAGCCATTTTAATGTTCCAACCTAAAAGTTCTGTCGTGTAAAGTATGCTTCCACTTCATCTTTTATATTGTTAAATAATAACTAAAATGAAAATAAAAAACATCAGCCTTTTACTGTTACACATAAGTGTTACAGTGTGTGAGATGTGTACTGTTGCAACAAGGCTTTGGTATGATTCTCAAATGACCATCAAAACACCCTTGATAATAAAATAAACATTGACTATGGTTAATCATTGCACATTGTTTAGATTACATGGTCAGTCTTAATAATAAGGCTCAGTGTTACTATCTCAGCGGTATGTTGTGAGGATGAGGACTTTTGTACTATTACATCTTCTTTAAACTTCCACAGGGCTACTTTTCATAAATGGTTCAAGAATTCATATAGGGCGGCTTCCTTTCATTCCCTACTTCTTCTGCTATGCACTTCAGCACTGTTGTTGTAAACACTCCTCATGGGCTCCTTTCATCTCTTCCTGTTTTCATATGGCCAAGTCTCACCATACTTGAAAGTATCTGAATGTAAACACTGTACTGTTTGAGAACAATATTGATTACCATTAGAATTTAATGGTTGTTCCATCCATACAGCAAGCAGAGGCTTGATTCATCATGTGTCTTCAATCAAACAATGTTTTTATAATTTGGAGGGAAACACTCTTAGGTGAAAAATATACAAATTTGTCTGTCATATAATGCAAAAGACAGAAATCTTTTTATTTATTTACTGATTCAGCTAGACCTATTGGGAGCAGCAAGACAACATCTAGACCCAAAAACATTCAGATGACACACATCTCATATCTTCGGTTACTCAGTCCTTCCTGTACCACACTTCTTAATCTCCTTCTCTTTATACTATAAACAAACCGCAATATGCTTTCCCAGACCTCAATGAGTTTTTGCAGGCACACCGCAGAAAAATATCCCAAAAAGCAGTCCTTCAAGTGACCGTCAAGATCTAGTAGACTCTACAGGCACACCCTTCCCCCGTTTACTCTTGTTCAGCACTCAGTTTGTTACTTATTACACTGACAAGGACTTTGCATTGTTGTTGCTTATTAAAAAGTTATAATGTTTTGAGTCACAACAGCTTTGAGTTTAGTTACATTTAAAAGTGTAAGTTTAAAGAAACCATCCCAGAGTCCCAGGAATTGGGAGAGAAATGAAACCACTTGGCATTTATATTTCATATAAGTGTTAGAACTGTTGTTCTGAATCAGCATCAATACATCAATTACTATTATTGTACAATAGATGTAGTCCTACCTTTTCAAATCCTCCTGTGATAAGTTAGACCAATTGGTAAATTCCGGTGGATTCGTCAGCTTAGCAAGAAAGCTACCGAGTTGACTTGGTTTGTATGATAGTCCACCTAGCTTGTTGTGGTTGACAACAGAATGTCAAAAAGTATGAGGGTTCAACAGTTTGAATGTTTGCTCAATAAACAGCAAACTAGAAGTATTGTCCTCATGTTCATGTTAGAACGGATGAGGGCATTGATAGCCTGTTGTCATCTTGTATATGTTGCAAATACCCCAAATATACATCCATAGAGATACATTTTGTCAGTAGTATATAGTCAAAAAGCAGAGGGGAGTTACCTGAGATTCGGCTTGTCCAGTTTTTACACATAAATTTTTAAAATTTCAGACGTCACATTTTATCATTTCTGTTGGCCTTTTCCAGCATTGAAGAAAGAAGAGGTAGGTCGTTCAAAGGTTGTAGAAGGTGTGTCATTGCAGATAGTTAATTGTTAACTAAATGTCTAAATGCCATTCTTTTTCTTCTCAATTGACATGAGCTTTTATACTTTCAACACAGATAAAAGCTCTTCGTTTTTTGACGCAATTTAATTGATATGTGTACCGCAAGGTGTGTACATTTGCCTTAAATGGGTCTGTATTACATGAACATAATTGTTTTTAAAGTTTTGCCATATGCACATGTGAAACAGCTCTGATTTATATATATATTAACATTTATATAAATTAAATAATTAAATAACTAAGAAAAAATGCATTGTCGTTTTAAAATGAATAAATGGCTTATATCATAATGCAGTGACTTCAGTAGCCACTACAGCTTTGAGCCCTTGTAAGCCAGTTTAGGACAAGCGGGCCTTAACAACAATAGAATAATTTCCTATTCATCAACCTTGTTGGGGACATTTATTTTAGTCCCTATGAGGAAAATAGCTTAAAACTAAATTATGTTTATACGAAAATGTAAAAATGCACAAAAATGTATGTGAGGGTTTGGTTTAGAAGGGTGAGGGAATAGAATATGTTGTATAAGCTTCATAAAACATTGAAAAAACCAACCCTTTGTGTGGGCATGCGCGCCACATTCGTGTGTTTAGGCGTGCATGTGAAAATACAGAGGAAACATACATGAATACATACATTTTGCAGACAATGCAAATTGTAAAAAACTGCATCCACAGCTTGAAGAAACAGCTTAATGCTAAATCGACAGTGAAATGATTGTCCAAAATATAACAAGTACCCTAATTTAGGGACAAAAGAAATCCACGGGTGGTCTCCTATATGATATGAAACACGTGTCTATGCGTGTGTGAAAGGAAGACATGAAGTGGCCAGACTACCTGCTGGATACTGACAAGCAGCAGCGAGTGTGCAAGGAAAGAAGAAGAATGGAACGATAATGAGAATGAGAGCATTATGGGTACAGCTGCGGTGGCTTCTCCACATTTACAGGAAAAAACAACCCGAGCTTCACAACAATGGGCAGTTTGTCTTAAAGTAGACATAGATGAACTGGTCAAGGTGTCTGTGTTTGGCACTTATGCTGCTGTTATTGCTATTTGCTATTTCCATGTCATGGGTTTGATTCCAAGGAAGGATAAGTAAAAAACAAAATATAAAGTTCAAAGTCTCTCCCAAATGTGCTAATATAATCACTGTAGTGTATGTAATCTGTATATAAACGACTTACTAAACTCCCCTACCTTTCGAAGCACTACAGTGGGCGACACAGGACTATGATGAAAACGTACAGTATTTACAAAACATGCTCTGTTTGTCCATATAGGGCTGGTGTAGAAACAACATGGTGAATTCCATGTTAGGTGACCCACGCTGTATGTAAGGGATAATGTACAGGCAGCCAGTTGTTATCGCAGAAATGAGCCCCGACAGTGTGATCAGGATCGACACGAAGCGGAAGGTCTTGTATCACACCGAAGGCGCTTAATATTAAACTGCCCCTCTCAAAATGATTTTCAGCATCTGGGTTACAGGGTGATATTAGTTTTGAGGGGTTGTTATTAAAGAACAACCCTTGGAATGTCGCGACTGACCAATCAGAATCAAGCATTCAAATGAGCCGTGTAATAAGTAGATAGAAATAGCAGGTAAAAAACACATATCGCTTAATTATGTAAGATCTTTAAACAACTCTGAAGACACATGTATATTATATTGGGTTTCTGTCAATGGATACTCCAAAAAATTACACAATGGACCTTTAAACATGAATATTCAGTGTTTTCTCAACTACATGTTGAATTTAGTATTCTTTGCTTCTTATTTAAAAATAACAACGTCTTTTATGTAAGCTGTTTGATATAATGACCTGGATGATCTCTTTTCCCAGACCTATTGTTTAACAGCAAACCCATGCGTGCATCTGATTACTTAAGCGGTTCAGACTCTCAGACTCTTTTTGTGCGTCGACTCCATTTAAGCATCTGAAAAACACTTATTTCCTTTGGTTTTGGAAGCTGCAATACTGACTCCTGCGAAGGAGCTTTGATTTGTGTAAGTGGAATGTTAATCAGTGATTTTATCAACTGAGTGTTTTGCTTGGGCTCACTCAATGTGTGAACACACACACACACACTGCAAAGTTTTGATTCAAGTATATAAAACAAACCATAATAAGTGTATATACAGTGAAAAAAAGAGAGGAAATAGTTGTTTTTTCATAGAAAAATGTGCTTTAAAATTGATAAACTCTAAAATACAATTCTAAGCCATACAGAGCTTTCATGGTCAGTAAACGTTTCTCATAATAACCACAAATTCTAGGAATCAGACTATATGCTGGACACAAGAGGACATTTTTTGAGTGTAAATACCACTGCTATGAGTTCTGCTTAGTGCACTTTAAAATTTCTGTTTCAAGCTTACATTCAAACAGTGAATAGATGGCTGTCTCTATCAATTCTGTTCTTTCATAAGAATCACGCTCAGGATGGGTTTTAGTGTTTCTGCAGCCATTGGGACGTCATGAAGAATCATTGTGCAGAAGTGTTGCACGTTGGCCACTGTACCAACTGTAAATCAAGAAAATAAATTAAAAGTTTTGAACCCTGTGCACCCTGGTTCAGAGGTGAGCGTCCATTACTCCAGCTGTTTTCCAGCAGGACTCATGGGAACCGGGCTGTGGGCTGAGCAAACACTCAGCAGGCAGGAGACCAGCAGTTCTTCCTGTTTCATGCACGTTTGCCGATTGATTCCTGCCAGTTTCCTGGTGGCATATCAGCGCCAACAGCACTACTTCCTGCCTGAGTCTCCACTGACTGCTGCCACTAATCGCTTTCCCTCCGACACGCTCTCATACACGTTCTACTTGATATCATCTTGTTTTGTTGTGTCATCTTGCAATCTTGTGTCTTCAAGATTCCTAATATTTCATGTTCACTTCCTCTAATCCCCTCCATTTAGGTCAAATGTATTACCTGCCTTAACGGAATCAGGCTGGCAACACAAGAAATAATGGGTAATACTAAGAGTCCTGATCAGGGCTTCTTTTCCAATATTAACTGAAAGTTGCTTGGAAAAGTCTCACATACACTGCATTTTAAAATATTGTTGCTGTGATACATAAAAGTAGCAGATTGTTGAGATGTTACTCTTTCTTGTGGAATGATAATGTCATTCAGAGGTCTCTGCAAAAACGACACATCTTATCCACCGACTTGTTATGATTAGCACTTCCGCGCCTTTGATCTAAATCTTTTATATTGTAATTTATGGCACTGTAGGCCTCACTGATTTTGGAAAATGGGTCAGACATGTTTATCCGTCAAGGTAAGATGACAAAATTTTACAATTTGTATGCCTGCATAGTTTTCAATGGAGGTCATATCCATTTTCTAATGTCAAGTAGTTGTAGGCCCTTTAGAATTCTTTTGATCTTTTGCTTGAAGCTCTTGCCAGCAGCAGTCTCAAGATTATAAATCATGTAATTCATCCAAAGAACTGTGACAGATCTGCATAAATCACCGCATTTTCTTCTTCATCCTCTGTTCCAAATTGAGTCTGTGCCCACTTGTTAAACCCCATATCTGCAATTTCTATAAACATGGACCTGAAGGGTAGAGCTGCATCTAGCTGAACCATTTATCCAAAGCAATTTACAGTGCAGTTAAAATCCACATTACATCAGTTTGTGTATTGGGAATTGAACTCATGACCTTTTTATCACCACGCTTTACCAGTCGGGCTTCAGGAACCCACCTGCTCATGGGACACATGTTGAGATGCCCTGCTGTGTGCGGAACATGGATTTCCACTTTACTGGCACACCCGAGGAAATGAGAGGCTAGACTAATGTTTATTGTTCTTAGATCAGGAACCACATATTACCATTGCAAAAGCAGTATAGTTTATGGAAAAAACGGGATGTTGCATTAAGGGTTAATTGCATAATGGTTTGTGCCATAGTTTCATTCAGAGCTTCTGCTATTGCAATGTCATTTAATAGTGTTATGTATTACAAAAACAATATGTATCATCTTACAGAATATGATTAGAAAGTTTTTGTGGTAACGCACTTTTAAAAATGCTTTTACATCGTGTATTTATAGTATTCTAGTACAGTGTATTACTATTGATTGTGAATTTATAAATTTTAGTATGCTTTATTGTTTACTATATTAATGTTCACTATTCCATCTAGAAATTGTACGGTATTTTTCATGTGAGAGTGCTCATCATTACCAAGATTCCCTTATAAACTGATAATATTTTTGCATTCATTTTTTATTCAAAGGGTCATATGGTGCTAATACTTGTTTTTCTGTGTCTTTGGTGTGTTATAAGTTGCCCATGCATGTATTAGACACGTAAAATTGCAAATATTAAAGTATCGGAAGAAAATACGCACTCTATCTATAGTGAATGCTCAACCAGACCTGCCTGAAACACCTTGTGTAACCACAACCCCACAAATCTACGTCAGTTTGTGGTGTGATTTGACTAAGACCGCCCAAATGTATACGCAAGTAAGGTGGGCATACCTGTCAGCACAATTGCTTTGGAACCTGATGCTCCACATGCTTGCAGCATTCGACCAATCACTACGCACTGGTAAACTGTCCAATCACAGCACACCTCGCTTTTTAGAGCGATGAGCTTTGTTAAAAATCTGCGCGTTTCCAAGAGACAGCGCAAAGAAAAGATACAAGGATGCACGGTATGTGGAAAATACAGCTTTTTTAACCTTAAATCGTGTATACACACTGCAGTACATCTAAAACAAACAATCATTTTCTTTTTAACGGTGTCATATGACCCCCTTTTGGCACATCTTTGGTGGGATTTATTAGTTCATCCTCATCTTGTCAGGTTTTGCCATGACTTTAGAAATATCATTTATAATTTGAGATTTGCTGTAAAAACAGGTTGAACTCTATTCTTGTCTGAGGACAGGAGCCTGCGACAACATCCTGTTTAGGTAGAGCACCTGTCTTCAGATATATCTTTGTGGGCGGCAGATGCAACTTGGCTATATTCCATCATACACTAAAAATAAGGCGCTTCAAAAGGATCTTTGATGTAATAAGAAAGAGATGGTTCTTTAAAAACCTTTGACTGAATGGTTGTGGAACCAACATTTTTATTTTATCGTTAAGCACCTTTATTTTTCCAGTAAAATGATATCATGATTTTTCGTACAAAAAATTCTAAACTAATTAAGATTCTTGGAGAATATAGCAGTACAGAGCACTATTTAGAAAGCAGTGGGTTCTCTGTGGTCTCATCCCATGATATTCTAAGAAAAGCCTTGTGATTTTTGAAGAGGTGAAAGGAAATATGAGCTTGAAGACATCCGTGAATACTCTTGTGACAAAAGCAAAGGAGCAGAAGTGCCCTTTCACCTCCTTTCCCTTTCCTTTATCCTTTGTTTTTTACTCTCCATCTCTCAAGTCAAGGCTCGAATACACTACAAGATTTTTGCTCAGATTTCGCCCAGATTTTCAGTCTGGACTTGTTCCAGAACATCTGCGCTAGTGTGCAGATTTTATGGCATAGAGAGTGAACCTCTGTTTTTCTCTCCAAACTTTCAAAAAGTCTGCAAGTAAGTGATGTCTAGTATTTTTAAATCCAGATTTTAAAAGTTGTGTAATGTGTGGGCTATATACAGTAGAACAGCTATATAAAACAGCTCCTATATACCACTGCTGTGTGTCGCATCTGCAACATTAAAAGGGGTGCTGCAACGATGTGTCATGCATTCTGACTTCTTTAAAATGTTAAACGCTTAACATGCTTAACATGGTCAACATGTCAAAAAACGAGTTGGGCATATAACGTTGTATTTCTGTGCTCGATACACAGGTTTTTTCGAAAATATAAAACTGTTTCATTACAATTTTTCTTAGTCCCTTATTGGACAATTCTCCCAGAAAGGCACGCCCAGAGAGCAGGAGCATGCGCACTTTCACTTGTTTGCAGGAGAGATAGAGAGGGCATATGTTTGCAAAGTTTAGGTGTTTGTTTGTTCACTGCATTTGGATGATGAATGTTATATAAACTGTGGATATAACGCTGGATTTGGAGATCGTTTGAAACTGATATATGGAGCCGTCCCAGCGCTAAAAGATGCCTGACATGAACCGCATGCAGTGAGTGAAACTGATGTCTGTGCTTTGTTGGCAATGGTTGCGCATGTGCTTTAGTTCAGCCTAACCCGCCCCCCCTCACACAAGCCTTATGATTTTGAAAATATTCGTACAGCTATTTCTATCTTTTATAAATGTGATCAAATTTATAAAAGATACGAAGATACGAAGTATGCAATACTACTTTATAGGTACTCAAGATTAATATGAGATTGGCAGAAACCGTGTGTGTTAGGTTAGTTAAACCGCTTTAACTATTTTCTCAGTTTCCCATTTCTCTCTGCTTTAAGTCTCCCCGACTGGAAACTACCTCGGGTTCTTCCTGTGAAACGCAGAAGTAACATGTGCACATAGCCCATTCCAGCCTTCAGCCAAGGACTTTTTCCTCAACCACTATGTTTATTATTCCACAGATACATGAACAGACAACACATCTACACCAGATGCATGGAAATATAACATGATTGTTCCATCTGCCTGATGAGAAATGTATAGTGAGTCTGGCCCACTCAGGTTAGCTTTCACCAAACGTAATTTCAAAACCATTTCCATCCGTGGGAAGGGATACAAGAGTTTTAAGGGGAGGTTTTACTGTTAATTCCGCAATTTACGCCTCCCTATCAAAAGGGGATTTCCTGTAGAGTATAGTGGAGCACCTATCTGCAAGGGTCCCAGCTTGAGCTTCCTCAACATAGCAGCAGGCCCATGAGACCAGCGCCCGTATCGCCAGCTTACATTCTCACACATTTACGTTCAATGCAGCAGTGCTCAGAGCGTGAGACATGCGTGTGGAGGCCTGCCAGCTACCATCACAATGGGTGGAAATGGGAATTTAATACAAACTTTCTCACATAGCCACAAAGCATTTGAAGCCCCTCCCCATTCAGTAACACTCAAAGTTTAATTTATGATTGATTTAATGATTCTGATTTGTGAGATTAATAGAATTTTAGACCTATATTACAACATTTGGGGGGGCACGGTGGCTTAGTGGTTAGCACGTTCGCCTCACACCTCCAGGGTTGGGGGTTCGATTCCCGCTTCCGACCTGTGTGTGTGGAGTTTGCATGTTCTCCCCGTGCCTCGGGGGTTTCCTCCGGGTACTCCGGTTTCCTCCCCTGGTCCAAAGACATGCATGGTAGGTTGATTGGCATCTCTGGAAAAATTGTCCGTAGGGTGTGAGTGCGTGCGTGAGTGAGTGTGTGTGCCCTGCGATGGGTTGGCACTCCATCCAGGGTGTATCCTGCCTTGATGCCCGATGACTCCTGAGATAGGCGCAGGCTCCCCGTGACCCGAGGTAGTTCGGATAAAGCGGTAGAAAATGGATGGATGGATGGATTACAACATTTGTATTTTTTCTCTAGTTAATACTGCAGATATGTAATTCTACTACCTAATCTTTCTTAAAGGGATGGTTCACCCAAAAATTTTAATTCTATCATGTTTACTTACCCTCTTGTCATTTCAAACCTATATCCCTTTCTTTCTTCTGCAGAACACAAAAGACGATATTTTTTAAAGAATTTTGATAACCAAACAACGGCTGTACCGATTGACTTGACTTGGTTTTGTGTCAATAGAAATGAATGGGTACCGACCACTGTTGTTCATAAAGTTTTTCTTCCATTGTGACATTATTCCAGTTTGTCTCATGCTTGTTTATATTCCTATTTATAAAAATATAGCATTTTTATTTTGTTCTGTTATTAGGTAACTCGGGTATAAGCAGCATTGCAATTTCCAATATAATATAGGATACAAAAGAAAAATCTGAAAAAATATTTGTTAAATAGCAATTGTTCATTGCTCTCAGAATATGAATGTTAGTATTATGTTTTGTCACTGTATCTTGCATATATATATATATATGTGAAATTGATTTATTTGTTAAATGTCTATAAGTAAGCTTTTGATATCCTTTACACGCGTTCTGGTCGCCAGCGTGCACATTGTCTCCTGACCTCTCTCAGGAAAACTACACTGGACAAGAAGTCTTTGAGTCTTTGTCCATCTGCAAGAGAAAATAGGAATAGCAATTACTGCTGGACTACAAAAGGTGGCCAAGACAATAGGCGGCAGTTTGGGGGAGTGCGGTGGTCAAATCTAGTCCTCCTTGTTAGTACCTTATTCTTCTAAATGCTTCGCTCCACCCTGGCTCCACACATCCACAGAACATGTTGACACAGTGTGCACTACTTTCCCGTGCGGCTTCCTCTCCAAACACTTTCTGCTCTTTATCAGGCAATTTGTACACACACATTTACTCATGCGCTCTCACACAAAAACTCACATTTACACAAAAAGCCTCCAAGAACAATACGATCACACACACAGTGTCAATAAGACAACATTAGGATACAGAAAAACAATATATTTGTTTAATGAAAATTGTTGAATTTTCTAAGAATATGAAATGTTACTATAACGTTTTGCCACTGCATCTTGCATATTATAAAAAAACTAATTTTATTTATCTGTTTTGAGCAATGGTGAACAGTTATTTGTGACTAAGGAGTGCAGAGTTCACTGAAATTACCAGAGGTGACCACGCAAACAATAGCAAGAAGACCTTCACCTCAGACAGCACTTCTAAAAACAGTAACATGTCACATACTGCTGTAGTCTAAATAAGCATTTGCAAATCTACAACCACAGCCTGTTTAATTATTTGTGTGCAAAGTTTTTATCTGTGCTTTGGACTTACAGTGAAAACAGGAAAGTCTGAACAATGTCATTCTTAGTCAGCTTTGATTGTATGAGGTTATCAGGAAACAGGCAGAAAACATCATTTCAAAAACCCATCCATCTACAAATTAGTAAAGTGTGCAAATACGGCGTAAATGGGTTTGTGGACGTGTGACGGAGGAGTTCCCTGCAATTAAACTAGAGATGACTGAACATTTAGACACAACATACAGTCAGAGATTGTTTCTTGCTTCCTGATTATGAAAAGGGTTTATTGATCATATTGTAAAGATATTCATAATCTAATCATAATCGTAACTGTAATCAATGTTCTTTAGGATTTGGTTTTTGAGTTCTTAATTCATATTCATGGACTGTCTAAAACATCTGTCAGGAAACATCTGAATTTGTGACTTTGCAATGAGCAAACGTGCCTCTTATAAATCAGTCAACAATAAACTTAAAAGAACAAAACTGTATTTTGATGATAATTGCATTTTATCAAAAGTCAGTTACAGTAGATGTAATATATACTATAGCCTTTATACATATACATTGCAGCGGAAAAAATGTAGAGACTATTCCTTTTTTATTTATCAGAATTTCTATGTATTGCGGCCATTCCAGTATCTGTTGAATTTCCAACCTGAAACGAATTTCAAGTAAATCAAACCTCAGGCGTGACACAGACTCATCCAACAGCAATGTGTCAGAGTGACAGCATAAAAAGACACATGAAAACTGTGCTAATAATCATTAAAATATCATATTTGATCTTTTCCTAAATACACTTGCAAATTTCCCTGTTGTGAACTTGCTTTTTGCAGAATTTGAGGTGTGAAAAATACAAAGCATCTTTTCTGTTATTTTGATTTGTTCTCGAGTTTTTATTTTCCTCAATTCAAAAATTGTCAAAATGAAAAGAAACACATAAGATCCAGTTAAACATGCATTAAGTCAAGCAGAAAAATGCCAATGACCTCTTGAAAAGTAGCAAAAATCTATGTAGGCCACTAAAAACTACAACTTTAAAACTACAATGATATCTTCATCAACATGTTTATTAATTTCAATTATAATTTGGTGTACAGTAATTGTGGAGACAATTTACTGCTGTATACACAATGTATTTCTTCACAACTCATAATACAGTATCTATTACAAAAATGTTGCTTGTCACCCATGTCTCTTGTTTAGGAATATTCATGGAATTGCAAAAGATTCAGTGAAGTATCAACACAAAAAGATTTTTGTTTCAAAAATTTTGTTTGGGTAAAATATGTACAAACTCAATCGTTTGTTCTTTTCAATAACCCATCCTTGGCATAACCTTGAACAGAACAGAAGCGCTGACTTCTCTTTTCTGTTCCAAATAAGTGAGATTTTGTGAAAATAACAGCCTACTTTACGATCACGAGTTTGATCCTCTCCCGCTCTCTCTCACAGACTCTCTCTCTCCATCTCCAACGCCTCTTCCTTCCTTTCCCACCCAAAGAATGAGTGTAGAGTACGCATGAGCTTTCAGAGTGTCAACAGCACTGATTTACACAAGCGCGCGTTCGCCGATGTACTGTATGTCCACAGTGTTTGGAGTAATGCGCAATAACGCGCGGCGCCGGCCGCTGATCTGGAGATCCGAATGAATGTATAAATGACTGACAAACTATTTGGATTATTTCTAAGGAATTATCTGAGATTTAACGTATTATTAAAATCATGCTTCTTTTAATCTGCCTTTCGTGTTTCGTCTACATCTCTGGTAAGTAATCATACTTCATCAGAATGACAAAACGATAACCAAACGTAAGTTTTGTACCTTTAGAAAATGTACCATTAATCACGTTTTCACTTCTGTTCAAGACCATAGTGATTTTACATTGTCTTAATATAAATGAAAAATAACTTTAACCAGTTTTACCAATCGTTAAACAGTGGTAATAAAATAAAAATGGTAATCAATCTGCACAAAACTTTTATCTTTTATTGGTGGTGATAGTTATCGTGGTTCATTTTCCTAAATGTTAAGAGTCTACAGTTATTATTTCTAGCAAATTAATTGTTAAATGAAGTCATAAAAACTGCAATACAGTTTGTTGCTCACTGTGGTATTTTATTGTTCATATCTTTATAAAACCTTCCTCAATGAAACGTTATAAATAAAAATAATAATAACAAAATTGATAAGCTTTTAAAAATATAAGCCCATTTATTAAAGCTTTGCATATGAGTTGTGTCATGGTTTAGAAGAGTATTTACTGAAGCCTGTATAGTTTAATAGTTTAATCATATTTAAATATCTCCAGCTAATATTGATATGATTTTTCTTTATATCACACATGGGATTTAAAAATATTCAGGATGGAATGCATACCCTATGGATTTGGATCCTCTTTGCTTCCTGTTTTATTGTTCTTGTGATGAGAAGGGCATAGAGTGGCAGAAAGCCAGGGGGAAATGTGTCAAAGCTGAAATGTACATTATACTGGCTCTGTTGTTGTTTTGTAAAGAATTTCATATAAATGAGCCACATCCTGTAGCCAGTGCTGATGTCACACGGTTTTCTCCCAATTTAGTGAAGCCATTTTAATGTTGTTGAGAAGTTGTAAATAAATATTCATGGAATATGTCCTCTCTCAGATGCTGTCATGGATCTCACCATGACTTCCAATGGGGCCCTGCCTGCTCATAATTTCCGTCTCTCCTGTATATCTGGAGAGCGTGACACTGATGACATTCATCTGAACATCAAGAGGGACAACAGCATTGTCCGTCGCGAAGATCCACCTCAAATTACATTGCATAGGCCACAGGCTAAAGAAGTAGTGGCCTCTGGATTTACAGGCTTTGACCACAGTGGGATTTTCTTCTGCCACTCAAAAAGAGGCTCTGACCAGCTTGCTAATATCACACTCATAAACAACTACAGTAAAGGTATGACCAGCACAGGAATTTAAATGTTTGGCAAAACCAGTTTTGTTATGTTTTTCACCAGATGTATTTAAAATCTGTGTGTACACTTCTAAAAATAAAGATGCTTCACAATGCCATGGAAGAACCTTTTTTGTCTAAATTGTTCCATAAAGAAGCTTTAACGTCTGAAGAGCCTTTCTGTTTCACAAAAGCCTCTTTGTGATGAATAAATGTTCTTCAGATTATAAAAAGGTGAGAAGGAAATGTGTCTTTAAAGAACCTTTGACTTAATGGTTCTTTGTGGTGACAAAATTGGTTCATCGCTGTGAAGTACCTTTATTTTTAAGTAATATGAAGTCAGATTGAAGTAAATTGATAACGTTCATCAGATTATTCAATTGTTTATTTATAGGTCATTTTAGACCGGTAATGATGTCTCAGACGGCCAGTATAGGAGACACAGTACATCTAACCATGGACGTCCTTTGGATCGAAAGACGAGACATTAAATGGACATTCAATGGTAAATGCCAACTGTTATAATTGTTTATTAATTATAATTTTTATTAAGTCCTTTTTATGTCCACAGCATAAATTGATTGATAAGTAAGCAAACTATTGAGAAAGACCACATTTTGCCAATGACATGCAAACAAAGTTTGATAAGTTCAACAAATAATTAAACAATATATATATTAAGAAAATAATAACATCCATAATAAGCAATTCTTCAGGTTTAGCAAGGGATTTACAATCATGTAAATTCTGATTTGTTTTAGGGAACTACTACTTCATGACACCAATTGCTGATGTTGAAAACCGCACAGCAATTCTGGACCTAGAGAAAGTTGATGAAAGCCACGCCGGGATCTATAGTGCCAGCTATGTTGGAGACAGTCCTCTCTATAGTGCCTGGATGCGTCTTATAATTCGTGGTAACATATTTAGTATAACATCACTATTTAAATATATTCATGTAATTGAATTTTCCTATAGCTTACAGTATTTCCATTAAATACTCTCCTTTCTCCAGGATGCCCACGTGACAAATGGGGCTCAGACTGTGATAAAGATTGTCCCGAGTGCTTGAATGGGGGTGTGTGTCATGACAAAGATGGAGACTGTGTTTGTCCTCCAGGCTTCATGGGAGTGCGCTGTGAGACAGGTGAGACAAGAGTTCAACCTTGCAATCATCCTTATTACAGGATTGTCCCTGTAATAAGTGCACTGTAAATCGCTTTGGCTGAACCAAAGAACATTGTCATGTCCGGCATCTTTTAGCGCTGGGACGGCTCCATATAACAGTTTCATACAATCTCCAAATCCAGCGTTATATCCACAGTTTATATAACATTCATCACCCAAATGCGTTCAAACGAACATCTGAACTTTGCGAATATATGCTCTCTCTCTCTCTCCTGCTCACAAGTGAAAGTGAAGTCTGCGCATGCTCTCCATGCTGCCACGTGGGCGAGCCACGTGCTTTTCCGGAAGAATTGTCCAATAAGGGACTAAAAAATTTTTTTAAAAAAACATTTTATATGTTTGAAAAAAACTTTCTGAAACCTGTACGATGGCTGGGGGAGTGTATTGAGCACAGAAATACTACTTAATACGCCCAACTCGGTTTTTGACAGGTTGATCATGTTAAGCATGAGAAGACAGCTCTTTTGTGACACATCGTTGCAGCACCCCTTTAATGTTTGAGGTCAAATCTGCATAATTTTAGATAAACCTTTGCTGAAAATGTTTACGGCAAAACTTACTTTGGATTTTTATGCTCACATATTTATGTATGCCACAAACCATTTATTTGTTAGCAAGTGAATTCATATTTAATTTTGATTCCAGTATTTCCCATGGGCAAGGATATTAGAATCGGCCTAATTTGGCTAGTTTGCATTAAATGAAAAATAAATTTGAATATCATAGATTTTGATTGATTATCCAACTTTGAAAAGCAAAATTTCCCACTGCTTTTTCAAAGAATATGTTTTTCTGCAACTTCTGTATGCATATACAGAACATATACACATAAACAGTACATACTATAAAGTAAATTGCATAAGGGATGCATTTGTAATAACTAATGCTATGTGCAATTTGTTTTACACGTAACATTCTTTCTAATTTTGTTCTTACAGCCTGTCGTGAAGGAATGTTTGGTCGAAACTGCCAGGAATCCTGTGGACCAAAAAATGATTGCAAGGGTTTGAGTTTCTGTCTAATCGATCCTTACGGCTGTTCGTGTGCAAGCGGCTGGCATGAAGACCACTGTCATAAACGTGAGTTTAACACAAGATCATTTCAAGCAATAAACATTAAACATGTCATCCAGACAGAGTGTCATTTGAACCTTCCAGAAAGGATTCAGTTTTGACATTAAAGTTTAAACAGGTGCTGCTGGGATCTGCCAGAAACAATTCAACAACCATCAATCTTACCAACACAAACATCTCCCACTGCTTTATCCATATGTTCTCGTGTCTTTGTAGAGTTATGAAAACATCCATCCGACATCCATCCAATGCCTGTTTTTGTGTTTAATTGTGAGGACTTAAACCTTTCAATGCCCTACTTATGTTCACAGCCTGTCCTGATGGAATGTATGGAGCTGACTGTCTTTTAAGTTGCAACTGCACAAACAAAGGGAAATGCAATCGCTTTAGCGGCTGCCAATGTCCAACAGGCTGGAGAGGACAACATTGTGAGAAATCAGGTTAGGCTTCAATGTCCATCAACTCTGAAGTCTTTTATTGTAAAGCTCCACATCCCTAGCACTATTGTCTTTTTTTCAGATCGTGCACCAGAGATTTTGGACATGGCCAGTAACCTGGAGGGGAACCTGAACTCCAGTCATATAATTACATGTTCGGCCATAGGCCACCCTCTGCCCAGCCACATGAGCATCGAACTACGCAAGCTTGAAAGCACTGTGCTTAAGGTGAAACGGAGATTCCCAAAATTTTTAAGTTTAAGTGTTAAACTACTCAAACTATTTTGTGGAGGTGAAGAACTTACTAGATGTATGCATTTGTCAGTTGCTTTTATCCAAAGCAATGTACGGTGAACCTCAAGTTTTACAAGTTATCATATATGATATGATTTTTCTTTTAAAGGGGTCATATGACTCGGCTACAACTAATATTATTGTTTGTTTTAGATGTAATGCAATGTGTATACATGATTTAAGGTTCAAAAACACATTTTTTGTATGTATTCTCCACATACCGTGCGTTTGTATCACGTATTATGCAACCATATGCTGATATATTGTATAGACAGTTTCAGAGGAAACAACATAGACATACATTATGTATCCCAAACTTAACTTCCGGTAGACCTCCGCACACAATCCATAACTGTTGAGTAGTTTTAATTGAATTTAATACAATTAATATGCAAATAAAATATTAACATAAATTCAATATAAAATTAATTATTATGTTATAACCAAACACAGATCGGATGGCGCATATGTCTGATTATACCGTGTATATTGATATTGTTGTTTTGGAAAATATCAACCTTTGCCATTCACAACAATGAAGCTGTGGTTGTAAATGGTTGTATTAATTATGGGTGGTTTAAAATTGTGAAAATGCACAATATATCAACTAATTAAATTCTGACCGAAGGAACTATGTTCTTAAAAAGGTTATTTATCTTTAAAAGTATAAATTAACGCTTTTGCAGCTTTAAGCTTATAGGAGCTTTACACCAAAGAAGTTTAGAAATAGGCTTATTGATTACTAATATAATTATTCAATGAAAATTAACTGCAAGTTATTTCTTTGCAATAAATGTGGGAATTTCACATTGTGTGCAATATCTACAATCCTGTGCAAAATACCTTATGAGGCCTTAAGGATCACAGTTGAAAACAACAAATAGTTTAAACCAATTCTAAAGGATTTGTTGGACTGTTTTGGTGGTTTTTGCACTGAGAGACCAGCAGGCTAACCAAATTTTCTGTAATTGTGAACTATTTTTCATGAAGGTTCAGTTTGTTTGTCTGTTTTAAATGTCTCAGGCATCTCACACTACTCAAGACGCAATAAAAAGCACTTCTCAGTTTGAGATCACACGTCTGTCTGCGGAGCATAATGGCGTGTGGGAATGTCGGGTCTCCACAAACGGAGGACAGGACTCTCGCAAGTTCACCTTAACTGTTAGAGGTGAGGAAACCTTTTATTTCAAAAGTTGTATCACTCTAACAAAAACTTCCCAATCTTTAAGACCCTAATCTTTATTAACCAGAGCCACCTTACCCAACCACTGCTCCTAAACTGTTGGCAAAGAGCAGCAATAAGCTTATTGTAAAGCCGGTGGACACTTACGCTGGTGATGGTCCTATTATTTCAACGAAGCTGCTGTACAAGCCAATGGATACAGGAGACTCTAGTTCTTCTATCATAGGTGAGAGATGCAAACTTTGGCTTCATAAATTCTGTTTTCAGGAATGGCTAAGAAAATCTTTTGGTTGAGTAGTCAAGACATGTTATGTATGATCAACTTTTTTTATAATTTGTCATAGTGTACAGCAACAATCCCATCACATTGATGAACCTGAAGCCCTCAACCAAATACCGTGTGCGTGTACAACTCAGTCGACCCGGGGATGGAGGAAAGGGTTTGTTGGGTCCAGAGGCAATCATGGAGACTGACTGTCCAGGTAAGAGTCAATCAACTAGAAAAGCAAATGAATGTGAATGCTGTTATATACAAATTACATAAATTAAAAGTGACCCGCGTTCTGTGCTGCCAGAGCCCACGGCCAGGCCGGAGATTGATTCCAGCTCAGTGGAAGGCCGTAACGTCACCATCAGGTGGTCCATGATTGACAGGTCTAGTGATGCCACTGGCTTTTTAGTTCAGCTCCTTGGACCATACAGAGAGAAATTGTGGGAGGAAACCACCTTGCTTAATGTGCTCTCCACCAAGATCTACAACCTGGAGTACCGCAGAGACTACCAAGTGGTCGTCCAACTGGTAAACTGTGGAAGCCATGGACCCCAATCAAGGCCCCACCACATCCACATCTATAAGCAGGGTAACAGAAATCTGTCACCTAGTTCTTACAGTTAGATATTAATGACATTGAAAATGATACACTAGGAATCTAGATTCCAGGCAGAATGTGGTGGATTAATAACTTTTTGACTTTTTCCAGGCCCCTCTTCTCCACGTAACGTTCATGCAGATCCTTTGTCTGTTAGTGCAGTCCGGCTTCGCTGGCAACCCCCTGAGGACCCCAACGGTGGTATTGTCAAATACAGCATTGAATATCAGCCAGTAGGCCAGAGCACCTTGCACCCTTGGGTGGACACAGATAATGGCAACAAAACCACAATGGATGTATCATCCCTTAATGGAAGCACCTTGTACCAGTTTAGGGTGAGAGCTTTCTCCAAGGTGCCAGGGGAGTGGAGCACATTTGTTAAAGCCAGGACACACGAAAATGGTAAATTCAAAATTAACACTTCTGCTTTAGCTTAGAGAGGGTAGAAGAAAGTATCACATTCTAGTGTTTGCATTGGGTCTTCCATTAAAAGTAGTTTTGGGAAATGTTTTTGACATACATTTTTATTGCATTATTTAATATTATACTGCATAAGCAAGTCACTCTTCTTAAATGTGGTTTGATTTTATATCGCTCAGGACATGCCAACTTTATTCCCACCACTCAAAAAGTTGGGAGGCCAATGGCAGAAGAGCATCAGCTTCTGTGGGCTGTTGTCGGGTCTGTGGCTGTAACTTGTGTAACCATCCTTCTGGCTCTGCTGGCTCTCTTCTACATCCGAAAATCTGTTCTTAAACGAAAACGGACGTTTACCTATCAGTCCGGATCGGTGAGTGCTTTGTCAAATGGTTTTATTACAAGCAGTTGTGTGAAAACCAGAAAGTAAGAAAGTTTTGATCTTTTTTAATCATTTGAAATAACCAATTCATTTTGTGTTTGTTAAAATTTTCTTATACAATGCAAATACATTCCTAGATATGTAGATGTGACTAAAGCATCCATACACTTTTAGGAGCCACTTTTGCATATTTAATAATATACAGACACAGAAATAAGCGACCATTCCAAATTTTTATTTAATCAAAGTTCAGATGTATTGTTGCAGTTCCCATCCAGTAAAGTGCCAACTGAATTTTAACAAAATCAAACCTCAGGAGTGACAAAGTCATCCAACAGCAGTGTGAAAGACTGACAAAACGACAAAACACATGAACATTATAATAAAAATTTAAAACATAAAAAACTAATTTATAATTTTTCATAAATACATGTACAAATATTACTGTACCATTGCTTAAAAGTAATAAGTATGTACTGATTTTCTTTGCCGTGGTTGAGGTCTGAAAAAAACCCGCATCTTTTCTGTTATTTTGACCTGTTTCTTTAGTTTAAATTTCCTTTAAAAAATGCAAATAGAAACAATATTTTGTTTTACATTTGGGAGAAATATTGTAAGCAGTTTACAGAATAAAACAAAAATGATCATTTTACCTAAACACATACCTCTACAAAGCATATTCAGAAACAAAGAAAACAATTTTGAAATGGTCTCTTAATGTTTTCTGTGGCTGTATGAAACTGAATAAATAACATACAAGTAAAAAATAAACATCTCAAACTTTGTAATAAAAGTCATCATACAAACGATTTTAGGGAGAGGAAACTATCTTACAGTTCAACTCAGGAACTCTCACACTGACCCGACGTCCGAAGCCCTCACCCGAGCCCCTCACCTATCCCATACTGGGGTGGGAGGACATTAAGTTTGAAGATGTGATTGGAGAAGGAAACTTTGGTCAGGTCATCAAAGCCATGGTCAAAAAAGATGGAATCAAAATGAGTGCTGCCATTAAGATGCTGAAGGGTAATAAAATATAATATTTTCATAACATTTTTATCTAGGGTATGTTTTAACATTGTGTTTATTTTGTGCATCTGTGTTGTGCAACTACAGAGTTTGCCTCAGAGAATGACCATCGGGACTTTGCTGGTGAATTAGAGGTCCTGTGTAAACTAGGACAACATCCCAATATCATAAATCTTATTGGAGCTTGTGAGAACAGAGGTGAGTGCGCCACCTATTGGCAATGCACTTTATTAAAGTAACTTCAAATATGTGAAAGCTTCTCTTTTCCACAGGTTACCTTTACATCGCCATAGAGTTTGCACCTTTTGGAAATCTTTTGGACTTTTTAAGAAAGAGTCGCGTCCTTGAAACCGATCCTGCATTTGCAAAGGAACATGGAACTGCCTCCACACTCACCTCCCAGCAGCTCCTGCAATTTGCTGCTGATGTTGCAACTGGGATGCATTATCTTAGTGACAAACAGGTATAAGAAGATTCTCAGACTATAGAAATGCATATTTGCAAACAAACATTGTTGCTATGCTATATAGAAACCTTATTTGTTTTCACCTTATTTCATCAATTCTAACAGTGTTTTGGGTAATATTGCTTGTGTGTTGCCAGTTTATCCACAGAGACTTGGCAGCCAGAAATGTGCTTGTCGGAGACAATCTCGTTGCAAAAATAGCTGATTTTGGACTCTCTCGTGGCGAGGAAGTGTACGTCAAAAAGACAATGGTGAGGACAATATAGAGTAATATAGATATTGAACGGTGTAATAATCTTTTATTTATTTATTTTAATTTATTGAACAAAACTGCACAACAAAGATACAATTTTTCAATGTTCTAAAAAGCTTAAAAGTTACTTACATTTACATTTGCAGACGCTTTTATCCAAAGCGACTCACCTTGCATTGTACCATACATACATTTGTTTCTGACTATGTGAAAAAAAGAGTTTATTCTTTAATACCAATAATAAGACAATATAAAGATATAGAATATTTAAGTGTCATACAAGTGTGACTTAAATTAATAGAATTCATTAATTCAGTAATTCTATTCTTTAAATCAGTTGTATGTTGTTTTCTCTCAGGGAAGACTGCCTGTGCGGTGGATGGCCATCGAATCCCTAAACTACAGTGTCTACACCACAAAAAGCGATGTGTAAGTGTAGTCTGTGCATTTCTGCTGTTTTGTGGTTGTCAGAATGATGTTAAACTCAGAAAGACTGAATATGCTCAGATACAGTACTGTACTTTAGAAGGGTGAAAAATCTGTACATGATTTTAGTTTGAAACTATATCAGAAAGTGTATTTTTTTATAAAGTATTTCAAAATAAATTAAGTGCAATTGTACCAAGTTTCTTCAATCCAAAACAACTCAGATGTCCATCATTTTGCTTAATTTATAATGGGCAACTGATAAAAAAAAGAAGGAAGGAACTGATAACTTAAACCAGGAAGCTCAAAATAAGAGTTTCAGGAGACCACAATGCCTCTGTCAAAACGGCCTATTTTTACCAAGATTGCACAGTGGAAATTTTGAAAAGTTAAAATATAGCCAAAATGTTACATGTTTACAACATGTTTTTTCTTTACTTTCACTATGAGTTTGATGCTTAAGTCATGCAGGCATGAATTTCATCTTGCATATTTACAGTCTTTAAACAATTCTAGCAAAAACAACCCCCTAATCACCCCAAAATCAAACACAATCTGGGTTGAGAGGTCATGACCTCACTGTTTTGGAACTTTTCGTCTTACACCGTGTCTACACCGGACGCGGTGCAATGTGACAAAAGACAGTAGAACGTGTTATCATTTTATCATATTATTTTTATTTTTTCCACACTAGATGCGCCGCGTCGGCCACGTGTTAAATTACAGCTTCTACAAAGTTTTAAACTCCTGCAAATGTTTTATATAACATAATTATCTTTCTTGGGTATTTAGGTGGTCTTTTGGAGTTCTTCTGTGGGAAATTGTAAGCTTAGGTAAGTTTGTTTGTATAGGTTGTAAGCACTTTATTGTTTATTTTTAGATTGTATCTGTTTACGTGATGCTGTGCTTATGGTATGAATGTGCTCTACCAGGTGGTACGCCGTATTGTGGGATGACCTGTGCTGAGCTCTATGAGAAACTGCCTCAGGGCTACAGAATGGAGCAGCCGAAGAACTGTGATGATGAAGTGTAAGCACAGATCTTCACGTTTTCCTGCAAGTCTTGAGTCTACATTGGTTGTCTCCTGTTGTGAGGGAGACTGGGGCTAATGGTCGAACATTTAACATAAGTAAATTTTCTCAGGATAAGTTTATTTTTGGAAGTCAGCCCCTGTATAGGCATTTACAGAAAATGACAATGTAGACTGTGACAACTTCCCCAACGTTCATTTTATTTAGTTCTTTGTATACAAGAAAAAAAACATATGGTAATAAAATACAAACAAAGATAAAGAACATATATTTAAAAAAAAATGTTTCATGACTTTTGACATAAAGCACGTGTGACAGCTTTCCTGTGTGGCAACTAGCCCTGTACCCTCATGTTAAGCAAATTATTGTAATTGTTTGCATACATTTTTTTGTACAGTTATGAACTGATGAGGCAGTGCTGGCGGGACAGACCCTATGAGCGACCACCATTTTCACAAATTTCTATCCAGCTTAGTAGGATGCAGGAGGCTAGGAAGGTAAGTAAAATATATTTTTTATCAACAAAAAAAAATTGTGCTGTGGTGACACAGCTCACGCTATGATTCTGGGTCACTGTCTGTGACCACCTACCAATCGTATTATTTACCTTAAAATAAACCTGTGGGAAAAGCGCAACATGCATCGTTGTATCATTTTTTTATGCAGACCTATGTCAACATGGCTCTCTTTGAGAACTTCACTTATGCTGGAATAGATGCCACAGCTGAAGAGGCCTGACTACCAGCCCCCCCAGGCCCAAGCAGGGTTCACAGCCCACGAGAGGCTCATCGCAGCAGGGCTTCACGCTACTGCCACTCTCCTGTGGCCAGGTTCCATTGTTCAAAGAGACACACCACCAAGATCACATGGCTATAGAGATTGGACTGTGAAAGGACACTCTTAGGGCCTTTGATTCTCTTAGATCTGCTAACTTCTGGTTGGATATCTCAGGACTAGACGCATTGATCTTGGATTACTCAAGAGAAAGTGGAACCTACAAAATGAGCTACTCTATGTAGCAGGCTGGGTCTGTGGGGATCTGGACCGTGTATAAAACTCTTTTTCCATCTGTTTGTTGGGAGAATCCTTTTGTGAGGTTGTTGACATGGATATAAAATGACGTTCATAGACAATGACACTTGTATCATTCAATGTAGCACTTGAGAAACTAATGAATATATATGATGATGTACCGTGTTTTGCCCTGAAACTCTAAAAAGGGACCTACCTTAAAGGGATAGTTCAAAAATAAAAATAAAAATGAACATTCAAAACCTGTGTGACTTTTTTTCTGTGGAAAACACAAGAAGAAATTGAGTGTTCATACCATGGAAGTCAATGCTGTTCAATATTGTGTGGTTACCAACATTCTTCAAAAATCTTCTTTTGTGTTCTGCAGAAGAAAGTAAGTCTTGCATGTTTGAAATGATGAAAGTACTTTCATTTTGGGTGAACAGTCCCTTTAGGTAAATTCTGTGCATACTGTTTATGTTCTGTTTATAAGTGAAAAGCCACTAAAACTGAAGTAGTGATGTGTATGACAAATGCACGAGATGTTGTAGCCATACTGTAATCATTTAAAAAATGTAAGACAATATGTTTACTTTGATAAATAAAGCATCTATGTGATGACGGGTCTCATCACAGAGACAACTGGAGCAAACACAAACCCTATTATTTAGAACAGAAAGTACAAGCTCTCTCGAGCTCAGTAGTGGGGTTGAGGTCAGGCGTCTTCCCTGCTGCAGCTTGCAGATCTGTCAAAGGCATTTCCTCCTGTTTTGCCACAGGCCCGGGACCTGTCAGTCAGTTTCCTCCAATTCTCACACACTCACACTTTAATGAAAACAGAAAAACTGTTTCCTGAGACAAGTCTTCTCTTTAACTCTGGTATGTGTTATTTTAGCATTGGTTACTCTATTGAATGGAAATCCTTCAATGCTGGTTGTTTATGAATTTGTATTAATGTTTTAGACACTGTGGATCCTCTTGTCTGAATCCCAACAATCTGCCCTTGACATACGTGTTAAAGGCATAGTTCACACAAAATGTAAAATCCTGTCATAATTTACCCCCACGATGTTAAAAATCTGTTTTTGAAACACAAAAGAAGATATTTTCAGAAATGTGTGGTTTTGTGTCCATAAAGTGGAAGTCAATGGGGGGCCAGTGTTGTTTGATCACCATGCACTGTTTTATATTTTCTTGTGTACTGCAGAAAACAAGTCATGCAGATTTGGAACGACATGAGTAAATGACGTTTACTTAAATATTTTTTTTATTGAGGGGTAAACTATCCCATTAAAGATATAAGACAAGATTAAAGACAAATACATAATTTTTTTAGGTTATTTTGACAAAATAAGTTTGAATTATTTGAGGGATGATGTTCATTTCTACATGTTCTAATACTGCCTAAAATGAATTATCAATAAGCAATAATACATGTATTTATTCATCTTAATTATAAATAATATATAGGCCAATATAAAGCCTTGTTGTGTTACAGTTTTATCAGTTAGCAGCATAAGTACAATGTGATCTTGCCTGTGAAGTAGGCACTTAGTTCGGGTGCCTGACTCAGTCCCCAATACAACCACTTCCTTTTGCATTGGGCCCCACAAATGACCACCTACCAACCTCCCCGCCCCATCCGAAACTTAACATACTTAACATAAAGATATTTACAAACACTTTCGAAAAAGTGATGTGTATGGAGTACCTGTGAACATAATGGAGCCAAAGCTCACCTGGTTGATATTTTCCTGTCTGATCAGTCAGGTGCATTTAGACCTCTCAGTGCAAGGTAGGCTGATGGGTTGATCATATTATACTATGTTATGTTATGTTATGTTATGTTATGTTATGTTATGTTATGCTATGTTATGTTATGTTATGTTATGTTATGTTATGTTATGTTATGTTATGTTATGTTATGTTATGTTATTTAAATGATATTATATTATGTTATATTAATTATATTATATTATATTATATTATATATATTATATATATTATATTATATTATATTATATTATATTATATTATATTATATTATATTATATTATATTATATTATATTATATTATATTATATTATATTATATTATATTATATTATATTATATTATATTATATTATATTACAGTATAGTATAGTATAGTATAGTATAGTATAGTATAGTATATTATATTATATCATATCATATCATATCATATCAAATCAAATCAAATCATATCATATCATATCATATCATATCATATCATATCATATCATATCATATTATATTACATTATATTATTTTTTCATTGAGTTTTCCATTTGTGTTAGCTTTGTTAAATTTTTGTGTAAAATGTGCCTTTCAAACAGTTATTTGTAATGTATATACCCCTGGTATTAAAATAGCTCTGAAATATACAGTCGGTTAAAATTGCTCAATAAGACAGAATAGTACATTTTAAACAATATATAAAAAATATTGTTTTCAGCTTTCCTGTAGCTCAGTGGTAAGAGCATTGTGTTAACAACGCAAGGTAGTGGGTTCGATCCCATGGCATTGCAAATACCTATGTAAAATGTATAGGATAAAGCAATGTAAGTCGCTTTGGATAAAAGCGTCTGCTAAATGTAAAAAATCAGGATTTTTTACTTTGCAGATATGTTACACTGAAAGCATGCATATTTGGTTACAATGTTCAAATTAGACTTGTAGGTTTCAGTTTTATTTTATATATTTAGTTTTATATGCTTGTAAATAAAAACACTTTCATCTGCACATTTCTGGAGGTTTGCTTTTTATTTGTTTTGTAGCTCAATGTAAGGCTTTCCTCCTTTCCAGAAATTTCACTCCTGGACACAGATAAGAACCCAAAATGTTTTACCAGGGATTTAGAAAGCTTCACTTGCTTTTGGGAATCAACAGTGGGAAAATCATTTTATTTTATCTACAAATTTGAGGGGTAAGCCTGCTTTATTCTTGTGTTTTCTTACAATCGATAGAATTTACTCATGAAAAAGTTAAACATTTAAATAAGAAAAAGGTAACACCTTTTTAAATTGCTTCAAAGTTTAACATGTCACACCATTTTGAATAGTATCAAAAGTTTCAGAAGTATTTTTGTTCAGTGTTTACAGGGGCTTGCACTTTTCTAAGTAATTTCTTGTGGTAGACAACATTATCTAACACAACAATGCCAGACACTTCTAAAAGGAGACTGAAGCATCGCAGCTCTAGCAAAAAGTCTATGGTGGTCTGCTAAAAACGTTTTTGTCTTAAACAGCTCTGAAGAAGAAATAAGGTGTGATGTAAAACAACAGCTTTTAAAGAACGACGAGGTCCTAAATGTTTGCGACTTTCCACCTAGCGATGTGTATCTGTTGATCGAGACACAGATAAGAGTTGTAGATATCGACACCAATTCAACTGTCTACAACCGCAATGTCAGTGTGGAAATCCAGCGTAAGTGTGTTTAAATGAGCACTTATAAGCAACAGTTCTCGTGTCAAAATAAAACCTATATCCTTCTGTCTTCCACAAAGTTCTTCTGTATCCTCCCTCAAATATAACGCTCTGCCCGACTGGAGAGGTTGGGCAGATGTTAGTTGACTGGAAACCACCAAAACAATTTTGGGGAAAAGCACAGTATGAAATTCGTTATCATTCTAAAACAAAACAGAACAGCAAAGAACTGGTAAGTCAGACATATAGACCCATTGAAGTACATTGAAGTATGTAAGCATTATACAAGTGGCCTTTTAACAAAAACAACTCTTGTTTGCTCTCCAGGTGTCAGGATCTTCTCATAAACTCACTTCTTTGGTTCCAGGAGAAAACTGCACAATGCAAATGAGAGTCAGGCCTGTAAAAGGGTTTTGGAGTGATTGGTCAAGTAATGTAACTGCTATGGTTCCACAATCTTCAGGTAAGAGATGAGGAGAGTATTTGCTTTACAGTGTCTCCAAAATAATTTTACAACTAGCACACAGGCATAAGGGAAATATTGCTTTATGCTTCATAGCAGGGTTTCATTACCTTGGGTAAAATGTTCTTAACTGGGTTAAAATCGCCAAAGTTTAAAATGACCCTTGATGAAGAAAAGTATGAAAAGTTAATGTTCATCCAATATACGTCCAATCACCTGAACTCAGCAACTTTTGCAGATGACATAAAATTGTGGTGCCGCACTGCTGATCTGAACCAACTATTATGCAAATGGAGTACAGAAATATATGAGGGCAGATACAACCTACATTACAGACAAACAAACAGGTATTGTGTTTTGTTGTTTTTTATGTTGTGTGCAACACATTCTGTTACTGCTACACAGCATTTACTTTCTTTGTTTGTTTTGTCTTGTGTTTCAGAAGTTCGTGGAGCAGTTGGAAGGTGTGTTCAGAAGAGCACAACACTGTCAGTCAGTGTGTGCTGCATGGTGAGGAGTCCACTGTCTATCAGATATATCTAAGCGCTGGTTTGGAACAATTTGGTCGAACCTTTTACAGGAAGACGTTCAGTATGAACAGCACCAGTAAGTGTGAGGAGAAATGAAAAGTTCACTTGCAAAAACAGGTTTAACTCCATAAAAACACATTTTTTTTATCAATTAAACTGCAGTTGGATTGTTTGGATTAAGTAATAGTAACTCAAAAAATACATCTGACATTTTAAATAGTTAAAACTCTTAAAATATTGAAAAATAACGTCAGGCAGAATCGGATGTCCAAATATAATTTTAAACTCTAAAACTAACAATAAAAAAGTTGTTTTTATTCAATTAAAATCATAAGAATTGCACGCATCAAGTAAACTACTGATTTTCAGTTTTGACCAAACAAGTACCGTATTACTTTCATGGTCACTGCACCTAACTTATTTTTTATTTTAAATACTATTTTTAATAGTTGTACATCATCATTATAGTGACTTTTTCTGATTGACATTTTACATCAGTCTGTCTTTCTGGTTTTGACAGTCCAAACAGAGCCTCCAAGAAGACTTTGGGCAGAAATTGAAGGATCAAGGCTTTGTTTAAATTGGGATCCACCCTTAATGATGATTTCTGAATATCTAATGTACCAGATCCAGTATAAACTTCAAGGAGACAATAGGTGGAAGGTGAGAGTGAATTACTGTACATGAAATATACCATTTAAAATTATATTAATCATTCAGACAATGCATTAAAAAAGGGGAATACAAAAACATGTCATGTCATGTTATTTAGAGGTACACAGTAGTTGACTAAAAAATGAAATGTCTGTCTTTGTTTAGCAACCTTTATATTGTGACAAATCAATATCACTGTAGAACACAAAAGCCAGACTTTTAGTGACTGAAAGCCTCACCATACATTCGCATTGCGTCTTTTTCTGTACAATGAAGGTAAATACTGACTGAAGTCATCTAACATCTACTTCATGTTGTATGGACAACCATATGAAACAACATGGCAGTGACTAAATGATATACAAGAGAAATAACTGTATTCAACACACATTCAAACCAATCTCTGTGGTAGATTTTCACAGTCCCCAGTTCCAAGATCAGCACCTGTTTGGATGTCCAACAGGGAAGTGAATACACCATCCAGGTGAAAGCACGGCCTGATGGTTCGATCTATAGCGGATACTGGAGTGACTGGACAGAACCTCTCACTGTCCACTTACCTTCAGGCAAAGGTAGGAATCCTTTCAGTCAAAACCATAAACTAAATACATCGTACATTACAAGTCTGCAGCTTCGGGCGAGTTTGAAATATTAAACTATTTCTTTCTCAACACAGAGTGGATCTTCATCGTCTGTGTACCACTGGCTTTACTTATCATTGCTTTTGGA
Organism: Triplophysa dalaica; assembly: GCF_015846415.1. Classification (NCBI taxonomy): domain Eukaryota; kingdom Metazoa; phylum Chordata; class Actinopteri; order Cypriniformes; family Nemacheilidae; genus Triplophysa; species Triplophysa dalaica. The sequence continues at coordinate 16,837,537 of NC_079547.1, forward strand.
ATCATCTCCTTGTTCTACAGATATTTCAGGTAATTCATTCCAAAGTCACTCTGACACTCTTATGTGTGAGCTATAATATAGAACATACAGTATATATATATATATATATATATATATATATATATAGAAATAAAACATTAAAATGAGAGTTCTTTCATTATTTACTCATCCTCATGTCATTTTAAACCTGTTTGCCTTTCGTAATTCTGCAGAACGCATAAGATATTTTAAGGAATGTTTATAACCAAACAACGTTGGCCCCTATTGACTTTATTGTGTGTACACAAAACCAATGAGACATTTCTCAAAGTATCATATTTTGGGACCCACAATAGAAACATTCCTACACATGTTTTGAACAACATGAGATGGGAAATTACCGACTTGTTATTTTTGGGTATAAAAGAATAGAAAATGAACTCTGAATTTACTCCATTAGTAAGGTCAAGCAGACTCTGTGGCCATCAGTCCCGAACCTGAACAAGGTGTTAGAGAGCATCCTGACAGATTTCAATGGATCACACTGGGTAATTGATATCATGTTCGATCATTTAGAATTTGATAACAGTTGCAACGTCAGTCAGATTTTTTAAATGCACCGTATTCATATTCACCCATTTATATTTTCTTTAAATCAGGAGCCATCATTCAACATCAAGCAATGTGAAGATGACACTTATATATCAGTGGTGGAGATTCTATCAGAGGCTGATGTTGCAAGAAAACCATGCAAGGTATCCACCTGTCTTTCAGTCCCTGAGCAGGCCTTCTTGGTTGATGAAAAGGAGAATTTCGTGGAGGACTTGGAGATTGTACAAGATTATGTGCTTTTAAAAAACAACGATACAATCCCATGTTTTAGAGGTAATAACTATACGGTCAGAGATATTGCTTTTTCTCATTTGACCGTTGAAAAACTCAACTGCAGCCCCTCTCAAGAAACCACCACCAATATTCTTAACCATTCATATCTCCTTTCTGAACAACCTGAGCTTCAAGAAGAGCATTCAGCCCGTCGCTATACAAACTTGGAGATAACGGCAAGATCCATAATAACAAATGGAGAGTAAGGATGGTTTAATCGGTCATAACTAAGCCTTCTTAAAATCATTAAGATGAACATTGTCTCTAAAGTGTTCTGGGTTAGCCCGTACAAATACAAAAACTCAGCAGATGGGAGCAAAGTCTGAGATAAGTTTGACTTGTGTTTCTTGAATGATAGATGAGGTTGACCAAACGGAACACTGTTATAGTACAGTTATACATAAGCAGGAGTTCAATGTTGTGTAAGATGTGTGAACATTTGCGTAATGTGTGAATCAGCTAACTGTAAGATCATATGGCTTGCAAAGACATATTGAACAGCGGAGATCTACTTGGACATCAATAACAGTCCAGAGTAAAAGCATTGCTGCTCTTAAACGAAACATTTGTATGTTAATGACTGTTGATTGAGTCAAAATTATTTTCTGTTACGAGAGAGTGTGTGGGACCTTATTAATAAAGTGTTATGGGACCCAAACAAGTTCACCACCAATCCCCCGCCCCCCAATTGATTCCATTCAAAGTGTACAAAGAGTAAAATACAGGTTTTGAATGATAGGGACAGTGAAAAAACATTTTCGGTTGCACTTTATTTTACAGTACTACAGTGTGCTTATAACGTACTTACAGTGTACTTACCTAAGAAAGTACTAGGAAGTATAAGGTAATGTAAATTAAGAGGTAGGTTCAGGATTAGTACCTAGTTATCACCCAGTTATTATATATATTGTAATAAGAACAAAGCCTGTACATGGGACTATATGGTCTACCAAAATATCTGTTCATTGGTGAATTCTCTTTAACAGTGTAATATGCTTTGGTTCTAATTGATTGTACCTTCAGTAATTATGCTTTCTATATTTTGTTGTAACACTTTGTGTAATGATTATGACATAAAACAAAAAAGCTTCATATTTTGGACTTTGAGTAAACAGCTTTATTGTATGAAGATGACACAAAAGACGCACGTAAAATCTGAATAAATCAACGTTCTGTACATTTAAAGGTATTAAATTATAAATGTGTGATTTTTGCTTGCGTAATAAAATGTTTTAAAACTGGTTTGTGATCAAGCGTTCTGTGCAGAATTTTAAATAGAAGTGTGAGTCGAGAATCGATCAACATAATCTGAATGGGTACAAACACTTTCAGCCATTAAAGGCACATTTAAAACGTATTACTTGTAGGACTAGACACGCACAACTTGAACCATTAAAAGCCTCGACTTATTTAGAAAAAGCTGGACAAAATCTCAGAATTAACTCAGAAAGTCAAGCCATTTACAGAGGTGAAACACCAAATGAGACTTTAAAATCTACTCCCTTAATGTCCAGAAAACTGGACTTACTCCAAACAGGTTCGCAACGATCCTGTTTTCCAGAGCCATCAAAGTATCTTCAGTCTGCCTTCAGAGCATAAAGCACATCGTCCTGACTAACGTTGAGTCGGATACGCAGCAGCAGGTCCAGACGGCTGCCCTCAAGGAGAAGCAAGCGACAAGAACCAAGTCTCTGACAGACCGCCAATCCTTCAGAGACGCTTGGCGGCTGCAGACCCTCCACACGACACAGAGCCTGGTGCTGAACGAACACCTGTTGATAACCAAACATGTAACTGCATTCAGTTCATTAGGTTTCAACACTCCAGATTCAATAGCATTAAGATATTTGCTCTGTGCGATTTGTTTATTTCAACTACCTGTTGGAAAGTGGCCTCTTCCAGGCCAAGTCTGCGAAACTCTGCAATAACAGCTCTCAAAAAGAGCTGCTCCTGAAGAGAGGCGCACCTGAAACAGAATACTTATTAGATATTATCTTTCTGCATGGAGGTGGGTCTTAAGCAAAGTGTACACGATCACATAGACACACAATTGTTTTTTACCTAATGGCTGTGACGTAGGAAGAGGAGAACATCTCATCCAAAGTCTCCATCACATGACTCATTCCAACCAATCCACTGCCTTTCTGCAGACCAGCAGAGTGCTCACAAATCTCAGTGGCCCTTCTGCAAATATCAAGGCAACGTCGTGCATCACCAGAAAGTGCTGCTACCTAAAAGACCATAAACACTATGAAACCCAAGATTCGGAAATACACTATTTGTACACTTAATACAAACATCTGTTTTCCACAAACAAAAAGCCACCAGCTAGCCACAGAAACCCAAAAAGTAAGGAACCCAAAAAGTAAGGAAACCAAACAAGTCCTCGGTTTCTGAAACCGTCTAAGAAAAGAAGGCCTATTCCTCCAACAGATCTTAAGGAAATAACATGTTTTCACAACCTTTCTTGACACCAGCTGGAGAGCATCTTCTTCAAACGCCTTCACTCTGTTCAGTCTTGATGTGATGATTTGTTGCAACTGTTTGAAGGTATATGGCTGGAAGGACATTCTTGTCAGACCCTACAAAGTGGACAAGCATTTACTAAAGGCTACTCGTATCCAAACTGCATTTTTCTAACATCACAATACATCTCGTTCATTGCTTACCAATCGACTGGCCACACGATTTATCATGATCCTCTCAGGCAAATCCATAGTGTTTGCGATAGTAAGCACCACCAGGCGGGCGTTGCGTCTGGTTGGCCAATCAAACAAGTTATACATCACGTTCTGTTTCCGGGTCCACAAGAGGTCAAGCTAAAGGGAAAAAAGATTTATTTAAGATCAAACACTTGACAAAAATAGCACTGAAAGTAGATATGGCGTCCAGCTGTTTGCCGGTCCATGGATATTTTCAAGGAGTTATGTGCATATTAAGTTTGTAATGGAGGTCTCACCTCATCGACTAGAAGCACAGTAGTCTCTTTTTTGGGTGCTGGAGCACTGAAACGTTTCTCCAGTAGGGCAGCAGCATGGTCAGGTGTTGCTTTTTGATCAGTCAGTTTCTTAAAACAAGACCAACCAACAAATTCACATTAAATAACACATTTAAAAACAAAGTTAAATCAAGTGAGGGGGTGAAAAGGGCAACATTATATAGACCTGCAGTATCTGTACATAAGCCTGATGAGGGTCTGTCATTTTCATCCCATTGATTTCAATGAAGCGGAACTGAGGGATCTCGTCTTGTTCTGAAGCCTGGTGAAGGGACCGGATCACCTCATGGACCGTGGCAGTCTTACCAGTACCAGGAACACCTGAGATATACATACACCTGCAGAAGGATAAGACAAAAATGAACTTGGTGACCCTTTGGTACAGTCTGTTAAACCAGATTGACCCTCCAGTCTTACCCTCCGGTCCCATCGATGACTTTACTTTCCACGAAGTTGTAGATGTCTTGGAACTCTTGTTCTCGACAGGGCAAAGACTCTGGGACTGAAGAAACATGTAACCTGTAGCAAACACACAGACATAAGGGAAAAGGGATAAAATCTGCTATCATATTCAAAATTTAATATTCAACACAAAAATACAAGGGGAATGCATCGTCACTGGTCTCACGATTCGATTACGATTATGTCAACGATTGGATTCGATATCCTGATGTGTTGCATTATCAATTTTGATTATAACTCCCCACACTTTGTAAACATGTCCAACTTGCAGTAAAATGTTTATCTGGTACACTCCAAAGATTGAGAATGAGAAGAGAAACTATATTTAGGAAATATATTTACAAAGGAAAATAACAATAATATATTTACAGTGCCTTGCAAAGGTATTCCTCCCCCTTCATTTTATTCACAGTTTGTTATGTTGTCACCTTATCTTGAACTACTTTAAAATATATTTTTTATTAATCTTCACTTGGAACAGTCGAGCAGATAAATAAGAAGTTTAAATAAGACATCAGTGTTGCGGTAGACAGCAGGTGCAATGTAATCAGAAATGTGCAATGTTAATGTGTTCTATAAGTTCAATGGTAAAGGTCAAGTGCAATGAGCTGATGAATGACATTGCACTGTCAGAGTCCTTAAAGTGCGGGATGTGTCCATATTAAGAAGTCTGATGGCCTGGGAGAAAAAGCTCTTCTTGAGCCTCTCTGCTTTGGCCAACTGACTGCGGAAACCAGACTGCAGTAGACAGAACAGAGAATTTGCAGGGTCTTTAATGATTTTGACAGCTCTGGCTTTGTTTCTCCTGTTGCAGAGAGAGGAGAGCAGACCCAGAGAGGCACTAAGCTCTACGAGTAATCTCGTCGTTTAAAAATCAACCGTTCCCTACCAAAGACGGATTAATTCGGCAATCAGTGTTTGTACTGTTGTAAAGCAGGTGGCACTGTTACACACATTTGGAATAAGCACAGAACCTCTGAACCTAGAACATATACAGCTGTGTGAAAAAGTATTTGCCCCCTTCCAGATTTTTTGTTGTTTTGCATATTTGTCATGCTTAAATTATCCAGATCAAACCAATTTTTATATTCCACAAAGAAAACTAGAGGAAATAGAAAATGCAGTTTTTAAATGATGGTTTATTAATTAAGGGAAATAACAATCCAAACATTTCTGACCCATAATTGCCCCCTAAACCTAATAACTAGTTGTGCCACCCTTAGCGGCAACTACTGCAATCAAGCGTTTGCGAAAGTCTTTCACATCGCTGTGCAGGATTTTGGCCCACTCTTCTTTGCAGAATTGTTTCAATCCAGCCACTTTGGAGGGTCTTTCAGCATTAACAGCATTTTTAAGGCCATGCCACAGCATTTCAATTGGATTTAAGTCAGGACTTTGACTAGGCCACTCCAAACCCTTTATTTTGATTCTCTTCAGCCATTCAGAGGTGGAATTGCTGGTGTGTCTTGGATCATTGTCCTGCTGCATAACCCAAGTGCATGTAAGGTTGAGGTCACAAACCGATGGCCGGACATTCTCTTAAGATTTTCTGGTAGACCGCAGAATTCATGGTTCCATCAATTATGGCCAGTCGTCCAGGTCCTGAAGCTGCAAACCAGCCCCAGACCATCGCACTACCTCCACCATGTTTGACTGTTGGTATGATGTTCTTTTTTGAATACTGTGTTAGTTTTATGCCGGATGTAACGGGACGCACACCATCCAAAAAGTTCAAACTTTGTCTCATCAGTCTACAGAATATGTGCCCAAAAGTTTTGGGGATCATAAAGATGTTTTTAGCAAAAGTTATTTTTGGTCAACAGTGGTTTCTGGAATGACCAGATCATTCGTCCAGTGGTGTAAAGTATTGGAGTAAATGTAATTAGTTACTGTACTTAAGTATCTTTTTGGCATCTTTGTAGTCATACTGAGTATTAAGGATATTAAGAACATTTACTCTCTACTTGACTATATTTTAAAGGTATATGTACTCTTTACTCCACTACATTTGTAATGACTAATGCAATTACTTATTACATTTTGCATGGCACCAATCTTTTTTTGAGCAGTTTATTTTTGCTACAGAAGAACTGATATTCCCATTTACAGGGCATTGAAGGTACTATGATTTTGTGGATTTTGCTCTAATTAACTAAAACTTGTCAACATACCTTCTTTAAGTGAATACAAGTGCAGTATCAGGTAGTTGTCAATGGCTGGCGGTTTATATGTGAAATGAGGTCAAAATTGCAGCTCGCGATGAGGCAACATCCAGCATGTACAGTGCAAAAAGGATTTGACTTTTTAATTTGACTAAACATTATTTTATTAATCTGTTATATTGAAGAGAACTTTTTGAAGGAGTTTGGCTTATTACACTTGGAAGTTTGTAATAGACGTAGGTTATGGAGTCGGCCATGATTTGTTGCATTTTTATTCGGTCTTATTATGATTTAAGAAAATAAATGCGATTGCTCTCCTCACAAATCAAAAGTTTCTAGTTTTTCACTGAAACGTCCCTTAAGTGTATAAGACTAGTGCTTCTTCGAGCCTACATTCAGTACGAGTAAAATACTCAAGTACTTTTAAAATCAAATACTCAAAGACTTACTGAAGTCGCTTTGTAATTGGTGACTTGATACTTGTAATGGAGTAATTTTCGCTGAAAGGTATCTGCACTTCTACTTGGGCATGGTTTTCAGATACTCTTTACACCTCTGGCGCAGTCTGAAAGATGTATTTAAATGCTCTTTGTCAAAAGCGACGTTTTCATATAAGATAAGACATAACAACAACACTTTCTATGTACAATAGAACAGTATCAACAGGCACATGTGACATTTAATTGCATGTTTTAATAATCAATTATACGTTTTTATGCATCGCGATGCATTGTATAATCGATTATCTTCGACAGCCCTAAAATACCTGCATGAAACTACACTGAGAAACTTGCTGGCCCATGCTTACCGTGCCCGCGCTTCTTCCAGAACGTTCCCTGGCTTCCTGGCTGGCGCACTCCTGCTGGGAATGCTGGGAGTTGCTTGACGTGGTGTACGTGGTGTGCGTGGAGTGGCTGGAGCAGTCTACAGTTAAATAAAAATATATATATATATCTTGAAGCGAAAAGCTTCAATTAAGGGGACATATTAAGTGTGATAGCATGGGGGAGAAAAGGTAAAAGGGCTAATCTGTGATACCTTTTTGCTAGGCGTTTTACGAGGAGTCCTCGCAGAAGTGCGGGTTTTCTCTGTTGAGTGTGGTGTCCGGGAACCCCTCCGCCTCTTCACAACGAGTTCATCTTCACTGTCCATCTTTGCCTCTGCTTCCTCATCGCTGCTGCTCTGAAGGTCAATCTTTGTTGGTACAAAGCAGTCATCATCGTCATCGCCATCTTCACCATCTGACTGCAGGTCATCCTTGTTTCCCAGCAAATTTCTAAAAAGACAATATTACGAACCAGAGAAGGTTTTAAACAGATAACATCACTGGCCAACACAAAGCTAAGACCTGAAGCTCACTGATCCTTCAGATCAATTCAAAATGCAGCACCTAATCACAATAAAAATGTATGGTTCACTTATATTATATTATATATTGTATTGTATCTGAATTAGTAAAGTCATCAAAACTACAGATAAGACAAATAGAAATATGAAAATGATGCTGTGATTAAAATACCTAAATACATTTTCAGAGCTGACATTTTTTGCCTAGAATTTGTACATGTCTTTAATATAAAATGTTCAATAAGCATATACGGCTGTGGTGTGGAGTTGCATTAATATTTTGTGACAGTTGTTGCTCTAACATGGACTTACAGCTGCTTTCTGATGCGTGAGGACACAAGCTGAGCAGACTTCCTCTTGGACCGAGGAGTGGCAGCTGTCAGAACGGGTGATTCTTCATTGTCTTCTTCTGCTCTAACATTTGTTTACCAGTACATTGGAAAACAGAAACAAATGCGATATCGTAAATAAACTAGACTCATTCCTGCTTGTTGACTAAATTACCATATCTTAAACTCTAAAATAAAGAAAGTGCACCCCCTAGTGGTCAAAAAGAACAAATATTGTAGCTGGAAAAAAGTAACAACCCAGAGAATAAGATACTAAAGACCTCCAGTACTTACAGAGCGGATAAAGTTGGCTCTTTTCGTGCAGTGCAATCTTTCCTCCTGGATGGAGTTCTTGTCCTGCTTCGACATTAGATTTCGGTTAGTTGTTGTACTCAAAGTAAAATTAAATAGGTCTACTCAAACAGAAAGTGAACCAGTCGCCACCAGTGACCTGAATTAAACCAGTGCGCAGATTTTTTTTACTGTGACACAATCCACGCTGTATCCTGTGTCTGACAATGACAGACCAAGATATCCAGACCTATGAGTTTATATCCAGTTTGTGTTTTTGTGCCCGACACCAAAATCGGAGGGACAGAGGAAGAGTGCAGCTTACGTCTGGCCTCTCAGACTTTCTCTCCTAGGGGTAGCTTCCCTCTTCCGGGGAGTTCTGCCTGTGCTAAGTGGTGGTTCCCCAAGAGGCTGCAGTCCGAAAAATGTACTAGGAGGGCAGGAGGACATACATAACCAGACTCTACTTACAGTTTTGTATGAGAATGAGACACAACCGTCTCGAACTAAACTGATTAGTGCAAAGGCCAAAACAGTTGAAGTGTGTATTTAAATCAACTTCCATCTGAAAAAGTCAGCTATGACATGTTAAACATTTTAACTGGATGAACCCAGATATCACATTTCAATAAATGGACGTCATTAGCATAAAGACGTACTTGGATTCTTCGTCAGTCTCCTGTGCAGTTGGAGATTTAGGTTCATTGAGCGGAGTCAGTCTAATAGAAATGGAAATGCGGCCCGTAGGAGAAGTATTCAACTTGGACGTCAGTGTTTTCCCAGTCCCTTTGGGTTCATCAAGAATCTCTTCCAGAACATCATCTCGGGTCATGTTTTTACTCGGACCTGTCATATAGTAACAGTAACACTTCAGTTCAGATTATGCCAGCAAATTGGTCTGATGCGAATTTGAATAAAGCACGCCACTCACTGTACAAGTCAAGTTTCTTGCGAACGTGGGGTCCGGAGGTGGCCCTGCCTCTCCTCCTTGCACTAAGAGCTTTAGCCGCGGAGAGTTTGGAGGCAGAATGTAGAGACTCCGCCTCCGAGATGATTTTTCCGGCGCTCATGCTGCCACGGGTGAGAGCGCCCGACATGGTTGCCCGCTTCATTACTGCGAGGTCTGGGGTAGGAAGGACACGAGCCGGAGGCCTTCGTGATGACGGCGGGGGAGATTTAGGGCTCAGAGGTGGTTGCATTATCTCAGAGCTCAATGCTCGGAAGGCTTTGCTGTCCCATAAGAGTTTGACAAACAGGACGTCTTTGCTTTTGCCCTCTGGGAAAGGAGCTTCAGGAGAGACAAACTCAATCTAAAAGAAAATGTAGAAATAAAACGTCATTTAACAAAAACATCTAGATAAGGCTTTCAACATGAAAAATCAGTCTGCACCTGTACTGCTGAAAGAATGGTCTCAGCATCCACTTCATTGTCACACGAGCGGTCGTTGTAGTAAAATATCTCCTGAGGATGAGAGTCTCTCCCCAAGAGCTTTCGTTTGTTATGAGGTATCTCACACATCCGCACAAACCACTGGACCAGAGCAGTCTTCTTCTTTCCTGAATCTGGACAGAAATGTTTTTATCAACAAAGAATCCCATGCAAATCCATCTATCCTGGATCAAATAAGAGGTACTCCTACCATCACTGTACAGTTTGAGAAGTTGGGCCACAAAAGGATTGTCGTCATCATCTCCCTCAATAAGAATGAACTGGCCTAAAGACACTGTTGCGTTATCAGTCCTTCCATCCAGAGAAATGGTCATGGATCTGTGTGAGAAACGATCAAACCAGTTTGTGTCTTATTAAATTACGACTTTTGGTTACAACTAGTTCGCAAATACAACATTGACGTCATCGGTTAAAAGGCCAAGAACTGAACATACTCAAACCATTGATGTAGAAATTCCTGACTTTTACGTTAAGACATCCATCAACAACACATGATTTTTGGACTTACTCGTGGTACAATCTCTTCAGTTTTCTGTCTTCACCAACTGGCGCTCCATTCAATCTGTAAGTTCTTCTCACTCTCAGTCTTGTGATATAGCGGCTCATGGTACAGATCAGACGTATGAGGTCTGTACAGCAACACTTTAACAGTTAACGTAACTTACTGACATCAATAACTTTACTGTTCAAAATATTAACAACTGCAGCCACATTTAGATCTAATCACCATAAGTGCCAACTAACATTCATATCAACAAACAAAAGGTTATGTTAGTGTATCAATCGCTCTATAGTCCACTTTCCGTTCTACTTAACTTACTCAACTATTGAATTCCTGTGCGATCCTTGCAATCTCCAATATTAAATGCGCGTACACGCGATACTCAGAAACGCTGAAACTAAAACATTAATAAAGTTCTTACAAAACAGCCAGAAACCACAATCGTGCAAGGCATACCAGAATTTCGCGCGCTGACAACCTATGACGAGTATTTGATTGGATCGGAAAAACTAGTCCCCTCCCACTTGACCTTACGGAAGTGACGCACTTTTTCCCGGACGTAATTCTTTTTGCTCTATTACTCCATGGGGCATTAGCGCTCCGTTCATTCGTTTACGTTTGTTTTTAATCATGGCTAATAGAACAGTTAAAGATGCGAATAGTATACACGGAACAAATCCTCAGTATCTTGTAGAGAAGATTATAAGGACACGTATTTATGAGTCCAAGTATTGGAAAGAGGAATGTTTTGGACTTACAGGTACGTACAATATGTTTACTGTGGTGATCTTATTGATTACATGTATATTATTACAAGCAGTACTCACAAAAGATACCACGTACAGTGACGTAAATCGTAAATATGACAAGTTAATGTTTACCGCCTGGGTTTCTATACCACGTTGAAGCTAAACGTTTTGTTTTTTCTTTCGTCATGTGTAACGTTAGCTGAGCTTGTTGTGGACAAAGCTATGGAACTGAAGTTTGTTGGTGGAGTATTTGGAGGAAACATCAAGCCGACCCCATTCATATGCCTGACCCTGAAAATGCTCCAGATCCAGCCTGAAAAGGACATCATTGTGGAGTTTATCAAGAACGAAGATTTTAAGTTAGTGTTCTGACTCATGTGCACTTCGCCATTCACACTTCACATTGGCTATTTAATCAACTGTATTTTTTAGGTATGTTCGTTTGCTTGGAGCGATGTACATGCGTCTGACTGGAACTTCAGTGGATTGCTACAAATATTTAGAGCCATTATACAATGACTACAGGAAAATCAAGAGCCAGAATAGAAATGGAGGTGAGCATTTTCCCTTTAGGTCAATATTCTGCGGTCTGGTCCTTGCACAAAAAAATGCTTTACAAATATTTCTTTTTCTTTACTTAAGAGTTTGAGGTGATGCATGTAGACGAGTTCATAGATGAGCTTCTTCATGCAGAGAGAATGTGTGACATCATCCTTCCCAGACTTCAGGTTGGTTGGACTTCATCTAGTATTGTTGGTTTTATTTGGAGGTCTTTTAGGAAAAGAAACTGGTACCGATCATATAAATAAAAAGAATGGGTTTTTAATGGGTGTGGGTGTGACGAGACACTTATCCAACAAGACGAGATTGGGCTCACGAGAACGAGGCAAGATTTTTAGATTTTTTTAAAGAAATCTTCAATGATGAAATATGTACGAAACAAAATATTTTTATTGTCTTTTATTCAACTTAACACAAAATGCAAATAATGTAGGCATTATAAAGTCTTGTACTTTATGAAACAAAAAACATATATTTTAATGAATTATATTATGCAGTAATAAACAATAGGTTAACACAATAGGTCACAAACTCAAATGACTGGCAGTAATTGCACAAAATGTACGCTTTGTTTTCTTTACATGCGCAGCTTTTAGTAAAGACCTTTGGTTGTTTTCTCTATATGATTTTGCCTTATGTTTACATAGAAAGATGGTGGGAAAGTAGCTCTGCAGGATGGAAAATCACTTTGTCTATGAATGGCCCGCCCGGTCACTGTAGCTCACAGCACGCACATACTTTGTGCAGTTATTAGCATGTTCTGGGCAGAAATGAAAACAGGTCACACCATGAACAAATGTGCACTATCACAAATGCTCCCAAATATTTTTTGAGGTTGCACAGGTGAAATTTAGGGAGCATATGCGACTAAAATGTCGCAGTTTTGAGCCCAGCCCTCAATCATGCCAATTGCGTAGTAAATTGTGTTCTCATGCCATAAGATCCCGTCACACCCCTAATAGACATTTTGGTTTTTTTTGTCACAGAAGAGACAGGTTTTGGAGGAGGCTGAACTCCTGGATACCCGCATTAGTGCCCTAGAGGAAGACCTGGACGAGGTGGAGACCAGTGATGAGGAGGATGAGGAAGAAGAGAAGGTAAGTGAACTCACAATGGGGACAATTCATGCATGCTTATACTACAAACATACAAACTTAGTGATTTCTTGTCGCTATTTAATCTTGGGTACTGTAGCAGGAAAGAGTTCAGTCACCAGAGCCGCACAGAAGGGCTTACAGAGATATGGATCGGCCACGCAGATCTCCATCTCCACGCTACAGACGAAGTCGCTCACCCAGAAGGTCATTTAAAGCTCCACTTCAATTTTGCACAGTGTTTTTACCGTTATAGAATCCATAAATGTTACACAGCAGTTTAGATTATTTATTACAGTATTATTTCAAGTTGATAATATCAGTCATGACAGATATTATAAAATAAAAATGTTTTTTCCATGTTTTAGAAGGAGCAGATCACCTAAAAGAAGAAGGTATGGACAATACACTAAAAAACAATTAAAATGTTTGAATTTATGTTATGTACATTATTATGGTCTTTTTGTAAAATATTATTAAGATGTGTGGCTGATGAATCGGTTAATGCGGTTGTCTGATTAATTCAGCCCATCACCCAGACGTGAGCGAGAGCGGGATCGTCACCGCAGCAAAAGCCCCCGTAGACATCGCAGCAGATCCAGGGACAGAAGACATCGTTCCAAATCTCCAGGTACAGCCAAGCTATTACAAAATATGCAATGTATGTACACACAACAAATTATTAAAATTCTAAATTACAGATCCATTTAAAAAATTTAAATAAAATCAAGGCAGAGCGTTTTTGGATTTGTAATCGTTATATTTAAAGAATAGTTTACGCAAAAAAAATCTTATCCTCATGTCATTTCAATGCATACAATATTTTTGTCCATGTTGCTCTACACTGGAGCTTTTTTCAAATAGGTTATTTTGGTCAGATTAAATGAGGTTTGAATTACTCTTGATAAAAATATGAATATTTTCCTTCAGGTCACCATAGAAGCCACCGGCATCGCAGCCACTCCAAATCCCCAGAAAGGCAAGACTCGCATAAATGAACAGATTTTTTTATCTATTGTTTTATTTTGTACGGTCTTGTTTTTCCCGTTGTTTAATGTTGTTTTTCTTCTTGTTACAGTCGGTCTAAGAAGAGTCATAAGAGTCGTCGAAGAGGAAACGAGTGATCTCAGTTTTTCTTTTTTTTTCTTTTTTTGTATAACATTTTTGTAGTCTGAAATGTATGGAAAAAGCAATTTCTGTCATTAAAAGCTCAACCTTCTGTGTAAATGACCAATGCCAATTTAGTCCTAAGGGTTTTTTGTTTGTATGCAGTTTTATACTTTTAACTGATTCAGCCATAATTTAAGAATTGTTGTTTTTCGGCTGTTTGTAAGTGTAATTCACTTTGTCAGTATCATCTTTAATAAAGTGTACTGTGCAAAATAAACATGTTATAGTTTTACAAGAAAACGATATTATAAAGACAAAAATGAAACGGTACATTTTCACAATGTTAATTTTTTAGTAGGCTTTGTCTAAATAAGCAGGACCTAACATGCGATTTAGTACTTGTCATCATTCTGTAATTGTAAGACCTAGATGGGAACATTTAAATTTAATTAAGTGAAATCTTCAAGTTATAATTGTAACTACATGCTAGGTTAAGTTGTGGAAGCAACGAATAAAATGTGTAATTTAGCTCAATAAAAACCGCGGTTGCTTTTTGTCTGCAAACCATATAATTACAGAACATTTATTACAGTCAGTTTTTTGTGCATCCTTTAATAAATCATAATTTAGATGTTAAAGTGATGTCAGGTCTGAAATGTATTGATTTACAACACATTTGGTCTTTAAACGGGCAAAATAAAATTGTTAATATGGGCGTAAACAAAGACTTTTATTTTGACGTGTGGTTTCGCGAGGACAGCAACAGGAAGTAATAAGTGAACATTTTCAGAATAAACAATCGTGATAGGATAGTACAGTAGTGAAGATAGAATATCCTAATCGTGCACAGTAAGTAGTTGAATAAATAAAAACATTTTGCGACACATGAAACAAAAGTTTATTGACCCGATTACATACTGAGAAATGCAGCCTTTTCAACGAGCTCTGCGTCTTGTTATTCATTCTCATAAGTTTTACTGTCGAAGACTGGTACGTTATTAAACGTGAAATGTATGTGCGATTCATGGTTCTAACGTTAGGCAATTTAGAGCAAATTCTTTAGTAGTGTTATGAGTCTTATTTAGAAAGAGCAAAGGTTGATGTTGTGTCAATAATGCATGGACTCGAACCCGAATGATGTAATAACTACCCATTCTTTTAAAATACAAATGCATTTTGTTTCAAACACATTCTCAGTATGCAGTTATTCATTTTATATAGTTCATTATGCCAAAAGGGCATTTCCAAAAAATCACTGTCCCAACAATGTCCGTGCAGATTGTTTTTACAATATGTGCATCCTGTTGGAACTGTTGGAAGTCACCTGACATGTCAGGAGGTTACACTTCCTATCATTCTGAGTTCTGAACAGTTAGCTTTAGTCTAACAGTATCTGCAACATTTCAGTAAGTGTCTAAAGACTGAAGTGCTTTACAGGTACAGCAAGCAAAGATTTAAAATCCTGCTGCTCAATCTTTTTCAACCAAACTCTGTATTTGCCAGGAACGCTGTTCAAATAGTTTTTGTGTCTTTTCTCTAAAGACACACAGGATGAGTATCAATGACTTTGCTGTCATCAGCACTGGACGAAAGATGCCCCTTGTGGGACTAGGGACGTGGAAGAGTGAACCTGGAAAGGTGGGTTTATTTTGTGCTCTTATTGTTTTGTAATTCATATGCATGTGTTTTGTGTATTAAAACGTTTAAATGGACTACAGGTAAAACAGGCCGTTATTTGGGCATTGCAATCTGGCTATCGGCACATTGACTGTGCTCCCATTTATGCAAACGAGCCAGAGATCGGTGAAGCTTTTCAGGAAATGCTGGGGCCTGACAAAGTAAGTATAGCAAGAATATTTGTAGTTTGGCACAAGCTTTGAAAAACTCTTTAAAAAAGTGTTAAAACTTTAAAAAGGAAGCGCCACAAACACCTCTTGTATGATTTGTAGTAATGCACAAAATCTTTTATTATTTGAAAAAAAAAATATTATAACACAGATCCACTTTTAAAAGCTGTCAAATGAGAAACTGATCTCTTTCAGGCCTTAAGACGAGAGGATGTATTTGTGACTTCCAAACTGTGGAACACAAAACATCACCCAGATGATGTAGAGCCATCTCTGTTAAAGACCCTCAAAGACCTGAAGCTGGAATACCTGGACCTCTACCTAATCCATTGGCCATGTGCCTTCCAGTGAGCCTTTCAGATTTTATCTAAGAAATAAATAAAATAAATAAAAAACTTTAAAAGAGATTTTTTTACTCCTTTTGCTGTTTATTGCACGGTTAATTTTAAAATGTATGGCAATTATAACATGTAGCCTATCCTTTGAGGTATAGTCTTATATTCTTTAACTGTTTTCTGGCTTTCCTCAGATAGCAGTTAAGTCCTTTATCTTTTTTTTGTAGACAAGGTGATAACCCTTTCCCTAAAAAAGAGGATGGAACCTTGCTCTATGACGACATCGACTATAAACTGACATGGGCTGCTATGGAAAAGCTTGTGGGAAAGGGTCTTGTCAGGGCCATTGGGCTCTCTAACTTCAACAGCAGACAGATCGATGACATTTTATCAGTTGCAAGCATCAAACCTTCTGTTTTGCAGGTCAGATGAATATGTGCTCTTGTTGATCTTTTGTTTAGATTTTTTCAGTTTTTAGAGTAACCATAGTGTTTTGTAGGTGGAGTGTCATCCATACCTTGCACAGGTTGAGCTGCAAGCTCACTGTCGTGATCGGGGTTTGGTCATGACTGCATACAGTCCACTTGGATCTCCTGACCGAGCCTGGAAGCATCCAGAAGAGCCCGTTCTGTTGGAAGAACCAGCCATTGCTACACTAGCCAAGAAGTACAACAAGAGTCCTGCTCAAATTATCATCAGGTAAAGTGATGTCAGGCACTAGATGTGCATATTTCGATACTCATTACTATTTTCTAGTGTTTATATGGTCTATTGATCAATTGGCAGGTGGCAAACTCAGCGAGGAGTAGTGACTATCCCAAAGAGCATCACAGAGTCTCGGATCAAAGAGAACATCCAGGTTTCTAAATGTTGACTTTTTCTTGTTTTCATTTTATTTTGTTCAAGTAATTTATTTAAGTAATAATTTGTCTGATTGCATTTATAGCTATTCGATTTCAGTCTTGAACCTGAGGAAATATGTCAAGTGACTGCATTGAATAGAGGTTGCCGTTATATTGTGCCAACAATTACTGTAAGTTTGCTAGTATACACTGTTCAACATAGCACTAAATGTTACTACAGGAATTCCAACAAATACATTTTAAAGGACACTTTATATGTAAAGGTGTTTTCTTTTTAATTCTTGCAGGTTGATGGAAAGCCAGTACACCGCGATGCAGGACATCCTCACTACCCTTTCAAAGACCCCTATTAATACACACTTGTACAAGATGCTGTGCCTTGGAACCAATGTCAATTCAGTTCTCTGTATAATTGTAAACAATAAAAGTTTTGTTACATATTGATTTGTGTACTGTTTTGCATTTGCCTATATGTCTGTTATAATTAATCTGCTGTAACAATAAAAATACTGGTTACATGAACTTGGATATAATATATATAAAGCCTTTAGTTTAAAAGTACTTGATTACATTTTGACTTAAGCATATCAAATTTCCATTTAGGGAATGTGTTTTTTCAATTTTAGGGTTACTGATTTTGGATCTCTATTTACTTGTTTATTTTAAGAAAAAACATTAAACAAGTGAGTATTTGATTTTACTTATAACAAACTAAAGATTAATTAGATATTTAAAAAAAATTAGGAATATAAAAATATAAGAAAAAAAGAATGTCACTATGCAACAATAGTGAAAAACTGTTGAAAATACACTTGCATATCCAACCCGTGACCATTGTGTCGCGTTATATGGTTACTTGCCCTTTAAATTTATTCTCCCGCGTTTTTCTGACAGGGTCGAAGTTCAGCGGAAGTAGAGCTTATATCCGTATTTAAAGGCGCCAACAAAGACTTGTTTAGGAGCAGCTACACAAATCTGCCATCTTTTTACGTGGAGCTTCATACACACATCAGCCCACAATTAAGTATTTTGTTTCCCGTAAACAAAATGCCCGAGGAAACAGCATCCGCTTCAACCGCCAAAAGGTAAAACAGTTTATATGTAAAACGCGCTCGCGAGCATGGGAAGTGCACGGATAAGTTGTGGAAACTCAAACTGAGAGATTTCTCTCCTTGTTTTATAACAAAGCTTCGGCAGACTCCCCGTCAGGAAAAACGTCGGGCTTGTGTTAGATTTATTATACGTTACTCCAGGGCAGGGCAGCACGCCACGCGATGTCGTTACTGTTCGTTCCCGGTAGCGTGTTAAGTTTCGCTGTTCTGGTTCGGCGTAGAAGGGTTGAATATAACGTTACACGTTTAGGTTTTTGTATCACTCTCAAAGAGATTCCCGCTTTAGTGACGCACAGACGTGAATGGCGTTTCAATGAGCTTGGCGATACAGTGCAATGCTTGCAGTGCACACGCTCATCCAAGTTGAAACTTAAATAAAACTACATATCACATCAGGGAAATAATACAGACGTTAAACTACGAAATGACGTCCGCGACACGTGTGGATGTAAAGTTTCTGTCAAAGTGTATCACGCGCAGCAGCGCACTTGTGTTTGGTGCTCCGCACGTGCGCTTTTTGTGTGCCATTATAGTTGTTCAATATGTTACTTTATTTTGTTGACCTTTGTCTTTTACAGTATGGAGGAAAAACCTTGCTCGTCGACTGCTGCCGCAGATAGGTAAGTTGGTATTTAAACTTGAATCGACTGATAAAGTCTTATTATTATTATTTAATGCGTTGACATTTTGATTCTTTTATTCATTGTAGCACTGTTGATGTATCTGAAGAAGCAAAGAAGCTGATTGGCACAGGCAATCGGCATTTGGTTATGGGTGATGTTGTGTCTGCAGTCAGTGTGCTTCAAGAGGCCTGTGCCATGCTGTGAGTAGTATAGGAAGATTACAAACATGTATTATGATGCTTCTATAGGTAATCTTTAGATCTAGGCAGTTGAGCATTGACTTTGAGTAATACCTTTTTTACAGGAGTGTGTTTGGTTGTATGTTCAACATTTTAAACCACTTTTTCCCCTAAAGAGCTGAGCAGTATGGAGACACTGCTGATGAATGTGGAGAAGCTTTTTTCTTGTGTGGGAAAGCCCTTCTGGAACTTGCAAGGTATCAGGATTAATAGGACTTCTTTGTTTAAAAGTTGGTTGTCTTTTAGGGATCAGAACATGCTATATAATGTTCATTGATGTTTCTCTTCTTAGGATGGAGAATACTGTGCTTGGCAATGCTTTAGAGGGAGTCCCAGAGGAATCTTCAGAAGAAGGAGAGAAACCGAACGACTCAAAGATCGAGAGTGCAGACAACTTGGATGGTTTGTATAGAAATTCTAGGTGTTTATTTGGCAAAAAAAAAGTTGTTTGTTTTCTTGTACATTAGCCACATTTACATGCAACCAAATAACCCGCTTGTAATTGGGTTGATGGCTTAATCGGACTGAAAAGCCTTCGTGAAAATGCCTTAATCAATCCGACTGAGGTCGATACTATTGAAATTGTGATTTGTATTGAAAGAGGTTGTGTCGACTGAAACCAATCTGAATTTGAGGAAAGAATTATCCATTCAAACGCTTGAATTGGAGTATTTTCTCAATTGTATTTGAAAATAGCTTGTGCACATGAACAGTGAAGTTCTGCGTATGTCTTATGCATCTTATGTTTACATAAAATATAAAAAAACGGAACTTGCCACAAGAGCCTTTTTTATCTATTTAAGAGGCACATGCATAATTGGAGGACTGGGGACACACACTGTATGTTCTGCTGGGCTCGTGTGTGTTTTATAACAATACATAAAGCAAAGAGAGAACGTGGTATTATTCGAGATTTCGTTTTCATTCCAAATGTGGAAATACGGCCTATATTGACATCCATCCAAAGACAAAGGTTAAAGTGAGATGTTAGATGCTTAAGCAGTGTTGCCAGGTCCTGCTACGATTAAAGTACATGTACATGATCGGGAAGTTTTTAAACTGTTCTCATGGTTTCTTTCCCGTGGGTTAAAAGAGGAACAATGTTGTTCATCAGATGTTGATATTTGGGCTTTGCTAGGTCATTTGAGCTAGTTTTTGTATAGCCATTGGGCCGGACTTGTTACGGAAATCTGGATTTTTTTCATGTACATGTCCCTTAAATGTTACAATTTATTTACATGTAAACGCCACTAAAATGAACTGCAATCAACTTGTTAACATGCACCCATTTTGTCAACCCAAATGAATTCATCTCATTTGCAAAAGGGCACTTGATGAGAATCCTCAAACTGACAACAGGCATGACTGCACAATGAGCCAACAACAGGGGGGTTTTAAAAAGCCCACTTTTTGTTAAGACTCAACCTTTTAACCTTTTCCACTACAATTCAGAGAAAACCAGAGATGAGCTTCGGGCACAGGTTTACGATGCCATGTCCGAAGAGACAAGTACTGGGATGCAGAAAGATCCGGAGGATGTTGAGCAGCAGCAGGAGGATGATGTTGAGCAGGAGGAAGCCGAGAAGAAGCCTGAGGAAGCCGAAAAGAAGCCTGAGGAAGCCGAGAAGAAGCCTAAGGAAGGGGGGCAGAAAAAATCAACAGAAGAGGATGAGGGAGGTGACCAGAAGCAGGAGAAAAAGGAAGATGTTAAAGCACCAAGTGAAGAGGATGCACCTAAAACTGAAAAAAATCTTGCTGAGGATAAAGAAAAGTCCAATGGAGCTTTGAAGGAAGATGCCTCTGGGTCAAATGGAGTTACTGAAAAAGCTGAAAAAGACAAGGAGGCTACTGAAAACCCAAATGGCAATGATGAACCTATGGAGGAGGAGGGTGGAGGTAGTAGAGTGTGATGGTCTGGGGAGCACAGTGAACATGGGCTTTTTAAATAATTTTAACTTCCACCTGGTGAATAAATGGAACACCCACAAAGTATTTGGGCTGTGGCGTCACTGGGTGTCTGGTGTTAGTTAAAGCAGTCACTAATATTAAAAACTGAAATATTTCTTGTTTCAGAGGAGGATGATGATGATGATGACGACGATGAGGATGAGGATGAAGAGGGTGGTACAAAAGATAAGGTAGGTAACTTTATTAAAAGATCTTTTATCCCACATCTTCCTATTTATTTTATGAACTGCATTTACATCTCCTTAGGAAAGTGAGGAGGAGGAAGTTGGCAATTTGCAGCTAGCTTGGGAGATGCTGGAGGTTGCTAAAGTCATTTATAAAAGGTAAATACCTCCTCCATACCTCAAGTGCTTTATTTGTTGTATTGAGTTTTATATCTACAATCCTTTGTATCCATCTTTTGTTTATAGAAAAGAAAGTAAAGATGATCAGCTAATGGCAGCACAGATTTACCTGAAACTTGGAGAGGTTGGGGCTGAATCGGGTATGTGTGTGGTAAGCTTGAGGGGGAAAGTTACAAATAATATAAATTTCATGTTTACACTGTTTCTGCTCTCATTAGGTAACTACAGCCAGTCTCTGGAAGACTTCAACGAATGCTTAACCCTGCAGCTGAAACATCTTTCCTCTCATAGCCGTCTTCTGGCTGAGACTCATTACCAGTTGGGCACAACCTACAGTTACACAGCCCAGTACAGCAAAGCCATCGAGCACTTCTCAAGCTCCATCAAAGTCATTGAGAGCCGTCTCGGTAGTAATAATTTTCACAGGAACTCTTTATCCAAGTTATTTAACAACTTTACTGATATTGCTGGCTCATTGTTTCTCAGCTATGCTTCAAGTGGCGATAGATAAGGCAGAGGGTGCAGAGACAGTACAGGAAGAGAAGACTGAGTTTGAAGAGTTGAAACAGTTACTTCCAGAAATTACTGAAAAGATTGAAGATGCCAAGGAGAGTCAGAGGACGGCTGCCACAGCCTCTGCAGCCATTCATCAGACACTTGTGAGTTGCTTCTCTACCTTTGACTCAACTTGTGTTGGGGTATTGATATTCTCAGTTTTTGAGAGCGTCGCAGTTGCCTATACGGAAACTGGGCATCTGGCTCATAGAAGAGGCCAAAGTAGCTTCCTGTGGCAGTTTGGTGTAATTCGGAAATAATTTTCTGTATTACAGGGAGGAGCATCCACTTCTGCATTCCCTGCTGAAAACGGTGGCCCATCTTCATCTACAGCTAGACAGGTTTGTTGATAGTGCTTTGTGTAATTTATTTCCTTCATTGAAAATAGTTTCAACCAATGTGCTCCTGAGTGATTATTGTTGCTTCATATCTCGATTCCTTTGGTTTTGTTTAGATTGATGTGAGGCCAGCTGATGTTGCATCTTCATCGAAGTCTGCTTCGGATATTTCTCACCTGGTCCGCAAGAAGGTTGGTATGCTTTCCCTGACATTAAGAGTGTAGCTTCGCTGTAGAGCTTAAACTAGCATACTTTCAAGTACCATTTCAAGGGCGTAGAACAAGGCTGACACTGTACCTAAAGCATCATTTGATTTGCAACCTTGCATGCTGGTCATGAACTGAGTTTTCAAACTCCAAAGATTTTTGGTGTTGCTTGGTGCTTCTTTGGTGTTTTTGCATCATTAGTGTGACATGGCATATTGTGGTTGTTGAAGTGGCAAAGTGTGCTTGACTTGGTAGCATCGACTAGGTGTTTTAAGGAAAAAGTGCGAAATAAAGTACGTGTTCTGTCCTGCTTTGTTCTTGCACAGCGGAAACCAGAAGAGGAGAGTCCAAAAAAGGACAGTGACGCTAAAAAGACTAAGCAGGAGACATCAGTTAATGGCAGCGAAGACTCCGCCCACAACGGCAATGGAGTCACGGAGAAAATGGAACCGGAGGCGAGTTGCTAGGCTTATTGTTTCCTACTAATAGGGTCGAGGGAGGGTATTTGAAGCATCTTGGTTCAGGATGGCAAATTACCTTTGTGATTGCAGAGACCCATACTTTTAAAACAAAGTAAAATAATTGGTTTGTACCGTAATTGCCTGTGAAATGTCAGTGTTGCAAATACATTTTGCACCGTATTAATCAGTTTGTTCTTATGAACTTTTTTTGCCAAAAGTACAAATGTTTAATAATTCTTCGGTCAAGAGAAAAAACTATTCTCAAAGCTACTTCTGGAAGTTGAAAGCTCTACTTTGAGTTTGATGGTGATGCTGTGTTCCGTGTCAAGTGAGAATGACATATTGAGTGTTTGTTGCACCTAACAGCGCCTTTTTTAGATTTGGTGTGAACATACAAAATTGCTCTCTGAACTAAATCACTTGTTCCTGTCAACTTCAGTTACTGCATGTTTTTTGTCATGACCCAATGATTATGGCTTAGATCATGGTGTATACTCTATGCGCTGTCTGATTTGATTTTATTTGGCTTCTAAAACGTGTTGTTTGTGTTTTGTCTGATTAAAGTGTAACTAGTTACCCCCAGCTTTCAAAATTTTGTTTCTCACTACACGGCATGGATTTCAATGTTTCGTGTTCTCTTTCAGCCAAGCAAGTCTTCCTCTGTTGAAACCTCGGCGTGATGGGCTTTTCCTGACTGAACACTTGCCTTCAAACCAACAGAGCATGCCTGCCTCATTCTCCATGAGCAACGTTTTGTAAATAAATTTATCTTTGTCTGTCCAATTTTGTATAATTGTAGTAATCTTTCAATAAAGGGTTTGCATACGTGATCTCTGGATTTTAATTATATGCAATTATTTTTTCTTTGCTAAAAAAGTGCATGTTTGTGTATTATGTATTGTTGAGATCTAAGTCTATCCATGGATCAGAACTCTTGCTTGGTTTAATAGTAGACTTGTAGATTGCTTTAATATGATCAAATTGTTGGGGGGGGTTGTACATGCATTGATGTCTAGATCAATAAGAATAGAACAGAAACTGCTCACAAATCAACATTTCATAAACCTGATACAAGAGGTGTAAAAAGCATCCAAAATAGTTGGTCAAATGTTTAATTTCAGGCTCTAATTTGACTTCATGGCAGGAGAAACCTCATTCTGTCTGTGGCAGTGATGAAGGCACTGGATTGCAAGAGGGTTGTATTTTTTGCTGTGGTTCATGGGTTGCTGGGATTGAAGGTGTTTTTAAACCACCTAAAATTGACAATTATGAGGCTGATCAATAACAATTGTTTCATGAGGTAAAAAATCCATCCGTTAAATATTAAAGTAACACTTAAAATTCATCATTGCATACCATTGGTGGGTACTTGTATTGGCTGATAGTGTTGTGGTTAACCTTTGCTTGGGTCTGTACATCTTCACAAGCATTTAATACCCGAATGCAAAGTTCTGTGTTGCCAATCTAAAAAGAAAATCATTCTGAGCATTATGTATGATTTGAAACCGTTCAAACATGTACGTCTAACCTAGAAGAAACCGAATTATGGGCATGTCAATCATCTAAAACACTGGATACACAAAGTCTAGAGAGACAGAAAGGTCAGCTCAAGGCTCTTTAGTGCTTGCTGTTTCGATGTATTCTGACCTGAGGAACAAAGTTGAGCTGAGCTGGGCTAAGAGATACTTGAACTGGTAGAGATCGAAATGGAAGTCTCCAATGACCTCTGTAAACCTGGTTGTGCTGGTCAAAAAGCTCAAGCTTAGCCCAGCCTTGAGTCACCGTATGACCGTACAAATCAAGACCTTCAGAAGCCTGGATCTCCACGACCAAAGAGAGGTTTGAAGATGGTTGTATTCTGTATAAAGCAGAAGTCTGAACATGTACAGTCTACTAGTCCAAACAATTTACAGTGAAAAAACATTCAATGCTTTTATGTCTGTGCACTACCTTGGTACAGGCTGTTTGACAGCCAGTATGGCAACATTTCCAGGACTCTTGGTGGATGGCAGGCATTGCACATGTGGCATGGTGGTGGTCTGTCCCAACTTCTGGCCATTACAATATAAATCCACCAACAAATGCACTGATCTCATAGTGGCTTCAATACCTATTACCAGGTCATAGAAGATCACGAAGCCAGCCCTGTACACACACACCGATTCAGAAAACAGCTAGATATTAATCTTACAACAGTGTATAAGTATGACATACCTGTAACACCTGGATTTTGGAAGAGCAAAAAATGAATAATGAGTTTGTCTTACACAGGATCATATGGCGCAGGACCAAAGGTTTCCATTGAATCAGTTACATGGTGACCAATTGGTGAAGGCTGCTTTAAACTTTCATCCTGCATTGATAAAAAATATTTTCCAGAACCTTCCGACAATGTGAGATCTGATGCACTCGAGATTTGAATTTAAATATAATTTCAGTGTTTTTGCAGTCAAGTCTTTGCACGTGTCTGAGCTCACCAATGACAGAGCAGGGCTAGTTAGTGCCAAAGCGGGCTGAGGAAAAAGAGGTGATGTGGGAGGAGTAAGAGGTGGCCTTCTCTCTCTGCCCTTCTCTATTTCTCTTTTAAGATAGGCGATCTCAGCTTGAAGGCTAGACATATGAGGATTGTGGCCCTTCTGGATAACATTGAGCCCTGGTTTAAAAAGAACATACCAAGCAAAAAAACAAACTATACTTAACAGAATGCTTGATCAGAAATTGAAATTTTGATGTTTCGCAAAGTAGGGAGTCTTTGTTATATATTAAAGTATATTATATAATGAACCACCTTTGCGCCTCTCCCTGGCCAGCTGGATTCTGAAGATTTCCTCCTCAAGTCTCTGGTTCTCCTCCTCCACAGCAAGAACCTCAGAGTCCAACAACCTGTGAGGAGACTTTCCTGGAGGACAGACAAAAGAAATAAGAAATATTGGGCAAAAAAATTATAATGGTCCTAGAAAGTATTTGCATATTTAAGATACACTTTAAATGTATTAATAATAACAAACTATTAAACCAAGTGTCAAATGCACATTTCACAAAAGTGAAATAAGTTTGTTTTACATTGTTTGCAAACCATTGGAAGTTCACAAATTTTGAGAAACGTATCAACAGAAGCTATCAGAGTAACATTTAATATTAAATTAGAAGTTCATACATTTCTGAGTGTGATATAAATTGTTGGTGCCACAACCGTGTCTATACTACTTACTTCTTCCTTTTGCCCTGCCATCAGTTTTATGTTGTGTCTGCTCCAGTGTCAGAGCCTCAGACTGAAGGTCATGCATGTGGGCCAGAAACTCTGGATCCGAACCCCCTGACTGCATGTATGCAAGACGCAAAGCTCTGTTTAGAATAAACATTCCTGTATTAGTGTTCAAAATCCAACTGACTGTATTTTTCATTTTTAAGCTAAAGTACCACTAAACAAACCTGATCTGGGCAGAGAGGGGACCGTCCACAGAGGAGATCAAATCAAAATTGATATGTTGCATCTTCATGTCCACTGGTGGGTTAGAAGGGACCTCACTTGAGCTGGGTCTGTAAAATAAGCATTGTATAACCGTATAAACATGTATGAAATATGTTCATTCTTTGCAAACTTTTCTTACTCTTTATTCGAGTCGATGTAAGGGCTGATCTGATGTAGGAGCTCCTCGTTCTTCTGTTCCTGATATCTCTGCTCATGCAGCACTTCCTCTATATGAGCAATTCTGTCACGTCCTGCCAACTCTGCAAGCCGCTGGTCGATCTCTGGACACACACACACGCATAAACACATCGACATAAAAATAGATAGACACCAACCTGTCAATTTTCCTTAGAAAAAAACTGAGAACAGCAACCAAACACGTTGCATGATATTACAGATGCAATAGAAAAGTTATAGACTAGGCAACACGCAACCTTTGTATGGTGTTTTTGTGACTTTGATAATATTCACAAGTTTTGTGGACACATGTATTGCTCATTTTTAAATATAAAAATGTAATGTACTGTATTGTGCAAAATTAATATGTAATTTTAAGACCCCCTACCCTCGTTTCGACCTCCTTTGTCGTATATTGTTGTGTATTGCTAGCATATGTTCTTTAAAAAACAGCATTTATTTCACATTATTGTTTGTTGTTTCTTGCCAACCAAGAAACTCACCCTCTCTCTCCTTCTCCAGTCGCTGGTTGTATGCCCCGATCTCAGCCAACCTCTTTTTATGAATCTTAGACAATTGTAGAGCCTTCTCCTCATGAGCTCTCTGCTGAAATGAGATCTGTTTCTCACAGACCCAATGAGCAATAAAACACACCATTCATATTACAAACACATTTTGCACATGTCAGATCCCCATATATGTTGGATGAAGTGAAACTGACCTCTGTTTGTCTTGCGGTCAGGCTGTCTTCAATTGACATCCTGAGTTTTTGAAACTGAAATCAAAGGTTCATATGTATAGTAAGTATAAAAAGTATAAGTCCACTTATGAAGCCGGCAATATGACCGGATGTGTTCCCGTACCTCTTCGGTGAGTTTGCTTAAAGTATTATTCTCTAACAAGACATCCCGTGGTTTAGCTGGTAGACTCTTTTTCTGATCCACATGCTGATTCTTCATTTGGCCAATGGAACAGATACATATGCGTTATTTCTTTGAACAAACAACAAGCAATTTAGCTAATTTGGAAGGGGGTGACACTTTGACTAGTGGTTAGCTGTTGTTTGGTGTTATGGCTGATTTAATGCAATATGACTGATACTGCAAACTGGATTGAAATATTAAATTTCGTGATATTTTCTGGGTTTATAGGAACACTGTTGTGTCACGTCAATTTACTTGCTATTTAACATGTGAAAGTCATGATATTTGACATAATAGAACCTTGCCTTAAACAATAAAAGGTTTCAGCACCTACAAACACACATTGAACTGAAAACACCATACCGTATTTCAAAAGATGTTTTATTTATTTTATAATACACGACATATGTTCAGATGCAAGGTTCCCAAGGATTTAATAATTAAGCTACTTACAATGATTAAATCAGAAGTCCTTGCCCTTGTGGAATGCATCGTCTTCATGGATGCTTGCTCTATTTTAATGCGTCCCATCCGTCCTCTCCAGAGAGCTACTGGATCTTTTAAGTCTGTGCCGATGCAAAATTTGGCCTTGTGTTTATTTAGAAGTCCAACAGAATGGAATGCCATCTTACAACTCTCGCAAATGAATTCCCTTAGGCCTTCCATCTTTCCACTGAACGATGATGTTTCTTCCCAATTCTTCAAAACCAAACTGATTCACAGAAATCTAGAATACTTGTTAGGTCGGTTGCCTGGTAAGAATGAACTGCATTTGTTGACTGATGAGATTTTGTTGTTGGTAACAATCACCTTGGAAAAGGGGAGTGAAAAGAATTGGGCGAGGATCGAGCAAGAGAAATCCACCCTTAGATATTTGTAATGCTTTTTGTTTGTGTGAAATATTTCTTACCAGAAAACGAAAGGCAGGACATGATTGGCAAACGGATGCAAAATATTTATTAAAAAAAAAAGTCTCTGATCTTTTCATTTTGATGCAGTAGTTTACGTCTGACCTGTCTCACAGATAAACCGATACATGTCAACTTTTTCTCTTCTCAAATCTGTAAATAATGTTATCAAAATAATCTTCCAAAACTCACAATTTTTATTCTTATATTTTTTACAATCCACCCTGAATATCAAGGCTGCAGAAACAATATAATGCAAACAAAAGAAAAAAAACTATTAATGTGGGAATTTTTACAGCTGTACCAAAATTAAAAAAGAAACTTAAATCTGTGATAAAGCCATTTTTATACCCTATCAGCAAAAACCAGGTACAAAAAAAGGAGATGCACAATTTACACCAGCAGTCCCTCATGAAATAAAGAACTTGAAAGAAGACGGCTCTCTACTTTACTGCCAGCAGCAGGGATAGAACTGAGCATCCAGATGTAACCTCAAATGAACTGTGTAAAGAACAACATAGCAGAACAAAGCGTGCAAGCCATCTCACTGAATCGTTCAAAGTTCACAGTAATTACAAACCATTGCTTGCTTGGATCAATTCCAGCATTGTAAACATTACATAAGCCCAATAATGTTTAATGCTTTTCTATTCCATCGGTTAGATTTGATCAGGGTTTTGTGGCGAAGTACGTTTTTTATTTATTTATTTTATATCCCATTTATCATCTACATGCAATGACTGTGAAGCTTTGGAAAATGATTGCCTCAGCATTAGTAAGCATAAGAACCCTTTTATAGAGCAACTCTGAAATGTTAAGGATTTCAATGTTTTAAATCAAGCCGCTTTATATGTTCCAGAAAAAACGTTGACGCCACATAAGGGTAAGAAAGGAGACATTCTGTTTATGATTCTTTTTCTAAACAGAACCCAACCTCTGTGCATTGAAACTCACCAGAACTTAACAAAACATTAGACCCTTCCATCCAAACGTTACCTTTATTCAAAAGCCAGCTCCTGACAAACTCTAGGTTCCAAATCTAACCTTTAAACATCCTTTAAGGTACGCTCACATGTGTACTTGGCAGACAATTGAAATCAGGAATATTAGAATGATTTTGACATTGCAGAGTGAAAATCAGCAGAGTTTGGTGGAACCGGAGCCAGAAATGGACAGATGTTATAGCTGCCAGACCACACATGACAGTCCACTGAATGTTGCTTTAGTTCTTCCGTGCTGCAGCTGCGTGCGGCTGGCTTGAGTTTATTTCTATGAGGGACTGGTAGCAACGTCGCAGTCAGTGGCTCACAATGATTGTTTCATCTTAACGCTAATGCTACAAATTGTTTTCGCGGAAAGGAAAAAAAGAAGTTTAGAAAGGTGTCGAAGCCATTTAAGAGAACATTCAGATGATGTCATATTTCACGTTAAATCACGGTTATAATTGGTGTTATATGAATTTGTCTTTTTTTCCCTCAAGCAAAACAAAACAAAAACATCTGGTGGAAGGGTGTGTGGCTTTCTTTGACATTTCTAGTTCAGGATAAAGAACAAAATGCAGATAAGGAAACAGAGGAGGGAAATCAAACAGAAAGACACTGCCTATGAAGTGACAAGTGAATGCCTTTTACTCTCCAGCTGAGATATGACCAATGTTCCTTGTCCATGAAGAGATTTCTTATCTCTTTCAGCTTGAAATACATGGATGTGATGGAGGGAAGAGATTAAGAGAGAGGGAATCGGATATGGGGGAGGGGTGTTTAAAGCCACATTAGGTATCATCATCATCGGAGGTCTGGCTGCTACTGCTCGTCTCAGACTCAGAGCCCTCTTCCAGGCCAGGGTTAGGGGTGGTCCTCCAGTTCAGCAGGGTCCCACCACGTCGCTTCAGGAGCACGCCATTACGTCCCAAACCAATCTTCTTCATCTGACATGAAAACAAACGTTTGGTCAGTGTGGACGAAATGACCTTTCCAACAAGCATCCGCTGTCTAACGAGAAACAATTTGCATTGATTGACCAATACCTGCTCAGTTTTAGCTTGAAACTCTTTGAGTTCATCTTCGGTGAGGGGCTGGAAGTCATCGTTTTCTGGGTATTCCTGCCAACCCATGGCCTTCAGCAACCTGTCACAGAGGATGTGTATTTGGTTTATAGACAGCTTGTACTGTATGTGTCTGATGGTATAGAATGGGCTAAAGAATGTGTTGACTCTGACCTGTGTTCAGCCTCCAGAGAACTGGACAAGTGCTCTGTGTCTGAGTCACTGAGAGAGTGGGAGATGCCGTTCTCATGACGCTCTCCAAATTCTTTTGGTTCAGGGGTGCTCGCCTCTCCCTAAATATGAGTATAACCATCAAAAAATGGCTTCAGCAAAACCATAAAACTAAGATTGAAAGCACTGGAACTTATCATAATACATATCACATGATGTAAAACCAAATATACTTTTAGTATAAATATGCTTTAGGTGCATTTACTAAGTATAAGATTACAACCAGTTAAAAATTACACAAAATTACACTTTTGTACTTTTCACAAATTGAGTTTGTACTTAACATACTAAAAATATAGTCTTTGGAATTTCTATTCACAGTGTCTTAAAATAACACAATTGAGTACACTCAGATTTTAAAAACAACAACAGACTCTTTTGTATGTTAAGTATAAGATTAATGCATGATAATAGAGCACTTTAAATAGAAGTGTATTTACGTGCACTTCTTTCAATTGGGCAAATTTTAAGTGCAATGTTGCTTAATGCTAGGCGACATGCTAGCTGTTGCCATCTCAAACAGAAATGTAGCTAAAAATAAAATACAACGATTTCTTCATCAACTGTCACAAGACAAACAAAACCTCAGCTCAAAACAGAATTTACCCACACCTCTGCTAAAGCTCCAGGGCTGTGGCAGCCTCTTACATCTCCGTTCCTCTCGTCCTTTAGTCCCCGCAGGAACTCACTTTTACGGTCTGTGCTGCGCCGCATCAGCTTTAGCCTTGAGGGGGTGATGTCTATTGGAGGGGTGATGCTGGAGGGTGGCTACAAAAGTAACAAAACGACACTGCTAAGTGAGCCACCACATTGATTGTTTATAATCTTTAGAAAATAAAAATTATAATAGTGCCAACAAGAACATGACAAAGTCTGACATTTATAACATGTTTAATCAATTTGTTTGTCCTGAAAATGGCAAATTTAAGTAAGACCGAGGTATTTCTAGTCAAGTATTTAAAGGAGGGATGCAACAGTGTATTACTGCATTCTGCCTTTTTATAACGTTAAACATCCTGGCTTCTTATGCTTAACATGGTCAACTTGACAAATAAACGAGTTGGACATATGACGTAGTATTTCTGTGCTTGATTATTATTATTTGTTCACAGCATTTGGGTGATGAACGTCACAGTGTTTCATCGGACGCGCGTGTTTGACCCCCAGTTAACTTCCAGTTTGTGTTTGGCTAGTGTCTAATAATATAACTATTTATATTTAATTAAATTTATGTTAGTATTCATTTGTTTTTGCTGTATAGTAATTGTATTAAATAAACGATTTGTTGAATTTAGTTTTATGTTCATTTTATTAAATAAACAGTTTGTTAAATGGGTCCTGTAGTTCGGTCGCATTTCAACAAACCGTATGGTACATTGACATCTAGCGGTTGAGTTTGGTATTGCAGTCTAAATTAAAAAAAAAAACTGGAGAGGCAAATTAAGCTAAGTAAGGTTCTTCCTGTAAATTTTTTTTTACAGAAATAATCTACAGGCACTCTATTGTTTGTGAATGTGTACCGAAAGTTCAGTTGGGGTCACAAAAGTGTGCATGCGCAGTAATGTTTGTCTATATAAACGGTGGATATAACGCTGGATTTGGAGATTATTTGATTTTACTTTTAGATTAATTTTTGTGTTTCTGAGTCTCTAGACTGAATGCAGTTACTATAGCTTGTAGCAAAAAACAGCAGTGGATGGTGTTATAGTTATATTGTCATTGTCAATACCAGAAAATACTGTGATACAGTTTTAGGGCCGTATCGCCCACTACTAACATCCCCCCATGCCCATCCCCCCATGATTTAAATGCGATTTGATTACTATTAAAAAAAGAGCTTTTGTTGTGTTGGTCTTTCTTTGATGCATGCTGTTAAAACCAAGCAAAATCACAAACTATTGAAACGTTATCCCACTGTTTATTTAAAACCACTTACACTGTGGTCATTTTTTTTTAAATAAAATTGTCATGCAAAAATGTCATTACAAATTAAGAGAATAACAGCAGTATCTTAAATACCTAAATTAACAAGTATAAATAAAACCTTAAACTTTTAAGATCCCAAACACACTGTAAACAATTACAGTTATGTACGTCTGTTATTTTGGCCTACCTTTGTGAAAATTGGTCGTAGAGTGTGCTTATTTCAAACGCGTGAGCAATCGTGTCGCGAGGTCGACACGGACTTTCAAAATAATTCAAAACATAAGCGTTGCTTTTTCTTTTCGGTACCAAGTCGTCTGCTGCTGCAGGACTTTGCGCTTCAGCAGACATTACGTTACTTTGTTGCGAATTTGAACTGCTGCTCCCGGTTGCGCTGATCTTTCCCAAACAATGTTCTTTGCTAATTCAAAGCATGTACAGTAGAGATGCGCTGGTAAGGTCAAATGTCACCCGCACTCACTGCTTCGATAAATTATCCACCCGCCCGCACGCACGTATAGTTTTCTCTGATATAGATATCCGGACCCGATCGTTACTTTAATTACTCAGCAAATTTTCTAGCACTGTCTTTGACTGTAAATGCTTAAATCTAATCTTTCGAGTGATGTACCATATAAGAAGTACCAGTCTTATGGCTTTCATATACATACAGTTTCTCACTGTCGTTGCATATTACATACCCAGCACTTGATTCGTTAAACCACTTCGCTGAAACGCTCCCACACGGTACTTATCTTTCCTACCTTTTTGTTTTGTTTTTAATTCTCCCTTTTTAAATTTCTCTCGGATCCGTTTTGCCTCCATTTCTGCTTTAAGAAATAGACCGTCATCTACCGCCGCCACGCGCGCATTTGTTTTAAATTACTGCAAATTAGCGCCTGATTAAAAATGCATTTAAAACATGTTCGTATTTTTGAGAAATTTTGTGAATATTGTATATGATATCATCCACCCGCGACCCACCCGCAATTAATCAGAATGTTTTTTTTATTATCCGACCCGCGGATCATCCATCCACAGCGCCCACGGATATAACCGCCATATGCGCATCACTATAGTGTTAAAACGCTACCTTTTGGATAAACGTAAAATTGCTGTCAAATACTACGTAGGTGCATTATCTTATTTAAAGCCCTTTTAATCGAAATAATCTCAACTTTTGCGATTTGAACATCGCACTCCTTCAAATTGCGATTTCGGTTTAAAAACGATTAATCGCGCAGGCCTACCATGCGCCGTATGTTTTCCGAAAATAATCGCAGAGATGCATCTGTCGTTTATAGATGTGATCATACTATTCTGTAAGTACTCAAGATTAACATGAGATATGCAGAAACTCTCTGAGTTACAGACATTTTAATAATTTACAAAAATGTCAAGCTGAACTATTAGTGTGACATTATTGCCTTAAACCAATCATATTTATTAAAATGAGATTAATTTCTTGTGCCCATGCCTCCATACCTCTTTAGAAGTGCCATGCGCAGGTGCACTGACAGGCGTCAGAGGTTTGGACACAGAAACAGGGCTTGTGAAGGCCGAATCCCGCCCAGAGTAATGCAAACCCACTTTAGTTTCCCTTCCATTGGGTTTCCATGGGCCAGACTACCAAAAAGCACAAATGTTATATTTAAAGGTATGATTTTAGATAAAACTAGTGCACACAAAGGCACCCTCTTGTGAAGATTTCAGGTGAACAAAACATCATGCAAGTACTATTTTTAGGTTCACTGGCTCAAAATGTACCTTGCTGGGGGCAGTGGCAGGTTTGGGCACCAGATTCTTGTAGACACTGGGACCAGGGATGGGGACTTTAGAGCCATTGGCAGGTAGAGGTCCGGCACTGGCAAAGCCAGCAGAGAATGCAGCGCTGGGGTCCTCCTTAGACACTTTCTTAATGACCAGCATCTTAGACATAGACTGCTTAGCACTAGGGGGGTTCTCTGTAACAGAGGCAGACACTTACATTAACGTGCAATGCATGTCACACTCTTTAACTGGTAGTGATTACAGAAAAGAAACACGTGTCATGCAAACTTTTGCATAACTGTTTTGCATATAAAGGATTTCAGGTACTTTGACCAAAATAATTTAAATGCAAACCAGTCCAATAACAACGTGTATCTGAAACTAACAGAGTGCATAAATGAAAGCTTCCTTACCCCATACTCCCGCTGGAGTCCCGACGGCACGAGCCTGACTTGCTGGCTTTCCAGTTGTCTCTGGGTTCAAGGAGGGCTGAAATTTGAAAATGCAACACAGAAAACCACTCAAAGTATGTCTGTTCATAAACAGAATGTGAAGTATGACAAAATCATGCCTCTCTAAATACACAAACATTTAACTCATGCCTAGCAGGGGTGTAATCACATATTGTAAGCGAGCAAGCAAGCAAACACTACTTACAAAATCCTCATCGACAAACTTGAGCTTGTCATCATTACGCTCCTCATCAGAGTATCTCTCATGATACGGGCCACCTTTGCGTGCAAGAAAGTTTCCATTTCGCTGCCGGTGACCCCCTTGCCTGTCCCTTTCGCCCCCACAGCGTTTGATGTGCCGGGCATGGTGGTGGTGAGGAGCCTCCTGGCCCCTCTGCGCCCCATGCCAGCTGGGGGTCTCCTTCCACCCAGGTCCACCACCTAATCCACCCTGACTCCCCTTGGCAACACCAGAATCCACAGAGTCGTGCCTCAACAGAGACGGCTGCTGCCACCCATCACCTGAAGAGAGAACAAACACAACGGTAACACCGAGCAAATAAAAAGCACATCTCAACTCTAGATGCAAAGGTTTCATCTACCTCCAGGGGCTCTGAGCGGGTCATTGTTGAAAAAGCCATCGGAGGAGTTGTGTCTGCGGCGGTTTACCCCCGGCCGGCCATCGCCGCGGGGAAAGTGCTCTCCATGCTTCTCAACGGGGGCAGCAGGGGACTAAATCGCACACAAATTAAACATCCATCAGCTGCATTTAGCCATCGCAGGCAGCTTTACCAAGCTTATTTTAGAAAAGAATGATTATGCTTTGAACTCAAGAGAAGTAAGAACAGTCTTCGAGTCATGGCGTCCTGAATTGAAAAAAAAATGCCACAAAGTGATCACAAAGTCAGTTGCAATACCTTGGCGGGCTGAGGCGTGGAGAAATTAAGCCAGGCAGGAACAAAGTCATGCTGCGCCATTTAGGTCCAGTGTCTCCCGTCAGTGGATGGAGGCATCAAACCTCATGGCCTGAACTTTAAAATAAAGCAACAACAAATCAAATGTCTCTATAATCTCTTATCGCCAACATTTTACATTTATGCATTTGGCAGACGCATTTATCCAAAGCGACTTACATTGCATTATCCTATACATTTATACTTAGGTATCTGCAATCCCCTGGGGCCGTTGTTAACGCAATGCTCTTACCACTGAGTTACAGGAAAGCACCTATTTTAATAAATGGAGTATGTGCTTTCTGAGGAGCTAAAAATATTAACAGTTATCAAACTGCTTTGCAGAATGTTCCCCTGTCTGACATTAGTCTGTCAAACGGATGATGCCGCTGCATCACTGGTTGTTGCTGTGTTGGGATTCCCCAAGAAATAAATTCTTTATTCGTGCTTGTATAACATGAAATTTCCCTACTACCAGACATACTGCATTGAAATGTGTATCCTGAGAAATCACACCTGTCTCTGTAACAGTCCTAGGCTCCATAAACAGGGTTGTGGAGAAGAGGCATGCCATTTAACAACAATAATTGAATCTCATGGCAAATTTAAGCTTGTGTATGAGAAAGTATTCAAACTTTAAATAAAAAAAATTCCAGCTTATAAAAATGTGTGTATTTAAAAAAAAAGGATTTTTGCATGTTTATATAGAAGGTAAATCATTCAAAACATGGCATTAAATTCCACATACTTGCTCCTTGAAGTGTTTCCAATTCAACTTAACCAGCATTAATACCAAGACTAACAGTTTCAATAAACTCGTTAATTCATATATCACAAAACGAAACAAAATGTGGCTTCTTACCCCAGAGACAAAGGCTCTGTAGTTCGATGGCCCTGTTCTCAGCGGTGTCTGTATAGCGGGCCCAACCAACACACTTTCACAGGCTCTGCAGCCTCAGGATACCAGCAGCTCCTGCCACAGGCAAACTCCAGTTTCCAGGATGCTGCAGTAAGGCAAAGGAATTGAAACTCTTGCAGCCGGCACACGGTCTGTTGTCGTATTCCCGTACAAGGTAAAATCGTACGATGATGGAAGAAATCAATGCGAATGGTGAGCGGTTGTGGAAGAATATTAAATGCGTTTGATCAGTTATGCCTGAGTGACTCTCCAGGACACCCTTAGTTCACCGTTGATGGCAGATTGCATTCAGGTCGACTGAATACAAATGAAAGAATCCAAAATATTTTGACTCTGTCCGTTTGAGTCTTGGCCGAACCAGTCTCTTATTCTGAGGGTTTTTGGTGGCAGCACACCGTGCCTGCTCTGACGCTCAGGAGCTCCTTTACGAACTCATTTTCAGATGAAGACACGCACAATGACAAAAATGAAAGTGGGACTGTACCACACAAAGCTCTTATGCGGAAAGTGGCGATCTAAGTACGTTCACCTCATCAAAACAGTCGAGGTGCTACGTCGGGGCAAAAAGGGGTGGGGGCTGATTTGTCACATCACAATAGCTAAGAGTGCTTTATGTTATGAAGTCATGGGAATCGATTTAGCCTTCAACAGCTCATACTTTGGATGATTCAGTGACCAGAACATAGAATGAAAAACGTGACATCTTAAATTCTATCCCCTCATGACTGATAAATGGCTGTTGAACCGATATCACGTCAGGCTACTAGAAAATTTGGAAGTAAATATGATTTGTTTCCTAACAACACTTCTGATCCCCCAGTTCATCAAATTAGAAGGGAGTTCCACAGAGGAATAGCGTGATGCCAAGGAGCACAGATTCTTAACAAAGGTGTCGATAAACACTGCGTACCGGTCATTGGTGATTCAACAGCCAATGAAAACAAACCAAAGTGTCCAGTTGCGAGCAAACCTTAGACATTCAATGTGGAAACAACAGATGTACTCCAGCTAGTATTATTGCTTGATGGGAAATCTCAGGTCTTGTGAAATTCTTGCTGTTAGAAGAAATCCAATAGGTCGTTCCTCCTCCAGATCTTCACGATTAGTCTGCAGACCAACTCTGTTAAACAGAACAACCATTATTGACACACATTTAATTTATTTTTATGCAATAAAAATCACAACGTCATCACTTAACACTATACAGCATGGATAAAACCAATGCTTTGGCCAACTTAGACCTTGTGCACACTATTGTGTTATCATTTGAACACATCTTTTTCTCTCCATTTTGGACTTATGTCAACACGGCGACGTTATTATCAATGGAAACTTGGTTTTTTTAAAACGCACTCGAAAGTGGATACCTTTGAAAACGCAGAGGTTTATAAAGGAATGACGCCTTTGAGAAATGACACACGCCGACGTATCTTAGGCGTTACTCATGCGAAGTACATGGATGTAAACTAGTGTGGACAAAGAGCGTTTTGAAAACGAAAACTCAGTTTTCAAATGCAAATGCACAAGTGTAGAAAGCATCTTAATTTCTTTAGGCAAATGGATAAATGACATGACATTAGGCAGTGTTCTGCGGCTAAAATAGCTTCATCTATTAAACTATATGAAATAACATTTTTCAGTTCTTTATTACACATGCAGTTTTAATAACCTTGCAATATAAAAGAAAAACAAACCAACTGCAGTTTGATTGATATTAATAGGAATTCACAATCAAATACAAGAGTTATCTCTTTTTGGAACCAAACTTTATATAAATGGCATGCAGACTAACTGAATTAAAGTCAACAGTAAACCCAGTCTAAGCATATACTCATACCCATCCCATATATATTGTTATAAAGTCTTAAAAGTTTGACAGCACAACATCTGACATCACGGCATACAATTATACAAACTACTACTCTGACAAATCAAACTCATGAGCTTGCTTTTCTTCTGTAAACTATTCGTTACTATGAAGTACTCAATGTACAAAATGTACAAATGTACTCAACTTTCCTCAAACTCGAGCAAAATCTGAAAGTGACATTGAAAAGCGCCTATCTGTAAGTCTGGGCATCATATGCGGGTTGTGAATGACCACAACATTGTGCAGTTTGAAATGATAATAGATTTTTGGACACACAGCCCTTGGTGAACTTTAATAACAAGTCCAAACATAAATAAGCCCAGCATGCCAACAACTCAACTAAGCGAATAGACTTAGATTAGACTCCTTATCAGTACCAGCGGTTTATCTTAATGCCTAACATGACTTATCATCCCTTTGTCAAGGTATTTTAAATGAAACATGTATGCCCACGGCCATCAAATATCTAACCAACGTTACATTAATCGAAACTGAAGTATTTCTATAATGCACAGACAGTTACAGTAGCATCTAAACTAAATGAAAGCTAAAGTCAGGCTTAGAACTAGCAAGAGTTAGCTGCACGGTATCAACTAGAAAAAAACTTTGACGGTTTTTGCGATAACAGCATGCTAACGTTTAATATCTTCACCAAAAAGTTCTAGAGCACACAGAAGTTGCAAAAAATCCCGAGAATAATAAACTAACGTTAATACGCATTTGTGTTTCTACTTACAGAACACTCGCTAGCACGACAGTTAGCAGAGTAGGCCATTCAAAGTGTGTATAAAGCCTAAACCCCACACGCTGGCTGGTTATATCTGATATTTTAAGATTTAAGACACTTTCGGTCCTCATTAGATTTCTGCGTTGCTAATTGACGGTAAAATATAATAATTATTGCATCTTGTCTTGAGAGTATACGTGTTGTTTTAGCCACAGCGCGAGCTAAGCTACTTCGAGCAGAAATAGTGTTGTAAAATGGCTCCCTCTCGGCACCAAACCACCGAATAAACAACTCGATATAGACCTACCTTTTGATCCCTTGTCTATCCCAATAAATTAATCAAAGACAACGATGCACCGCTTGTCAAGTCAATTTGACAGTTTAGAGGTTGTCCTATTTCAGAATATGTCTTTTGGTTGTGTTTTTTAATCACGCTCGGTCCGACTTTGCCAATCCATCTAGCTTGTTCCTGTCTACTTCTGCACAGACGAGTTAATCGATCGCAGAGCAGAGCGCCCTGCCTGGACGCGTCATAACAGTGATTTGCCAAAGCTCGAGCCAGACTGAAGGACTTGGAAAAAAGCTTGAAAACAGCAGAGCGCCGAATTTTGAAGTTAATATCACTAAATATTGTAAAATATAAGGAACAGATCGTTGGTAAAGATGATGCGAGCAGGCGTCGTAGACTGGTTACCTGCAGTAATGCAAATGTGGCGCATAGTCAGAGGCATCCCTTGAGTCCACGTTGTCTGATTGAATTTGACTGCCATTAGCAAACGTAAAATGCAAAAACAGACAAATGCGTTTTGCCCTAAATATTGCATGCATGGATATAGTTGGCATCTAAACATTTAAACGTGTTGTCTATGGGATACTAAATAAACTAAACTAAATAAAGTACTTAACTTAAGGCTAACTATTAAATTTCTTGCTATTAAAAATGTTTATAATGTATCGCTCTATAATCGTGTGTAGCCTATATATTTATCAAATTGTGTTTATATATTTATTTGATATTATTTGGCTAAAAATTCATTTTCTGACACCACTTGGACTGCAGCCCATCCCAGCATTTGGGCACAGGCAGGGTTACCTTAGGCCTGAACATCCTGAATAGATGACTGAATAGATGCTTAGACAATTTATATACAATGCCAATTTTAAACCCGTTGTAATAGTTTTGGGCTCATTTTATTAAAAAAAAACAATTTTGTGCAGTATATCCACATCCATATTCAGGCAATGTAGTGCATTTGCCACAGGTTGCTACATGCTGACTGCAGAGAAAGTTTCAGAAAACTGGCTAGTCAGATGACCAGCAAAATTTTAGTTGCTCTCGAGTGATTACTTCAGGAACAGAAAAAACACAACAAATTGATTTAGACCCGTGAATATTAGCTCGCCAAATAACATACGTGTAACTAAGGTCATGTCAGGTGTCAAGCCATTACAACTATTGCAAGTGTTTAGACAAGATAAGAAACACTATTTTCTTGTGGTCGCACAAGATAACAATTGCTAGACCCCTCCACACCTACAACATTCAGTGTGCTGTACTTCATACAACCTAAAATGCAACTTTCTGCACATGCCAAGATGAAAGCTCATTCCACGCCACCATATTCCTCTCCTATTTTGTCTTCCATTGCTATATTCCTTTGACGATTGTCTTCCTTTTTCTTATTTTATGCCGGTGTTCATTAATTCATACTTGCATTTGAATATATTTTCATATCTATTAAATGTATCTTTATTGTATAAAATATAGTATTTCTTATATATAAAGTATAGTTATTCTCATCACTCAAATCTTAGGAGACTCAAATTCACCCAACGTGTAGCTCTACGTTATACTATATTTGAATTATATATTTGTTGCATGGAGGACTTTTATTATAACTTCCGCAAGACTTTTATTACCACTTTACGGCAACATTCGTCATGTTATGTTTGACTTCACATGAATGTACGAGTAGTTATGACCTTCTCCTGATTAATAAACCCAATTTTATCTTACGATAT
Organism: Triplophysa dalaica; assembly: GCF_015846415.1. Classification (NCBI taxonomy): domain Eukaryota; kingdom Metazoa; phylum Chordata; class Actinopteri; order Cypriniformes; family Nemacheilidae; genus Triplophysa; species Triplophysa dalaica. Next base: position 16,878,738 of record NC_079547.1, read on the forward strand.
TAGAGGTATGGTTTTAAAATTCGTAATGATAGTTTCTTAGACATAACGACAATGTGCCTGATATATGAATAATAAAATAAATGTACTAGTCTACCTGTTAGCGGTGGGTCGACTGCTTTGCTCGTGATTTCAGTTAGGTTACCGGTGGAACTTGTCATTCACTTTTAATACATTGCTTCAATGCTAAGGATTTAAGATTTCTATATTTTGCAGGTAAAATGTTGCCAAGTATAATAGGACGAAATGTCTTTGGTAAATTTAAGGTAAGTTAAACTTAACACGTTGCCTTAATGTTGTAAAGGGGTGTTGTTAATGAAATCACATAACAGTTTTGTTTAAATTACTTTTTTTAAATAATCCTAAATATTTAAGCACATACTATTCTGTGATTTATTGGTAATCAGCCATAGACAATTGTATTCATTGCCATATTCTCTCTCCCGGTTAACAGACAAGGCAGTGGAGTGGCCTGTTGCAGGTGTCTAACAAGTTTTCATGTATAGGGCATCGGACCACTCACCCTATACCACTGTTTACTAGAGGTTTATATGGACAGCTGTGCCCAAGACCTGTTGCAAGTGCTGTTCTGGGAGCCCAGTCGTTTCACTGGTCTGCACAAAGATTAAAGAAACGGCCACAGGAAGAGAACCCACCAAAAGAACTTGACCTGATTCGTTATGACATGAGAGACCTGAAGAAAGCTCCCAAGCCAGCCCTCTATCTTGGATTAGCTGGTCTTATACCTTTCGTATCAGCCCCTCTTCTTATGGCTGTTTCAGAGGTCTATCTTCCTGAAGTTGCATTTGCTCAAATCGCATACGGAGCCTCCATTGTTTCCTTTCTCGGAGGAACACGCTGGGGCTTTGCCTTGCCGGCTGGGAGTCCTGCAAAACCTGACTGGCTTAATTTAGCAAACAGTGTGGTTCCCTCACTAATTGCTTGGGTATCGCTTCTTTTTAGCCATGATATTACACAGTCTGCTATAATTGTGATAATCGGGCTTGGGATAGCATTGCATTATGACCTGTCTCTCCTGCCCACATACCCCAGCTGGTTTAAAGCAATGAGGACAATCCTCACAGCGGTAGCTTTTTTCTCCTTGGTGGGTACTATTGTTATTAAACATTTTTATCCGGAGAAGAAGATGAATGATTAAAGAATAGTAAACTGACTGGTATCACTGGCACAATTTAATGTACAGTCTAAACATGTAAATATTAAATTGCTGGACCTGGTGATGTTGGCTGTTTTCTGTCTTAATTTCTTATGCCAGTTACTGAAAACACAATTACGTTTATTATTGAAAAGTTGTGAAATTTAAGCAATGATTAAGACACCTTTATACCTCAAACACTTCACATAATTTGCTTAGATCACTGACCTTGTATTATAGTAAATAAAAATTACGTAGACTCAGACACAGTCTTAAAAGTTAAGTCATCTGATGACTTTGTCAAGTTCTAACCAAAGAAAAGTAAACTTTCTGTTCACAACATTTGTTCTGAATGTCAATAATGTGAAAGGATTTAATCTTTTTAATGACATTAGAGCAAAAACATGTATGTAACATGTGCTGCCTTTATTGCTTTTGAAAAAAGGTTGTTTAGTGCTATATTCAAATATATTGAATTTTCTTTTTAGATGTCCCATGTCGACACTATTTTTGAAATGAAAAGCAAAGACTAAGCAAATGACTTTTAAATTAGATCCACCGGTTCATATTTCTGACCTGCAAACTTGCAAAACCTTACATTATGATATTCATTTAAACAAACGTAGAGAACTTGTCATCTTGTTTATCTATCAATAAAGCCTACACTTCAAAATAACTACAATGATATGCTCAACAAATTTTAAGCCTTTTTCGCTCAGCGGAGCTTAAAATTCTATTGCATAACGGCTCGGTTTAATAGACAAGGTTTAGTTTAGTTAATTTAGGCTATTTAAGTTGCTTTAATTAAAATGCCTTAGAAAAAATAATTACTGATGTGCATCTTGAGACAACACAATGGAACTGACATATTTAAAAATATGTTAGAGCAAGTTATTTTCAGTAAAGACAAAATTCATTTTAGTCTGGGACTAGTCTTAAACCTTGTCTGTGAAAACGGGGCAAGATGTTCTAACCTAAATTCTGTGAAACATCAAACATTCGTGTCAGCAGATGGCAGCAAAGTCACAATAAAGTCGTTTCCACCCAAGAACCTCGATATACCCTCGCCATAAAACAATGAGGGGAGCAACGTTCTCAGATCAGTGCTCAGGTTTATGCGCAGGACTCCATAGTACAGGTCCCGCTCGTAAAGAGTGATCTCAGATCAGAATACAGGAACGAAGCAATAAGCGTTCTCATCCGCGCTTCAGGAAGCTACTACACTTCCACACAGTAGAAAAGCGACGACATGGACCGGTTGTGATTATTAGCAAATACAAGCGCTACTTAACGGTCTTGGCGGAATAATGTTTTAAGACGAGAGAGTCTGGGACTCAAGGAGAAATGCGTATGATTATGATACGTGTCAAAACAGAGGTCGCGGTCTAGACCTGAATCACGAAACATGATGAACAGTTGAGCTCGCGCTGTGTTCAGGTCGGTGGTGGCAAGTATCTCGTCAGTCGGTCAGTTTTCCTGAATAAAAAGTTTGTCATTTTTAGGTCTTTGTTTTCGGTATGTCTAAAACAACCGCGGAATGATAATGAATTAGGTGCCAGAGAAGTGAAAATCCATTGGCTGACTTCAGCCTCAACCAAGCACGTTGGAAATGCGGCATTATTTAGTGTTGTGTTGACCTGACGTTATAAGCAAAGGAGTCAGTGCATCATTTGACGGAAACGAACGTGGCGAGTTTGTTTACATGGGATTTTAAAACAGTCCATTTATTTTGTTAAACATCAATGCGGTTTGTTTTGCGGATGTTGTTCAACTTTATCACAGAACAGCTAGCTGGCTAGCTGATTTTGGAAGAGTTCCGCCGGCAGCCTTGGCGCGCTAAAACAGCACAGTTTACAGAGAACCATACACATTAAATACGATTCAAGGAAAACATCGGCGTGCTCAAATGGCAACACATATTGTAAATTAAAAGTGAAGAGAACAGCATTCAAACCCGCAGTCGGAAGGGCGAACCCGCACTCCCCATTGATTCTGTCATTGTGTGCGTGGATCAAAGTTGAGAGGTTTGCTCACTATGTATCGGAGAAAGATGTGTTTCAACATCTAAATGCACTGACCACCAGTCATTCCGGTTAATCGAAATAGTGATCGAGTAGAGCAAGTGTTTACTCAGTCCGCATCCTGCAGAATGAAGAGAACCGAGACCAAAAACAAAAGGAAGCTCTGTACATCTGAGCAGCAAGACAGCAGCACCGAAGGAAAAGAACAGGTGAGTGATCGTTTATTTGATATACATGCCAATATTGCTATAAGTTCCCCTATAGAAATACAGTTCTAAGGGAATTTCTAAATCAAAATTGATGTGAACATTGAATCTTTCATAATTAATCTCATCAAGTCATGTTATGAAGGCAGTGTCAGGACTTCTGCTTTGAGTCAAGTACTCAATTTATGTTTCTTTGTTTGTTTGTTTCTTTCTTTACTTCCTTCTAAACAAATTTGAACTGGTAGGCATAACCATAAACCCCTCAAGAGATCAGAATGCACACTTGAGTTTTATGTCTTGTGTTTTATGTTTACACATTTAGTACATTTAGTTTAAAACATGCTAATTGTTGTTTCTGTCCCGTTTGTTTAATTACAACATAGCATTTCATAATGAGGTTTAAGTAAGTACAGTAAGTCTGTGAATGAGTTTTCCGGGGATATTTTTTGTCTTCATTAATCCATATTAATTTCCTGCTGCGAGCATTTTTATATTCTGATTGACTGGCGATATGAGCAGATTAAAAACAAATATATGAATTGATATCAATCCCAGTTACAGCTGTTAATACAATCCAGTAGATTTAGTGTTAAACGAAAAGCTCACTGTTCAAGGGGTTGTTGTTACCTTAAATTCTTATTTCTTGTACACTATTTCTGGTGTATATTCGACTTTCGTTTCCTTTTCTGCAGTAAAGGATTCTATCTCATTTTACTGTGAATCAGAATGATACAAATCTTAGTTATTTCTTAGGGGCTCTGGTTTTTATGTTTGCAACCTTTCGGTGGTGAGCTAAGCTTTTGTTGGATTTAGTTTTGATTTAGAAAGTCCTGTCCTGCTGAACCACATCATTTTGAAAATCCGTTGATGAGCGCAGATGGCTTGGACTGGTTTTAAAGCGGTTACATAAGTAACTAAAATCAGCTTTTCATCCTCATATTTACTTGTATGAATATTTTTGATGATTAGAAAGATGCGCTGGAACAACAGGACTTGGTTAGATAATGGAAAATGGGTTACAACATGTTGTTGATATACTGAAGATAAATTTCCGTTTGGAATGCGGGCTACATGCTTAAAGTTTACACTGAAACGAGCAAAAAGATGGCACCACTCTACTATGTGCCTGTTGACAGTTCTGTTTGTTGTGTCTGTCGGTGCCTCATTCTCGGTTAGTTTGTGGGGTTATAAATTATTCAGGTTATTGGTCCATCATTGAAGTTATTTGAAGTATGGACTGGAGAGCATCCTCGGGTGACATTCATGAATAGTACAGTTTTGTTTATTAGAGAACATTTAGATTATACATTAACTTCATAGGCTTTATGATGGGGTAAATATATAACTAGAATTTTGCTTCTGTGTACTTAATGAGTCAGTGAAGAAGTAAGTTTCTGTTGTAATAGGTCTGTCAAGTACAATAAACAAGTATCCGGACATTTGCTGTATAATGGGTTGTTGGCACATGACGTCATGGTACTGCGCGAAGTGCCGATGGAGGGCAGCAAATGATTATATCAATAATTCACTATAACAAACTCAAAATACCTATGTTTTGTAATAAACATTAGCTACTGTTAAAAAAACAAGCACTTATTCCAAGGATTATAATAGTTTTACGTTAAAGGTATAGTGTGTAGCATTTTGAAGGATTTATTTACCAAAATGTAATATATAATACAAAACTATGTTGTGAGTGGTGAAGAAATACCTTGCAAAATGAACCGAAATGTTTAAATTACCTTACAATGAGCCATTTTATGTATATACACCGCGGGCACACCTTTACATGTAATTTATCAAATTGCACATGTTTCTATAGTAGCACTACACGGACAAACTGAGCCCGTTTCGTAAAAGGAAGGACACATGGGACTATGTTCTTCTTCTTCGGCTGTGTTTTGCAAAGGCAGCTTGCAAAGCCACTACAAAGAAGGATTAGCAGAAGTAGAGAAATAACAATAACAACATATTCTTGTCGTGTTTTTTATTTGAAATAGAAACGGTTCTTTGTTGCAGTAAGAAGTGAAATTTGCACTAATGGCGGACAACACATACTCTGCAGAAGAGCCGACAGAGTGTCCATCTGTGTCGTCAAGAAAGAGAAAATACGATGCAGCAAGGCCTTCGAGACAAAAAACGGCAGAGAACCTGAATAAACATCGGCATGGTTCTTTTCAAAAAGGAGGGCATGAATCAGGAAACGGGTTTGCTAAGCGACCCCGAAGTTGCCAGCTTTCTGCTGGACCGGTAAATTTGTCTAATTTCCGCAATATAAGTAAACTGTTTGTTTGATAGCTATAGCTAACAGACGTGCTTGTTCATCAAGAGAAGTAGCGTTTTTCCAAGTAAAGTTTTATAACTTTGTAATTGTATCATAATTCCTTGTTGCATGCCCGTGTGCAAATCAAGTTAGAAATCATGTTTACAATCAGAATTTGCATAAATCGGCTGTAAGTTATATTATAATACTGCTTAGCTTCCACATCCTCTCTTGTGCGGTCCTCCCGGGTAACGTTAGCTCCTCTGGCTCTCCTCGCCCTGACTGCATCTCCAGCACCCCTACCTCTCCGCCCTCTTCCTCTCCCTCTTACTACCTGTGTTAAGTACTCTGATTAACTCTGTGATGATGAGGAAAAACGTCTGCTAAGACTTTCGCGGTTAGATTACACGGCTTTAGCATTAGCAAGCCGCTTCAATAGGCTGTAAATTACGAACCAAGTTACCGTGCCAAAAAATGCTATGCAAAATATGCGAATAAATCACTGACACAATGTTAAACATGTAACAATAATATTTACTATAACGATTAGAGTAAATGATGAATTAAGTAAATTTAATTTATTTATTTTTCTTTGTAAATAAACCTCGTCACTTGACTTGCAAAGGTTACTCTCTGCTGTCTCAAACGACGACATCTCTGCCCTGTGTCCGTAACATCAGTATGTTGTTCACCTGTGAGACGTAGATTGCAATTATCAACACCACCGATAATGGCCGCTATCATTTACGGAACCCTTTTGTCCTGTGACGGCAACCGTAGCCTCTCTAATGGGAGGGAGAGGGGGGTAGAGGAGCTGTAGGTTGCAATTTCCTACATCGCCAATAGTGGCCTCTGAAATTTACACACAGAACCTTTAAGCCTGTTCTTCATTAAAGTTCATTATAAAGAAACCACATGACCTGGCTCAAGGCAGCGAGAAATTGAGAATATAAAACTTTTCTGTTATCTTGTTTATGCTTGATATCAAGGACAAACAAATGTATTTATTTTGGTGTTACGGTCTTTGATGTTTTGGTATATGTTCCAATGGACTTCTATGGGGAAGAAACGCTTAATGCAAGATTTTTCACTTTATCCATTTAATAAGGGCTCGTTCTTTTTACGGCAGCTAGTGTTTATTACAAGTAAGGTTTGACAGGAATTTTGGCTTACCTACTTGTTGTTCAGGTTGTAACACATAGGGTTTTGTGAGTTTGGATAGTGAATTCGTGTGGGGGAAAATGACTTTCTGCCCTCCAGCGACGTCTCACACATCATAAAATCCATGTGATTGCAAACGACCCATAAATTGAATTAGTCAACTAGTGAACGATTTCGGACCTAGCCAATGCAAAGACACATAAGTCATGTTGTTCATGGGCAGTGGCTTTCTGTACAGCGTCTGTATTGATCTGCAATACAGTTTTATTATTTTCACAATTACTCTTGTATTTCTGAATGCACAACAAAAATTGTGGTTGAACGTCTTCTTGGAGGCAGAGAGACACAAATGAGGGTGTATAATGCAGATAAAGTGAAGACTGCAGACTCCCCTAAAAAAGATCATTGTCTTTCAGCTGCATGCAGGGAAGTTCAAGTTTTCTCACTCTGCTGTGCTCAGCCTTTTTTATAAAACCGTTAAGATCTCTTCCCTGCAGAAATAGAACAGCCAAAGAAGCCATGATGAAATAAAACATTTATGTTTTGTGGTTTTTGCTTGTTTGTTTTGAGATAAAAAGTGACCGTTCATTTAGCATTCATCATAAACCTAGATGTTGGTTTGTACTTAAAGTTCTGATATAAGATCTGTTCTTTAGTTACTGCGTTTTTATTTGAGACCGGACACAAAGATTTGGAGTTCAGGCCTGTGTCTGAGGCCATCAAATTGAGCATGTAAATAAATAATATTATTAACCGACCAAAGTATTACAAATGTGAGAATTATACATTAAAGCACAGATTTTAAAGTAAGACTTTGAATTTTGATGTCAATTACACTATTGCACACGCATATATTTCACAAAGTATTTAGTTTAATTACATCAAAAGTAACTGTTATTAAATTACAGAAAACATATGAGTAATCCCTTACTTTACTTTTTCAAGGGAAAAGTAATTAAATTACAGTAACTAATTACTTAGTAACTAGTTACACCCAACACTGCTGAAAGCACACACTTGTGTCTTACTGCCCACACCCAATTTATCCCGATGCAAAACATTCATTCCCTCGCTCTTATTTTATTAATTAATGACATCGTCGATGGAACTTTTATCACATAAAAATTGACTTAAAAAAATCTGAGGTCGTTCAACCCTTAGAGTGAATAATTTTTTTTCTTCCCACACACATAAATATCTATATATATATATATATATATCTATATATATATATATATATATATATATATATATATATATATATATATATATATATATATATATATATATATCTATATATATATATATATATATATATCTATATATATATATATCTATATATATATATATATATATATCTATCTATATATATATATCTATCTATATATATATATCTATATATATATATATATCTATATATATATATATACACTTTTTTTGGACATTGTTAAATAAATCCGCATCCTAACTGAATTCTCTTGGACTTTGAATTATTGTGTGAATCAATGTAACTAGTGGTTTTTTCCTTGATTATTTGACTCTTTGACCGGATTCATCCTGTCTGACGCCCAGACAACTGAAATAAGTTTATATATACAGTCCAGCCCGAAATTATTCATACCCCTGGCAAATTCTGACTTAAAGTTACTTTTATTCGACCAGCAAGTTTTTTTTGGACCGGAAATAACACAGGCTTCTCCCAAAAGATAATAAGACGATGTACAAGAAGCATCATTGTGGAAAAAATATTTCTCAGCTTTTATTTACATTTGAACAAAAAGTGGCATGTCCAAAATTATTCATACCCTTTGCAAACTGTCGCAGTATATGGGATAGTCCAAAGTTCTATACCATTCCAAATAGTCAAAGCTGTTCTAAAGCATCCTAATTACCCTGATTCATCTGGAACAGCTGTTTTAATCAACTCAACTGGTGAAAAACAGAAGCTCTCTGCTGTTGGTTTGTGGACAGTCATGGCTAAGACAAAGGAGCTCACTGAGGACCTGCGGCTGTGCATTGTGGCTGCTCACAAATCAGGAAAGGGCTATAAGACCATATCAAAATGTTTTCAAGTTCCAGTGGCTACAGTGCAAAGTATTATTAAAAAATACAAGACGTTCCGCACTGTGAAAAATCTCGGAGTACGTGGTCGGAAGCCAAAAGTGACACCTGTGCTGGCCAGGAGGATAGTGAGAGAGGTAAAAAAGAATCCAAGGATCACCACTAAGGCCATCCTGATGAATCTGGGCTCTGCTGGTGGCAACATCTCAAGGCAGACAGTCCAACGGACACTGCACACCGCTGGGTTCTACGGACGCAGACCAAGGAGGACACCACTTCTCCAGATAAGGCACACAAAAGCCCGCTTGGCCTATGCAAATGCTCATCTGGACAAAGAAGAAGACTTCTGGTCTTCTGTTTTATGGTCCGATGAAACAAAGATTGAATTGTTTGGCCACAATGATGTAGCCTTTATTTGGCATAAAAAAGGAGAAGCCTACAACCCTAAGAACACCATCCCCACTGTCAAACATGGTGGTGGGAATCTAATGTTTTGGGGGTGTTTTTCAGCCGGTGGACCAGGGAACCTAATCACAGTAAACGGCACCATGAAAAAGGAGCAATACATCAGAATTCTCAACAACAACATCAGGCAGTCTGCAGAGAAACTTGGCCTTGGGCACCAGTGGACATTTCAGCACGACAACGACCCAAAACATACGGCAAAAGTGGTGAAGAAATGGTTAGTAGACAAAGACATCAACGTTTTGCAGTGGCCCAGCCAGAGTCCTGACTTAAATCCAATAGAGAATCTATGGAGGGAGCTAAAGATCAGGGTGATGGCAAGGAGACCCTCCAACCTGAAAGAGTTGGAGCTCATCGCTAAAGATGAATGGCCAAAAATACCAGTGGAGACATGCAAAAAGCTCGTCAGCAATTATAGGAAGCGTTTGATTGCTGTAATAGTCAATAAAGGCTTTTCTATTGATTATTGAGAAGGGTATGAATAATTTTGGACATGCCACTTTTTGTTAAAATGTAAATAAAAGCTGAGAATTTTTTTTCCCACAATGATGCTTCTTGTACATTGTCTTATTATCTTTTGGGAGAAGCCTGTGTTATTTCCGGTCCAAAAAAACTTGCTGGTTGAATAAAAGTAACTTTAAATCAGAATTTGCCAGGGGTATGAATAATTTCGGGCTGGACTGTATGTATGTAAGTTTTATCAATTGTTAGGGCGCCTTAAACAGTGCCTTGTAAAAGTATTCATCATCCATCATTTTATTTAAAAAAAATTATGTTACTGCATTATCTAAAACTACTTTAAATAAAAATAAAGATGCTAATTGTTGATATTCTAAGCTATGAGTGAAACGAACCAACCCCTTTGTCTCTACGATGTTCCGATGCAAAGATATAGGTATTGCTAAATGGTTGCTAGGCTAACCTGTTTGGTTGCTATGGGCGTGGCTTCATAACGTAATGAAGTTCCTGGGATACTGATTGGTTGCCTAAGTAAATTGAGCTAATCCCCTTGTCTCTTTAACACTGTGCTGCAGAGATATCAACCTGGTTCTTTTATAATGGGAGTCTATGGGAACGGTTGCTGTTAATGGTTGCTAGGGTCGTGGGATCATAGTAGGGTGCCGAAATATTGGTAGAAGAAGAAAAAGAAGAAACCGTTTTTTGGGGGGCTCTTACGCCCTAGGGGTACAACTTACACCCCATTGTGATGTATTTTCTTACAGATACTGAAAGGCTGTTCAAATGTGGTAACCCGCATGTTTCTACGAAATTCTCGCTCGGAGTTACAACAACCCCTCAAATTTTCGGTGCAATGTAAGTCAGTGGGATTTTCGGGGTGTTTTTTTGCCCCCCTATCGAAACGCCCCTGCCCGAACGCTTATAAAAGTCATAGCACACCATTTCCGTATTGGCCCATCTATTTGAGCCCTCATCCAGGGGCGTACGACAAAAACTGCGGGACAAAATATTTCCAGCAAAACATTAACACTGATGCTTTTTCAAAGCACCACTAATAAACAATGAGCACTATCCTATGCTACTATGTGTGGCACTTTCCATGAGAACAGTCTCGCTGGTGGTGTTGTTAGTAAGTCTTCATAGACTTACTAACTCTTCATGGAGTTAGTAAGTCTTCATTGCAGGTGGTTCACCACAGAATCCACCTTATTGATGGCATAAATGTGGGCGTAGCCATCTTGGAGTTGTTTGTGTTAAGACTTCCATTGAGCCAATATAGCTAATGGCAGTAGTATTGCAAGTGAGACAAGCGTGTGATTTTGACTGGCTAGTTAATATTTACTAACAATATAAAGATCACCCTATGATCTAAATCCGTTAATCATTATTTTACCCTACTCAATGCCCTTTCTCCTTGACAGTTTACCTTGTTGACTACAATCACTAATAAACATTGTTCAAAGGCAGGCGTTTATGGCGAGTGTGACACCTATTGTACTGTAGAAAAAATAATTATTATATATCATAGATTATATATTAACAAAACATATTTGGCACAACTAAATAAACATTAAATTAGAAATAGTGGTATAATAATATAAGCTGCAGTTGCAAGCTGTTATCCAAATCACATTTAACATTTTGTCTAGACCTTAAACATTACTGATAGCCTAGTTTGCCGGGCCATGTTACTATGAGGATTAAAGCTGTAGTAAATAAGGGAGAGAATGAAAAACATGAAATAATGTGTTTATTTAATAGACATGAAAACAGACAGTTATAGATTCGTGTTTTGAGTTGTTTTTAGAAAGTTGTGATGTATGCTGTAGTTCGGTGGAGACCTGCGATACAAGAGCAACCAGCCATCTCCATTCTTCTGTTCTTAGTTGTAAGGATCCAGGAATGCTTGCTTCATACAAATTCGTGGTCTATGTCATGTACGAATTTCGACCGACTTTCCCACTGTGCATTTAAGTTACTTACTGTTAACTTAAGCTACGCCTCTGTGCTTTTATAGTTGCGCATCAAAGACCCGTCAACTCAAAGAAAAAAATGAAATAATGGAATATATCTTTCATATGATATATCAGGCCACTCCATCCTCCCACTGTGTAATAAATCGTGTAATTTCATCTCCAATACTTCCGCATTCATATATATGATGGATAAGGTCTGTTGGAAAGTAGACAGGAATGCTGCAAGCAGGAGCCTGTGTATGGACCAGGAGAACATGTCATAAAACAGCTGTTTTAATGATGAGGGAGGTACTGTTCTGGCTGTTATACCAGTCACTAGAGAGGGGAGTGGTTAATTGTCTTACTTGAGTGAAGGGCAAAGAGTAAGGAATCTTAGTTTCGCTGTCTTAAAGTAACCAGTGTCATACAGACCTAGAAAATGATTATTTTTCTGCTCATATGCCTGATAGTGTGACAAAACCAAAATAATTTATTTACTAATAAATATCTAAACATGCAAGCTAGGATCTTGTGACTCTTTCGTCACCTTTTAAATGGGTTTGCAGGAGTGGAAATAGTTGGAAAAACATCCTGTTATTCTTTGTTGGCCGGTTCTTGGAAAGCCTGGTTGCTCCATCCTTTGAGATCGGTAGTTTACTGACCGACCACACAACTGCAGAAACCAGAGGTGATCTCATTGAATAACAGCATGAATTTATTGCTCTGAGCATTTTAATGCAACAATTGTGCTGATATTTTTTTCTTGAGTTCAGGAGTTCAGGTCGAAGGTAATCTGTTAGGTTTATAGATTGTCAAATTCGCATCCTAACCTTCCCTCAAGCTTTAACTGCCCTCTAAACAGTATTGTTTGTATATTTCTCAGAAATAAATATGCCTCCTTAAAAAACAATAATCTTATTAGAATAGACCCGATGTTAACCGAGAGTATAATGTCAAAGATTTTTTTTTACATATATTCATTATTATGTCCAATGCACAGTACAATACTTCTAATTATGTCCCTGTTTCCTTGTTTCTGCTCTTCTCACACCTCCTCCTTGTTTCCATAAGATCATTCCCTCTGTCGTTATCAGGTATTTCTCAAAATGTGCAACTCTTGCAGTAGCATTATATGGCTAGTCTGCACACATTGTTTGAACTGGTGGACCAGATTATAGCTGCTCTGTAGAAGATGTCCTTGTTCCTTGACTTTATTAAAATTCTTTGAGATTACAACCCATGCTTATTCATGTTATATTTAGCCTTGCATGGATAGGATGGAGCCTGTCTGTAATACTTTTAACATGTATTACACACCGAAAATAAAGGCTATTAACATGTCTCCGGTAATACTGCCAACCAACAAGCAGCATTTTGTTAAGGTGAATAAAATAAAAATTGTCCTTCTATATTACATCATTGAGGATTTCTTAAAAAATACTGAAAGTCTCGTCTCGTTTTCATGAACCCAGTCTCATGTCTCGTCTCGTAGGATAAGGGTCTCGTCACACCTCTAGTATCTGGTAATTTTTGAGTGTTTCGCATTTTTGTGTCTTGCCAAACATCACCATACCTCTACTTAGACTACATGGCAAATCAGACCTCGCAGATCTTTTGCAATACTGATGTTTTGTTACAGTACGTAACGGTCGTGCAATTTGCATCCCTAGCATAGTTGTGAGACCGAATGTGCTGTCTGAGATGGCTGGAATGTGTACATCATTATTCACTCGTTGAAAGCTGGGATTAATGCCAATGTTTGGGGTTAAAACAATACTGGCTGCTGTCATACTTGCGGGTATAGTAGTTGTTGGGAAGCAAAGAGCGTAAGCTTCATTGGCAGTGTTAGTTTATGTAAGAGTTAGGCTAATAATCTCCTGTTTAAATTCAGTGTGTAAACAACCATACATGTGCACACACATACAGATTCTCATGCGCTTTGGTTTAACAGATGGAATAGGATACTTTGTTTGTTTTCAAGTCATGTTAACGTTCATCTTTTTGAGAAATGGGTAAACCACACATTCAAAATATCTAACTTTAATATCTAACAGTATAAATAGCTAAATATCAATTGACAAAAAAGTTCTGATGTGTTTATTTGGTAAACAAATTAAAGATGTTCTTCCGAAACAACCCAGAAAAGTTTTCTCAATAGCCACAAGTCTCAAGACAGAAAGCATTCATACAGCAGTCGGTTTCAAACAATTTGCTTTTGTTCCTATAATTTACATATTCATAAATATCTACATAGTACAATGGTTTGTTAATAGCAGTAAGCGAATGATCATGACAGAAAGACAATACCGTACTAGATTTTAATTGTGCGCAGCTTGCAGCTGAAGTGGTTCAACCAGAGGAAATCATTCATAATTTATTGGCTATAATATATGGGCCTAAATTTTATTATCTGCTGATAATTTATTGGGCATACCTAGAGTAGAAAATAATCACGCGCAGTTTATGGTAATCCGTTTATGCAAATAAAAATACAATTTAATGGCGGGGATTTGCAATGAGGCTGTAGTTTGGGGGCAGTCAGGAGTGTCACGCTCTACGGCTTTCTTATTACTGTGGAGGTTTTGAAGTGGCTCTTTTCTGCATTTTTAATCCCATTGGTAGACTAAAATGGGGAGGAGGGGAATTGAAGTCTCCTTTTTCGGTTGCATATTGTAGCACCCTGTATTTCAACAATCTTCTCATATCTCATGATAAGCGTGATTGTTGCTAATAGGGTTTTTTAAGTTGTAATATGTCAGTGTCATGTTTATTGTTTTTTGGCCAATGCACTCCTTATTTATGTTAAAAAATTGTGAGTTGGATTTCCCTTATGTAATGTTCATATAGAAAATACCAGTATATTTTAAATAATTCAGTGATATTTGTTAGGGCTGTCCCCGACTATAGATTTTCTTAGTCGACTAGTAGTCCTTCATTTCAGCAATTAGTCAAATAATCACACATTTTATATCAACCTAATTACTTGCGTGTATATACAAGTAAAAGAATATTCTAAGTTTACTGTCTGAGAAAATTTTTTTTTTACTCTGCCATATTACAGATGATACAAATCATAATAGTAAAGCGTTTAAAATATAAATTAAGTGCTTACACGGAAACATAATTGAGCCGCAGCAACACAGGCAAGTTATTATTATCATGTGTTGGAAAAAGAGTAAGGTCACTACTTTTAAATAATTTATTAACAAAAATTATATTCATATTTATTAACACTGTTCGCGTGTGCTTCCTTGTGATGACATAAACTGACCAAGCTGCGCAGCGCCGTAATGTTTTAACGTGAATACTGACTGCGTGACATTCACTCTGAGGTTTTTTTTGAAAATGTAAAAATGTATCCGACCAAGCCTCCTTCACATCGACTAACATTTAGTCAACTATTCGGGGAAGCCCTAATATTTGTTTTTAATGTATTAAGTTTTAGTATTTTGCAAATATTGTTTTAAAGATTGGATTTGTAGAGGCTTTCAACTTAATAAATGTAATACCACAGCACCATATATAAGGAACAGCACCAGGATACCAATTAAATTTGTTTTCACATTTATTTTGAAACATTTGAGGACAATTTATTATGCAGATATCTGTCACATTATTCATGGGGTTCAGCTGGCACAGCTGCAGAACCATCTCATTGCCGATTCCTCCATCTGCTGATGAGCATTTGGACAAGACCTCCAAGGTCTTGATGTTAATGAACAAAGATTGATCAATAGGCAGTGAAATCCTTCAGAGGGATGTTTTTCTTTTCACTTGTCAGTCATGCAGTTTTGCAATGTAAAACATATTTTTGAAAGCAAAGGAGTTGCCATGGATTACAATATGAATAGGACGTTTGAACTGCCTGTTTTATATGCAGTTTTGTTTTGTGTGATTAGAATGACTGGATTTGTTTTAATACAATAAAAGCATATCTGTATGCTTCTTTAATAGGTCCCAAAAATTAGGCTGATCAAAGCTTATTGTGGCCCTGGAAATTCTGAATAATTTTTTGCAAATTCAGGCCTTGTTACCTTACTACATTGTCCAGTGTTTAAAAGAATGTCCTCATGTGTCCAGTTCCTAGTACTGTAATGAATCCGTTAGTCATTGTAGACAGTGATGCTGTGCTTATGGTTCAGGCTATGAACTTTTCCCCTGATTAGTTCAGTGAAAGGGCATTGCTGTCAAGCGCAGTGGGGAGTGACCTATCCATAGGGTTGTTTATGCTGGTAATGACCTCCTACAAGCTCTTCTAGTCCCATCACACCCTGGGGGAGATGCTCTTGGCCAAGTGCTTCGATTTGTGTGAAGTTGCTGACCCCACCAGCTAGCTGAATAAATAAATAGACATTGTTTTCACATACTTCGAACAGTGCTCTGGACTATGGTTTAAGTGTTCTTAAGAAAGATGAACCAATGGAGAAAGATGAATCAATCAAGGATGTGTGCCAATGGCCAGACTGGTCCAAGATCGCCTAGTAAAAACCTAAGAGAGACAGGGAAGATTGTGGAGGTTTTGGTGTGTTTTTAATGATTATCCCACCGAGAAATACGATTTACTCCCAACGTAGAAAGATGGTAAGATCTGAGGTTCTTTTTATACCACTGACAAGCAGTTACGTTTTTGTATTGTTCTTGAGCAGATGCTTTATTGAGCTAGCTTGAAATGCTTTTGCTTACAAACAGTAATAGTTATAGTGTCTTAATGTATCTGTTGATCTGTTACGTGCCAGACTAATGTTTACAGTTTGGTTTCTATATTTTACATAGGGTCATCTATATTTTAATTTTCTCGAAGTATTGAAAGAAACATTGCTGATCACTTTTAAAATTGAAATTTGAGAAAATGTACAATTATCATTATTTAATTGATATCATTATTTAATTTGTTTACATTTAATTGAATTAATAATTATTTAATTTCATCCTTTTATCCTTCCCATAATCCAAATCACATGTATTTGTTACATTCTGAACTCTACTTATGCCGTGACTCTGTTTATTGTATTGTTCAGTTGTATTGTACTATTTTGCTGTACTTGAACTTGTAACTCTAGATCAAAGATCAGGCATGCAATAGAGAAACACAGAAAATCCAATAGAGAAGGGTTTACAGTTTGACACTAGCTTTTGCTCAATAGCAGTACAAGCAAAGGTTCCATAGAGGATTTCTCATTGTGACCTTATCTCCCGCTACATGTCCCTGAGTCTTTGCCCTACAGTGCTGTATTTGAGTGAAATAAGTTGTTGGTCTAAAATTGGTGCTACTTTTCACAGCTGCAAGAAGCAGATTAGCGTCTGTGAAAATAAGCGGAACAACACATTCACTGACAGTTTGCTTTGTCTCTGCATTAAAGGGACAGTTCACCCAAAAATGAACGTTCTGTCATCATTTAATCATCTTAGAGTTGTTGCAAATATGTATACATTTCATTGCTCTGATGAACACAGAAAGAAATGTGGAAGAATGCTTATAACCAGACAGACAGACAGATTTTGCCCCCGTTTGACTACCATAGTAGGTAAAATACAAGGGTAGTCAAAAGTGCCCCATAATTGTTTGTTGTCCTACATTCTTCAAAATGTCTTCTTTTGTTTTCAACAGAACCAAAAATAGTGTGAAAGGATTCATTGTAAATCTAGCTTTTGTATCTTAAAACATCCTGTTTATGAAGCAACATTCTATGTGTTCTCATCTGTTAAGACTTGTCTGGAAAGGTTAGTCCTCTTTCTGTGAAAGTAAAAGAAGCTTTAATTTAACACAGAATGAACAAATGGGAATTTTCAATACTGAAAGTATAAATGAGATCAATATATTTTTTATTTGATTTGATTAAAGACAACTTGATGCACCCAAGCTCATACAGCAAAATTGGTGAAATATTTAAAACACAAATATTTCATGAAGTTTATATTGTTACACTGTGACCAGATATCTACTTTAAACATACGTTTTCATGATCACCTAAAAAATTCATGTGTCCTCAGTTAGAGAGAAAACAACATTTTTTAGGATTCTGTATGCTCTCTCTTTATAATTTATTCTAATGCATTATACACACAGTGACAGTTTCAACAAATATGAGACAGATTTGTACCATCTGTGTACATGTTTTTCCTTGTTTGGTTATCCCATGAAGTTTGTGTAACACAAACACATATTTCTGTAATAATCTGTAAAAGTTCTGTAAACTCCCATTCTCCATCAAGCAAGACCTCTTCTCACGGAAGAGTGTTGCTATGTAGCTTGGCCTACATTACAAGGCAATGGCATGATAATTAGCTTCTCTTGTGTTTTATAAGGCAAGAGTTTGAATAAGCCAGCATTCAATCTTTTCAATTCAAACAGTTCACATTCAGGTCTTGGCACAGTGTCTGACTTCTCACTTCTCTATTGCATGCAGCATTATTGGTTTGTCTTGGCTTTGTTTTAGAGGGTGGTGCGGTTCATCTGGAGAACTGGCAGAGTCAAGTTACACTGTAAAGCGCACAATTACATAACCCAGGAGAAGTACTTGTGAGTCGTTACTCATGCGCCAGGCAGCTTCGGCTCAGATGAGAGTTCTTGGGCAGTTAATAGGTGAAGCTCTGGGCAATACTTTCATGGCTGACAGATTTTTGGGCAGTTTGCTATTTGGACAACCATTAAAAAAAATAATGGATATGCACTTTCATGTAGCACTTTCTGGATACTGTTTGGGTATGCAGTTTGGAAATATTACATGGAATATCACTTCTGAGCATATTGACAAATTTTGCTGATTTTCTAGTAGGATGTCTGGACGTTGTTGCTTAGATGATCAAAATAGTTGTAAATGTATTTCTATTCTGGGTGGTTGTTTACTTGCCCAAAGGTAGTATAATAATAAAACATTTTATTTAAGGCCCCTTTCAAACCACTCAAAGTCACCGTACATCAGAAGTAATAAAGAAGACAACAAAAAATGTCAATGTCAATAAAACACAAAGAAGAAGATAAACAAAGTGTAGACAGTAATCATGTAGGATAAGCTATACTGAATAAGTGATAGTTTGCGGGGGGGTAGAATTCCAAAGCAGAGGAGTGAGAAGGTGAGACGAAGGAACCATCAAATGTATGAAGAAAAACTGTGTTGGGTCTTAAAGATCATGCTAGAAGCTTTGTAACTAGTAAATAGTTTAAATGTTTAGCACCTTGGTTGTGCACCACGAACTGTACCCGAGTCAGCTTAAAAATAGAGGCCTGGGGTGCGGTTCATGTGAACTCCAGTACGGCTGACTGCTGATATAAACGCAATCGTACCAAATCCCGGAAGTAAACTGTTATTAATGATGTATTATTTGGTAATTATGTGTGCACTGCTCTGTGTTTGAATTTAGCTCACATTTCGGACAAGCGTGACGGGTGTGATCCAGGAAGAGAGCTATATATCTCATTTTTGACAAGACGATGGAAGAGGCTTTTCGGTCAAAAACCATGTAGTAGAATATGTACTGTCATCAAGAGCCGGTTAAGTTTTAATTTTCAATAGGCCAATGCTTTGTCATTTATTTAACATAAAGTTTTTCGTTTCGCAGTCCCTTTCCTATACGTGTTTTTTTATTTGTTATTTGCACAGTATGTACCATGATCACTCGTTTTGTTGATAAATGCAACTTATTTAACGTAAAGTATTATTCGTTTTGTTAATGGGAACTTGTCTGATGTGAAGGTTTTTTATATTTGTTTCTTATTTTTCGCATGGTATGTGGAATGGTTATTCGTAAGGTCTGTGTTGAATATAAGCAAATGCCATTGTACTTTTTTGTTTTGTGTTTTTTTATTAAGAAAGATATTGAACCCAACATCAATTCAAACAATTGCCGTTCCCGAATTGCCGCTAATTCAAACCTGAAAATAAAATGTGTCACAGACGCATCTACGACCACCCCACAGCAAACCCCCCACCCCGGGTCTCACCGGTACTACCAGTGTTTTTATACATCCAATTACTGGTGGGAACATTTCATCACCACCACATTCCTAAGCTTCAGGCTTGATGACGCAAACGAACCTTGGTTCCGAACCACATAAAATGATATGAAGGGGGAGCAAACGAACTAGAGATCGGACCAGGCAATCGAACTAAATCTGAAACCACCCTTAGTTAGAATGGTGCAACCAACCTTTGAATTTTTCTGTTTTTATGTCTGCAAGAGGAATGTAATGTAATGGAAAGTAGCTGAGATAATTAACGTTTTTTAGATTCCGCCCAGATTACACTCAGAACAATCATTAAAAACGGCTAAAACATAAAACGCAGGTTCTTGGATACTGTACTTTTTCCCAGTGGTGTGTAATAGCGCCACCTGCTGTACAACAGTACAAACTCAGATTGTCGTTATAACTCGTCTTTGGCGAGGAAGCGTTTTTTTTTAATTACAAGATAACTTGTCAATGGCGGTGAAAGAGTTAATAGCAGTTAGTGTTTGGTTTAGACATCCAGATGTGTATCGTATCGTGAACCCAGCATAGAGATATGTACCGAATCGTGAGCTGAGTGTATCGTTACACCCCTACTGGGAAGTGAAGTTATAGATCCAAACAAACTGTGGGTGCAACCTTCACTAGATATGAACCAGAAGACGTATCAGCATTGCTCAGGATGTAAAATATTTAGTGGTTTTAAGATGTTATCCCATACATTCACCCTGTTGTGACATCGACTGGGAACTCTAATGGGAAAAGGGTTACTAATATTTTGTGCACATTTCCGCCCATTGTCAAGTGACTAATGTATTTCTACATATAAAACTGTTGCATCTGTTTAAGTTTGGTGGTCTTGGATTCGTTACACTGCTACTTTCAAAAATCTAAATTGATTTGACCTATCAACAGTTTCTCTTCATTTCCTTTTCCCACTAATGCTTTCTTGAATGGTTTTTCAAGCCAGTCCCAACTGGCTAGGTGGGCCAGCATATTGGCGCAGCCCCAGTGAATGAGAACATCAATTTGATGTATCCATGGGGTTAGTACACTAACATCCACTCTTTCATTCAACTGACCCTGGAAACAAGCAGCACATCTGGAATATATCAAAAATTTAAGCCTACTTATAGTACATTGTGTCATTGACTTCATGCACATGTAGTAGGCATTACACAGTAGACATGGATACAATCACACATCAATAAAATGTCAGAACGGATTAGATTAAGGATTAGGGGATTACTAACTCTGCTCTGGTGGAGATAAATGAGAGTAGTCCAGGCTATTAGAGTTAAATCTTTATTCTTTTTTTCTGTCTGGATTGTTGATAAACTGGCCATGTAAAGACTGGGATGCACTTCATTTTTAAATGTGAAATAGATTTTCAAATACTAGGTTTCACAACCTTGCAGGATAAAGGTACCCTTTTGTTGTTCATGTGTCAGATGTAAACAAACCTTGATGGATGTGGGAGCTACTTGTTATTTAGGTAAAGTGAAATTCACCCCGGTAAGTTTTACCACTGTCAGTAGTTAGTTTTACATACCTGAATGTCAATTTGTCAAAGTGCCGGTTCGTTTTTTTTAATTGTTTTGGTATACAACAAGATATGTGATATTCTTTGGTTTGTGGATGAGGTATACAAGTAGTACCAGTATATTGCCATGGACATTTGGTCCATACAGTTTAGAAGTCATTTAATGTAAACATTTCTAATTTCTCACTGCTAAAATTGGTTAATCAGAATAAATAATATTGGTAGAACAGTGTTTGCGTCTTTATTTAGAATGTTGTTTTAGTGTCTTGCTCAAAAGGATCTGCTTTTAGCAAGATGGCAGTGTGGTGGAGTAGAAAAATTTAAGAAGAAATAAACTAAACAAAAATACCCCATCGAAAATGTTGTACATTTATTTCACTTTGAGTGTCATCCTTAAAATGATAAGGGAAGTAGTCTTTTGAAGCTTATTTTCTGTAGTCATTTTGCACAGGAGAATTATAACATTTACTTTATTTTACGCTTTACAAATTTACAAACCCCCAGCCCTTTCCAGCAAATAAACAGCAAATAAATTATGAGTATCAAGGATATGCAATATACAACAACAATACACACCCATATAAACATACGTGTGCGAGTAGTCATACATACAGTACATGCACATTGCCCCATTAATAAACCACAGTACCACCATTTTTATGCATTTGACCAGACCGGTAAATTCAATGATCAGTGATCACCCTCCAAATATTCAAAGAAAGAATTCCAAATCTGTAAAAAAAATCTCGGTTTACCAGCAATTTCATATCTGATCTTTTCCATGTGTATCACACTACTAAACTCTGTGACCCACATCTCAAATTTGGGTACAATCTCTTTATTCCACACCAACAGAATTGCCTTCTTTGCAATTGTCATCCCAAATTGTATCGACTGAATTTGATTAAGGCTATCGGCTTCCCACGTGGGGGCCCAACCTAGTATTGCAACCAAAGGGTCATAAGAAAGATCAGTCTTGAGTACCTTAGAGTAAAAACAGAAAATATCAGACCAGAATTTACATAATAAATAGAGGTGATACCGAGGGATATATAGAATATAATTTGGTATAAGAATAATGTAATCTATGTACAACTTTGTATTGGATTAGTTGAAAATTAGAACTAATGGAACATGTCCTGATACCTTGGAGAGCCCCAGCCCAGGAATCATCTGGAATATCTATACCCAAATCTTTCTCCCAGGACATCTTTAAGTGTTCTGTTGGAGGGTGTCTGGAACAATACAAACATTCAACGCATCTAGAAACAATACCTTTTGTGTCGAGTTCGAGAGTCATGATGTTATATAGATGCTCAAGGGGTTTGTAAGTTTCAAAACTAGACATATTGACTTTTACATAATTCCGTATTTGTAGATATCTGATAAAATGTGTGGGGGGAATTCCAAATTTTTGTCTAAGCTGATTAAAAGTGGCAAATATGTTGTCAATGTATAAATCTCCTATGGTTATAATCCCTTTGTCCTTCCATGATAGAAAAGTCTTATCTGTTTGCGAGGGAGGGAATCCGTGGTTACAATCTGTAGTGGGAAGAGGGAATATTTGAGGTAGTTTAAAGATCATTTAGTATAATATAAAGTATATTTTCTCATGAAAAGTTCCATTTACACATTTAAACATTCATCCCTAATGGGATAGTCATTGTAGAGAAATTCTGTACCAAGTGCATACTAAATGAAAGTGCTTGTCAGTGGTTTGCTTTTTGTTTACTTCAATTTTATAGGGTCTTTCAGAGTTATTGTTTGTCTTTATGTAGCAGTTTTCTATAATCTTTATGAAAGCTCATAAGAAGTCTGAGTAATTGAATTTAATAGCTATTAAACCAGAAAGGGAATATATAAAACTAGGAAAAAGTATGCTGGTGCTGCTGAAAAAGGAAGTGCCAGCTGTGCCGTTCTTTAAGAGTGTGTATTTCCATGTGGTAAATTGAAGTGGCGGACTCTGATCTGTTATACAGCTCACCTCACCTGCTTAGGCAAACAGAAAGCCTTTCCATCCAGCAACTTTTGGTCGAGGGCATGGGAGGCTACCAGGCGGTGTGAAAGTGTTTATGTTTGTGTTCCTGAGGGATTAACTCATTTAATGAGGCGCTCTCTATTCTGCTACTCACAGAGCAGAATCTTCGCGTCATGTCTGGTAACACTAATAATGAATAAAACTTCTTCAGCATTTATTAATCTTAGTTAATGTTTAACATTGATCACTGATCCATTGTATTATTTGTATTGATTAACATTAACAAGGATTCATAATTTATGTAGAGATATGGAATAGAGCAGTCAGACAATACAGACTTGACTTTTGTTTTTTTTAAATAGAGTGAATGATTTTGAAAATAAGTTTTCAATTTGATAAATTTGAATAAACCATGAAATATGTTCCCTCTGCATCAGGAATGAGGAAAAACTGCCCTCAAGTGTAAACTTATATGTAGCGATTCTACAGTAAGTGTGCACAACTAGTTTATCTAGCTGGCTACACACTCAGTGTTATGTTGTCTCCTGCATGTCTCAGTGCAGGGCAGAGCCGAATCTGTTTTGTAATTGGTATTCATGAGAAGAGTGTTGTCCCCATAGGGTGAGATCTGGAGCGGATAAAGGGGTGAGTGGATGGAAAGCGGTATTACAGCTGGACACAAATGTTTAGGTCTGAAAATGCTCTGCCAGAGCTGATGGATTACAGATACAGACTTGTATTTCATTACTGTGAATAGTGAACCCAAGTTCACTCCATAAGATGAATGCGCTGTCACTGTTGCTATGAAAAAGAGGGCCGCACACTGAGACCTGAGGTTGGAGAGAGGAGGCAGATGCCTTTTTAAACTGGATGTACCTCATTGCCAGCAACATTGAGCTTTTTTTGTTGTTATTACTTTGATTGATATCTACTCTCAACGGTCTCTCATACTTATTTCAATCCCATTGTTTGGTGCTTAACAACAGTTTACTGCCTGTAATAGCAGTTAAACAAGCTCACTGCCCCAGCTTATTCTGGTTACTTGAATAATGCTGACTTGTTTATACTAGGTGATGCGTGATATTTAAGGGTATTGTTAGTAGTTTACAGTTGAACTTTATTGCATCTTTATTTACTGTAGAACACTGATATAGAAGTAAACTGATGTGTGATCACCGTGTGAATTATTTTTCAATGGCCTTAAAGGAATACTTCAGGGAAGAAATGCGATTTCCTGACAATTTACTTCCAAGCGGTAGAATGGGAGTGAATGGTGGTAAATTTATCGAAGCTCAAGAAAGTGCATCCATCGATCAAAGTACTGCTTGACACGGCTCTGTGGTCTTTACAAAGGTCTTCTTAAGCGAATTGATTCGTTTGTTTAAGAGAAATATCCATATTGAGAGTGCTATTAACGTTAATGTCTAACTTTCGTTATCACTTGGCTGCACGTGAACCAGAGGCTTGTTTTTCTGGCTAATGACAGTAACGAAAGCTCCCGCACAGAGCAGATGGCATCCTATTGGAACAAAACAAAAAATGCCACGTTCGTCACCGGAACTTACTGCCTACGTCATTTTCCGGAAAAACAAGCCTCCGGTTCAAACGCAACCCAGGGATAACGGAAGTTAGACATTAACTCCCATTCTACCGCTTGGAAAAAAAATGATACGTGGTATTACAACTTCGACTGCATTATTCTTCGAGAATAAAGCCATATTCAGTTAGGATGCCTTAAGGATGAGTAAAACATGGGGAAATTTAGTTTCTTGCCTGAAGTATCCCTTTAAAGTTTTGCCCACCAATCAGATTTCAGATTTATGTTGGTTAGGTAATGGCTGTACTACACTACAAGACTTTTAAACTAGACAACCCACATTTGCAGATTTTTGGAAGTTTCAGATAGAAACACACTAACTGATGAAATCTGCAGGCTGGCACAGTCTTTCTGCAACAAGTCCAGACTGAAAGTCTGGGCAAAATCTTGTAGGGTTTTTAGCCTTAATTTTACTATAATTGTGTTTGTTAATTTTAGTTAATGCATTAGCTAACATGTTGAGTAACAATGAGTAATATCATTTTTTTTTTGAAGCATTGATCATTGTTCTTTGATGTAAGTTAATGCTAATGTAATTGTTTGTCAGTTCATTGGTGCCTTAACTTATGTAACATGCAGTTACAACTTGAGATTTTATTACATTTACACATTTGGCAGACGCTTTTATCCACGTGTGATCCCATGGGATCGAACCCACGACCTTGCCGTTGTTAGCGTCATGCTCTAACCAATGAGCTACATGAAAGAATAAATAAAATGATGACTGTAATGGTAAATACTGAAATGAACATGAACAAGGCATTTTTATGCTTCTTGTTACAAAAGCTGATATTGTAATATAAACAATTACTTGATGTAAAATGATTCATGCTTTGATTTTGGTCAAACCACCCAGTCCTGTTGTCAGTTTTGGATGGAACTATCTGTTTTTTTCCCCCAACAATGGTAGACGAGGGTGGGGTTAAACGGTTGATAGAAATCTTTGCAGAATCACGATTTTTCACTACAGAGAAAATTTGAAGGTATCTTCAGACCTTCGGATGAAGGTTCTTTACGGAAGCATTCAGCCAAAAATGGTTCTTCTAAATGGTGTGTTTTATCCACCGCCACTTACTGCTGTTTAACTCTTGTGTTGATGTTGCTTGCATTGTGCTGGTAACTCAGGGTTGGGTTTTGTATAAAACTTCCTTAAAGAAGCATTAGAACACTACCCTTGTACATTACAGTGCTCTGTAATCACAGCTTCCGCTGGGACAATGCACCTATGACATCATATGAACTAACAAATTAGTTATGAGGTTTGCGGTCAGGGTGTTTGGCTATGTTTTGTGTAATGTCATCTGCCCTGGGAGCTAGGAAGAAATTACACACCCTCTTCCACTGCTAGCTGAACAATTCATTTAAGTAAGTGTTTATCCCTATGGATCATTCTGAATGTTCGCTTTCTTCATTGTTGATATTTGGGTCAGGGTGTTGAATAATGCTTTGTGTATTAAACAAAATAAATTCAGTTTCAACAGATTAAGCTATTTTTGACATGCGTTTTGTTTAGGAATAAACTTGCTACTTTATTATAGTTCAGCTGCAGATTTGTATTAAAGTATGTAAGCATAGCTGAATATGCTTGTTGGGTGAATTATCACTCCAGCTACTCTGCTGAACTTTGACCATATGTGGCTTCATGGCGACAACTCTTATTCATCATATGCAAGGATGGTTTGGATCTCTCTCTCCCATATACAGTTACACTCACACAGTTCACTTTCAGTGATTTCATAAACTGCATTGAGGGCCCTCTGTATCGAGGCTAGGGTGAGAGTTTTGTGTCAACTGATGGAAATGTCACCTGCCAGTCCTGACATTGCTTATTTTTTATTACTGATGAAATGTACACCAGGGTAGCTATCATGGATAGGCAAATCTGTGAAAATGAGGTGCTGATTCTAAATGGTGCAACATGGTGCTTAGTAACATGAAGATCACGAGTTTGCTGAAGAACATGCATACTTAAGAAATGGATGTCTTGAATTAAAGTGCTAGTTCTCCCAAAAATAAAAGAAATGTTGTTTTAGATACAGTATGTTTTAGAAAATGTTTTTTTTATATTTCTTTTTTTACGTTTTATTATTGTTTGTATCCTTATTTAATTATTTGTAAATATATTTTTATAATATTATTATTTTCTATATTAAGATAAGATTGTTAAAATGACTGTCTGCACCATTCTGCACATGAAACCAATACTAAAACGTCAATAAAGAAAATTAAATAAATAAAAATTGTGATCTTTTGCTTACCCTCATGTCATTTCATACCTGCTTGACTTTCTTTCTTCCACTGAACACTAAAGAAAATATTTTGAAGTACGTTATTAACCGGCACCCATTCACTTGCATCGGTTTTGTGTCCGTAAAATAGAAGTGAATGGGTGCCAGCGCTGTTCGGTTACCAACCTTCTTCAAGATATCCTCCTTTGGGTTCTGTGAAAGAAAGAAAGAAAGTCATACAAGTTTGAAATGAAAAGAAGATTTTAATAAAATAATTTTCATTTTTTGGTGAACTATAACTTCTAGTCATTTTGAATAAAAGCATTTGCTCAATGTAAAAGTAAGGATGTACCATAATGAAAATTCTTGGCTGAAGCTAAATAAAAATGGCCGAATACTGAACATTGCTTTACGAATTTCTTCAATTTATTTAGCCAATTTTTTCACTATTGCATAAATTGAATGGTAAAAATTTGCTTTTTATATTTTTTCTAGATTTTCACATTCGGTGCATCCCTGTGTAAAAGTCTACATGATGTAATAGTCTTGAAACAAAAAAAAAATTTGTTTGAAAAAATAATCCATTTACGTTATAGTTTACATTTTGGGGGAGGTGAAAATGACATGTAAATAATTGCACATAAAATATTGCTTTAAAATTCTAATCTGGGCTTGGAATGGTCTTTAAATTTTTTTCTATTCTAGTTTATCCTCTGATGTCATATCCTGCACGAGTCCATTCAGCTAATCTGCTTGTTAATCTGATTGAGCCCAATTAGCCGTCTCCGGTGATAAACCAACGCATTTCCCTTTTCATTTATGAGTAATCGCTGAGGTTTCCTCACTAAAACTGTAGAACTGTCAGTCTAAATGAAGAAAAAATGCTTCAACCAGTGTCTGTACCAGAGAGATTGATGAGCTGTGGAAAAACATCTGTGGAAGTGAAATTAGCTCAGCCACAAGTGTGCAACGTGAGCTGGATATAAACATACCGAGCTTTCACTGGAGAGTCATTAAGGCCTGTGAGGTCATGAGTTAAACTTGCAGTTTGCTCTTCGGGCCCTGATGTCAAACCGTGTTTGGGAGAGCAAGCGAGAAACAATTCAGGCTGGTGCAAAATACAGTTAGGTTTACATCAAGTTATACTGAAATTCTGTAATAATAGTACAATGCTTAAACTCTTTTGAAGCCATGAAGTAGCTTTACGAAACCGAGAAACGCAATTGGGACGGTCTGCTTGGTATATACTTGTTCAATGCATATTTACAGCTAAATGAAAATCTTCTAAATGTTCACTCTTGTTTATATATCTCTGTTATTATTTGGCAATTTGAAAACATGCATAAATTGTTTTGATGCTCTGACTATAGTATAGTTACTCCACATTCGCTTTTCCCACGGTAAAAAGCACACAGTAATGATCCACTATGTGCTTTATCATTGCCATCAAAAGAAAATTTATGCTGAAGCGCTGTTAAAATGCATGTCCTGAGGCCTTGTGACCTTGTGTTTACATATAGTCATCTGCATCCATGATCCTCAGCTGATCATCCCCAAGACTCCAGACTGACATCACTGTCAACCAGCCCCCTTTGTTTTGACCCAATGCTTTTGTTTATTTTAATAAAAAAAGAGTTTCAGTCTGTGTGTGCAAGCTAGTGAGAACATTAGTGAACATAGTGAGAACAGCGTTTGTATGTATCATGGTTCTTAAACACGATTCTGGGGTCTTTTATGTGCTCCGGTATGGTTTTATAAGTGGAGAGCGTCCAGATGTTTCTGGAATCTTGTGACACCACAGAGAGGATGTGACCAGTGCAGGGATTGGCCAGGTTTCCATGGCAACATCTGTTTTTCATACACAAGGAGTATGAATGAATCTGCAGGCGTCTGTAAAGATATGTATTTGCTCGGCTCATAATTTATGTTCAATAAATTTACCACTTGTATATTCTGATGTGATAGTCTGTGTAATTTGTGTTGACGGAAGCTTCACGTTGTTGTCTTTCCAGTGATTTGTTAATAGTGGCAATATACAGGCCAACAAAGTAACAGCTGCAGGTGTCTTGGCAGAAAGTGTTCATTTAGAGATCAATTATTCACATGTGTTTGTGTGTGATGCAGTGATACAGCGCAGATGGAGTCGCTGCAGAGACTTTTTTAATCAATTTTATTGTGTTTGTGCGACAGTGTGGTCTTGGTGTAATAAAACAGCTGTACAGTATTGTCTTTTTTAATTATTCCATTCACTAACTTGGAGTGGCTCACTGTGGTTCTGGGTCAGTGATACTTTTTGTGAAAAATTAAGGAGTTAACATGGTTTCATAGCTAACATACATACACGTGAGTTTAATTAGTTCACCTAGGGCCCTATTTTAACAATATAGGGACATGGTCTAAAGTGCAAGGCGCAGGTGCACTTAGGGCGTGTCCGAATCCATTTTTGCTAGTTTAACGATGGGGAAAATGGTCGGCGCACCAGGTGAAGGATCTAAAATGGTTGTCCCTATTCTCTTAGTGAGTCATGGTTGTGTTTTTGGCAAAACATGCAATAAACCAATAAGCGAGTTATCTCACATTGGCTTCAAGAGCCAGTTGCACCTGCGCCATGGCGGATTTGCTATTTAAACGGCGGAATTCTAAGGATTAAACACTGGAGACTCCTCCAGAAAAGAAACACATCTGCTCTTTCGAGAGGTTAAAGCGTGCAAGCAGACCATCTACAGGACAAGCCGGATTTTAATCTTGATTTACACAAAAATAATCTCATGCATTGTTATCGATCAATTTGTAATATTTTGCATGTTTGTGTGCTGCTGTGCATTCCTCTGTGTGTCATAAGCAAAATGTACGCGCGCTGTGCACCCACATATAAGCTTTAAATAACAAAAAAAAGTACTGCACCGTTGACTTTAGACCAGGTTTTAGTTGTTCAATGGCACAGCCAACAATGCGCCTGAACACACCTCGTTTTCAGACCGACACACCCGTGGGGGCACAAATGGGCACAAATCCATTTGCTATTTACACAACGTGGCGCAGGATGTGAAAATGATAACAGCATCCGGCTGAAACTTGCAAAAAAACACTTGCCGTTGCATTGAGCCGAGTCTGTGATGGGGCCCCTAAAATTCAAAGCAACAAAGAGCATTTATCATGTGTGTTTTATTAGCTTATGTTCCCTTGAGCCAATGACTGTGGGATAGTTATTGTGATGTAACCATATCAGTCTATGTAAACACATTAATAAGGTACTGTATGCACATTATATAAGACAGATGTTATTTCTCTATCCAACAAGGGGTTCAACGCTTGACACAGGTTGTGGTCTCCTGACCCGATTCATATCCCCGCAGTTACAGCAGTCTCATGTGTGGCATTTAATAGCATTGTAATTCTGTCAATGTTTTCAAAACAAATGTGTTTGAGTTTGTCATTGAAACAAGGAAAGTTCTAATCTGTGTATGTTTTTGCAGGATCTCCCGGCGCCACCTCCCCTGCTGTTCAGGAAGCTCAGTAACCCAGACCTTTCTCCTGCCGCAGGAAAGACCAAACTGCAGCGACAGCTCAGTCAGGATGACAGCAGAGCACGCCGCAGCAGCATGGCCGGCATGCTCACCGGTGAGCACATGCAACCGCACCCTCATATTTGGCCCGGTGTGACGTACAGCACTGTAATTAAATGAATGAGCTGCGTTGTTACGTGAATGCATTCCACATTTGTAAAGTGACAATACAAAAAAGTACAATAGCATTGCAGCTGGCATAGTGACCCATTGTCATTTGCTTGGCAGACATCTGTCGACAGGAGCGTGTGTGGGTAAAGGTCTCTGCCAGAATATCTAAGTATCACAGAGTGAAAGTGAATTTGCATGATTTTGCCTTGAGACTTTGTGTTGTCTCTTGCTCTAACATTGCTGCAATAACACGTCAACGGCCCATAATGCCGCTGAATGTGAGGATGAATTCTCAACACGTTCTGCAATGCAATCTGGAACAGAGCCATAATAAAACGCTCTGTCGATGAAAGAAATTAGCTTTTGCTTTATTCCACTTACATGCACTGGTGAATACAATGGTGTGTTTTTATAATCTTTTTATACAGGTAAACCGATGAACTAGCAGTGGGACTCTATAGCTTTGATACGACTCTTTTAAAACACAGACATATATGCAAACAGGTGCAGATCACATCTTGACCACTTAAGTCTGTGTTCTGCAGGAAAGCAGCTTCTGCCACTGTCCAGCAGCATGCATGGTGGAGTGAGTCAGCTGGCCTGGCAGCAGCACGCTGGAGAGCCAAACAACTTAGTCCGCATGAGGAGCCAGTCTTTTGGCCAGTCTGCCCCCTCGCTTACTGCAGGACAGGTGAGCACACGTGTAGAACACACAGGCACACTCTATATAACACAAATGCATGCAAATGCGCAATATGCCACATGGACAGAAATTGCCACATGGTGATGAAGTATGACACGTCATCTAAGATGCATCATCAGTTGCTCACAACGTACGAACGAATTTCATTAAATCTGTCAAGAACATGTCCAGGTCATTTTTGAGCTTTTATAAAATGATAAAGATATGCAAAGTAAAAAATGATGCTAAGGTTTATACATCTTTTTGCATTTCACTATTTGTGTCATAATAGTATTTGTTGTCATGCATTCAATTTAGGTTGATTCAGAAACATTTTCTTTTACAGACCGTTTTAAAGAGTAATTTCTTGAAGAAGGGATTTTAACTTTGAAACAATTTTATTTGTAATTCATCCACTTTTATTATTAAAAATCTTTGGAGAACATGTGCCTTTGGATAAAAAATATATATATTTTGAGCTTTTCTTTGGAGATTTGAAATGTGTTTTATATGGATTCATTTATAAATTTGCTTCGTCATCATGCAAATAATAATTTCTAATATAATGTCAAGGTCAGAAATGCAGGTCTAGAAACAGGCCTTCGATTATTCTCAGTTACAGCAATATACTGTAACCTTTATCAGAGCTCTTTAATCTGCTTTATGCCGAGATGTTGACTTGAATGTTTTGAACAATGGTTTGAATGCTTTGTTGTGGTGAATAAAGCCTTATGCCATAGCTACATCTGCTGCCCATGCTTAGTACTACACCCTTTAGATAGAAAATAATATGTCTGTTGTAGCTTTCAGAAGGTAAGCTGGTATGGCATGGGTTTGCAAGGATATGATGGACACCTAATGACAAAGAATTGTATTATTCTCAGTTCGGGTTGAGTAAGGAACTGATTTGCTTCATCACTAATGTGGTCAAACACTTAACGTCCATGAGTGGTCTGGCTCCACTAGTAGCATGCTTTAACCATAACCATGGTCTGAATAATCTTTCCTAATTCTTGGTAGCTACAAAGGCTTGGCAAAATTGTGGTAAATAGTTATGCATAGTATATCTCGAAATACATACTTTAATGAAAAATTCCACAGGGAAAGTTCCAAGAAACATGGACCGAACACAAATATATGGAATTTCTTTTTTACATTACGATGTATAATTTGGTTAGTTTTTACAAGAACAAAGGTTGTATAATTTGGTTAGTTTTTACAAGAATAATGAAATGACCCTTAGATTCACTTAATAGGAATAGGTGTTATAATCCCACCATTTCAGCACAGTTGAATTGCCGTATGCAGGGCGAAGCAGTCAAGAATATGAATAGAGGAAAGGAGGTCTGAGGTTTTACTAGTTCGTCGGGTAGGCATCCTCTGTGTTTATAGTAATATGTTGTTTAGGTAATAAACCCTGCCTAGTAGGTTTGTTTCATTCTAAAAAATATATGTGATGCTCAACTGTTTCAAACCAGCAGGTGGCAGCATTGCCCACTTCTTGCAAATGCAGAGTCATTAAGCCGTGTAATGATGTAGAACTAAACAGTACAACTCTTAAATGGCTATAATACTACACAGAAGCTACATGATTATCTCAGCCCTTATGTTTATGCATGAATAATGTACTCAGCACAGCAGTGAAGCGCAGTGTACTAATAAAGTGCTAATTAATATGCCAGCGTTTAAGCAGATCCTCTTTAAAAAAGCCTTGTATACTGAAAGAGGAGCTGTGGACACACTAATTGCTGCTTATTTGCTGGGCTTTATCTGCCAGCAGACGGCGGCATGCTGTTATTAAGATGTAATAGTCTGCTGTTATTAAAGATGGAGAAGGGCTGCAATTTACAGTACAAATTTTTTCACTAGATGCCTGTGTTCAGGATAATATAGCGTGTTTAAGTGACACGCATCAATATATCAAAAAGCAGTAACTCTAAGTGTTTGGGGAAAAGTGGGAGAAAGTTTGATATCAAGTCCTGTTAAATTTATCATCGCCTGTTGAATTTATCACGCCTGTTGAATTTATCATCGCTTTATGTGACAAATAACCCGCCGATGATTAATTCATAAACACATCGGCGATTGCCCCTATAAATAATATTCCTCATGATGCAGCACTATTCTAGATTTTAAAAGGAAATTACTCTTTTAGATGTGTGTGCAGTTTGTTTGACAAATGACATTCTATACAATATAAGGCAGCTTCCAGGAAATAGCTTGTGGAAATATAATATTCTGAACTGTTTAGACAAATTATTTTTGTAACGAATGAACTCTTGGTAGATGCTGGTATTAAGTATTAGAATATAATGAATAGAAGATACTTCATGGTGACAGTACAAGCATGTATAGGGGTGGATGGTACGACTCATATCTTGCATTACGGGATGAGTACAGTTATATATATAACAGCACATTGTACTATTTACATACCATATACAATGGTGTGAAAAAGTATTTGCCCCCTTCCGGATTATTTTTTTTTTGCATATTTGTCACGCTTTAAAATGATTCAGATGTTCAAACTGATTTTATATTACTCCAAGAAAACCAGAGTAAATACAAAATGCAGTTTTTAAATGATGATATTCTTTATTAAAAAACAATCCAAACATTTCTGACCCTATGTGAAAAAGTAATTGTCCCCTTCGTAAATCATGAATTAACTTTAAATTGGGGATTTAAATTTCACTAGCCACACTCAAGCCAAATAATGCCAGACCTGTTAAATCAAGAAATCACTTGAGTAGAACCCGTCTGAAAAACTGAAGTAGTCTAAAAGATCTCATATAGCAACACATCATGCCGCGATCTAAAGAAATTCAAGAACAGATGAGAAACAAAGTAATTGAAATGTATCAGTCTAGAAAGGGTTACAAAGGCATTTCTAAGGCTTTGGGACTCCAGCAAACCAAAGTTAGAGCCATTATCCACAAATGGAGAAAGCATGGAAAAGTGGTAAACCGTCCCAGGAGTGGCCGGCCTAACAAACAAAATTACTTAAAGAGCACAACGATGACTCGTCCAGGAGGTCATAAAAGATCAAAAACAACATCTAAAGAACTGCAGGCCTCTCTTGCTTCAGTTAAGTTCAGTGTTCATGATTCTACAATAAGAAAGAGACTGTGCAAAAATGGCATCCAAGTGTTCCGAGTTCCGAGGCGAAAACCACTGCTGATGAAAAAAAACAGAAAGGCTTGTCTCACATTTGCTAAAAAACTTCCAAAATCTCCAAAACTTTTGGGCAAATATTCTGTGGACTGATGAGACAAAGGTTGAACGTTTCGTAAGGTGTGCGTCCCGTTACATCCGGCATAAAACTAACACAGTATTCAAAATGGAGCATCATACCAACAATCAAACATGGGGGATGTATGGTGATGGTCTGGGGCTGGTTTGCAGCTTCAGGACCTGGACAACTGGCCATAACTGATGGAACCATGAATTCTGCGCTCTACCAGAAAATCCTAAAAGACAATGTCCGGCCATCGGTTTGTGACCTCAAGCTTAAATGCACTTGGGTTATGCAGCAGGACCATGATCCAAAACACACCAGCAATTCCACCTCTGAATGGCTAAAAAAATAAAAATAAAGGTTTTGGAGTGGCCTACTCAAAGTCCCAACGTAAATCCAATTGAAATGCTGTGGCATGGCTTTTTCACATAGGGTCAGATAAAGATAAATAAAGTTTTGATATATTTACAGTACGAAATTTACAAAATATCTGTGTTTGATCTTTACTTGATATCCTAATGATTTTTGGCATAAAAGAAACATTTATTATTTTGACCCATATAATGCCTTTCGGCTATTGCTACAAATATATGTGCTACTTATGACTCGTATGTGGTTCAGGGTCCACTTACAAGTTTTTTTTTAGACATTTTAGTTAAGTTTGATACTTTGCAATTCTTCATTGCTATGTTATCATGCTATGTTATCATTATTTCTATGACAACATATGTCTATGCTATATACCCCAAATCGCATATGTATACCTTCATACCCCCAAGCCAAGTAAGGTGTTATTCTCATAGGCACAACAGCATGATAGAGGCCTGTGAAAATGACCCAGGGTGGTTTAACCTGTGGTGATGTAGTTCAAAATCCTTACATCTTAGGTGAACTGTTCCTGTGGGTCTTTATTGTATGAGGTGTGAGGGAGACACAGAATAGGGGATGGGATGTTTTAAGGGGAACCATGCCGGACAGGCAGATGGTGTTTACCTTTCAACTAGAGGCGTGGAACTGTGTGTGTGTGTGTGTGTGTGTGTGTGTGTTTCAGGCTGGCACAATTATTAATTATACCATTTTTTTTTTAGGCGTATAATAACATTTGTGTGATTCAACCCACTGCTGATTATGCAAAGTGATGCATCTGATCAGTTTTCATAAGGTTTATGGTTATGTCAAAAGTTCACTTGAAGTGGCGTGGTGTTGTTGGGCTCGAATTGGCATTCTTGCCAGGAGAGGAATTCCTGTTAATTGCTTATAGGGATATTAACAAGCAGATTTACAGAAGTGATCAGATTTGTATTTCAAAGGCAAACAACACTCACATTTTATACAGGAAATGTAAATAGTAAGTTTGTATTTATTCCAATTTGAAACTATACAGAGCACAGTTTTATACATTAGAGACTGTAGAGACCTAAGCTAAGAAACTGCGTTGACATCGAAGAAATCTGACAAAAGTGATTTGCTGATACTGCAGTTCTACAGTCTTCTGTGTATCCACACGTCATTTCGGTCAGTTCAGGTCCGTTAAATGCACACATCAAGGAAAGAAGAAACAACGTTTTTTTGCGTTTTTCTAGAGTCTGGCAACAGTGGCATTTACATACCCTGCAATTTGCATAATATTTGCATATAGACGGGCAGAAAGGAAAGCTCGTGTTATTGCTGTAGGCAACGTTTTCTTCGTGGTTATATTATTGACGTACTAGCTTTCAAATATTACATTAAGATTAAACAGCTGCTACCAAATTCTAAAACTATATTTTTTTAAAATAAAACAGAAAAGATAAATTGAACATTCTCATTGTGCTTCCCAGTTAAAGTGCCTTCATAGAAAGGTATCAGATGTATAAGTTATGCACTGGTTGTATATTTTAAACGGTGATTTGGTTTCCTCTCTCAGGGATTCTGGTCTTTAGTGTGGTTAATGGAGCTTTTATAGGCTGTCTGAGGCCCATATAAGTAGATATGCCTCTCATAAATATAAAGTCAATCCTTTGTCACTTCTCTAATGAAATCGGTTTCCATTCTGTAAAAAGACTCGTTTGACCTCTTTATTTCAAAAAGAGACAAAACATTAGAACAGCGTATTCGCTCATCTCCTATCATTGTTACATGAGGCTGCAAACAAGTAAAGTGAGGGACTGTGTTCTGGATTAAATATGCAAAAGGCAATAATGAATAACTGCTTGAAAGACTCTCCACTGTGCTGCTAACCAAACCAAGGTGTTTATAGCACTTATGGCAGGGGCTGCTGAGGTCTGTTGTTATCCTGTCTGTGTAATTGTGCTGTTAGCTTTTTTTTCCCATTTACCCTATCTGGTTTCAATCCTTAATGCTCTTGTTGCTTTGTGAAATGCACCTGCTGTTTATGTTTTAAGGCTCTTAATCTGATGTTCTCTGCAATGTGCCAACCGATATGTGGCACAAAGTAATGAACCAGAATTTTGCAGTGTACCTTGAAGATCATTTTTTTCTGTATCTTATCTAAATCAAGGCAGTGTTCTTTGTATGTTCACACCGTGTTTCACGGACAAGCTGTACTTGTACAATTTCAAGCAAAAGATAGCGACGACGTTTTGGTTTATCTGGTTTTGCTTTTGGACTCTTTACTTTGAGTGGTTTGTGGTGATCCAACATCATACCGAAATTACCCACAATAAAAGCAACCTTTTTTTAAATCAAACTTTGAAATGTATTTTTTTGTTACCTTATTTGTATTTTTTATTTTTTGAATGGGTCTCTTGATACTCATATAGTACAAAAAACTTTTTAATCTTTCTTGCATCTGTCTTGCAGATGTTCTATATTGCTATCATGCCAGGTTAAAGGGATAGTTTACCAAAAAATAAAAATTCTTTCATCATTGACTTACCCTCAAGTTGTTTCAAACATGCAGATTTTTTAAAATCTTTTTTAATAACAGAATGTGTGAAACCGAACAGTTCTGAAGCACCATTGATATAGTACCCTACTATGGTAGGCTATAGTGCCCCAGAGCAGTTTGGTAAAAACCATTCTTCCAAATATTTTTTTGTGTTCATCAGGACAATGACATTTATACAGGTTTGGAACAGGGTTAATAATTTTAGTTTTTGGGTGAACTAGACTTTTCAGTTTTACCAATGTTTCAATGTTTTTTTTTTGTTGTTTTTTGATTATAACATAAATGTATTATTTGCAATTTGCAATATTTCATCCAAACCACTGATTCAGAAAATCATTTAACAATCTTTTCTCATCATATTTTACACGGTTGGCTTATAATGAAATGTCACATTAAATTTTACAAAAATTCATAATTTAAGCTGTAGGTAAGAGAGTCAGGGTGTCCTTTCACTTCTAAAATCCTAATTGCCAAAAGAAAAAATCTAAACTCTTCAGTCCCCATCAACATTGGCAGCACAGGGAGCGATGGCTCACTCTTTCTCTGTAAGGGTTAGAATTCAGCAACCACCGAGCAGGAGAGATAGAAAGACAAAGTGCATCTTCACAACACAATGTTTTTCTTACTGCCCTCAATAACTCCAACTGTCCAGCCAGCAGAACACATCCATTATTCATATCTGAAAAGAAGACCTGGATGTCCTTGGTTTTGCTTAGGATCAGAAACTTTGGATAAATACACTTAGCCTATAAACAGCAGAATGCATTTAGGGTTGAAGAGGGTTGCGATGTGGCCTGCTCGGGGAGATAAATGTCAAGAATTCTAAATGTGGGACTGCAGTGTCTTATGTAAGAGGTGGAGCTCTTAGAAAAACCTGCCTAACTGAACATTATCCATTTACGGGGGTACATGCTGCTGTTATTAAACGTAGTCTGAGCACTCAAACGTAGATGTGAATGTAAGCCAGTGCATTTTAGACAGGGATGATAAAAATTGTTTTCCTGAAGGATTTGACTAATTGGTATTAAGTATCTTACGTAAATCAATTGAGTCTCAAGCGTTTTTGTTGCCGTGCGATCTGGACAGAAAATATGTATGGATCAGTATGGACAAAACCCACCATTAAGATTAAATAGGATAGCAATTTTCTACATTGTTACCCATGGGTTTATTCATTTCACCCAACCCAGAAACAACCCACCATTTTTTCTAAGAGTATCTTTATTTTCAATGCTTTAAGTGTGAAGCCAATGAGTCTTAAATGTTTATAGTAGTGCTGGTATGAAATTATCAATAATATGGGCATTAGTTGGTTGTTCTCCTGTTTTTCCTTATAGAGGCCAGTTGTCCTAAAATGACACATTCTCATAAAATCTTGCAATGTTTCAACCCATTTTTAGGAGAAATATGCATAAAACCAGTTGTTGGGTTATAACTGCGCTCTCCTATACGCAACTATGGGTTCACAGCCCAGCATTTTTGTACAATCTGCAGTTGTCTTTTCATTGAGTTGTCATTTATGATGGATACTAATGTTAAGTCTCTTATGAAAGAGTTTGTTTTTCTATTCTGCCACTTTTTTAAATAGAAAAACGTACAACCGTTAGACACTGTGATGTGCTATTTTTGGAAGTAAAGATTAGATGGGAATTAAATAGCTATGACTTTATCCCATGACCCACACAGTCCTTTGGTGTCAACGCTTGGAAAGCCATCCTACTGTTTTGCGTGCTGTTCTGACTTCATTCTCTAAAGCTTGACCTAAATACCGCACGCTTCACACACTTCTGTCACATAATTAATATACTGCAAAGTGTCCCCACTCTTTGTATATTTTGACATTTTAATGTTCAGGAAATGATTTGGACCATGACCATCACTAACAGCACCAACTCTTCATCTTGGGGTCCTTGGAGTATTTTATTCTCAGATTCATAATGGATGGTTTATTTATGCATCTCATGGTTTGTTTGTTTATTCACCACAATGTCCTCATAAAATCCTGTTCTCAAGTCTCAAGACATCCCTTTTAAGCAACCATTTTGAAAATGCACATTAGTTGACCTTCAGAGTAAAAAGTGAATTGTAAAACGGCCTATTTTTCTTGGTGTCAAAAAATGTGCTTCATTTCATACCTCCTCCTCATTTCCCCACAGTCTCTGCTGTCTTCACATTCATCGTTCTGTTTTTTCTTTAACATTGTTGAAGTTGTTCTCATCCTCATTTGTCAAAGCTGTGACCTTTTAAAACTCCGGCTGAGGAAGGATTCAAACTTTAATTGGGCAGAATGTGACGAGTTCTTTCACTGTAATGACCGCTGTGGACCTAATAATTATGAGCCGCTTCTGAAAACCGAGAGCCATTAATATTCCAGGCTTTTTACGTCTGTTATGACCAGTTACCCTCATTTTGTTGAATGAATTCAAAGAGGTAAGATTGAGGCCGGCAAGCTACACCGGATGCGTTCTCTTCAAATGAACCGATCCAAATTTAGTTAATTACCCCGGTATCTCCCAGCCCTTTTGTTTTCTTCCTCTCCCCACGGTGAGATTCTGGTTGACTGAGTCCAGATAGCAATTAAGATGCATATGAAAAATTAAACACTTCTGCCTGAGATCAGCGCACATTTGGAGCACAGAGTCAATAAACACTGCACAGTGTTGCTCTTTGCTGCCGGCAACTAATTTTCCAGAAATAATTGGCTGACGGGGTTTTCGTTTTGTTTTGGTCGCCTCTCTTTTCTTATTTCGCTTATTCCCATGCCGATTCCTCCTGGACTCTGAGCTGATGGAAGACTTGTGTGACTCACATTTCTAAAGGAAACCAGTTCCTCTCTCTGGATTGAAGTTAAGTGAGTGCAGAGACTTTGATGCTTTCACTGTGAAGTCGGCTTCGTGTTTTCTGCAGGTGCCTGTAATTACAAATGTTGGGCTTCAGTTTCATGGGCTTTTTTTCGTTCTTTGTGTTTGAGCCTGACTTGCATACTTCTGTTTGGATAGGTAAGCATAATAATACAATGTATATATATATATATATATATATATATGAAAAGTGAAAGTGTGAGTATTTGTCAATGTATGGTAACCCATACTAGAAATGTGTCCTCTGCATATAACCTATCCATTGTCTATATACAGTGAGGGAAATAATAATTTGATCCCCTGCTGATTTTGTAAGTTTGCCTGCTTACAAAGAAATAATGGTTCTATAATTTTTATGTTGGTTTATTTGAACTGATAGAGACAAACACCGAATATAAAAAATCAGGGGGGAAATGTTATATAAAGGTTATAAATTGATTTGCATTTCAGTCAGTGAAATATCTTCTTCGAGCAAAACATAACTTTGTACTTGGTGGAGAAAACCATGTTGGCAAGCACAGAGGTAAGACATTTCTTATAGTTGGTTACCAGGTTTGCACATGTGTCAGGATACATTTTAGTCCACTCCTCTGTAAATCTTTAAGGTGTCTTGGCTGTCGCTCAGCATATTGGAGTTTTAGCCTCCTTCACAGATTTTCTGTAGGACTAGGGTCTAGAGACAGGCTATGACATTTAATGTGCTTCTCCTTAAGCCACTCTTTGGTTACCTTGGCAATATGTTTTGTCATGTTAAAGGCACATCCACGACCCATCTTCAGTTATCTAGTTAAGGGGAGGAGGTTCTCGTCCAAGGTTTTATGGTTCATGGGCCCGTCCCTCAGCCTCCAATGCAGTTAAGTCATCTTGTAACTGTAGCAGAGAAAAAGCACTAAAGCATAATGGTTTCAACACTATGCTTCTCTGTAGGGATGGTGTAATTGGGGTCATAGTCAGCATTTTTCTCCCTCCAAAAACAGGAATCAATTTTGGTCCCACAGCACCAAATCTTTTTCTGAATCATTTTTATGTTCATTGTCAAACTTCAGACGAGCCAGGCTGGCCTTCTTGGGCATGGGGACCTTGCGGTGTACTTCAGGATTTCAAACTATTTTGGCATAGTGTGTTACCAATGGTTTGCTTGCTAACTGTGGTCCCAACTGTCTTGAAATCATTAACAAGCTTTTTCCGTGTAGTTCTGGGCTGATCTTTAACCTTTCTCATGATCATCTTTACTCCATTGGGGAAATCGTGCAGGGAGCTCCAGACCAGGGCAATTGATTGAAGATTTAGCTTTTCTTCTTTTTCCAAATAATCACACAAACAGTTGTCTCCCTCTCAGCAAGCTTGTGTCTGTAGCCTATTCAAGGTTTATGCAGGTCTACAATCTTGTCCCTGACATCCTTTGAAGCCTATTTGGTCTGGACAATGGTGATGGAGAGGTTGAAATGGAAGATACAGATTCTGTTGGCAGGTATCTTTTATTATTATTGTTTTCTGTTGGTTGGCACTTTCCAGAAATCACACACTTCAGATTTAACACAATTTTTACGTTTCCCGGTGAAACATGCTGCTTACCTGTGCAAAGGCTATGAATCTAAAATCGTTGAATTGATGGTCTAGAAATGCGATAACGTACATCTCCTCAACAAGTGGCCAGATTTGAGATGTAATTCATATCTCTAGCACCAGCAAGTGCAGATCAAGCATGTGTCTTCCAAAGTTTAAAATGTGAAGTGTTGTTTAAATTCAGATGTGTTCCTGTTTGAGCGGTTAGAAAAAGGTTGATGGTTATAATAAAGTGTTGATTCTGTCAGACTTTTCGTTCCCTAAGATACATTTTAAGGACTGATGCATCTCTTTCCATACTTCAGTTTAATGTCCTGACTGCAATAATGAGACTATGATTTCACACCAGCCTAAATACCATACTCGCCTTATCTCAAGACGAGGTGTTGGGTCTTGGGGTGCCTTGTTTTGTCAGGTTTGAAATTAGATCTGAGATAGAAATATATTTCCTCTCAAGAGGTTTAAGAGGTGCTACGAGCCTTTATATTCCAATAGACCGTGAATGGATGTTCTCTTTCCCTCACCCCAGTTTTGTTGTCGTGCATTTCAGCCTTTTACAAGCTTTTTATTTTGTATTCATGTATTTAGTGTATGAGCTTCAATTAGTGTGCAGATCAATTAAATTAAGGGTTATATAAAGTGTTGATGCTCTCTAATATTGTGCTTTATATGTTTGTTTTAAGGAGAGGAAGAGCTTGGTTTAAAATGCATTAGCTGGGTGTTCAGGGAGGGAATTTAATTGCTGTCAGTGGTGGACTGCATCTTTGCCTTAAGGCAAGAACCAATGTCTGTTTCAGCTAACCTGCTGATCTCATTTCATACAGACGCACACAACCCATCTGTTGAAGGATCTGTGTATGCCATGGTTTGTGTATTTACTACTCATTTAATATATGTTACTTTGTGTACTGCGTATGTTTTGTTCACATTCATGTAAGAGTATGGCAGTATGGTTTGTGTCTGGTTGTATACAATACATGCAGGTTATAAATATGTACAGTATATATCCTTTAGCATGTGATAAACAGACACATTTTTCACACACAAAAAAGTGGGTTGGTTTAGCCATTGGCTGGGTGAATGACTTTACT
This sequence comes from Triplophysa dalaica, assembly GCF_015846415.1. NCBI lineage: Eukaryota > Metazoa > Chordata > Actinopteri > Cypriniformes > Nemacheilidae > Triplophysa > Triplophysa dalaica. The sequence goes on from NC_079547.1 coordinate 16,921,778, forward strand.
GTCTAGGTACTGGAGGAAGACCAACATCTTTATTGTTATTCTATTGGTATTGTCACCCTAACTCTTAGATCTGTCTCAAGCTTGGTTCTATCTACTGTGAATTTTGTTGGTCTTCTAGGTCCATTGTTTCTACAAATATGAAGGAAACCCTTTATTGATATGCTGTAGATGAAGGGTAGAGTGAGACAGGCTGGTTAGCATCGAAATGGTTGAGTTTAGATGAATAAACAATCATCCAAATATGGATGTTAAGAAAAACTACAAATTACATGATAAAACTACAATTGTAATGGCGGCGCGATGGCTCTGCGTATCTCATTGTCGAATCGCTTACATTCTTGGATGTCTCCGAACCAATGGGATTCGTGTTGAAAGTCGTTGAGCCTGCGTGCCGCCATTATGGGTGTAGTCTTCTTATCCATATATGGTCAAATTCTTACACAACCTATAAGCTCAAAATATGAATTGTATTCATCGTTTTATGATTGGATATATCCCCTTTTTGGAGCTTCAAAAATATGGTTACTATTCAGTACCATTACAGAGCCAGGAACAGCTCATCTTTTGTTTATTTTATAGCAAAAATTTCATTTTTCGGAGAGCTATTCCTACAAAGCATTACTCTTCTCAGTGACAATAAAATCAGCTCCTCACACACACACACTTTCTGTGGCTTGTCATTTATCTGTGACTGGCTGTGCTTTGGCTTCAGGTGCTTATTCGAGGTCAACTCCACATGAATGCCATTTCACTCATAGATCAGATCTGTTTCTTCAGCCAGCACCCGCCATGGAGAAGAGCCACGTGAGGTTGCCGTGGAAACTGTCCGGTCTGTTATGAATGTTGTCTCTTTGTGAATTGATTCGCATTTCCATTTTATTTTCTTTCTGTACCCCTTGTGTCACTCTCAGTGACGGTCAATAGCAAGATTTGACTTGTTTCGAGGGTCGGCTTTATTTATTTAAACAGATTGAATCCACGGTGTGTCAGCTGCATCCAGCCCTGACTTAATGTCAATGTTGTCATTTACATACTTCAGTTTCGTCTAGATGAAATCAAATTAAGGTAGATATTTTTTCTCAGGACTGATAGACAGTAACTTGAAATGACTGTAAATTAGATGGGGAAACAGCTTACCGCGACATTGAAAAATGCTTGAAAAATATCAGATTTTAGTTGGTTTACGAGTCGTGTTCACTGGAGTGAAATAAATCTGCTCAATACTGCTTAACATGCCAGAGGTCTGCTGCGGTGAATGTAAAACATATAGTGAATGTGATGGTCTTTAGTTTGGACTCTGATTGCTTGCAGTACACTCTTAAAGTCTATATGTGAGATGGTGGTCTAGTGGGATAAACCACTGAACTGGTAAATCAAAGGTTGCTGGTTCGATCCCAGCAGCCACCACCAGTGTGTCCTTGAGCAAGACACTTTACTCCATGTTGCTCCAGGGGGATTGTCCCTGTAATAAGTGCACTGTAAGTCGCTTTGGATAAAAGCGTCTGCAAAATGACTAAATGTAAATGTATATTTATGTGCATAGTTACAGTTCCCAAAGTTCTTCACAGCCTTTTGTGAAAGAAAAAAAGGTTATCAGTATGTTAAAGGTTCTTTATGGAGCCATTCAGGCAAAAGTTGTTCTATGGCATCGTGAAACACCTTTTTAAGAGCATATATACAAAGTCTGTTGACACATAAATGTAAAAAAGTATATTGCAAGAATAAATCTAATTTGTTGCTCTTTAAATGCAGGCAAATGTATCTACACGGATGAAGCTATAGATGTCAAAAGATCTCAAGAGTATCTTATGTAACAAAAGATTAAATCATCAATGACATCTTGGGCCGGTGATATAAAATACTTAGACTAGTCTTACAAGTTAGTCATCTCATTTTTTTCTTCCAGACTGGTCATAACTTCTTAAAGTCAGTTTCATAAAAAGGTAGATTGGTCTAATTGAAATGTTAAAAGAAAGACTGATTGGTCCAAACTAATTGCTAATCTGTGAAAATAGTTGTTAAGACGCAGTTTACGCAACTGGCCCCTTATTGCATTTTATTAAAGGCGGGGTAACCGATTTCCGAATTACGCTTTATACAACGGAGTTGGGCCGAGTACCAAAACAACCTTGTAGCCAATCAGCAGTAAGGTGCACATTGCACTGGACGGACATTAGCCAAGCTGAGTGCTGACGAAACAGAAGATAGGGTTTGGGGTGTGTTTGTTTTGGTGATTTGAACATCATCAATGCCTAAGAGAAATCGGACACCCTGCTTTTAACAAGACATAGTTTTAATCATTTAAAAATTGTTAGTTTGTAATTAGTTATATCCAAGTTTGATGCTTGATTTCAGCATGGCTTTAGACTCGTGGAAGACCATTTTACATATAAAATAACATCATACATTATATTTCCAAACATTATTAATTTTCCTATACATCATTTCTGTACACATAAAAAAGAAAGTCAAGGTCTGTTTAAATATTACGAACCATGTTTTTTCTTGTTGACATGTTTGAGGGTCATCAATTGTACAATGTGTTTTAGAGATGGGTTTAAATAATAAACCTTGTCTCCAGACTTCTCCCAGTTTGATCTGATGATCTCAGACAGGATGTGAGGGGCCTGGAAAATTAGTTATTGAGTTTGTGCAGCGATTGATCGAGTCACGTCTGGATCAACCAGGGGGAGATCACGTCTCCCTTTTAATTAACCTGCTTGTAGCTTCAGACGGTCTGTCAATACAACAGCTGGCCTTGTGTCTCTCTGAACGTCACTATAAGACAGTGTGTAAATAAACTCAAGAACTGTCTTTGTAAACTGTCAATATCGGACTATAAACAAAGCAATTGAAGATGATCTCAGTTTTAGTTTCTACTGGTGTAATTGAGGTTTATAGAAGCAGATCTGGTGTTGGTAGAGGGAAATAGTCGTCTTATGGAAAGACTTGTTAAAGGAACTGCCGCTATTACAACGGAGCTCAGGGGTGTGGAGTCTCACACTTTCAATGCTGAGATTTCGCACCATTTACGAGCCCAGTATAACCATGAACAACCAGACAATGAGACAAGGTTTTCATTTGAAAAACACAACTTTATTTTTGCGGTAAAGAGTAAAAGCATGTCTGAAGGTTTTCTCTGAAGAGCTGTGAAGCGAAGGGGAAATATGTCAAAATGACAGAGTTGGTTGTGCTGCTTCATCTCCTATAATGAGACATGATAAAAGAGTCTTTTTAATGCTCAGTCCCGGCTGGTGTAATTTCAGGAAATAATCAGTAATTTTGTTTTTATGCTGTTGTAAAACTAACAGCAAATAATTTACATTGCCTTTCTGGTCCAGGTAATTTAACTTGGGTGTGCAGAATTGTTCATCTCTTAAGGAACAGGCAGAGAATCTTAGGTAGGCTTCTGCAGATGTAAATGTGCTGTGGGTTATAGCATAAGCATGAGGGAGTTTAAGTTTGCACTGTGATTTATCTATGAGGTTTAGGTACATCTCACTTAATTGATGAGTTTTAATTAAGAGAGAGCTATTACGCATCCAATAAAATGACATCTTCATCGGCTTTATGATTCACTCCTACACTATTGCTTGTCTTTCTTGATGGTCCATGCACTAAAAGCTATTTTGTTTATTAAAAGCACAGCGGACCCTGACCAAAGGCACACATACTTTGTTTTGTCGGTTATGTATCTTTGCTCAATAAGAATGCCAGATGTGATCAACAGATTATGTCTCAGGGCATGTTTTTGTGTTTTGTTTTAAACATCCATTAAAGTAAGCCAAACTAATATCATATGTAGTGCTGTCAGCCATGAATTCGGGAATTAATCAAATCAGATTTAAGAAATTGTCTTATTTTCAATTCTTGTGTGTGTAGAATTAATACCCGGAAAAATCTTTATAACATTGATTTCTTCGTAGACTAGTATTTGTAGATCAGATATGATGTATTATATTTCTTCAACCTTCTCTTCTTTCCTGTGATCCTGATGGTTATTTGAGCTCTATTGATTTGGATCCGTTCATCCTCCGAGGTCAAATTACCTCCAAATTACACCCAAAATATATGTATCAATACTATATATTTATATAACTCTTTAGTTATTTATTAATTCTATCACAAGATCAACTTAACCATGCTTCGCCAATCCATCAATGTCCTCCCAGCTATTGATTCATGCTCTAAGCCATTAATAATTGTTGCATTTTTTACTTCTGTAATAAATTCCTGTGGATGTAGTTTCCTGCCAGCAAGGTCTTCGGGTCCTCCAGACGAGAATTTGGAGTTGGATATTCTGCTGCCTCTATTAGACAGTTCACCAGAGACACCGAGCACTCCTGATGAGAGAGTTGCTGAGAGTAAACAAAGTCCTGTGCTTTTGTTTAACCTGAGAACTTGTAGGTGTTTATTCGTGTCTCAATGTCACGTCATTATTTATGGGAGTTAAACAGTCAATAAGGGTATAACATTTATAATTTTATGCAACTACTTTTAGGGTAGAAATGTACAAAGAATGTTATGGACAATTCTGTTCTTAAAGGTCCGGTGTATCATTTTTTTAGAGAATCTATTGACAGAAATGCAATATCATAAACATAACTTTGTCTTCAGACATGCATAAAGACCTTACATAAAGATGTGTTTTTATTCCTTAAAAGGAGCTTTTCTACATACACGGTCCCATTACATTGAATCGGGCATGTTGTTTCCAGGCCTAAACTACTCTACAGAGCGTCTTTCGTAAAAGATGCGAAAAAGTGATTACATTTTAGTTCTGTGTCCTAGCGTTGGTTGCAATATGAAAACTCACCGTTAGAGGTACCTACATTTCATACATTGGGCCTTTAAGTGATGTAGTCTTTGTGCATAAAATCCAATTTTATATTCATAATTTTTTAGCCTTCATCTTAAATCAACTTTTTATACATTTGTATCATAAAACCAGGAACGACAGCATTTTTTTATTTGATGTCAACAGCGTGTGCCTTGCAGGGACGTATACCGCTTAATCTACTCTCCACACCTATTTGACAGCAGCGCTGGGTGGGATTGCCCATCAAAACAGTCATTTTAAGTTGATTTATCACTAACAAACTGCAGCCACTGTCCACCCTGCATTCATATACAGCAGTCTGAGAAGATACAAAGGCTTTATACCATAAGACATGATTGATGAGCATTAGGGCTGGTGGATGAAACCTGTTATTTGTAGTCTGGCTGGCTGCTTCCCAAACCCAAGAACATCCTTGTAGAAACTGCTTAGCTAGTGAAATAACTCTCGGTGCTGAGATAAGTAGCCTAATACAACCCTGTTTTTCAATAGGCACAAATGTACAAGATTGGAAAAAGATGCATGTGTCATCTAGCAGCTCTCCCTGAGTGAATATAGATTTTGTAGATCAACACATTGGGCTTTTAACCTCAGCGTGAACCCAGCAGATGTTAATGTCTCTGTGGTTTTTGTTTCAAAGAGGATCTTTGAGAAGTCCCACATGATTCTTTTAATGTGGAGAATAGGCAGCGAAAGCAGCGAAGTTTTATATCACGGTTCTACGCGAACAAGGAGGTAATGGTGTGTTTGAGGAAATGGCCGAGAGTGTGACTGGCTTTGTAATAGTATTTTTGGAGTAAAACAGTGCTGTTCTGACCCTTGATCTGCATTTTAAAGACCAATCCAAACAGATTCAAGGACCGCAACTATTGTTTTATAATGTTATGCAGTATGTTGTCATTATTTTGAGGGTAGATGTAACATTGTTTTGTGTTTGTTTGTTTCTACATTGACTTGTAGTTCTTTTACAGCTTAATGGGTTTTTGATGAACGGAGTAGCCTGCCCCAGGCCTTCATCTTACAAATATGATAATTTCTCTTTATGACAAAATTTTGTTGAATGATGAAAACTAGACCCCAAAAAGTAGGCTAAGCTTTTATTGGTGTGCATGTGCTGAGGATAAGTGCTTATGCTGTTGTTTCAGTGCTTTTTAGGAAAGATCTCATCTGCTGGTTGTATCTGTTTTAAATACAGATAAAGTAATCTATTTAAACCAAAGAAATAATCTAATTTCTACAGAGGTCTCTCTTAAAAGAAAATTCATGATGTCATGTCAGACTGCAAATGTGGCCGTTTAAATCATCATGTTCACATTGATGCTTATCACAAAAGTTGTGTGAAATGAGTTCTTTCTTGGTTTGCCAACGAGAACGCCATCTCTGTAAAACTCTTCATTGTGGGATTTTTACCTCTGTCCCACTTCCTGCGGTTTGCATGAGAGAGTGGATTGACAACATTGGATCTGAATGAGTTTTTCAGTGGCAATGAGATAAGAGAGTGAAATGGTTTATCACAGGAGCTCTTATCATGATGTTCCCTCGGCCACTTGCATCATCACTGTTTGTTTGTTTGTTTGTTTGTTTAATCAATGTTCAGTATCATGGACTTGTTGGGTATGAGATGAAGTAGATATATAAAGTTTCTTAAAGAGAAGGTATTTTGTGGGAAAACATTATTTTTGAATCATTCAAAGCAAAACTTACTGCTTTGTTCAGTCGCATTGGTTTCATCCTACAACATAATTGACCAAGTTTATGTCTATAGGAAAGTGTGTGTTTTCTATGGACAGACTTTATTGCAAATTTTACTTTGTTTTTCCAAGTAGATTTTCAAGATACCAGTCTTTCACACACAGTTGTGTTAAGTGCACACACAAATTCCCAAATCGTAGTCTGAAGGGAGACAGCTTGTGCCTTTGAGAAGAGGAGCTCTGCTTTTTTGCCTGCAGCTTGCTCAGCAATTCATTATTATCTGCCCTGATGATGGTGTTTCTCAAAAGGAGCCTGTGCCTGCTCTCCACATTTACTTTTAAACATAAACTTATTATCCGATATCTAGATTACATCCTCTACCCCATCAGCTCTCTAATAAGGGACTGCGTCCCATCTGCACTTTTAGATCTTTTAAGTGTCTGGTTTCAGTTGTGTGACGTACTGCACTTTGTACGTTGAATGCATTGATTATATATATTTTTGATTGTAATGCCTATGGATATATTTTTCTGTTTTAAAGATTTAGTTTTTTAGTTTTTTGCCAGTGAGAGGACAGGAAGCGAAGTGGGAGAGAGAAAGGGGGGTCAGGAATGGACCACAAACCGGAAATCGAACTCTGTTTGCCTGAGCGCTGCCAATGAAGCTATCGGATCCGAAACCTATACATAACGTTTTGAACACAATAATGCAGCTTATGTATACCATGAAGAATTTGTTGTGGCTTTTTTCAGGATTTATTCGTTTTCTAAAGTAATCGTTCACCCAAAAATGAAAATCCTGTATTCATTTACTCACACTCTTGTCAGTTCAAACCCTTATGATTGACTGACTTCTGCAGAACACAAATGAAGATAGTTTGAAGAAAGTTCGAACAGCACAGGCCCATTCACTTCTATTGTATGGACACAAAACCAGAATTTACCTATTTTTGGATGAATTGTCCCTTTAATATTTGGTAACTTTAAATGAATTTTTAAAGCTTTTACGTTTGTCTTTATAAGTTCTCGACAGGTAACACATTTTAACCCTGGCACGCTCCAAAAGAAAATAAGGTTTGATTTTCAGAAATATTTTTCCCGTTCTAGGTGTTGCATCAAATTCATTTTCACCTTCCTCTTCCCCCGAGGTAGGCCTAAATGTTTTTGTTTGTGTTATTTATCACAAATTTTTAATGGTTCACTAGATTAATGGCATCCATTTCTGCTGCCAGGTTTGCTTTAGCCCTCTCTGACTCCCTCATTACGTGCCCAGCGAATGTTGCAGGGACATCACTTTTTAACTCAAGGAGAACAGCAGTCTGCAGATACAGTCACGCACTTCTTCATGTAATTTGGAGTGTGAAACGGGGAGCTGTTTTGTAGCTTAATTACCCCAGAGATGTGTGATGAAAATAACATACTATGTCACTGCATACTACATGTCTACATTTTCTAGTCCTGTCATATATGCGTTTTGCTTGAATATATTAGGTTAATAGGGTACTAGCACAAGCGTATAGAAATGCTTTATATTACATCCAGCTTGTTTACAACTTTGTAAATTACTTTTCAGAAACGAAGCTGTGTTACAGTTTTTGTTATAACATTATTATCTGTATCTTTAGATTTACCTATCTTTTGATCTTTAGCAATGTGTTTTGCAGTGTTTTTCTGGACAGTCACTCATGCCCTTTGCATGAAACCTTAAAAGCTCACACCATTACTCAGTCTTGTAGCCTCCCCCGATCAATAGAAGTGAATTTGCTGTCTGTTATTCTCAAATCATGTGCAGATCAATGAGCTTTTCTGCAGCATCCCCCAGGATTAAACCGTGGAGCTGATTTGTGGGTGTCCCTGTTTGGTTTGAAACAGGAGAGGACACTGCGGTGTGTGCTCTGGGTCAGGGCTATCTCATTTCATGAAAAGTCTGAGAATTTAGTCATGTGTCAGCAATTCATGCTATGAAGTGCCTCCCCAGGTGCCGGGACATGGAGACTGACATCTTCAGACTCACACTGGTAACATAATACAGTCATTTGAAGCCTTGCTTCATGCTAGGATTAGGCCGATCTATTAGTCATGTATACTTCCAGCATATAATTAATTCCGTTCAGATAATAATAATTATAGCAACTCAAGTTGCTAGTTGTTTTGGGAACCGACCCAGTGTTTCATATTCATACCTTACTGAAGATGTTTATAGGAAACATTTTCCGCCTTATATAGCAGATGCTTCGTTCTTACCCTTTGGTTATCTGTCAACATTTCAGTTACTGGATAACAACAGGAGAATAGCAGCCGTGTGGTAGGTAAGACGTGGGTGGGTTATGATTGTTGTCTGGTCCATGACTTGATCTATTAACCCCTGAACACAGATGTGGTCAGTCAGTGTAATATGTACGGTTTCCTCTCCTCTACAGTATATACTTAAAAAGGAAGTACAATTTAATGCTGGTACAATGTACATAAAATTATGTTTTTTAGGGAGACTAGTGTATGGTTTATTAAGGTTTATACTCTAGTATTATCTGTAATATTATAATCACTGTAGTGTTTCCCCCAAGTTATTTATTTTGTTAATCCATCACGTCTTTAAATATTTTATCAGCAATTAATGTTTCAAAATATGAAAATAGACAAAGTAACGTTTTTACTGAACTGTTTGACTGTAACAGTTCAGCTGGTTTCTCACACTGTTTTCTTCTGAACTGTGACTCAATGACTACGTTTACATTCACACCAATAATGCGATTATTTCCAATAATCAGAGTAAGGACTTAATCATGTTTACATGACATGAGAACACCTCTTTGCTCCTGTTCACATGAAAGTTTTATTAGTCTGATTATTTGCATATACAGCACAAACGATGATCTCATATACAATAGGTAGTGTTACAGGCTGTAGTTTTGATATATTTGCGTCAAATGCAAAACACCGTTATGTGGAGGTATTTTACAGTAATTCGGCACCGTGATGAATATAGAAATGTGAAGGGAAACGCCTCTGCAACGATGGTGTATGCTTTCATCATGTTCACATTGTTTTTGTGTGAAGACAAGGAGCAGAGACTGCTGACAGCGAGTTGTGTTGATGGTGAAACTTCAGACTTTCATGGTTACCATGAATTTTGACAGTGGTCAGAGGCATTAACATGCCTTCTTATTGGGATTAAAACATGTATATGTCACATATGTTACTTTGATTATGTTTACTGCGATTATGAGCTTAAAGTGATATTTCACCCTCATGTTGTTTTGAAGTTATTATTTTGATGAGAGATAATTGAAAGAATGTTAGCAATTTTCAGTTCTGTGACATCATTGACTTCCATAGTAGGACATTTTTTATGGTTGTCCTAGGTGCCCCAGAACTGTTTGCTTTCCTCAATTCTTTAAAATATGTCTTAACAGAACAAGAAAAGATACAGTATTTTCTTCCTATTAGGGTAGCGGATGATGTCCCAGAAATGAAAATTGCTACCATTCTTATAAAAACCTTTCTTAGTGTTTAGCAATAAATTAAATAGAGTAAATGGTGATAGAATTTTCATTTTTGGCCGGACTATCCCTTTAATCGTAACTTTTTTTCTATGGATGTCACCTGATTCTATGATGTTTTCTCTATAAATGGTGCCCTGTGAAGAAACGCTCTCTTTCTCTTTGCGTCTTTACTAAAACCCGTGTCATGCATGCATACTCAATATGCAGTTTTTTCTACATGTCAATTTGTTATCGTGCCTAAACTGCTGAAAAAATATTTATGTAAAGAACAGTGCGATTTATGTATATACAGTACAGTAGTATTTCTAACACTAAAAATCATATCATTGTAGTCATTCCTGCATTTTCGAATTTACTTTTTTAAAAGAAGTGCAAAACAATAGTAAAGCCCTTTTGTAGGTTTATTCACATGCACAATTACAGTTAATAACACTGCGAATGAAGACAATTTAGTTGTTTGAGTTTGTTATTCGTAATAATAAATTACAAATGATTTTTTCTTTGATATACATTTTTCACAGATATACATTTTTTTGACTTACTACACTGTTTGTGTAGTAATGGCAATGTTCTGACTACAGATGATAATCCCTCTTTTTTACGTGGTCTCCCTTGAGATGAGCACAGCCGCTGCTAATGCATTACTCTACAGAAAAAAGCCCTGCACAATCTCATTACACTGTCATTACTGCATACACTGATATTAGGCTCACTTATTTCCATTTTAGAAAACACATACGCCCTGTATAAAAGGGCTAGGAGAGCCATAAACAATTCTAAAATGTGTGCGCTTGTTTGTTTGAACAGCAAGCATGGAAGTGTGCGTGTGTATTTTCTGATGTTTTTGGTGTAAATAAGACCACTGTGAGCCGAATGGCAGAGAAAAGAGTGAAGGGGTGGGGCCTGTTGGCTCCCCCATTCATATTATACAAATAGCTCTGAGCCTGCGAGAGTCTGATTGGCCGGCTGGATGTGTTGCTGGCTGATAGGACAGATAAAGCAGCATTCAGCAGTGAGGCGCTGGGGAAAGGAGGAGGACAGGAGCTTATAAGCATTGAAGAGAGAGAGGGCGAGAGATCCAGAGAAACACAACAAGATACGGAAGCTGTTAGAAGAAAAACAGCTATTATGCTTGATATAGATTTCATAGATTTAGACACTTGACCACCTGCTCGTGCCGGCGGTGTGCTGAGAGAAGACGGCAAACGGATGAACTCAAAGACGAGATTAAACGTGATTGGATTGTGACCCTGTCGTAGCGGGTCCTTTTCAGCTGGCAGCCCATTCACAAACAGCACACCGTTTTAAACGCAATGACAGGGGAGATTTTGAGTGACACTCTCTCCACTCCATCCTCCCACATGGATTGTTTATTTGATCTTTGATGCGAGAGACCCATCTTGGCCGAAGTCCGGTTTATCCGGCTGTGCTCGGGAAGCTGAATAAAGCGAGGAGATATGCTAAGGAAAAGCAGACAAGCAATCAGCGTGAGTGCGGCGTCTGTGTGCACCTGCCACTGAAAAGACAGCCCTGCCAGCACGGCTTTTGTCGCCTGCCTGGCAAAGAGAGACAGAGGCCTCCCGGCGGAGGGGAATGGAATCCAGCCATGCGGCTCTGACTGGAGTTGTTGTTTGCCGTGTGCTGTCAGTGGGCAGCTACTGCCTGCGCCGTCCTGCTGCTGCTCCTGACTGTTTCCAGATAATCTCAAGAGTGTAGGCTGAAAACATTCTCTGCCTGCCTCTGTTCCTTTCCTTCTAGGGTCGTCTTTCCACTTTAAGCCTCTGTCGGGCTATAGCAAGTGGTAAACATCTTGCTTATTAAACCTGCTGGGTGGATAGTTGCTCGGCTTCCCACGGGATAAACATCACCGGGCCAATTTTAGGTAGTCCTGTGCTAAAAGCATCAAGGAGCCGAACACTTTAGACGGATCCTGCGTCTCCGGAGGACTGCGCTGGCCTGAATAGTTTTCTGTTTTCGTCCCCCGAGGTGCCATTTTTATCATTAACTGCCCACCGGTTATAAAGAGGCTGTCGTTTCCGTAGAAAGAAAGATATCCGGGAATCTCAGAGGATAGAGAGTGTCAGAGCGAGGTGAAGGAGAGGCACAGGAATAGAGATCAGGGTATAAAAAGGTTTGGATGTTAGTGGAGGTCATCTGCGCTGGACGGATGAATGAAGGAAGAGTTTCGGGAGAGGAGTTTTCCGGTCTTTCCTCACTCTGAGGAAGTGAAGGAGCGATACAGAGACGTGCTGTTCTGAAAGCTCTCCGCCTGAAGCGGAACAAGAATGTGTGAAATGCTCTCCTACTCTTCAATGACTCCCGTGCCCTCGCGTTGAACTGTAATCATCCAGTTTTCAGTTGCTGGAATACATTTTGAGAATTTGTGCTGCCAATTCAAAGACCGTGTTATAATTTTTGCAGAGATCCCGGCACTTGCAGTTGCACGCAAGACTGTTGTAGCATGCTGGACTAATCACATCTGTTTTCTTTTTCATATGCATCGGATGCGTATGACATCAGCAAAGAGGGAAGTTTCAGAACTGAAACCCAAATCCATAGTTGATGATCTTTGTCGTATTATTTGTGCCTCGCATGGAATTCTGGTGATTCTCGAATACGGGACTTTATCCTTTAGCAGGAAAGTGTAACTGATTAACTAAAGTCGGCATCTAGGTATAAGACAGAACAATGGACGACTCAAGTATATTAAGGCGACGAGGCCTCCAGGTAAGGATAAGATACTAATAATGACTTTAAAAACATGATCTAAAACGTCTATGAAAGAAATGTAGATTGTGTGTGTGTACTACTTTCCCAGCGAGAATCTCCTAAGGTTTAACTTTCCTAAACTGAAATATTGGTATTTTATTAGAATATTATGCTACAGCGTTGTATCGATTGTGTCACAACTAGACTTTTGCTGATAGTCAATAAAACCATTTACAATAATAATTAATTTGGACAATATTGTTACCGTGGGCAATTTTAAGTATAGTGAATAACTCTAGATAACGTAGTGTTAAAATTGGTTACGTTTCAAAACACAATTGTGAGTAGAATACTTCATACGTATTCAGTTAAATCAATATTTAATTATGTATTAATCATTAATTATGAAATCATTTAATGTTTAGTTTACTTTGTTAAATGCTTGAGATACTTTCTCTGTTATCAAATTTTTCATTATTTTCAAAGATCAGTTCATTAAAAAAAGTCTGTTTTACAGGAAATGGAAAAACACTGTCCTTTTTAAATGTTTAATGTACAGTTGACACGCATGTTTAATACTTTTTAATACTTACCCATGCAGTGACAAACATATAGTTACTACTATTACTAATAATAATTTATGGAAAAATAAAAAACTGAAATATTGAGATACATGGTTCCAGAAGGACAGCAGCGACATGAAAATTTGATGCTGGTTCATGCCTAGTCACAAGATTCCGATATTTCAGGTTGTTTCTTTGCTCAGTATTTGCTTGTTGCTGCAATGTGTCAGCACTTTTACTAGCATAAAGCACCGCAGAAAGAAAATTACTTTTGGGATATATTAGTTCCTGCTTGTTGACCGAAGGGTTACTTTTCAAATGTGAAAGCATGACTCTTACTGATAACAGATCGTAGTGCGCTGGATGGGATTTTGAATTAAATTTGTAGCTGAAATCAGCATTTTTGCACCAATGGCAGATGCAGTTTATTACATCTGCTTGTCTTCCCTCATTCCTCCAATTATTTGCTGAACAGCTGTCATGTCCCTTTTCCTGTTTGAATAATTATAAGAGCCGTCAATGGTCATCATCGTGATGTGGTCCCACATGTTTTAAATGGCTACAAATGTTTGTTTGTGCAGCCTGACTTCATCTGAATCTGACTTGGAAAAAAAGGATGTATAAAAAGTGTTTTAGAATCGAATTAGTTGAAGCTGTATGGAGCATAAACTCTGGAATTGACTACACTTGTCTGTCAACCCGCATCATGAGGCCAAACTCAACTCTATGTTATGTCAGTCATTATCTTCTTAAGTTCGTGTGACCAAAACAGTCCAAGGCATTCAGGCTCTGAACTTACACAACACATAACATTTATATATAGACACACATTAACACATGTTGAAATCACCTAACGCAGTGAGCATAATCACACCCGTCAACAAATGTATTCCTGGCTCTCTTCACACCCACATCCTGTACAGGCTTCTCTCATGTTTTTTTCTTTACTAACAGCTTCTGCATTCATGAAGTCAATCTGCTACGGAAAAAACCAAAGTAATTTGATATAAGATGATGGCGTTAGTAGAATGTTTAATACAAAAAATGCATTAGGGCATTATTCATATATAATTTTCAAAGATTAAGTATCAACTCCAATGCTACACTAACCCCCACAATGCACTACACAATTCAGGTTGCCATTTGATTGTGTAATTTAACTCCTTGTCCTCAGGGTTTTTATTGGAGAAGATGTTGGTAAACGAGACAACAAGAGAAATGACAATGTCCTGCTGTAATTTGGATAATATTTTAAATCCTCTTGTGAAATGGAGCAGAGCAGGATTGCAGTGAAGTGTCATTCACTAGAAAGACATTTCTGTGAAGTAGCATTGTGCCCGGAGGAGTGTTGTTTTTGAGGCTGTTTGGCTTTTGTGTTTGCATTGTTCAGCATCAATAGAGGATTACGCACTGTTTGTTTTTGTTTAGGGTAACAGTGTAGTTTTTAAGGCACTTCTCAGTTTTTCAGATTGTTTGCCGACTTTTGTATGGAGATGTCTGCGTTTTTGCCCTTGGGCTGGTTTGTGGTTGTGTTGAACTCTCTCTCTGTGTTGTGTCTGTTCATTGAACTGTGCAGTGGGGGTTTGTCGGTGTAAATCCACCATAGGCCTTTCTGTCTGCCGGAGCTGGACACTGAGATGAAGCAGCAGATTTATCGCGCTACCTACTGGAACATCTCATTTAACTTCATATCCTGTTTCTACAGTCATTGTGCAGAATCTAAACATGGTGAGGAACCAAACACACAGCTAGAACATGTCCTTATTTTGTACGACATTTGAATTATTGCCGATGAATAGGTCATTATGGCTTTAAGCCAGGGATCTCCTTAATGCTTTAAAGTGGTCTGGGCAGTAAGTCACATGGGGACTGGACCCAATACAGATGCCTGTTGTGAGACACAGTGCCGGGGAAAGCTACATTTGGCAGTGTTTATGGGAGGAGGTTAAAGGCTGAGAGGGAGTCTAAATCTGCGTAATGCTTCTGAGTGGTCTCCTGAGGTTCAGGTCTTTTAAATGCCTTTTTCTCAGTGTTATTGCTCCTCCATATACCCTTGACAATCTGACACTCCTGGGTGTTTAATTGTTAGTGCCAAAGCACGGCAACAATTTGCGAGAGGCTGGGCATTACAGTGATTTTACCACAGTGACATTTATTATTAATATTAATACTCGCACAAGCAATTATTTTGCCTTTTTGCTTTTTATTGATGTAATACAATGCATCTTATCAAATGTGCGGTCACATGTGTCAGACTTCTACAATAGCTGGTTTACAAAAGCATAGCTGGAAGTTATTTTAGTTTTACTAAAATTAAAACTTTAAAAAAGTTTATGTTTATGGAAATTAAATCAAATATCGGCCCAAATTTTTGTGAAAAATAAAATAAAATAAAAAAATGATGTTGCCTAAGAAATAAACTTATACCAGTTTAAGGCACTAAAATTAGAAATGGTAAACAAAACTGAAACTAAAATGAATTAATCTGATAATTAAATTTCAAAAGCATAAAATAAAGTTGCTAAATATTTCACTAAAATGATCATAAAAATCAAAATCAAAAATGTAAAGCTAATTTAAAAATATGGATAAAAACTATAAAAAAAAAACGGAACTAAAATAACTCTGGTTGGAACTATGTGTTTTATATACAAACAATCTAACAGTATATCATTGTGTGGCATTGTTTAAAAATATTTATACATTCCTCATGTTAACAATGTAAAACAAATTCAAGGCAACATCTGTTTGTATATTACTGAATTTCTTTTATAAGTTGGTCAACTAGTGAATATTTAAAATGTGAAACCATGTAAAATATAAAAATAACTGTGGTTTTCACATGCAAAGAGGGCATATGTAGAAATGCATTTAAACATGCAATTAAAAAAGATATAATTCTTATTCTCTTTACACAGCCTTACTGTGATTATTATTAAACCGATGTACGTCACGATACGGAAAAGAAGACAGTCGAAACTTCCGTTTCATGGTGACAGCAGAATACATAATGGCCCATTTGATTTCAAGGTTCAGAGAAAGGGTCATGTAACACTGAGAGAGGCTAGAAACATTAACTAGCACTTTAAGAAAATGTAAACTATCAAAATAAGTTTAAATAAAAAGTTAAAATTTTGTTTTTAGAGCCACAAAAACACATAGGATCACAATTCTGACTGAGATTGTCCTTATTCAAGCATAAAAAACAAACATATGTATGCCTGTTGTGATTTATTGATAATGTCTCAATGCACTAAACTATTTAACTTGAATTTGAGAATTTATTCAGATTGCAAATTTATAGACAATTATTATTATCAGTTAGTTGGAAAAACATGTAATAATACCATGTACTGGTATTATAAATCTTTGATAATTTTCTCTTTTTGTGTTTGTCTCCACCATATGAATTCGACATCAAAATTCATAAATCATTTCTTAATTTCAGGTTAATTTGTTTTATTCCATTGTTTGGAATTTTTCTAAAGAAAAAAATCTTAATATGTCCTCCTTTCCCAGCTTGCTCACAAGACGAGGGATTAGATGTGAAATCACATCCGGAGTGACAGTAAAACAATAGCGTCTCTGTGAGTGAATGGAAGCTGATTAAGACGTCTCTTTCATTGTTATCTGTGTTGCGCACTTGATTTTTCTCATCATTAGGCAGATGAATGTACTCATGTGAATTCAGTTTGGCACGTCACAAAGACAGTGGTTTATCTGTGTCATTAAGATTATTGTTGAGATACAAAAGACATAATTCATTTTAAAGTGTTTATGTGCCTGCACATTAACTCCATTATGAAACCTCATTGTTTATTCACGTGCCTCGCGTGGGCTAGATAAGATCAATTCACTATGTCACCTTAAACTGGTTTTAGGTAGTTAATCGGTCAACCGCACCCTTTGTTGAGTTGTGAGCATTGGGAATATAGGCTTCTTTTCTCCAGCTTTGTTTCTTGTGTTGATGGGATGGAGATAGGGGTGTTGGATGTCAGGGGCCTTTGGTCTGCAGGTACAGATGAGCTGAAGCGAAAAGGTGCCGTCGGGCTCTTCATTTTTCAGTTTCTCCCATTTCTTGACAGGTTAGAGTGTTAAATTGTTCTTATGCCCTGGTGCGTTTGTAGACGAGGATTTCAGACATCGGGAGATTGTACCTGGAGGCTGTATTGAACCGGAAAAGAAAGGGAGGAGGTGATGGAGAGGGTGCAGCTTTTGGGGAATGAGCTCTTTAGGGGGTGGTTTTGCTGGTAATGGGGTGTTTTGGGCTCACCTTGCTTTTATTAATCTCACTCGTCTGGTGCAGTGACCCACTTCATGTTCGTCCATTGTCACATTCTGGCCCCGATGAGCAGCTTGAACCTTCTTTCAACTGCATTTAGTTTCTGGGTATATCCATGTTGTCGCAATTCATGTTTGTTTTAATGAATGCAAATACCAGTGGTTTTTGATTCTCATTATCATAACCAAGCTAATGCTATTTTGTAACGTATTTGTTTATTTGAAAAAGCACCGCTACTTTTGAATGTCCTCTGTGAATCTTTCGGTCTCATTGAATTTTAATGACTTTCTGGCTCTCTGCCAGAATTGAAGCAAGGAATTATCGTTTTGGGGCTGTACACATGATAACAGCGGCATATCAGGTAATCTGCTTTTCCTTGAGCGGATTAAAAGTACTGAAAACGGGTTTGATGTGCCTTAACCCTGCGCAGTTGTTTAGACGAAGGGAGGATGATGAAGAAAGTGCATGCGGGGAGCTAGCAGTCATGTCCTGCTCCAGGATCCTACCAGCAGAGTGTGATGAGAACAGAAGGCCGTTAGCCTGCAGGCGCTCAGTCAGTTGTGATGGAGTCCGTCTGTGTATTCTCAAGGAATCGATACAGGCTTTATCTGAGGACAGCCAGGTAAGAGATGACTGGAGAACAACCGTGTAAACTGTTGCTAGGAATATGGATAGTTGATAAATAAAGCGCAGATGCGTCGTGTGATGGGACGTGATGTGTCTGCCAAATGAATAAATGTGACATTGAAAAAAAATTTATGTTATGCTATTGCATACTGTAAAGATTTCCTGTAGCTCAGTGGTAAGAGCATTGCGTTAACAATGCAAGATTGTGAGTTTGATCCCAGGGGATTGCACATACCTATGTATAAATGTAGAGGATAATGTAATGTAAGTCGCTTTGGATAAAAGCATAAATGTAAATTTAAAGACAAATATTAATAATGCAAAATATATTATTAACAGTTTGTTTTCTATATTTTTTCTGTCACACCCTACAACACGTTTATTTGGCTACCTAACTCTCAACTCAACTTTATTTATATAGCGCTTTTTACAATTTTCATTGTTACAAAGCAGCTGTACATGAGACACATAACTATACATATCATGGAAAAGTTTGTGAATTTTCCTTAAGAAAATAAAATTATGGAAGTACATATAACTATAAAAGACTAATGTGATAATGGCGGCACGATAAGAAATTTAGCTTAAATTCTCAGAGAGTTTTTAATATATAATATACCTTATTAGGATGGTATTTGTTTAACATTGGGACATAATTTAAATTGAGCATTTACAGCATAATAGTCTGTCTTTTTAGTGCCCTATGATTCCATGTGTTGTTTTTTTGTCGCCCACCCAATTCTGGACAGGACAGATTTCTAAGAGATATAGTTCCCCAGAGTAGGCTGAAAAACAATACGTTTTGTTTCATTTTTAACCAAGATTGTGGGAAAACATAGCCATGCTTTATTCGGGTGGGACTACACAAATTTATCTCAAAGTGAGTATGTGAAGCACGATTTTACCTCTCTCCTTTGGGAACACTAGTCCCATCCAAACATTCGTCTCTTTTGTTGTTATAAGATGTTGAGGTGATATTTCAATTCTGTGTATGGTCTCCATACTACACTAGAATAATGGAACAGATTTTTTTTTGTCTGAATCCCTTGCGTAAACACCATTGTGCAAAATTTAAAGCTGTGAAAAACAATGCTAGCGATGCGTGGATTATTTCAACCTCTTCTTAAAATGCAGTGGAACATCCCTGAGAAATATATATTGAAAGGTATGAATTCTCTTTGCTGTCTTTTACACATCAATTAAGGAGATTCATCATGAAAATAATCTTCTAATCCATATCTTGCTTTTCAGTGTATCTCGAAGTGTCTCAATCAGGTCCTGGCCGGAGGTATAGTACAGCACAGCTGATTCTTTGTGAATCGATAATCATGGCTACCGAGCGGCTTAATAATAAGTGACCCCACACTGACCAGAACAGCTGCTTACTGAGAAGCTGGAGTGATGTTCTTAATGGCACAGAAGTGCATTAGTTCCCACACAGTAAAAGATATTTGCGTGTGCATATTCACTTGTAGTACCCGTTTAATACTCCACCATTTTTAAGAATAAACAAATGTCTTTGAGGATAAGGGATGCTTGGTCTCAGATAATCGATAGTATGCATGCACTATGCAGATAGTATGCATGCACTATGAAGGGCAACATTGATGCATACAATGTTTTCTACTGTAGATTATTCGTATTGCCATTTCCTTTTTGGCCAGATGTATTTGAATAGACACAAGCTATGTAAAGTCATATTGCTCTTGTGTGCTCTTGTGTTCGATCAAAAGTAAACTTGCTCTGTAAGGTCGTTCAGACTGCAGAGATGCCCGTTGTCCTAGTTTTGTCTGTCCCCTAGCAACTACACTCTATGTACCCTGGATGTTCGAAAGAGGTGCTTTTTTTGGGCTGTCAAAAGATCAATCGCGATTAATCGCATCCAGAATAAAAGTTTGTGTTTACATAATATATTTCTGTGTGCTGTACATAATAATTTTGTATTTATTAACACATACACATCCATGCATATATTTAAGAAAAATCGAAAAATTATTAAACTTTTATATATAATATATATATAAAAAATAAATGTAAATATTTCCTAAATTTGTATTCATATCTATGTGTTTGTATTTATAAAAACATAATTAATATGCACAGTACATAGACATATATTATGTAAACACAAACTTTTATTCTGGATGCGATTAATCGCGATTAATCTTTTGACAGCCCTTCTTTTTTATATTGTCAAACTGTTTTGATTTTTAGTTACCTAGTACGACCCATTGCCCTGAAAATAACCTGACTGAAACTTGTTTGGCAGGTTTTTGCAATGTGAGAAGTGTGATCATGAGAATGTACTGTGATAAATTCATAGCTGTCCGTTTTCAGTTACAGTTGATGGGCCGATGTTGAAGTCTGCCAATTGTACTTCCTAATCTAGTATTCACAAAGATAAGACGAAAGAGTTTGTTAGGACATAGTTTTAAGCCTCCCTTGCTTCAAGCCGCCCCACTGCATTTTGATCCATTCACTTGTGCTCCAGATATCTTTTGTTAAAGGAACAAATAGTGTTGAGACTTTTGTTGAGACCAAAAATGTAAGTTTACATTTATATTTTTGGCTAGTGGATATAAATTCTAAATTGGATTCAATTTCACATGGGAATGTTTGTTGTCATTTGACTTCAAAACTACAGGGTATATTTCATACTTTATGAGAATTGAACAAAAGTGGAAATATAGAGGCATACGTCACGGATTGTTGCTTGAAGTTGAATTAAAGTTGTGTAAGTAAGTGCCATCGATCATTGCTTTCATTTTTGACTATTTCCATAATCTTACATATCCCCACTTCAGTTTACATCCCATTTGTTTATTGTCCCATGTACTTCTGGCTTTTTGTTAGCACTGTAAAGCTTTTTCTATGATAACAAGAACTTTGACTCTAGAACAGCAGGGGTGTGAACCAAGACAATGTTGTTTTAACCAGTTCACAATGCTCCTGCTTTGGGTAGTGAGGCAAGGCCTCCTTCTACTCCTGTCAAAGACTCGGATAAAGGCATTACAAGCAAGCAATAACCTCACTTTGAGACCAACGTGAGAGCATGAGCTCATCGTTTTACACTGAATAGAGAAGGATGGGTGAAGGAGAAGTGGGGTAATGCCAGAAAGAGAGTGGACTCAGCTGCCGGGATTAAAAGCACACACACATAAACCGAAAAACCCAGACTTGGGTTGGTGGCTTCATGGCGGACAATATTACTTAGCGGTAATGAATTCTGTGCGGGCCTAATCGACATTGTCCTCCTTGTCTTTGAGATATGCCATTACGATAGACAGTAGAAGACATTCAATCAATGACAAATGGATTTAAACTGCTGTTTCATGCATAATCACAAATCAGAGACAATGGGTGAGTCAAAGGTTTAAAGACAGCACGAAATGGAAATCACGACCCATTTTACACTAATAACGTGAAGCGTTTCTGAGTGAAACAGGATATTCACCAGTGGGACTTGATTTTATCCATCTGGAATTGATTGGATGGTAAAACGTGATT
The DNA here is from genome assembly GCF_015846415.1 of Triplophysa dalaica. Classification (NCBI taxonomy): domain Eukaryota; kingdom Metazoa; phylum Chordata; class Actinopteri; order Cypriniformes; family Nemacheilidae; genus Triplophysa; species Triplophysa dalaica. Next base: position 16,943,497 of record NC_079547.1, read on the forward strand.
TTGGCTTTTTGACCCGCACTAAAGTTCAAGTTTAGCTTTAAGAGCTTCTTGACTTATCACCACACTTTGTTATTTACTATTAAAGCCTATCATTGTTAACTACATTATACGTTATAATGCATTGAAGGGATAGTTCACCCGAAAATCAAACCTGTATGACTTTCTTCTACAGAACAAATATAGATATTTTTAAGATTATTGTAACCCAACAACGGCGGTACCCATTACATTCCTAACTTTAAAACCGTCAATGGGTAGTGCCATTGTTAGGTGACCAACATTCTTCAAAATATCTTTTCTGTTCTACAGAAGAAAGAAAGTCATACAGGTTTGAAACGACAAGGTGTGTAAACGATGACAGAATTTTCATTTTTGTGTGAACTATCCCTCTCGAAAGACTATTACCTACATTTGTCCTTTATGATTGTTGGTTAACATTATTTAACCATGACTGTGTGATCTACTGTAGATGACATCAGATGAATATAGTTTACATAGTGCATTTATTTCTTCCTAATCTTTAAAAAGAAAATGTCAGAAACATTTTAGTGTTTTACTGTTTAGTGCAATGCAAGACCAGGAATATTGATATGGTGAACTTTGATTTTAATATTGACATGAAGATTTTGTATTGTGTCTTCTAACAAACTTTTTTTCTGGAATAAAGGACAATAAAGGAGATTCCAGCACTGCAGCAATAACAAAGACTAAATCAAGCCTGTAATGTTTTGAATTTACTCTGGCTGTAAAATTTGACTATTAAGCTGGCCTTTATTGGGTTTTGGGTGAAGAATTGAGTAGGATGCCGGCATAGTGTCTAGACAACTCCAGCCCACACTTGGCCATAGGCTAAATAATGTTTCCAAACATTATTTCACAAAAGCAACACATTTAAATAAATGAGTGCACTATACCCTTCATTACTTCAATGGGAACAATACTCTCCCAAATCTAGACTTTAATGCTATGTCTGTCACTTCTTTCGCTCTCATTCTTTTTTTCGTTCCATTGCTTATCCTTGGTTTTCTTTTGTCTGGCAGTTGGGAAGCTTCTGGTCTCTGCTGTAGCACCTCTCTCAGTAGGCATTAATCAAATGCGCAGCAAAATAGCAGTATGTTGGTTGTGCGTGTGTCTGTTTGCGCAGTCGGGGGCGGCTTTTGATCGTCTGCCTCTCGTGCCGTGTCCTCCCTGGGGAGCTAGACCCCCATCTACCCTCACGCAGCCGTTTCTCCTTCAGTTCTTAGTAATGAGCACCGACACTCCTTTTGTCTCCCTGTGTATCTGGCTCTCTTCTGCTGTCTATGGCAGGTTCACGGGCACCTTGCCTCCATGCCTCTGTGTGTCTCCTTATCTTTTCACCCTCTGTTGTTTATCTTTGTTTGGAGCTGCTTGCTGGTTCTTTAATTCATCTGGGTATGATGTGTTTCCATCCCTTTTAGGATTGTTTTGTATCAGTCTTTATTTTTCCTTTTTCATTACGTTCCGTGATTTCATTTTCCTCTTCTGTGTTCATTTTCTATTACAAGCACTCATTCATTGTTTAGGTGCATTTTTAGAGGTTGTTTTATTATTCAGGAAAATACTGTAGCTTCAAGAAAAATGAGGTCGCTTCAAGTGTGCAGTCGTTGGTGTGGAGTAGGGATTGAAATAACATGTGTGTGTGGTAAGGCTATCTGAGCCAATAGGTTTGCTTAAAGTGAGTCAATAGCAACACTTGTAAAATTTCATGGTTCTTGATGCGATTTTCAATAGTATGGCAGAAAGAAATAATGTTTACAAGGAATACATCTGCTAAAAACGGCATGAAATGAAACATGATAATTCTAATTGTTTTACACAGTGTTGCAGTATTTATTACCAATTGTTGATTCGTGCACATCATTTTTTTTCAAATTAATTTACACTTGTAATCTTTAATGAAAAACGCTCCCTCCTAGAAACAACATTTTTTTACTTCTAGTCATGAGAAATGGCGCGAGGGCGGAGCTTCAATGACTGACTGATTGCAAACTGCATTACAAATCTGACTATATTTTGTTGGCAACGCCTAACTTTCAACGATCCAATCAGTACTTGATTTACGAAATCAAGTCCCGCCCTTTATTTTTTTCTCTTTTCAGAAGTTGTTTCACTCGGGTATACATTATACAGATATAAAGACAATCGCTTCTTCCGTTTTATGCCAACTTTAATGCTGCATTCTGTAATTTTTGCCTCTCTATCGCAATCTGTGTGTGAAACATAAAAATGCAAGCTACTTTATTTGCCTTTCTTTGTCAAATAACCTAAAACTCCTATTTCCCACACAATCTTACTTAATAGCTCAACTTATAAGTAATTATTAAACATCCAATGTAGACATTTTTGAGGGTCTATTGACAGAAATGCAATATGATATACATTACTGTCTTCAGAGATGTATAAAGATAAGGCGTTTTTATTACCTCAGAATGAGCAGTATATGGTGTTAAAATACATGGAGTTTTTCTCGACATTTTTCTCAAATTACGAAACCATGATATTAATAAAGTTAACTCTTTCACCGCCATTGACGAGTTCTCGTCATTTAAAAAAAAACGGTTCCTCGCCAAAAACGAGTTATTACGGCAATCAGTGCTTGTACTGCTGTAGAGTAGGTGGCGCTATAACACACCTTTGGGAAAAAGTACAGAATCCCAGAACCTAGAACGTATATGTTTTAGCGGTTTTTAATAATGTAATCTGGGCGTAATCTTTGAGTTACTAAAATAATTAACGTTTTTTGTCAAAGTGATGCATTTTTTAAGAAACCTACCCACATCTACAGAGTGATAAAAAACGAAAAAAATGAAGATAGAAGAATATGGTTTCTTTTGTTTAATAGCTGAGTCTCTGTTCTTTCATTTGACATATTGTTTGTCCATATATTCTTTACAAAAAAATGTACTGTGAGCCATTAAATTTGGGTGAAAATGTTATAAAACGCTGGCGTAGACTGGCAACTATTTTTTTAAAAGGCTGGCGGCGAATGAGTTACGAAATCTGGTCAAGAATAGAGTATTTTCTAAACTAAATATTAAATTAAATGCTTAAGATTAAATCTCCATAGTGCAAATGAGTGTTTAAAAAAGTCTATCAGTCAGATAGCCCTCGGGTAGCAATTTCAAATGCTGCTACTGATATTAAAGAAATATTGATATCACAGCTTTGTTGTTTCAGGATCATCATGACATCCCTAGTTGAGCGCAGTACTTTTGACTAGAAGATGTGTGTGTGTGTGTCAGAGAGTTGGGTAGCACCTGGGAGTGGAATAGTGACTAGAAAAGCAGCATCTTTGTTTACCTGCTGGTAAAGAACTCAGACTTGTCACAGTCATGGGGGACAGAAGGAGAGTAAAGAGAATGTCAGACATGGCGAGAGCAAATACGACTTTGTTCCAGTCATGGCGGAGCAGGGAATCTACTTAGCTGCCTCATTTGAGGTACTCTGAAAACATGTTCAATAAAAAATTAAGGCTATATTTAAATCCTATCTGGGTCGCGAGCAGGTTGTCACACTTTGTAGATTGTATATCTGGGAATCAGCTCAGTCATTTTCTTACAGTTGAGAAAGATCAAATGAACTACTTTACACTTTTTGAATCTGAAACTGAAGGTTTAATACGATGTAACCCGTGGCCTTATTAGTACATGAACCTTTCTAAACTTGAGATTTTACCTCAGCAGTGTAAAATAGGTCAGCGTTCATTATATTTACATTTCTGATTCCTTCTTACAGCTTTCCTGCTTCATTAAGACAAACGCACACCTGAAACGACCCAGTTTTTTTCTAATGCTCTTCAACTCCTTGATGTGTTGTTCTGTTCCGTCACTTTTTTCACTCAAAGCACAACCGAATATCATCCTGATCAAACCATACGCAGCACAGCGCTGCACTATTTAAGCCCCCATTTTTGGTGAGGCGTCTCAGAGTTGGGAACAATCCGGCAGAAATTCGTGTTTTGAAAATCTTCCTTCTACGCCGGGCGATGACGGCTGTCACTGTATATGTAGAAGATGGATGAGCTCTCTTTGAATGCCTCGGTCGGCAATAAATACTAATCAGGCAGTCTGCTGCTGCACATGGAGAGCTCCTCGGAGATCTGACTGAAAGTTGCTACAGCATCGTAAACCTTCGCCTGACGCTAATGCAAAATGATTTGCAGAGAAAACAGAGTTAGCGGCAGCATAAAACGTACAGTTCAAATAAAGGTAACGGCAACATAGCTGTCAACACAAACACATACTGACGAATACGCTTCCCGCTTGACACGCTAGAATGGCATTACTGAATTTAATTGTTTAAAGGTAAAAAAAAGAAACTGTCAATCATAGTAAAAGCATTGTGTTTTTCTCCTCTCTCCATTATCTCCACTTAGATATTTCATCGAAGTATGTCGATTTAATTTGAATATGCAAATCCTAATTAGGATTAGTGTTTTTTTACGTTCTTTTTTCATTTTCCACAGTTTGATAGTCAGCGTGAATTACTAGACTGATCGCCAGATTAGCATCTTAGTGAGGGAGCGAAGTAGAAGACGGAATGAGTGAATTAGGGGCTTCCTCCCTAGACGGTCCTGTCTGCCAAAAGCCCACCACAATAGTAGAGATAATTACTTGGTGCTCGCATCCAACAACACGAGATCCTCATATATCACGATTGCTAATTGTGCTGATTTAGCCTTCAAGCAACGTGATGGGCGGCTGGCGACAGACGCGTCCAAGTTTTCTTTGTGCGTATTGATGGGGGGGCGCGTCTTAAAAGCTGCAGCTGCATCCACCGGAAGAGTCTAACAGCATTTCTCGATCTTTAATCTTGTATTCACTTTTCTATCTATAAACCTCAGCTGCTCTGTGTCCTGTCATTCGCTGCGGCCCCGCCTCGACCATCTTTCTGTCCTACATAGTCCATGCGCCAACTCCAATTAATATGAATGAGCTACAACCAGAATGAAACTCGCTGTTCTCTCACACGCAACTGGGTTCAGTCTGTCCAGTGTCTTACGGTAAATGATGCCCATACCCGTCAGAGCAAACCCTAAGCCCAAGTATTACATTTCTGTGATCTTGTCCAACACTATTTGTGCTTTGGACCTGAATGACACCGTACCTTACATTGTGTGGCTTGTTGAGGTGAAAATGATCCCACAGACTTCATCTAGAGTGAATACCACTCTAAGGCCAGATTCACATTTCATGAGCCACGCTGCTTTCTCTCTTCAAATGACCCACTGTGTGCGGCACGCCGAAACGTTTAACTATTTCCAGCTCAATGCTGCGGCGATGCGCCTTGAAAAATGTGCGCATACATTTAAAATGACAAATATGCGTGTGGAAAAGACACGGAATGTGAATCGGGCCTAAAGGTGCTTTCAGACTGCTCTCAACCCTATCAATAGTCTCTTGCTTTGGTTGCTCTAGTAATATTTATAAATAAACACTGATGTAACTGACGAAAGACAGATGACGTTAGCCCTGCTGCTTTAAGTCGCTCATCATTTGCATAAAGTTGATTTATGCATCATTTGCATAAAGTTGTCACTAGACACGCCCCCTTCATGTCGCCAACTGCCACTGACACTCGTGTCGCCGGCTCTCCACTGAAATGAATGACATCGCCTCGCCTTCTCGCAGGGTGTCTCTGGCGGTCTGACTAGGGTGTCATATCTTTCTGAAAATACTGTATATAATGTAATTATTTGTGTTGTTATGGAGATCCTAATGACTCTGCCATTGTAACTAAACCATATAGAAATCCTTGTCTTATTATCATTCTATGGACTTTTGTTTTTGTGGATAAGCAGAGCTTTCAATAGTTCACCCTTCAATGTTTTTTAGTTATCATTATAATCATTGTAACAATGTCCCGCCCGGTCTTATGTATTGGGTATTTTACCCTTTTAGCACACATGGCTCTGATTTTCTGACTGGTTGTCTCTGTCTCACCTCTGTCTGTTTGGTTTACCTACTTGTTTGTTCTTTGTAAGTAATTAGTCTTGACAGGCTTAGTGCTACACCTCATTTGCTCCGTGAGATGTTTTAACAATCCTCAGCCCTGCTTAATGCAGTCACTTGTGATCACTGGACCCTCTTGACTTTTTATTTTTTATATAATTAAAGGAAGCAGTGGTTCATTTGTCACTTTCTACAGTACTAAGAGTTCACAATGGGTCGTATATTTATACTATACAGTACTTTATTTCACTTTAGAGAGTTTACATTGATTGTTGACACGTTAATTGTTTACAAATTAGTTTTCATCAAAAAAATTTGAAGACCTTTTCTTTTCGACTAAAGAAACACATACATAAACATCTTGGTTGACATTGGGGTGAGTAAATTATCATGAAAATTTGTTTTGAAAGTGAACTACTTTAAGTTGTATAAATTTTGTTGTTCCGCTAAATGTTAAGTAAGGCATTTGAAAGAATGTGAGAAACCAAACAATTCTGACCCTGGATCACGAATTAAAATCTTAAGTAGCACAGGAATTTTTTTGTAAAATACAAAAATATATTGTATGGGTCAAAATTATTGATTTTTCTTTTATGCCAAAAATCATCAAGATATTAAGTAAAGATCATATTCCATGAAGATATCTAGTAAATTTCCTACCGTAAATATACAAAAACTTTATTTTTGTGAGTGGATGGCCTGCCACAGTGCCCTTGATTAACAACTTCAAAGGCAATTTTCTCAATATTTCGATTTTTTGCACTCTCAGATTCCTGAGTTTTAAATGGTTGTATCTCAGCCAGATATTATCCAATTCTAATAAATCATACATCAATATAAAGCATATTTATACAGCTTTCAGATTATTTCTGAAACTCAATTTCGAAAAGTTGACCCATAAATCCGGTTTTGTTGTCCAGGGTCACGATCTGTTGACTACCATAGTAGTATATATATACTATAGTACTACTATAGTAGTCAGAGGTGCCCCAGAACTGTTTGGTTTCTTGTGTACAAATTCAAACATTCAGTATATGCATCATCTTGACACTTTCTATAATGAATTACTTATTGAATGTGCAGTATGTTTAGCAAGGACATAGAGGCTTTTGTAACGGGCTCTGTTAGCTTGAAATCTACACCAGAGGGCATGGCATTACATGTCAGCATCAATCAAGAGATTTCGAGTTGTCTGACAATCATTAAACTGTTGCGAGGGAGAGCCGCTGTACCTTATGGCTCGATGAGGTCACAATACATGTGCACAGCATCTAGATACCACAGTCACACCGTTTAACCCCGAAACCTGACATATATCTTGGTTAAGTCCATTTGACAGTGTAAACACAGAATTGCTTATCGAACTACAGCTTTGGATGGCCTCAACCATTTCCAACAGTCCATTTAAGCAATGTGCTGCTGCTTTTGGCCCATCTCCCTGATTAAATTTCCCTGCAACTACAGCTTCCTGTCATGCTGGACGGACTTAAGAAATATTGATGGCCTCCATCGGAGAGATTGCTTTTGTGCAAGAGCATGGGGTCTGCTCCAAACTGTCACTCTGGCTAATTTCATTGCCCAGCCTTTTAACCGGTAGCAATGACAGAACCTTGGCTTGGGATGCTGTTGTGTGTATGTGTGCATCTTTGTGTATCGGATCAACTGTTCCCTGGTCTACTGCAGACCCCACCCTCCATATGCCTTGATGTAATCAGTCTGCCAGAACACAGATTTCTGGCACAAATTACATATCTTTCAATATCATCTATTTTTAGCATATTACCACACAGCACAAACATTAATACTACATCTCACCGTGTATACAAAATTATAGGATAGTAACAAGATGCCTTAGTTTTTCCCATCTCGCTGTTGAACAAAAGAGCACATCTTTGTTCGAGGATTATTTTTCAAACTCTCCTTTCCTTCACTCGGAACTCAGCTGGGGGTTCAGTTCTCCTTACCACAAATTCAGGATCCCGATACAGTATCCGAGAGTAAAACTAATGAGATTGGGCAATAAATGTGTAGATACTGAATCCGTCTTACACACTCACGCTAACAAGGTTTAGCCCATCTACAGCACCAGCAGGGTGATGCGTTTGTACCTGTGTTCAGTATTGGGGATGCATTGGCGAGCTCTTCAGGCTTGTTATGGAGAGAGAGAGAGCAGGTTACCGAGGTCAAGAGAGAGAGAGCTAGAACGTTTTTTTCTAACGGCACAGAGGGATAGTAATCTCGAGTTTTTGAAAAGCAGGATAACTGCCACATATAAAGCCTCCAGGCATTGTAGACTGTATTTGTGGAGTCGCTAATTAAAAAGTAGGGGCATGTTTTGCTAAAGTTGCACTTTGAGAATATGAAGATGCCCTGACTGAGTCCCCATCCAATGTAGAGACAGATGTCTCATAGACATGCTTTAAATACAGTTATAGATCTCTGTCTCTCTTTCTGTCTTTCTGTTATTTCCACGGCCGTCCATTGTCTATGTTCGTTTATGGTCCATCATCTATAGAACAATAGAAATCTAACGTTTTGATTCACACTAGTTCCCTCCATCTTACAGTTTATACAGTAATTCATCTCTCTGTAGTTGCAGCAGTGCTATTTTAATATGCCAGAGGAGAACCGGCTCTCCCGGCTGAGTTTGGCCTCTCCAAGGGTTTTCTTCCCTCCTCTCTTACATACACATACATCTATAGTGGAGGTTTCCTTGCCACCACTGACTTAACCACCGGGAGACTGCTGATTTTGTTGAATTCATAAATAAAAACGACTTGCGTTTAACAACATGCATGTATATTCTTATACATTCGTTCTGGACGTTTTGGTATTATTGCAAATTGTTCTGGTATTTTGTCATTTTAGGTTCCCATCCTGATAACAATATTTAAAATGATAATATACCTAAATTAAATATAATATTGTCTTTGACAATACAGCATAGCATTTATTTCACTTAAACTTCATCAGTGGACATTGCATGGAGAAAAACTTGCAATAATACCATGTATCCTAATACTATGTGATGTCTTTAAATTTTCCCTTTTTTGATTATGATGTATGTTTAGCTACTTTGCAGTAATGCAAATTTTGAGGCTATATAAATTAAATTGAATTGAATTAGATAAGTGTGTTTGTGTTTTGATAAAGGTTGTAAATGTATTGCACTATGCTCAACATTGTTGGTTGATATGCATCACAATATACACGAGAAAGTGCTGACGAAGCATAACAAATGTATACAATTGTGAATCTTGAATATGGAGCATTGGTCTGTTAAGAAGTAATCTAAATTGCAAATAAGCATCAAATATAATTTAACATTTTTATTGAGGCGGTAATTTACGATGCTGGAAAAAGTTTAAATGTTTTAGATCCTCCTTAAGAAGCAACTAATGTTTCATGTAGTGTATCATAGAATATGCGTTTCGTTACTGTCCTTCTGAAACCTTGTATTTCCATATTTCGTGATTTTTATTTTTCGCCATGAATCATTCTTAGCAGTCACCCTTTAAGTTTGCCACTGGGTTTTGCAAATATCTTACAGTACCAATAAAAAATATTAAAAGTGCTTGTCAACTTTGACAACACAGTATGTAATCATTTAAAAAGTACAGTGTTTTTTCCATTGCTTGAAAAACAGCAAATTTGGACATATGAGGTTTAGAAGGGCAAAAAAGATTTGTATTTATGCATTTGGCAGATGGTTTTATGCAAAGCCTCTTACAGTGCCTTTTTTATAGGTTCTTTTTTGAGGAATTGAATAGAGGACATTTGCGTACATTAATATTTCTAACAGTCTTTCTTTTCAAACCTCTTGTAATGTTTTTTATTCATAATTTTTTCCTTGCTGGAAGCTAGCTGCACAACACTCAATTCATTTCAAAGCCTATATTGTGCCTAAAAACAGCAGCTAAACCTGATGTATAAACACAGTATTTACAGAATAAACTTGTTTGTTTTACTAGATGAATTGAATCAGTAAAGATCATAACTCACAAGAACAGTGCCCGTACACCCACACTGTTAATGGATGATGTGCCCCGTGAACACATCCCATAATTGAATCTAATGACTTATCTAAAAGCCAGTGTTTGTGTTAGCTATTAGTCAGTCAATGGCACTGTTCAGGTTTTGTTTTGATAGAAAGATTTAACACTCACACCATTCTCCTAATACAATGATTGTTGCCATGGGCAACCCGACCATCAGCACATCCAATGTTTACCAGGTCGGTATTTGACAAACACATTATTGCACTTTTTGTCCCATATGCTCCATCTCTCACTTTGGATGTTTTTCCACCATGCTGTCTGATTATGTTGGTAAACTTCACGGTTGTATTTCCGAGTTTGTATTAACTCATGATTATAGTGTATGTGCACTCAACACTGATATTTACACTAGCAAATCTGCTCTCTATAAGCGACAACAGATGGAATAGCCTCATTTTGTGTCTACTCTCCGTCCTGTGGGTCCTCTGGACCTGATATCAGTTGTATTTTATTGGTCCAGCTAACAGTATGCATGCGCAGCCCTAAGATAAATATTGCAGGAGTGTTACTTGGTTCACTTTTGCCATCTAGTGGTTGCTTTTGTTAATGCGAGTGTACAATGGAGTGTAAATAGCACTAGTCACACAGTTCAAATGTAAAATAAATTAAGAAAATGCATTTTGATGCCTCTGAGTTTGCATGGGTAGAGAGTGTGTGTATATGTGCATGTATGTGCATTATATACAGTATGCATACAAACATAAATACTTTTACAGGTAGAGGTATACAATATTAAGTAAAAAGTCAATTGTTACTATTTGTTCTGCAATGTAATAGCATTTTGTTTTTAGTATTCATTATAAAACTATAAATCCGATTTGTTAGTGTAGGATACAGTACACCATTTCACTCTGTCCTTAATTTAATCTAGAATATAACAGCTAATGTAATATTTGTGCTTATGTGTAATAACTGAACACAAAGTATCACTATGCAAACAGATCACATATTGTCATCTGAGTGGTTATGTGGAATTGTGCCACCTGGTGGATGATTAAATGCATGCACTTTATTAAGGTTTCCCTAAATCTTGCATGCTGTTCACAAGCTCTTAAATCTCCTTTTTTTTGTCTTCATTTCAGAAGGAGCTGAGCCTTCCCAGAAGAGGCAGTTTGTGAGTACCCGATTTCTTTTGGAATTTTCATCTCAGTTAATATAGAGGGTCCTTAAGACCTCTGCCTATTCTGGAAAACCAGACCTTGAGAAAAAGATTGAAAACATTTTCTGAAGAGAATGCTATGCCCATTCAGCAAAGAGTTGCCTAGCGCTGCTCATTTGTTTTATTCAGGCTCATGTCCAGTTGGTATTTTTACTGATACTTAGAGCTTTGTTGTTGCACTTTAGGCATCGTGCCATCTGGATTCAAAGGCTTATTAGTATTGTTGGTATTTATTCTGGTGATATTTATGTGATTTGGGTAGTTACAGATTTGGGTAGCGCCCTTTAAAGAATATCCGCAACGTATATATTAATATTAAAAAAAAATGAAATTATAACATAGGTAAAATAATTAAGAAAACAAATAAAAGAATACATAAAACAGCTCTGAGATGAGTATCAACCGAAACTTTAGTTGGAAACAAAAAAGCACTCAAGAAAAAGACTGTGTATTTAAAGTCTTTAGTGATTGAATAGACCGCAATTTCATGACACATTGTGAATGACGTTATCAAATGATATAAAGGGTTTAAGACCGACCGGAAGGATGTTAAAGCAGTAATTTAATCTGGTGACGATGCCTTTACGTCTGGATACTGCCTGATAAGAAACATGTTTAATATCTCTGACACTTGCTGTATCAACTCGGTTAGCATTCCTACCGGATCACAGTGTTGGATGCAGTTTACCATGCATGGATGGGGTCACGGGGTCAGAGGTGACCGGTAGAGCAAAGACAGGCAGATTACAGCAGGCTTTTTCCGACAGCTGAGCATCTTGGTTCTAGTTCTCACACACCTATCTATATCTTCATGCGTATTTATTTTTAACCGACTGCCTGCAAAGAATGTGCACTTTACAACCAATCGTGAGATAGCGCAATATCAGAATCTTAAGACGGGGGGGGGGGTGGGGTGTGTTATATTGAGATTGTGAACAACCAGACTGTTGTTTTGTTTTGTATGTACCCGCACTCTCAGAGGTTTTCGTTCTGTAATTGACTGGTAGGGGTTGGCAGAATGTTCCCTCGGTGGTGAGGGTTCACCAAGTTCATTCCACCCGCCGCTGGATTAAGTGACTTAATGAAATCAAGTCTTTTATTTAACCACACAGTTAGTCAGTGAGATCTCTGTTTATCCCTTCATTCGTTTAGCGCTTTGGCGCTTTACTCAAGGACTCACATCTCCTTACCTTCAATTCTATATTTACTTTCATCTTTTCTCTTGCCGTAAATGAAATGAAATACTTATAACGTAATATGTTTTTAATTTAGTTTTTATAAAATAATGTTTCTCCAGCAGAGGCATTGGTTTTTATTGCCAGGTTTAAGATTTTTCACTGATTAGAAAATTGAACTAAAAAAACAGAAACATAAATTGATTTTTAAAAATCCTTGTCCAGTATTGCTAAATAATGGAAAATTCATGGAAGTCACAAAGTTAAAGGTATGGCAAACCTTGTATGAGTGTTTGGTGTTATTGGCATCCCACCTGGCATGACAGGATGTTGGAACTGCAAAAACATAATTGATTTTAGTGTTACGTTGAAATATTTTTACCATATAAACATACATTTCACATGTTTATCTACCATTTATTATGCATTTAAAAAAAAAATCATTGAATAGAAAAAGAGCATCCTGGGTATTATGCTAATTAACTCCTTCATTGTTGTATTTTTTAAGAAAGAAAGCTAAATGTATTTGACACAAAAAGATAAAGGAATAGTTTGCCCAAAAATGAAGATCTGTTCATCATGTCATTTTAAACCTGTATGACTTTGTTTCTTCGCAGAACACAAAATAAGACCTTTTAAAATTTGTAAGTAATCAAACAACACTAGCCCCTATTGACTTCAATTGTACTGACACAAAACCACTGCGACATTTCTCAAAAGGTCTTCCTCTGTTAGAAAAAAAGTTATATAAAGGTTTTAAACAACACAAGATTAACTTAATGATGATAATTTTATTTTTTGTAAAAACATGTGTCAGTAATTGAATTAGATATTCCTGTTATTGTGTGTGTGTGTGTCCATGTTGGAATTCTTCGGATTTTGCATAAAAATTGGCGCCCCTGCATTTTGATCCTGTCTGTTGTCTCCTTGCTGGTCTGGGATCCCACACTTAGCCCAAAGTTGGGAACAGTGGATAGAACATTGTTGTTCTCTTAGTTCCCAGAAGTGTGTGTATAGCCTATGTAGGGAGGTGGACCTGGGTGAGGTGGGGGCGACAGCTGCACCTCCCCAAGGGTCTTGTGATATCATGAGAATACCCGCTCACTCAGAGCTCTGTGTGTTTTGCGTCTCTGCTAATAGTGCCTGTGTGTTAGCAGGACAGTCCGAATTAAGAGAAGTTTTGCTGCCACCTTGATGTCTGATCTGCCCTGAAATTTGGATACTCCTTACTTTGCTGCGGAAATGTTATATACTATTTTCTCGTCGGACTGATGTAATGGTACATCACAGTGCTCAGAAAGACATAAGGTTCCCGGACACAACTTTGAAAGGACCGACATTTACCTGCGAATGCCATCATGACCTCGGGCACACAGAATTGGATACTCGCTCTGGCAGTGGTCGAGCTGAGCCTGGTTCATGGCACATCGTAATCCGTCAGTTGATGATGTTTCTGCCGAAGCGAAAGCAAACATGGCTGGAATTGCTGAAATTGACTTGGAATTGACTTCCAACATGAGAGATGGTAGTTGTGTAGTTGACTTAAGCGGTATCGAATTTGGTGTTTTTACAACAGTGTTAAACTGAGGAGGTTCATCCCAGTTTCACCTCTAAGTTCATCCAGCTTCAGTTGCCGTCTTCTCTGCTTTCAATAAATGTGAAAATGAAGAAAAGAAGGGAGAAACTTGGAGCTCCCAACCTGCATTTACAGTAAGAGTTGTTTTAGCTTACAAATTTTTGTTTCATGCCAGAAAAGTGTGAGCTTACAAACTGTTCTTGTAGTGATTTATGGAATATATAAGGAAATTATATTTGGAGCATCTGGCATGGTTCACATTTTGAACGTGCACAATGTGCATCTAGCGTTTGAGGTTTCTAAACATGACCACAGCATAAGCTTTATACAAACAGACCACAGACCCTGACCTGGCAATAAAGCACCAGGTCTCTCTCTCGCTCTCTGGCACCCTCTCTCTCAGCCTCTCTGGGAACCTGATACCTTCTTTTCACATATGCACTTATGCATGAATTTCCAGCTCTCGGCCCAGCTGATTGACAGCCACAGTGTGTGGCTCAGCTTACAGCTTCCAAACATACAAACTGAGCCAAAAACACTCAGGGAAATATGAACGAAGTCCTTGGTCAGCGGAGTATGTTTGTGGAAGATTCAGTCATGTCAAATGTCAGCTTATTGCCCAGTCAGCTCCTCTTGCCCTGTCCGCTTCAGACTCTTGGCCTCTGGCCACCTGCCCAGCTTTACGCAGGAAGACTCAATCGGCCCTGTCTGGCTTTTCTGAAAGTAAAGACTTTTACATACCAGCCGTGGAAAAAATAAAGAGACCATTTTAAATCATTTTTTATTTACTTTATATAGGTATAGTTTAGGTAAAATTCGATTTCATTCTGTGAACTACTCACAGTATTTCTTACAAATTTCAAGTAAAATTTTTGTTTCTATTTGCATTGATTTGCAGAAAGCTAAAACTAAAGAAACGGGTTAAATTGTTTTCAGACCTCAAATACGGCAAAGAAAAGAAGTTCATATTCACTTTTAAACAATAACACAATAATATTTGTATTTAGAAAGATAACCTTGATTTTTATCCCATTTTTTATGTGTCTTGCCATCCTGTAGGCCTTTCACATTCCTGTTGGATGACTTTGTCACTCCTGGGGTTTGATTTTGTCGCAATTTAACTGGACTTAACTTGCCCATGAAAATGGCTACACAAGTGTATAGCAGGATTAAAGTACTGACAACTGATATATCTTTGTACAGTTTTCATTTCAGACACATCATTATGGAAATTAAATTCCGTCTTAATCCTCATCACACATCAATGTGCAACTTAATTAATTGGTGAACAAAATAAAAAACGAAGGCGAAGAGCCTGACAAAAACAGTTTTCGTGAATGCGTTCCTGTGATATTGCTGAAACAGCCTGTCACTACATCTCTCAGGCTTACCAGGGCTACTGACCATCATATAAACAGCTCAAACGGGATTTTGTTTTTCCACTAGAGCTTATGCTTGAGAGCAAGGGACAGTTCAGTTTCCCCCGCGTGGTTGAAATGTGGGCATAAACTGAAGTGGAAGAGATGACATTGTCATAAGCCATTGCTTTGGTCATGTTTATAAACCCTAGGTCCATGCCCTCCACACAAACACACAAGGACAAACACTCAAAGCTTTTTTTGAATCCATTCATATTGCTCCTTGCTTTCCTCTCCTGCCATGTTCACTTTAAAGAATCTGGCCAACTGCTCAGTACCGTTGTCATGGCAACAGCAGCCTGCTGCATCATCTCCTCTCCCCTACCTCCTGCTCCCCCTCTGCTCTCTTCCTTCCGTCCCCTGGTAGACCTGAGGGGCCAGCGTCTGCCCCTGTGCTCGCCCCCGGCACCAACCCCTTCATCTGGAGGTAAGCTTAAGAAATATTCTGACCTCACTCGTCACAGCATGCGACTCTGCTATGCTACTGTAGCTTTTTCGTTGAATCTTGTTGAAAGTTACATAATTGAATAGTGTGGTGTTGTGGCTACATGTGTTGTTTTAGTAAGAAAATTAGTTTTGTACATTCAAGAAAACTTAATGCCAGTCCACTTTGATATGGTTTGCCAAAGTTGTGCGTACCTACTGTAAAGTGTATGTGTGTCGACTTGCTGTAGAACAGAATGAGGGAGATTCTTCTTCGAGACGGATGGGATCGAACGGATCTGTATTGCTGCTTTGGAGTGTCAGAACATCATGTCCCTTTCGGCAATGAGTGTGTGTCCTTGTTTGTTTGTCTACATTTTCTGTGATCTCCTGTTTGATATCACATCTTGGTCAGGTCACAGGTGTTCTACTTGTGTATTTGCTATTAGCCAATGTAGGGGGCATAATATGTTCATGTTTTAGGGGTACAGGGTATAACAATATTACAATGAAATTACTGTTTCCTAAATGTGTGTGTTTTTTAGAGAGTATCTTATTTAGAGGATCTGTGTGTGCGTTCTCTATAACCGTCTATTCACATACAGCCAAACTTGAGGAAATCAGTTTTATTCCAGTCATCTATTTCCCTGCCCGCTGGTGATCTGGCCATATTGTATTGATCGTGATCACAATAATATGTTCAAAATGGCTTGCCTCTCATATGAAGGCTCATTTCCCCTGTGTATTGCACCGGGCGCCTTTTTCCGTTCTAAATGATGTTATCTTAGGAGCGAAATGGGTGTTTTTCACAGTTCCCTGCAGGTTAATACCGACAGAGAAGCTGTAGGGTTTCAAGTCTTAAAGCTTTTTAGAACTGCAGTTATTAGAGCTCAACTCAACAGGGCGTCCAAAGGAGACGCAGGAGTCTTCTTGTGGCCTTTCGAAAGACAGTGGGGATTTTCCATACACTCACTTTTCCCCTGAATGTACATAAAATGGACTTTTTGTTTCTTTCTTGTGTAGGCCTGCTGAACTGCTGTGTCTAAGACTAGCAAATCAACTGATCTCCAAGTCAGATACGAGCAAAAAATGTCTTGTAGATTATCAATATTTTGCATAGAGACTGTAATAGAATATATGAGGCATATATAAGAATATAGAATATATATAGGCAAAAAATTGACAAAGCAATATGGGTTTGTATTGTCTTGTATTATATTAGTTAACATTCATAACAAACAAGTCATTTTCAGTTTAATACTAATTTCAAGTCCTTAGTAAGTGTTAAAAACTCTTATCACTACAGAATTCCTTCTGTGGTATGTGCGTGTTTTGCTATTAATGACAACATGCACTCAAGCTGGCGTGACCTCCACAATATCCCAAACTTGGTGATCCATGTCAGCCCGATGTTCCAAAGAATTTTCTGAAGAGTATCTTCTGCACTTTAGCGAAAGGAAGTAAATTGGACAAATCACAGATTTGGCAGAGGAAGTTTTTTGCCCATTACTCAGATTTCGCGCTACATGTAAACGCCTTTACAGGTTTTCTCTCAGTTTTGTGCACATTTCTGACAGTGGAATAGTTAATGTCCCAAATGGAAGTAAAATTAAAATAACAGACATAGAAGTCCGCTATCGAATCATGCAGTTGATGTGAAAACGTCAAAATGAAGAACTATTGTTGCATATGCAGATACTCCGGACATGAGAAAAATACAGCTTCTGACCATTTTCCCATTGAATTTTTTATTACTAAACAGACTATCGAAGATGACGTCACTGCACACGAGAAACACGGAAAATCTCAAATTTCCATGTAATCGCGTTTTTATGCGTAGCCGGTTTTCATGTGCATGTAAACACATGAAAACGTGTTTCTCTTTAAGCTTATTTTTAATGGATATCCGTTTATTATGTGCATGTAGACATGCACTCAGTGTCTTAGAGGTCCAATGTGTCATTTGTCAGAGGATCTATATACAGTTTAATCAGACGTGTGCGCCTGGACTGCATTTAACTTTTGGTTTGTGTTTGTTTATAAGTCTGGCTAGTGTTTAATAATATAACCAATTATATTTGAATTAATTGATGTTGATATTGATTTATATAATAATTTTATTTTATCCACATTTTATTTAAAATCGATTTGTTGAATTTTGTTGTATTTACATTTTGTTAAACAAACCATTTGAATGGGTAGTTTTGTCGCATTTAAAGAAACCGTTTGGGACA
This sequence comes from Triplophysa dalaica, assembly GCF_015846415.1. Classification (NCBI taxonomy): domain Eukaryota; kingdom Metazoa; phylum Chordata; class Actinopteri; order Cypriniformes; family Nemacheilidae; genus Triplophysa; species Triplophysa dalaica. The sequence goes on from NC_079547.1 coordinate 16,961,512, forward strand.
TCTAGCGGTTAAGCTTGGTATTGCAGTCTAAATTCAAAATTTTGTAGATGCAAGTTTAGCCACGTATAAATTCTTCTCGCTTGCTTTCGCTTGTTGTCAGAAATAATCTACCGGCACTTTATTATTTGCAAATGTGTAGTGGACGTTTTGGGCAGTCCACGAATGTGCGCATGCGCAGTAATGTTTGTTTATGTTGTTGCTTTGAACCCGTCTATTGACAGAAGTGCAATATAATTGTGTATATACGCAATGCTTCATAATATTAATAATATAATGTATAAAGACCTTACATAATGAAGCGTTATGTTGTAAATTACCTTAGAGTGAGCTATTTATATCTACATGGGTCCCCTTGCAAGGAATTCACCATGTTGTTTCTACAGTAGCCCTAAACAAACTAACTGCTCTACAGATCGCATTTTGTTAATACGTTATCTCAATTCAATTCAATTCAATTCAAGTTTATTTATATAGCGCTTTTCACAATGTGTATTGTTTCAAAGCAGCTTTACAGGGGCAAACAAGAAAAACAGAAAAGTTAAAACACAGCACAGTGCATGGTATTTATACAACGAGTAAGTTCATTCTAATAAATAACATCTAATTTCTAAATAAATAAATGAATGAATGCAGTCTCCCGGTGAGCAGGCCAACACTGCCCTGCTGTGGCGAGGAACCCAAACTCCAATGATTGATTAATGGAGAAAAAAACCTCGGGAGAAACCAGGCTCAACCGGGAGGGCCAGATCCCCTCTGACGTGTCATAGCTGCACTCAGACTGGTGACATGTGATTTTAGTTTAGCATTTAATACCAAATATTGTAACTTCAGCATTAATAAGACAAATAGTCCGTCTTTGCTCTTGGTTGGGGATGTAGTGGTCTGAGCTGGGATGGTCCGATGGTCATATTTCTCTTGGCAGCTGGTGGAATTGCCTTAGATGGAGCTGGGATGGTCAGTCAGTCTGCAGCTGTATCTGGTGTAATCTCAAATTGGGGATGGGCATCTGTCGGTCGTCTGGACATGGTGGAACTTCTTCCTACCTCGGGATGGGCATCTGTCGGTCGTCTGGACATGGTGGAACTTCTTCCTACCTCGGGATGGGCATCCCGAGGCAGAGGCGGAAAGAGAATAAAGAGAATAATTAGCGTAGCTGCTGTTCATTAACTATGCATTAAGTGAAAGCTTGGCTGAAAAGATGTGTCTTTAATCTAGATTTAAATTGGGAGAGTGTGTCTGACCCTCGAATAGTATCAGGGAGGCTATTCCAGAGTTTAGGTGCTACGTATGAGAAAGCTCGTCCACCTTTGGTGGATTTTGTTATTCTAGGTATTGTCAAAAGTCCTAAGTTTTGAGATCTCAGCGAGCGTGATGGGTTGTAACGTGATAAAAGCTCGGTTAAGTAAGTAGGTGCTAAACCGTTCAGGGCTTTGTAAGTAATTAAAATAATTTTAAAATCAATGCGATACTTAATGGGTAGCCAGTGAAGCGATGATAAAACTGGGGTTATGTGATCGTATTTTCTTGACCTAGTAAGAACTCTGGCAGCTGCATTCTGAACTAACTGTAGTTTGTTTATCGATGATACAGGACAACCACTAAGTAGAGCATTACAATAGTCAAGCCGTGAGGTCACAAATGCATGAATAAGCTTTTCTGCGTCTGCAACACATAAACTATTTCGTAATTTGGCAACATTTCTAAGGTGGAAGAAGGCTGTTTTTGTGATATTTGAGATGTGATTTTTAAATGACAGGTTGCCGTCTAATATAACGCCTAGGTCTTTAACTGTATTTGTTGGAGTAACAGTGCAGCTTTCAATTTGCAGGCTGTAATCGGAGATATTCGGTTTACTTAATTTTGGTGCTATAAGTAATATTTCTGTTTTGCTAGAGTTTAAAAGGAGGAAATTACTAGTCATCCAATGTTTTATGTCCTCGATGCACTCTGCCAGTTTGGATAGCTTAAAGGAATCATCTGGTCTTGATGAGATATATAGCTGAGTATCATCTGCATAACAGTGGAAGCTAATTCCATGTTTTCTAATAATGTTGCCGAGGGGCAGCATGTATATGGAGAAAAGCAAGGGTCCTAAAACCGATCCCTGTGGTAATCCATAATTGACTTGCGTAAGATTTGACGATTTCCCATTTAAATGGACGTATTGATATCGGTCTGTTAAGTAAGATCTGAACCATTGCAGTGCCTGTCCCTGAATACCGATATAATGGTGTAAACGATCTAGTAGTATTTTATGGTCTACAGTATCGAAAGCAGCACTAAGGTCAAGCAGGACTAAGAGTGAGATGTTTCCTTTATCTGAAGCAATAAGAAGGTCATTTGTAATTCTAACGAGCGCAGTTTCAGTGCTGTGATGCGGTCTAAAGCCAGACTGAAACTTTTCGTGCATGTCATTATTTTGTAGGAAGGTACACAGTTGAGTTGACACTACTTTTTCTAGTATTTTAGACAAGTACGGGAGATCTCCTCCGGCAAAGAAGCGAAAACGTGACGACATCTTAATCCTGTGTCAGCCACTGTAGAGATTCGGAGGGGAGGGGTGGAGTGAGCCATTGGTTGCCATTCGCAACCTCACTGCTAGAGGCCGCTAAATTTTATACACTGAACCTTTATCGGAAACTGTGATATTTATGTGGTCTACTTTGAAACCCACTAAGTATGCAAAACCATTTTGACCACTGAGAATCTTAATAATAAATCCTGAGGTGACCAGCATGTTTGTTTGGTGTTTATGGATATGTGTGTGTGCTATTGGGTGGAGGTGTTTTCTCTCTCTAGCTGTTTGTTCTTTGATGTGTGTCGGAGCGATTGAGCCCCTGGTGTAGGTTAGCTCAAGGTGAAACAATGCTGCCATGCCTGGCATGCACCCCATGCAAAACCTTTCATATACGTGCACAGAAACTGACTTCGTTGGAACCAACCCGTATCATTTTCATTCCTTGTTCCTCACTGCCATATCTTTTCTCTGACCTGCTGGATTAATGATGGAGGCGAATTTCAGAACGCTGCTTGTGTTCGAATATTCCAGCATTTGTGTGTGTGTGTGTGTGTGTGTGCATGCACTTTAATCCCCTTTCATTCTGTCACAGAGGTTATATTGAGTGGTCCTGTCAAATCCAGACAGTTCAGGCTGACAGATCATCCAGGATTAAAATGTATTGCTATTTCTCGTACATGTTTTAGTATCAGTAGTTGCCATTGGTAGTCATGGAGTAATATTCTTGTTTTGAGGGCACACCTGTTTTTTTCTTCATTCAGTACTAGCAAAGTGCAAAACAGTGTTTCCAAATGATGTCCTAAAAAATTGATAAATCGGCTAGCCACACAAGTCAACTAGTCACTCAATAATTAGCCAATCAAAGTGACCAATCTATTATGTATTTGTTGAAGGAGATAGAAGGGTGGGTGTGGGAGAGAGAGAGAGAGAGAAGCAAAAGCACATGACAGCTTCTCACACCAGCTCTAGCGATGTCACAGGTTGCCGGCAATAGGGACATCGTTCTAGTGCTTACTACAGTATAAGAGGAAGCGTACTTCTTTAGCCAGCTGTTCTTCATTCTCCAATGCTTTTCCACATTTTTTCTCTGGATGACAGCCATGTTAGAACACCGGTATCATGTCTGACTCCTTCTGGACCGTGCTTTCCAATTTCTCCCTGCCGGAGAGAAGCATGCTACGTCGATCTAAAAGGTACAACGTCTTTTTCTTCCTCTCCCACTGTTACTTTCGTTGCAGTCGGTAACTTGATTTTTCAGTCACATGAGCTGTAATTGATGGCATTCTGTAGTCTTGAGGTTGGGATTGTGCATGTGTGTGCGCGGTAGTGATTCTTTTTCTTGCTGATGTCTGTGTTCACGCTGAGTTCAAACAATCCACACGTACCGCATGCAATGTTCTTGTTTTTCAATTGGTGCGTGTAAAAGTAGAACTACCTTTAGCTAGGAGCTCATATCGTGACGTGGCCACACATACACAAACAGCTGTTCAAGGTTAGTTTTTCATAGCACTTTGCTGGAGATCAGGCAGTTCTGCTCTGACCTACTGTGATGTTACAAAGGGAGTACACACATGTGCAGCACTCACATAGATAGAGAAGGATGCAGATACACCTACAAGGAGACCGTATATAATCAGTCTCATCCTTCCCTGCTTGTGTTCTTCCTGTAGCCTGGAGAGACAGATGAGGGATGGGCATGGTACTTGCATAGCAACAGAGCTTAGAGTGATTTGCTTCTACTTCTTTGTAATGTCTTTCTCACAGTGAAGCTAAATGCCTGATTCATTCGGTAGTCTTGATGTTGCAGCATTGTGCTGTATAGAGTCATGCCAAGGACATGTTTTTGGTTCTTTAGAAGCAAACTTGTAACATGGAGTTACAAGTTTGCATTTATAAAACATATGGGTCTGACTCTGAAATTCTGGTGGATGAATCTGCATCTGATATTTATGCAAGTCATTATGTCGCTTGATACAACCTAACAGCTTGCCGTAAACAACAACATATTTGTCAATTCCTACAATTCATAAACTTTTGAACTCTTGGAAAAATGCTTAATTTTTTCATCATAAAAGATGTGTGTTAGAGATTTTAAATTTTATACAGATTAAACTTAAGCACTTAAATAGGATCATTTATGAAACATTTTATAGAAACGAAATACTATTAAGATTCCAATTCGAATTCCGCTTCAGACAAAGACATATTAGCCTTACAGATGAATACAATGTGTATGATTATCTATATAATTGTGTTTCTTTATCTTTATCTTGATTTCATTTGTGTGATAACTAAAAGTCATTTCACATATGTCTCTATTTAAAAATAATGATACTTTAAATATAACACTGCACATTTCAGTGTTTATACCAAAATTGGCTTAAAATGCAAAATATAGTAGTAGGATAGTAAAACTTTTGAATAAGCTGGATACAGGGAACACACAGTGGACACAATAACGACACGACCTGTTTTTAACATTTTTACTTGAATCATTGCTGTTTTTGGCAATTTATAAAGCAATAAGGCATGTGAATTGTGCCATGTGAGACTGTACATTAGTGTGATGGGTATACCTGTGTTAGAATTACCATAATACATGGTCTCACATTGTGGCTTATTGATTTATATCTTATGAATATTTCACACAATGGAGTGAAATCCTTAACTTTCCATAATTCAAAATCTAATTTATAGAGTTATGATCGATTGCAAAATAAATTTGGAATCACAGTTTTTTTCTGCAACAACATGGGGGGGGGCAAATTTTTAACGTCCGGTAGGGATAGTTCACTCTAATGTCAATACCAATTTGTTTGACTTAGTATTTCCATAGTATGAACACATAGCCACTGAGATATTTCTCAAAAGGTTTTGTTTTTGTGTTCCACAAAAGGAAGCAAGGTATGCAGTTATTGAACGACACTAGCCTAAATAAATTATGACAGAATTTTTCATTTTGTGCGAACTGTCACTTTAGGGTGGCTCTTTGGCAAGTATGAAGCCTACGCATTTAGCAGAAAACTCTGAATATGTAAAAGTGTGTCTGCCCTAAATAAAATGCCACATTAAAGCAAACTTAAATTTTGTAGTTGTCTAAAGCACCAGCTGCAGTATGGAGGATTGGAGATCGATCCATCCTGACCCTATCCTTTTGAACACCCCCCTGACCTTAGAAGCAGTTGAGGGCTATGCATTATTATTATGCCATTGATGTGTCGAGAGTGTGTTGTGGGTCTCTCACCCCCTGTGAAAACAACACATGTTGCTTGTGCCATCAGAAACTCCTTGATTTGAACTTACTTTGCATTCATGTATGCACACAAACCTATAAAATCATAAGTACAGAAATGTTACCTTATGTTGGTTGAGTTGTTAATAATTCCTACAGCATCACTATGATAGTGTTAACCAACTCATCGAAAGTATTTTGTGTAAAGCCGCTATAACTCAGCATCTCCTATGCTGCTGTCTCTGGGGTGATGCTGAACCACCTCTCGCTTTCTTAACACCTTGTCTGCTTGCATCAAGTCAACATTCAGCACAAATCCCCTATGGAATTTCCCAAAGGCATCTCTGTTGCGGAGCTTATCTGCATGTTACACAGTGAATGTATACTTTAGAAAGGCAAAACTTCCATCTGGCCTCACGTTGATGTAAGCTTGATGCTGTCACATTCGTCGCTGTGTGTTTTGGCTAAATAACCATTCATCTTCCTCTATGGTTTATGCTTTTTCCCTCTCTTGTCTCCATCTGTCTCATCTTCTGCACGTACCGTTCAGGATCCCCCCAGCATCTTCATAACAGTCACTCCCCATGAATAGTATGCGTGTGTGTTTGTTAAAAAAGTCCCTTTGAAACCTCTCATGAAACATTCAACAGAACCAATTCCAAATCGTTGCCTGTTTGATTGTCCCCTTCCCTGATGATATGGACCAAGACATTGATTTCTTTTTTGTATTTTCATCTTTCTCTGCTCTGTTGAAACTCAATATAACCACTTAGCAGCAGAAAGTCTTAGTGGTCGCATTCGCGCAGATCTCAGTCATTGATTCATTGAATGCCTTGGACAGGGAGCAGTGATGTAATGGTTGAGGTTTGCCTTCATTTTAAAAAGCCCACATATGAAAAGCTACAGGCGATATTAAGTCATGTTTATTTATATAGCGCTTTTTACCATGTTTCATTGTTTGAGAGGAGCGTTACTTAAAAAAAAAACAGAGGAGGAAAATTTGTACAAACAGAGACTATCATCCTTATAGGAGCATTGTTAATGGAATTTGCAGAAGTCGGTGAGCAAGCCATGGTGGCAATGAACCAAAACCCCAATGATGAATACATAGTGAAATAAACCTCGGGAGAAACCCGACTCTCAGCTGGGAGTGCCAGTTCTCCTCTGCCACATTAAAGCTGCAGTCAGTGACTTTTAAATAACGACCCACATATAATAAGTATGAAGCATGCAATTTTATATTTCAAACAGATGCCAACATAAGGACAAAAGTTACGGATTGCAGCTTTTACAAAGAAAATGACTGTTGTTACAGAGAGCACTTCTTTATGAAGTATTGCTGGATCTTTGATTAAAGAAAGAAAGCTCGTCTTTGTAACTCAAGACAGAAACAATCTTCACTCCCCATTGACCAATCGCTCCATAATTTGCTTTCGGAACAGAGCTGACTTAGTCTGACTGGTTTGCATCTCTTGAAAGCATTGTCTCAATTGGCTTATGCTTGCCAAAACTCAAATCAGGTCAAGCCAATTACAAAAGAGCTAGTGCATTTGTTTTCCATTTTCTCTTCTCAACCTGTCCGCAGCTTTGAGTTGGGTGGTGCACCAGGCTAGCAGGTGTTTGCTCGTAATTGCAGTGTTCAGTATTAATAGGCTCCTTGCATCTGTACACGGTAATTACACCGTTCAGCTCGTGGCATTTGGCAGCGTGAGTCCTAGACCGGAAAACCACTCTGTTTCCTCAGGCCACCAAGTGGATAATCATTTGACATGCTGAAAAGCCAAAACGACACCGGAAATTTCCATCACATGGTATCTTTCAATCATGCATGTTAGTACATTTATTTGTATGCTAATGTTTGTATTACACTTTCCATCTGTTACATGCACGTATGTATCACAGGGGATTTCCAGTCATATTCCTGCCCCGATGCTTTGACGGTTTCCAAGTCTTTGCACAGCATGACTTTATCCAGATGCCCCAACAGTTGTTCACATGCACTTTTTGTTCTACTTTTATAATTGCTTTAATTGAAAACGTCTAATATGGTCATAGAAACAACCAGTGATCTGCTGATGTCAGGTGACACATTGTTCTTACCAAGCATTATTTTGCTGTATTTACAGTATAGTATCTTATTAAAATCTCTTTGGTCCAAAATCCCGCCTTTCCAATCGTAAACACATTCTGGTTGGTTGTGGTTGGACAGAAACATTTGGAAACCCGTCTGGTTAGGACATGGTGTTGCTGAAGCAGATCATCTCTCATTATCCAGCACTGCTTTGTGAAGAAGTGTCATTACTTTCTGTCATCCACCGATGCACTGCTTTATTTCTCATGAATGCTGAGTCCACCATTATATCGTCTCATCTGATTTAGCTCCAATCGGAAGGATTCAAGAGCAATCACAATCTTTCACAATCACAAACACATTCACTCTTAATAACTGTAAAAGGTGATTTGGGCCTGTGTGAAGATGCTAACCTCTCATGCTTGAATGAGTAGATTCTGTCACTATTTACCCCAGCCTCTTGTCATTTCAACCCTGTATGACTTTCTTTCTGACGCAGAACACAAAAGAAGATATTTTGAACAATGTCGTTAACAGCCCCCTATTCACTTGCATTGGGTTTGTGTCTGTACAATAGAAGCGAATGGGGGACTGTGCTGTTCTGTTACCAACTTATTTTGTGTTCTGCAGAAGAAAGTAAGTCATACAGGTTTGAAATGGCAACAAGGGGTGTAACTGATTACATCATTCTCATTTTGAAGGTGAACTACTCCTTTAAGATTTGCCCTCAAGGCTGCACTCTATGAGTGTGCTATAGCATGTATTCTCAAACGTAGGGTGTTTTACAAGAGCTTTTGCGTTGTGAAGCAACTAATGAAAATCTAATCCAGGATAAGTGTGTGTAGGAGTGGATTATGTTTTGCTTAGTTCAGGTGGCCCACTTTTAGAGAGCTGCGATTCTGCCTTCACTGGTCTAAAATCCATAACAATCACAGTATTTCTTCTACATGTCTAAATTGCATGTATTTCTTCTGCAAAGATAGTCACATGCACAAAACATAAACTGTTAAACTACTAAAGATCGTAGGATCCATATATACCATCATAAATAGATAATATATACAACTTTATTTTCATAAGCAAACTTCAAAATAAACATATTCTAGCCGACCTTAAATCATACAGATCGTCCCAGAAGAAATCCAGCTCATTTGAATTAGTCCAAATGGAGCTTAATACACAAAACTCAAATCAACCAGACAGAAATGTATACAAGCAGGTTTGCCTACAAATGGAATTGACATTTCTACGTGTTTAGCAGTTGGAAGGGAAGTAATTTTCTTTCCCAATTACTGTTATTAAGGGATAACTTACTTTTCACACCCGTGAACCCTCCACAGCTGCTCACGGTATTAACATGTACATTGTTTTTGCTGCAATGTGCCCCCTTCTAGTTTTCTGATGATGGAATGTTGGTTTAATGAGAATGTGTAGCTCCACAACCGTGCACCTCCTGAAATTGACCGTATTTTCTTTATTGCTAATTCCTGTCAACATCCACCTATACTACATACCTTTGGAGAGGGAATCACAGATTTATATGACTGTCATGGCACTAATAAAAAGCCCATGCTGTACTGTTGTTAAGAATGATTCCTTGTCTACTGTCAGCTTGTGTTCTGCTGTGTTAAGCTTTCATGACAGCATTGGCTGGTTGGGGGGTGTTTGAAACAAATGTATGAGGAACAACTAACAGGTTTGTGTACCTGCCACATTGGAAAGCTGAACAGTATGTCAGTCTAAAGTGGTTAGCACTGTGTAAAAAAGTCATTCTTGAGTAAAAGCTACATGTGTGGAAAGTGACTTAAAATATAGTAACTCATGAGAAAAATCCTCTTTTTACCACAAAATTAACATTTCTTAGTTTATTTACCCTCATGTCACTCAAAACCTGTATGTGTCTTTTGCTTCTGTGGAAAATAAAAAAAGATATTTTGAGAAATGTCTCAGTGGTTTATGCCTTTAAAGGCTCAATAAAATGAATGCTGTTTTTTATTTTGATATTTATTCCTGTGGAAACAGTTATACGTTCACACATAATTACAACACTTTTATAGAAGCCCAGTTTTATTGAGCCATTGGAGACTTGTTTATATTGCAGATGTAATTGCTAAGTACTGCTAACACAGACAGACTGCTCAATGAGATTCTATTGCAGTTAAAGCTTTGTTGCAGAGAGCAAATAGAAGCAGTCTATCCCCCCTTTGTGAGTAGATGTAGTCTAGGCGGCTTAACATGTATAAAATAATGTGGGTTGCTTGTTGAATGTGTGTAGAAAAAAGTTCTTTTAGACATTTGATTTGAATTGCTCATATAGGTGGGAATCAGATTATTATTGTTTTATTTGACACCGTGGTTGTGCATTCACTCGAATTTTTTACACCATCCATTATGTCTAGTTCCTTATAAAATTAAAATAACATTTTTTAACTCGCCAAATATACACTTTCACTCGTATTTGTTGCGAGTTTTTTAAGCACCTTCTGGTCAGCAATGCACATAGCAGACAATAGCGAAACACGCTCTAAACATCCTTCAGCTAACATCCTTCTCCAAAGAATGTGTTGCTTTAAGCCAGCGCCAAAAGTAATCTTTTCTTATCAGCTGCTTCAGAAGAAAGGCCTTTCTTTAAGTATTAATGTGCCATAGTTATCTCGGAGTCATCGATTTTCTCCAGCTTTCCCGCTTTTCTTCTTCCTCCCACCCCTCCCTCTCTCTTTTTCTCTCCATCCCTCCTGCTGTGACTTGTTTCTGAACCTCCATTACACACACACTGAGTGATGGCTGGGCTGGAAAATGGTGCAAGTCTTTACTTCAATAGTTATTCTTGTATGCACTGAGATCCACAGTTGAAATTATCCAGAAAATGACCGAGCACTTTAATGTCGTCGTGTTCTGAAAAGACCACAGCCTTTCACTGTCAGCTCTCCGAAACACTGTGCAGTAGTTTGTTAGTGTGTGTGTCGGTTTATATTAAATCAAAGAGCACCCGTCCTTTACTTCCACGCTGCTCCGCGTGTTACGGTTTGAAAGCTTGTTCTAGTAGCTGGTCATCCTCTGACTGCACTGGAGCGTTAGGCGATATTGTTGTAGCTGGAGGTCTCAAGGTTCATTTGAGCTGTAGGTGGCCATTTTCACCCTGTCAGACCTAGCTGGAAGCTTTTCACGTTTAAGCCAGAGAGCGAGGACAGATATTACGGTGCTCTTTCAGCCTCGTAAAATGAGGCCGGTTTGTGTGACCTGAATAGGAAAGTGACAGTCCAGACTACACTGCCATTTATAGTTATAGTGTGTCTGTACTGTACACCTGTTTGCACATTGTAATCTTTCTGAATGGGCATGCTGTCCGGTTTAATACTGTGAATTATAGTATGTTTTATATTTGGTTCAATCTTCCAAAAAAATCCAAGGTGTGAATACTTTGGGGGTTTAGTGTGTGTGACATTTGATGATACTGAATTATATGTTTGGATGTTCTCTTGTACAGCTGTCGGACCAGCAACAGGAAGAGTTTGATAGTGACATCCAGCACCTCACCCACTTTGCCTCGCCCCCATTCACCACTGCACGGACACCCAGGTAAAAACAATCTCTATTTCACTTTCTCTCTCTTGCTCTTCTTCAGCCCTTTTGAGCTGCCTACATAGACATTTTTAGGCACCATGGGTATTCTGCCGAGTTCGAATCCTTTCCAATGGTAGACAGCAACATTTGCAGATAGCCTCTTTGTTATGCTACAATTTTTTTACAATCAGTTACGTCAGACATAGTGTTAACATGGAAAAAGTCATGCAGTCAGATTTGAAGAAAATGTTACTCTACAAGTGGGTAGTTGACAAATAAACCGCACATCCCATGGTGTGACAGCAAAAATGTAGAAAGAACAACAATGAGGAAAAATCTCTCTTATGCTACTTTCTATTATAAATATAAATATTAATAATATAAAATATACCATAGGACACATGGTAAGGTTTATATGTCAACTACCCAAGTATGAAAATGTAAATGTAATTATTAACCATTTTAATGTATATATAATGTTCTTATTTTGTTGTTCAGGATACATTTCTTTGTTCTTTTAAATACAAAAGAAGATATTGTGAGGAATGTGGGAAACCAAACAGTTCCGGGGCACCATTGACTACTATAGTAGCTTTTTCCTACTATGTCAGTAGTGCCCCAGAATGGTTTGGTTACAAACTTTCAGATTTCTCTCTGTGCTCAGCAGAACAAAGACATTAGTACAGGTTTGGAAAAACTGAGTAAATGATGACAGTATTTTCAATTATGTGTGAACTATCCCTTTACTGCCTACTGTGTGTATAGTATTACAGATCACTTGAATGGTTGCATTTAGTTAGAAATCTAAGCCTAGCAAGGCCAATGCATTAATTTCACAGATAACACAGTCAATGCTATTCATATTTTCATGAAAAATCATCGTATTCTGTGTGACGGCTTTTCACGAAATATTTAAAACTTATGTCTCCATGGCAACCCCCATTTTGGCAATAGAGGAACTTTAATGTGATCTAATTCAAAGGCATTATGAACGGATTGACAGTTGACATTTACTAATGCGATTGCTCTGTGTGCCTCCTTAGGGATCGGCAGATTTGTACTTCCATTTTCTTCGAAATCTGTTTCTGAAATGATTCTTATTAACCTTTAACAGTAATACGTGAGGCGTTATCAAATCCATGTCATAGACATACACACACAAACTATGGTGTGTAGTCTAGTAGTGTAGTTATGGTGCTTATAGGAGGAAACGCTTCTTTGATGTTTTCATGCAGATCAGTGATTCTCAGTTGTGCGTGGGGAGTGGTGTATATGTTAAAGCAAACAAAACATTCTTTGATTTGACAAAACTGCATACGACAAAAGCAGCAGAAACAATTGCCTCTTCATCTGTGGATCAATAAAATACCTACGGTAACATTCCTCATGGATGGTTACCTCAACGTTGAGATAATACAAAATAAAGATTACTAAGAAGTCACAGATCAAGTAAAATAATTAGTAAGAAAAGAATATATGGGAAATCAAATGCAGCTACTGTTTTATCAATAACCATGTAAAAGAAGACAAGTAAGATAGAAGTAGAATCTCATATAAAGTGAAGGCCAAATAAATAATTTTATCAGAGAGCAATTGCAAAGGCCATATTTATATTGCATTGACTAGAACAAGAAAATGGAATGGGAAAATAATAAAACAAAGCAATAAGCACATCCGCCACAAATGAACAGTCCATATAACACCTGAACATTGTGTAAAGCTGTCAAATACACCATGTGTTCTTCTTTTTAATTAAATAAAAAATAACATTGAGCATTTTTCCTAACACCAATATGGAGTTTTTCTTTGGATTATGTTTAAGCATTTGATCTTAAAATTTTAGTGCTGTGAAATAAAAATACCACAGAGATTTGTCGTTCCATAAAATAAGACGGGTTAATTACTTTGCAAAGCACTGCATATCACAGCAGTTGTCAGGGTAATGCTTTAATAAAACTGAAGCTTGTGATAAAACTCAAAATGATAGTGCTGCCACGCCAGTGGGCGTGTCCCTTGTGTCACTTCCACCTTGCGCAAAAACTTAGTATGAAAGAGAAATGGAGAGATCAGCTGTCAGAGCCAGGAGCCTTTGACGGCCCTATACTAGTGCGTGCGTGTAGAGATAAAGAGAGATTAAGATGACGACTAAATCTGTTTTTAAATAAGCTCAATGCGTGAGAGTGCATAAAGCCCACACCTAATTCTCACCGGCTGCATCGATGTCTGTTCATCAATAGTAGTCACTGCTTTAATGGATAAAACCTTCGGTTTGCCCATGGTTTTGAATAACAACTGCTCTGTTAGAGCACACAGACATTATCGGATAAACAACACATCCATGACATGTCTATTACCAGCATTACAGTTACTTGTAACTGCTGATTTATATTCAGTTTGCAATATAAATTGAATTTGTACACTGTAAGGTTTTTGAGATGTTCTTAATTTAAGAGGTTTCGGTGATGCTGCATTAGGCGGTTGGTATCTGTGAAGGTTACATAGTTGTTTTAAATAAACAAATCTAAAAGGGAACATAACACCAAATACATCTTCATTCGAGGCACAACAAAGCCATTAGGAACATTTTAATGCGACTGCCAACAGAAGCAGCAGAAGCTAAATGATTTCAAACCGAATCAACTTTTGTACTGCCACACTACACTGATTGCAGTCTGTTTCCGGAAGCCGTTCGCCAGGGTATGACACCAACAGCAACACAAATAAATACCGAAGTTCTGTGTGGGCTGGCATTGAACTGTAGACAAAATGAGCACAAAAAGAGAATAGGATTAGTGAGCGTTAAAGCTTACGTGGTACTGCGGTTTCTATTAGAAGTGACGACTTATTTTAGTAAATCAAAATCCACCCCTTATACTGTTTTTACAATTCTTAAAAATCACTTCAGATCTCTTTTAAGTTGCCCAATTTGCTTTGGTATGTTTCACTGTATATTTATATGTTCTTGCTTCACTTTTTACATTGTGTTTGATAATAAGCAAAGCCTAATATCATGCCAGTATCCAAACCATTTGTCTGTTCCAGCTGTTAAATCACTTTTACATCTTCTTTTCTGAGTGGAACAACCACTCTCACATTCACAGTGCAATAAAATCATTTCATTTTTTTACATAAGCAACGATTAGTAAAAAAACGGACGTGCAAAAATCATAATATAACAAATTTTTATTAATAAGATATCTGATAATATTTAAAAAAATCTGATGAACTTAAACTATAATGTATTATCAGATAAATTCAAGTGTATCAGATTTTTGATAAGTCATGCATCAACATGTTTGAGTTAGGTTTATGATTGTCTGTTCACACTAGTCAGTTGTAGTCAAGTCACATTTCACAAAAATCTGATTTTTGGTCCCATTTGAAAGACTCCCGCTTAAAACTGGAAATTGGAATGTGTGGAAACGTCACATTCAATTTGATTCACAGTTCACAGTGTCATGCGAAAACGCATCTGTATCACATTCGGCTGTGCGGTGAACATGTAATTCAACAGGGTGCTGGTTTTCATTTTTCAATTCTTTTAGCTGTGTACCCTATAAGAGCCCCTGCATCTCTTCACCAAACCCTTCATCCACAACACTTGTTTTGATGAAAAATAAGCAGATGCCTTGCTGTGTAAAACACTATCATGCCATCTGAGTTATCTCTACTATGTTCCCCCAGCCACTCCGTGACAGAATGAATGCTTCTCCGTGACGGATCCACACCGTTCCGTGCTCCGGTCCAGCTGTGCGCAGCTGTTCCTACAGTCACTTCCTGACAATGAATTATGCTCTCATTAATATTTAAGGTTTGGCACGGCCCGCTCGCCGAATGCATTAATGCATGATTAATACATGGGGGATTGTGACCCGAGCCATACCACACAGTCCAGATAGGAGCCCCCCATTGCTCAAAATGACTGGGTTGATTGATGATGCCTGGATCTCCACTTTTTAATTCGCAAATGACTAGAAAGTTTTTTTTTTTACAGTACAGTAGTTAGAGCGGTAATGGTGCCCTTGATCTTTTAATAATAAGTAAAGTTTGTATAATTCTTTACATAATGCATCCTCAATTGTGACGTAAAGATGTACACAACGTGAAGAGCGCAGATTATGAAACCTACTTTATTTCCCTGACGTGCTTATAATAAACGGGAGTTCTTAGCCAAATCCGTTGAATATGAATTTGAGCTTGAGTTAATCAAAAAAGGATTTTTGGTTCAAGGTCTGCGGGTTTTTAAATAATGTCATTATGCAATATAGCTCTCTACTTGAGGGATGTTTGCTAGAGGGGTCCATCGCCTAGAGCACTTAAATAGGTATAAGTGCTTCACTTTCCAAGCACTAATCTATTCTCAAAGAGATACGCAGGAGAGGAGTAAAAGGCTGGGATCAAAGTGTGTTTATCTCTGTACCTCTTTTCTCAATGAGCTTACCCAATAACCTAGTCTCCTTAAGGGTCCTTAAAGGGCTTTGATGAATAAAATATTGGAAAAGATTGACAGAAAAGGAGAAGAGACCAGTAGGGCTAATAGTGTTACTTATGATGGGCATAGTGTATTTCTCACAGCTCGTGTGTATTTTGCTCACGCCGTCTTGAACGTATGTGGCACAAAAAAAATATTCAAGTGAAGATTCTCACCTTTTAATAAATTGCAAAATCGTATGTATTTAGGAGTTGTACGTTATGTCCTAAGTTTCTCATTTTGGGTCTTTTTCAGGAAGTAGTCCATTGGACAGTCCACGCAATTTCTCACCAAACACTGCTGCCCACTTTTCCTTTGTGCCAGCTCGAAGGTGAGTGACATCACAGGTTTTTCTGTTGTCATAGGTTTGATGTCATAGGCTTCTTGTGTGTGTGTGTGTGTGTGTGTTTTTTTAACTCCTAATCAAATGTTATTGAACAAATAAATACAGTTATTGTCCATTAGTGATCTAAAGTTTACAGTATACAGTGCATTCATTGTTTAATTCAGCAAGTAAAGCATCTCTGGATCCTCCTGCAAGTATAATTGTCATAGTTTGCTTCTCATCTGATGGTTATTAAGCACCCCACTTTCAATTAATTTGTAGTATCCCATAATCCTTCACTGTGGCTAGGAATAATGATAGCGAGAATGTTAATGAGTGAATCTGAATTGGTAATTAAGCAGCAAAAGATGGTAATGCTTTAACAACTGGGAGAGAACACACAAAGCTGATGACCTCAGTCTTAATGAAAGAGATTCATTTGAATGTCAGCGGTTGAGTCACGGTCGCTCATGGACCAACAGTGCCACCTAAAGGACAGAGAGAAGTAGAATAATAAAACAATCAGTAATACAGAAACCCAAAGTTTACCCCAAACTGTCATTAGTTGATGTTGTTTAATTCCAAAGTTAAATTAACTTACTTTTTTTCTCTGGAAAGTGAAATGTACGAAACTAAAATTGAATGGTTGCAATGGATGTGAGTTGCATCTTTGATGTGTGTTTGGACTGATTGATTTTGAGTAAATCAATCAAAAATAAAAGAGGAATAGATCAATATTTTTATACACACACACACACACACACAGTAGGATCTGTGTTAATGCTGTGTTTTTTCCATATAGCCATGGACACAGGGCTGACAGGTAATGATCACCCGCTTCCTTTATCTCCTGTGTCTGCTTCCAGCATGGCTACCCATACCAAGCATTTCCATTTCATTAGAGCTGTCAATCAGATTTAAAAACATCTCAGACTTCATTTCTGTACCCGGCCTTTACATTTTTAATCAGACTTCTGCGTTCAGCTAGCCGCATACAAACAACTTGGCTGTGTGCTTAAAAGCAAAATAAAATCTTTAAAAATCCAGCAGAAGGCTTGATCTGACAGACATCTTTGCTTGTGTGCATAAATAATTAATTTTTCGGATTAAAACACACAGCTACATTTTAACTACGTGTTTTCTCATTGAGAAAATGATTTGTGAAATGTGTGATTTACAAAATGAAAGTTAGTTTTATCTGTATAATCGTGTATGCTTGTAAGTGCTTACAGTAGTTTCTTAAATGTCTGCCTGTGTTTGCTTATTGTAACACTACCAGTCAAAAGTTTAGCATCACTTGGAAAAAATGTTTCTCATTATCTTAAAAATCTTTTAATCTGAAGGTTTATGTTTGAAATTACTTTTGTAAAAATATAATTGTGCCAACATACTGATTTCAGGTCACACTTTATTTTAAGGTTCAATTCTCACTATCAACAAATCATTGACTATGACTTTTGCCTCAATAAACTCCTAATTTGGTGCTTATTAATAGTTAGTATGATAGTTTTTAGGTATTGGGTAGGATGTGGGATGTAGAATATGGTTATGCAGAATATGTTCTTTGGAAGTGCTCATAAACAGCCAATATTCTAATAATATGCATGCTAATAAGCAAAACTTGTTAATATTGAGATTAATACTAGTATTGTAGTAATAGTATTGTTTAATACTGCTTATAGTATCAGCAGTGATTTTTTAAATCATCCTATACTTTAGGACGGATGGGCGTCGCTGGTCACTTGCCTCTCTGCCATCCTCTGGGTATGGAACCAACACTCCCAGCTCAACAGTCTCGGTGAGTGTTTATATGCGTGTGTGTTTGTCCGTTGTTGGTTATGTTCTAACTGTCATCTGTTGTATAATTCCCCAGATACATGGATCACTGATATTGTATTTCACCCCAAATCTTAACCTTGCCCAGAAGGTTTTTCCTGTTAACCCTGCAGTAGGATCAATTCTAGATACAAAGCAGTCAGTAGCCTCCTATTGATGTGTTCACTTTTAAAGATATTTGTCCCTGAAAGTGGACTGTAAATCAGTCAGACGTCTACTTCTGTAGGGGTATCAGTTCAAACCAAATTTTCCCTCTGAACGTTTAGAACTTTTACTTGACGGCTATCACCCAAGTCTATGAAACGTTTATTAAAACAGTTTATATTATCAATTAACAACACTCCATCAACGAAGGCATTTGATTGACAGTCAGGGCAACCTATGTAATGCCTTCTGTCCTTGTAATCCCTCCCTCTCTGCTTCTCACAGTCATCATGTTCATCTCAGGAGAAGCTGCACCAGTTGCCCTTCCAGCCCACCGCGGACGAACTGCACTTCCTCACCAAACACTTCAGTTCAGAGAGCATCACGGATGAGGACGGGAGGAGATCTCCAGCCATGCGGCCCCGCTCCCGGAGTCTCAGGTGCGCGGCTGCACGCACATTCCCATTTCACAGCAATCAAAAGTTGTTCTTTAACGGAACATGAAGTTGTGAGCGTGATGTCAGGTGGGCCCTTGGGCTCTCACTCACTCTTAAAGGCCAAATCTTCAGCTCTGACAGGAAACTGCCGCACCCTATTCTCTAGAATCCGTCCGAAAAGGTAGAAGACGTATTATTCTGCCTGTTTGCCCTTCACGTTGATGCTTCATCAACTCTTCTGCCATCACAGTCTTTCTCCTTGAATCTCACGAAACCTGTCAGTAAAATGTCAGGGTCATGTTACTCCCCAAATTGAGTAAGAAATACAAAAATATTTGATACAGAAAATAGAAAATATTGAGATTTAATTAAGTTAATTAATATTTATTATTTATTTAAATTTAAATGATCATAAAGCATTGTTGGTTTTTTGCTGTGCCTTCAATTTTAAGTCATAGCAATTTTAATTGTACACTAAACTATGAGTGTTTTAATCCATTTTCTTCTTCTTAAGAATAAAATGTAGAGGGAAATGTGTTTCACATCTTATTGGTCGTATTCTTCATTAAAATTCCCTATTATCTTTTCTTAATTCTTTTCATTTGTATGAGAAATGTGACCCAGACATGTTCTCGTGAGATTTACCCATCTGTCTTTTTCTCTGTTTACCGTCTCTGTTGTTCTCAGAATAACTATATGTATAACTAAAGTTGTCACTCGCTGACGGACTCAATTGTTTTTTCTTAACCACTAGGGAAGTGACTTACCTCCCTTATGAGCTGCTCATCTGTAAACACATTTCTCTCTTTATCTCTCTGTTAAGATGACTTATTAAGGAAACACTGGCCTTCCATCCTTTAGTATCTAGACACTCTCAGTAGCGGTTCAGCGCTCCAGAATTAGGTCCATAAATATTAGATGAGCAAAAGAGGGTTGCTCTTGCCACATTTTGCAGATTACCGCTTCCCGCGATGATCCGTTTCTGCTGTTGATAGAAAAAGACGAATGAGAAGGCTAGACAGGGGCGGAGGTTTGAGGGGGGACTGTGGTCGAATCTCGTGGTGCTTAATTAGACATGAGGAAATGGAGCAGTTTTATGCTAATTTCATGGTCTTGGACAGCAGACGTGCAGAGAGAATTGACAGAGCTGTTGCTTCATGCAGCGGACACGGAACATTTTCCATCATTCTCTCTCTTTCAGTGTATTAACTCGCTCAAACTCACACATGCGTACGCATGTGAGAAAAGATTAGTGCAACATACAATGGTCATCATCCATCATCCACATGTCAAGTGATTTGGTAGCCGTAGCTGGAAATTAAAATATATTTAAATAAAAAGCTCAATGCGGAAATATAACATATGCAGTCTGGATTCTTTCCGGCTTAACAAGTCAAGGCTTTTTTCTTGAAACGAATATGTCAGTGTTGATTAAATAAACCAAAATGTGAAATTGGAATGTGTCTGAAATAAAAAAAATGTTGGTGATCTCATACGATTGTGTGTGTGCGCGCTTGTGTGTTTGTGTTAGCGCAGACCACTCTGTCACGGCCAATTAACTAGCTGATTTCCCTGGTCTCCTGTTCCTCGGAGAGATTTAGAGGTCATTTCTGCGCTCAGTTGTGACACATTAACACACTCATCCCCTCCTCTCTCTCTCTCTCCCTCCCTCCCTCGATAGAAGCCCCTCCTTCTGTTTTTCCTTTGTTCTGTGTGATAGCATCCCTCTCTGTTAGTTTAAATGGAAGCCGGAGTTCCTCTAGATACTTGAACGTTACGTTTCCTGTCAGAGTCTTAAACATAATTAGAATTTCAACGTTTAAAAAGTAGTTCACTACTTTGAAGATCTCACTACCTTATTGCTACCAGGAGGTTCTGGATGCTAGTTTGAAAGGCATACTACACTGCCTCAAGTCCGAAAAGCTCAACTAAAGTTGTAATAATTTGATACTCCCAAAGGTTTCTTTCACAACAGTTTGTCTGTAAAAATGCCGTGTGACATGACAGTCTTAGCCATTTTGAATGCATTGCCGCTGTTGGGCAGAAACCTGTCCATATTTTGTGTTTTATATATTAATTTTGATTTTTATATTATATATTTTGATTTTTTTCAGAACTCTTTACTATTGGTCACCCTTGATGTATGCAAATATTTAACAGATAAAAATTTTGGATGCACAGATATGTACATTTTGGACGATAACCTATAATTCTTTAACATTTAATTAGATGAACTATTAACATTGAACATTTTCAGAAAATGAAAACGAGGCAAAAAGTGGACAACTGCTTTCATTTAAAAACTGCAGAAACCAAGGTAACCATTAGATGTCCTTTTTCCCAATAAATCATTTTCTAAGCCTACTTTTCACTAGTTAATGGTTCTTTAACTTTTAAACTTTTCTGGTATCCTTTTTATTTAATAAACAAATCATAGATGTTCTTCCAGAACAACTTAAGAGCATTCAGAAAGAAATCTGATTCAAACAATATGTTTTGTTCATATTTACACATTCATAAAGATCTACATATTGTACCAACAATGTTTTGCTAATAGCAGTAGTTGAATGATCATGATAGAAAGACAGTACTGTGCTAGATTTTAACATGCACCTGAAGTGGTTCAACCAGAGGAAATGATTCATATAGCGTCCTGGTTTTATTATTGGGCCGATACCGGTAACATTAAAAATGGCCATTTAGCAGCCGATACCGATATGGCCGAAAATGTATAAAAAAAAATCGGTGTATTTAAAAGTAGCGGTTTTAAGGATACGAGAGACGAAATCCAATGTTTAATGTGTAGTTTTTGTATTTAAAGGACTTTTGACAAATAAGATTTCACATTGGGCTGGGCTAGCAGCACTCCTGCCACACAAATACATTTCGTTTAGAGCAAAATCTAGTTTGTTGGTGTATTGATCAATACTGTAAAGCTTGTTCCTTTATCACATATATGGATAGGTGTTTATTAGATGTTGTTACCCATTTTGTCCTCTTGAAAAAGCACAGATTAAAGTTTTCATGTTGTTAGAATTTCTCTATATATCTCTCTTTTTATCAGATTAATATACAAAGACATTAAATATACAAAATAATGAATACTATCATTAATATCAATTAATACTATCAAATAATGATCTTCTTAATCTTCCTGCTCCTATCAAATCTACAACTTTGATTAAATCTCTTTGTCTCAAAACTATTGAGAAGAATCTTTGTCGAGGTCATTTCTCAAAATGACGATTTTGAAGGATGCAAAGACATTTTTGAGTCTATCAGAGAAAAATTATTACATTTTCTAATTACCATCTGTCTGAATATGTGGCGTTATTGCGCCGCAGGAGTTTCACGTCGATCCTTTGCACAGACTAAATCCTTTATTTAATAAAAGTGCAGGATCGCTCCGAGGGATTTTTTTTTCTCGTATTTCTTCTGCTCTTTTGTCTCTCCTTCTCTCAGCAGGAGAAATATTCTCAGTGTGATTGTTAATGCAGCTCCCTTTGGCTGCGAATCAGTCTCTGTCACAGTTAACCTTTCTTTACCGCACCGGTGTTGGTAATTTTTGATCGAAATGGCTCTCAAGTAGGTTAAAAATTTGACAAGAATATGTCTCCCCTGTCTCTTATTGTTATTGACACAACTGTGGATAAGCTAATTTAGTATGTGTGTGTGTTGGCACATTGCTAAACGGCACCCTGGAGGTTGACCAGATGTGCTATTGGGAGTGTGTGTATATTCAATCAGTTGGGGTAATAGGGAGCGCAAGGCTTCGATTGATGACTTATAGCATTACCTCATCCTCATGGTCACGTGACCAGTTTACCTTTACTAACACGATGACTCATACGGTCACAGCTGCATCTGTAATATGGTTCAATGTATGAAATACTCAGACACACAAACACTACACAACTTTTTGGTATTCCTTATTAAACATCTACAATCTACATCTTCTTCTTTGACATGAATGATGTTAGATTGCATTGAGATTAGATTGCAAGTATATTGTGCTTTAATGTGTCGTCTCGAGAAACTTTAAAGTTAAATTGAAATGATCTGTAGTCCTGACCTTCTTGAATATATATAAAAATACATACATCTACATTTCAGAAAAGACCCTTTGCAATACCTGCAGTCTCTTACGCTTATTCCATTTTTTTGTGTGTTTTGTTCTTCAGCCCCGGACGCTCACCCATATCCTTTGACCATGAGATCATCATGATGAACCATGTTTACAAGGAGCGTTTTCCCAAGGTAAACTCTAAAACAACAGCGATAAACACAACTCCAAGAAAAAAATATGTGAAATTATCATTATGTCATAATTAGATTTTTAGTGCAAAAGTTTTAAATGGCGTTCAAAAAAGTTTGCAGTCAAAATCATTTTGAGCAACTACTGTATATCCCAATCTTGGCTTGGCCTTTGTAGAACTGAACTCTGCTGGACTCCCAAAATACCTGTTAGAGTCCCTCTTTGTGTCCTTTCTCCCACAGGCTACTGCTCAGATGGAGGAACGTCTGGCTGAATTCATATCCTCTTCAGCTCCTGACAAAGTCATGCCTTTAGCTGACGGCGTCCTGAGCTTCATCCACCACCAGGTCATCGAACTGGCACGTGACTGCCTGGATAAATCCCGCGAGGGTCTCATCACCTCCCGTTACTTCTACGAACTGCAGGAGAACCTTGAGACACTGCACCAGGATGTGAGTATACAAAGACCGTTGGATGTCCCTGCTGACAAAAAACAGATCCCTACTTTAATAATAATAGAAAAGTTGTGGATTTAATGGTTAAAGTGGGAATTGGAGAGAATTTAATGGAAACTAATAGTGGTTTCTACTGGTATATGATGGATTGTATTGGTGGGAGGTTGTCTGGCAGATGGGAACCAATAGGCCACCATTTAATTCAATTTAAAAATGTCCAAAACACACTACAATAGAAATTTTGTAATGGTTTAAAGGAACAAGCTAATGGTTCATAATGGTGGTTTAATGGGAACCATTAGAATCTCTGTGATGGTTTCTATTTTTTTTTTTCAAATCTACTTATTTTCTTAGTTTCTAAAAATTTTGATTATAAAAAGTTTTTTTTAAATATGAATTAATGTTATAAATATAAATATTTTTGATGACTAAGGTATGTGTTATGTGTATATAGATGGAATATTTTTGAGGATTTACTTTTTTGCCACATATTGTTTCACTGAGGTCCTTGATGTGGTTCTTTATAAAAATCCATATTCCGGTGTGTCTGTCATAGCGGTGATGTCAGAGGTCATCTCTGGACAGCTGGTCTCGCACGTGTGGCTTCTTGACCCTATTCTTCTCTTCCATCGCGTCTGTGGTCACCTGTCACACCTGCATTAGTCAGAAGGTTGGACAGGTTGCTGATGTCTTGATTAGCTCAGTCACAGTACCCTATAGGCATGAGCCAGCGTTATGACTCCCAGAGGTCCCATTCCAAAACCTACAAATCTTTCGGGTGTTTGCGTGTGTTGGAATGCACGAGTGTTTGTTGCGCACGGTCGGGAATGGGGGGTTCAACTCCCTCCTAATTTTAATTTCACACCCCAGTAACCACCGCTGGTGACGGATGAATATCCCAGACACCCATGAGGAGGGTGCAGGGAGAGATAGAGAGAGAGAGAGAGAGAGAGAGAAAGAGAGAAAGAGGCGGGGGGCTGAGCTTGGAAGGAGGGATCAGGTCAGGATTTACCTTTTTTTGGTTGGTTGTCCATAACCCTCCCATCCCTGTTGCCTGCCAGAATCGAAACCGTGCGGGGCGGCATGATCTCATGCAATCGGATCGCTATCACGCAGTCGTCATACATGCGTTGCACATACTTGGAATTCAGGCGGGTAGGGATGACATCATCCAGCCCGTGGTAATTGGGCGTTTCAGTTTGGGCGCTGATGGTGACAGGTGGTCCAGACGGGGAGAGCGGTATAAATCGCATCTTCAGCAGGTGCGCTCAGAATGCCTGCGTCTCACAGTTCTGCATTTAACCGTTGCTCACTCGGACACAGGATGTCCCGCGTTTCGTGGCAGAGGAGACTGGAGGAAGAACAGGTTCTTCAGCACATTTTAGAGCGCTGGGAGCAGAGCACACTCAGAAACCATGAGGATCTAACAGTTGAGTTTCTCATTGTTTTCACTTTGCAGGGTTGCATGGAGTCAAGCTCATAGTCCGATAGATTTGTTGATATGTGGGCACACCGGTAGGGATTTTATTTCTGTCATTTGGCAGTTTTGAAAGGTGCTAATTCACCAGATTTTTTATTATTTAACATTTATGACACTTAAAGGAAAAATTATTTCATCGTTTATTCTTATTTCATTCCAAACCTGTATGACTTTTTTCTGATGATATTTTTAAGAATGTTGCGTACTAAACAACATTGGCCTCTATTGACTTCCAATGTACGGACACAAAACCACAGAGACCACATCTGATTTTGTGTTTCACACGAGAAAGAATCATATTCCGTTTTTCAATGACGTGTGGGTAAATAAATGGATGAACAATGCGTTTAAGTTAGTGGTGGGCATAGATTATTTTTTTTAATCTAGATTAATCTAGATTAATTCCAAGATTAATCTAGATTAATCTAGATTAAAATGGTTCATTTGAATTCTGCCGAAGGCATTCAGAGCGTGCTACCCAAATAATGACTAAAAGTAAGTCTTTGAGAACGGGTGTCTAAAGCCAGGTGGCGCATTAGACCAGGGGCTCATCTCCTGTTTCCAAAATGCATCACAAACTGCTTGAGAAAGCTGTTCTACTATGATAATTGGTGATGAAAATTAAATTATGTTCAATAAAATGAACTTGTGACTCCTGAGATAGGCGCAGGCTCCCCGTGACCCGAGGTAGTTCGGATAAGCGGTAGAAAATGGATGGATGGAAAATGAACTTGTGTTTACTTCCGCATTAGCTAAGGGATTCTTTGTGTTTAGGTGGTACTTGAGACTGGAAGAGCTCCTACAGTACATTTACATTTAGTCATTTAGCAGACGCTTTTATCCAAAGCGACTTACAAAGAGTGAGGGAGCAACAAGCGATATGTCATACAGGAGCCATAATACATTAGATCTCAATACAAAGTTACTGATTTTAACTAAAGCTAGACCACTACCTGTTGAGAGAAAGTGTTTTTTTAAAACCAATTCCGCATTGCACAAGGTGCAAACAACCTTAGTCTTGTCGATGTTTCCATTGGGAAGCTTTTTTAAAATTAATATTCCCTGAAGCAAACCCGGCGGCTTCAAAGGTGCATCCATGTTAGCACGTCACGTTTGATGCGGTAATTTCACAGTAACGTTATGTTGTGTTCAGACCAAACGCGAATGGCGCGTCAAGCGCGAGTGATTTATATGTTAATGCAAAGAGCCAATAGACCTACTTGCTGCGCGAATGAAGCCCTGCTTATGAGATGATGAGGAGGCTTCTGCTTCCGCTTCCGCGAATGACGCGAATCACGTGAGTTAAAAAATCTCGTTCTCGCTCCGTACAGTGCAGTTAAGCTGGTATAAATCCGCGCTAAAATATCAAGGTGAAAGTCATCATAGCTTGCGTAGTATAGACCCAGCTCCCAACCCAACTTTGAGAATAGATTAACGGCGACATTTTTTTTATCGCGCGATAATAATTTCACTGCGTTAACGGCGTTAACGGCCCACCACGAGTTTAAGTTTATACTGTATAATGCTATAACAAGTTTCATTGATCATCTTGTTGAATCAGCTAGTATTTTTGTTTAGATTTCTCTCTTCACTGGAGTTCCTTGCTTTGTCCCAGTTAATAGTTTTTAGATGTTTTCCTGTATATTTGTCTTAAGGACAGACTTGTTGTACCTTTTTACTTTATCTCCCATGGCTGCATCATTAAAAACCACAGGGGCCAATCTCAAGTCTGGTGTCACTTGAGTGACCTGTCACCATGATGCCTGGTCCTCGAGGAAACCTATTTTG
The DNA here is from genome assembly GCF_015846415.1 of Triplophysa dalaica. Classification (NCBI taxonomy): domain Eukaryota; kingdom Metazoa; phylum Chordata; class Actinopteri; order Cypriniformes; family Nemacheilidae; genus Triplophysa; species Triplophysa dalaica. The sequence goes on from NC_079547.1 coordinate 16,988,088, forward strand.
ACCTCATGCCTCCAGGAAGCGTAGCGTATCTCATATGATTTCCTCTCAAATCCATCCCCAGCTCTCTTTCTCTCAGAACTTCCCACTGTCTGTGGTATATTTACTGAGTGCGGCTTTATTAGCCTGTGTGTGCGGTTCACTGGCGGTTTCATTACCTGTATAAATTATTCAGCGGTTGATTAGACTTCCCCTGAGGTCACTGTACTGTCTGTCAAAGATGACTCTATTACTGTCAGCCTGCTGTTAAAGCATCTACTCTCAACAGCTTCTCTCTTCCCCAATGATGAACTCTCCCCTGTCACATCCTTAAACGCTTCATTTTAATGTACTTTCTCTGAACACTTCATTCACTCAAATCCCTTCTTTTATGGATTGGATGACGTATTTGAGTCTTTGATCTTAATAACAGAAACCTTCATTATTACATGTAGTACATTTGTTATTAAATATATTCTATATTATTAAATATAAAATCGTTTATTATCTATTTGTTATTTTACATTTGGCGATTTGGCATCCTGTTAATATTATTCATCATGTTTAATTCAGTTCAGAAAATGTCAGTTTTGACAGTATGATGAGAAATAATGATTATGATGGAGTTATGATTGATATCAATTCTAGATATTTCATCACAATAATATTGAAGTTCAGGGTGACGGATTGCATTATGGGATCCAATATTCCACACATCTGAGTATTTACTTAATACATGCCGAAAAATAGGATGAGTACTTACGGTTGTAAACGAATCATTAACATATAAATACATATTAATATACTATTAACATATGCATTGTCTTTTCTGCATGTTGCCAGGCTCATGAGCGCTCGGAAAGTGGGGAGGTGACTTTTGTCACCCAACTGGTGAAGAGGCTAATGATAGTCATCGCTCGGCCCGCCCGTCTCCTGGAGTGTCTGGTAAGCAGCGATATCTTAAATGGCTTTGATCTGGAATGCTAAGCATTATTCTGAGCTTCAGAGAAAACTGCTTTGCATACTTAATGAAGCAGATGCTTCTACAAAAAGCAATTAAAAAACAAAATCTGCCGGAGGGAAATGTTCTCAGTGAATCAAGGCCACATTTTAAAGCTACATGATGAAAAAAAAACGCTTTTAGGTTTTGTTGCCATAAAGTTTTCAAAACAGTGTGTTATGAAATTATTTCTTATTTACAGTATACATGCAAACACAAACGCCCCCGATGATTCCACACAGAGCAGCAGGACTCTAATTGTGACCACATGTTTATTCTGAGTAATCTGGTATAGTCAATAGTGGGACAACATGCAGTGCAGCTCTGCAGTGATAGAGGACCAGCACCTGAGAGAGGAAATGAGCTGTTAACCTGTTCTGCTTCATGTGAACACAAAACATCCCTAATACCTCATACTGACACTATGGGGAAACCCTGCCTGAGTAGGCACCAGAAAAATATTATGTTCCTCTTAATGACAGTGAATTATGGGAGTTTAGTTCAGTTGCTTTTATGTTGTTTTAATTAATTTATATTCGTTATTATATGTATTAGAATACTATGGGTCTTGTTGTCTGAAACCATGAGACTGTTATGGGGCCGCTACAGTTTTCATTTTTTACAACATTTTTAACTAAACTTGGCTGTAGTTTTGCAGCAGGTTTGCCAGTAGCTTGGATTTCATTAAATTTAGTTTGAAACTTAAACTAACCAAGCTCTTATATTTTCTTTCATATTGATATAAAAAAGGCGAAATATCTTGGCTCACTTTTCGTGTTATTTAAATCTATCGTAATTTAAGAAGTTACATTTTTTTTACTAGAAAACAAAAATGCTTAGGAAGAATGTCATTTTTTGTAAGTGTTGCCAGTTATGAGACCAGCCTCTTCTTGCTAATTTTACATTTCAGAAGCGTTTTCATTTTGATTAAAAAAAAGTTTAACTCCAAATTGAACTACAGCATAAATGAGGCGTTCTATAAGGCCTCATTCTCCCTGTGTGTGTTATAGGAGTTTGATCCAGAGGAGTTTTACCACCTGTTAGAAGCTGCTGAGGGTCATGCTAAAGAGGGTCAGGGCATCAAATCTGACATCCCCCGTTACATCATCAGCCAGCTGGGCCTCACAAGGGACCCCCTTGAGGGTAAGGTCTTTAAGATTAAATGTGGATTTTTCTCTACAGATACTTATCCTCATAAGGAACACTGATTTAATCAACTTTTGCAGTCTTAGTTCAGAAACTACAATATGTGTGTTGTATTTAATGGCCCTCACCATTCTCTTTATTTTATCTTTTTGTAGAAATGGCCCAGCTGAGCAGCTATGATAGTGGTAACCCTGAAACACCGGAGACAGAAGAAACCACAGACGTGAGTAGAAGAAATACAAAATTTGTTGGATTATAATATTGTGTATTATACTACATACAGTACCTTATTTACTATTTTAGCACAAGTCAGTTTGCATTATTTGGGCACAATTGACAGATTCCACATGTATTGTATGTGTATGATAAACACAGATTCCAACATCTCTGTTCCATTTAGTAAACACCAAAACATGTTTAAATTATGAAATATTTAAACAAAATGCCAAATTGAACACACTCGCCGTCAATAGAGTCAGGTGCAGATGTTTATGCCTTATAGTTATCTGTTTACGTTTTTCAAGCCATGTATTAAAATTCAGCATTTAAAGCACAGGCCTTTATTTGCATGCAGAGTCGAGGAGCCGCTGTACAGCCACCTCAGCCACAACCCAAAACTAAACCCCCTCGTGAGGAAGACTTTGAGACCATTAAACTCATCAGTAATGGAGCATATGGGTAAGACAATATGATCTCACTACCTTAGGAAAAATGATAAATATCAGACAGTGGTTAAAGAGACAGTTTAAAGCCTAACAACGTGACTTCTTTTTACTAAGGGCTGTGTTTCTGGTGAGGCATAAGGAGACCCGTCAGCGCTTTGCCATGAAGAAGATCAACAAGCAGAACCTGATCCTGAGGAACCAGATCCAGCAGGCCTTTGTAGAAAGAGACATCCTTACATTTGCAGAGAACCCTTTCGTCGTCAGCATGTTCTGCTCCTTTGAGACGAGGAGACACCTTTGCATGGTTATGGAGTATGTGGAAGGTAAGAAACACTTCTGTGTGAAAATAAGATGTTCACGGTAGAATGTTCATAAGGTGTGAGGTGAAGTTAAGTCTGAGCAGTAGTTGAAGCTGTTTGTGTTTCTGTAGGAGGGGACTGTGCCACCCTCCTGAAGCACATCGGAGCTCTGCCTGTGGACATGGCACGCATGTATTTCGCTGAAACTGTTCTAGCGCTGGAATACCTTCACAACTATGGCATTGTACACAGAGACCTCAAACCTGACAAGTACGTTTGTTGTACTTGTGGTTGGCGTTCTACACTTTATTTAAAATGTTTAATCACTATAGTTGATAAACAAGATATTTGAAGTCTAAGAAATATCTTGACTTTTTTCAGTCTCCTCATTACATCAATGGGACACATAAAACTGACAGATTTTGGCCTGTCCAAGATTGGTTTAATGAGTTTAACAACTAATCTGTATGAAGGCCACATCGAAAAAGACGCTCGAGAATTTCTGGACAAACAGGTACAGGTGTCATGTGATAATATATTGTGTTTCCAACTTAAAATTGTTGCCTTTTTAATCCGCTTCTGTATTTCTATTGAATCAGGTGTGTGGTACTCCGGAATACATAGCCCCAGAGGTCATTCTGAGGCAAGGCTATGGCAAGCCAGTGGACTGGTGGGCAATGGGAGTCATCTTTTATGAGTTTCTGGTGGGCTGTGCTCCTTTTTTTGGAGATACACCTGAAGAGCTATTTGGACAAGTCATCAGTGGTTAGTGTTATATTAAAATGCACAATTTTCTTTAGTTCGAGTCATGAATTTGGCCATGCCCGGTCCTTCCTTTTTATTATAATGTGATGTATTTTAGAAAAATAATCTATCAGATATTTCAAATATCTTCTATAATGGATTTTTTAAAGCCTACAGAAAAATAATATGGCAAACGCGCATCAGTTCAAAAAATCTCAAAGGCATAGTTTACCCCAAAACAAAAATGATCACTTTTCACCGTTGTGTTGTTAAAAACCTTTTTATCACAGTTGCTTTGAGTCCATACAATGGAAATCAATGGGAATCGATGTTGTTTGGGTTCTAACATTTTTTAGAATATCTCTTGAGTGATGAGAGAATTTTCGGTAACACTTTTCTTGAAGCATGTATGTATAATGCATTATAAAAGTAGTTTTAGAGCATTGTAATGCACATTTTAATGTCTTATAAATAATTGTTATTACAGTTAATACATTATAACACTTAGCAATTCATTGTTACACTACACATTTTAATTTGGTTATAATTCTTTACCATTACATATAATGCATTACAACACATTATGAAGAATTATAATGCATTTTACCCTTTAATAACTCTTTATAATGCATTATACGTACATTCTTCAAGGAAAGTGTTACCAAACTTTCTTTTTTGGATGAACTATTTCTTTAATAAAAAAAAAACGGGCATATTTTCAAACCTTTTGTATGTAAATGAATTCTTTCATAAGTGTTATTCTGGCTTTGCTTTCTTCTAAACTTGGTGTGTATTTCAACTCCTCTGCCTATTTCTGTTGTTGTATACACTTGCTTTTTTTTCAAGATCCAATCAATATGTTTGGTTCAATAGATGAGATAATCTGGCCAGAGGGCGATGAAGCTTTACCTCCTGATGCTCAAGATCTCATCTCCAAACTACTGCGGCAAAACCCCTTGGAGCGTCTGGGGACAGGTACTCTAGCCTTACATACACTCACTTGTCCTTGATCCTATTCCTTGATCCGATGAGATGAATAGTGTATGAATAAACCAGATCAGTAAATCTTTACTGTCTCTTTTTTAGAGGTTATCCTACATCTCTGCTCCCTGAGAAATATTTGAGGCAATCTCCTCTCTCTCTGTCTCATAGGGAGTGCGTTTGAGGTGAAACAGCATCGCTTCTTTAGTGATCTGGACTGGAACAGTCTCCTGAGGCAGAAGGCTGAGTTCATCCCTCAGCTGGAGTCGGAGGATGACACTAGCTACTTTGACAGTACGTATTTAAACAGTAGAGGCTGAAGTGAAATATATCATAGAGCTGTCACGGTATCAGATTTTTACCACTTTCACTTTTGTTCAATATGACATTTTGTCGAAACATGCCGTTTTATTCTGATTTAATTAAATTGTTTTACATAGTCTTATTGACTTTACAGTTAAGATTACATTACCAAATACAGTATCAAATCGTCCTTATTAAAATATAATTTATCAATCTAACAATAAAGTGCATAGGCAATATGCAATTATTGAACGTGAACATTTAGTTGTGAAAAGAACAGTTTTGGTTTCTAAATCTCTAACTTTTATGCTTTCTGCAGCAAATAATGCACATATCTGTAATACACTTAAACCAGCATGTCATTTTACCTTGAATTGTTTTCTTATGGTTATCCCCTGGGTTGCGATCCAGCAGTTAAAACCATTGATCTGAAACAATCTGAGATGACGCTGTCTCTTTAACCCTCTAGCACGTACAGATCGGTATCATCATGTGGACTCGGAGGAGGAAGATGACACAAATGATGATGACCACCTGGAGATTCGCCAGTTCTCTTCTTGCTCTCCACGATTTAGCAAGGTGTGGAGCAATACATACAACCATCAAACCTTTCACCGCATTAAACTATGCGATTAAACACACCAATGTTCAATGAATAGTTACATTTATCATTAAAATGATAAATATAAACTTTTTTCTTCTATGTGAAATAGTGCATTTGTGCGTTACCAGTTTGAAAGCAACATAGTAATTTGGTGTGTAAATATAGAATTGCATTAATGTACAGTCACAGACATCTGGTTCACAATAGCTTTTAATGTGGTTTATCCAATCAGAAATCAGAATTTTAAATCGACGTGTTTTGGTTTCATGAAATGTGATACAAGTTCATTCAATTGTTCTCTTTGTTCACATTGCAGTTTACATTGCTCTCCGAAGTTTAATATAGCTTTTTTTATCTTATGCTCCCATTTTCCATCTGTTGTATTTCTTCATGTTTTTATCTGTCTGTCATTTTCAGGTGTACAGTAGTATGGAGCGTCTCTCCTTACACGAGGAGAAGCGCACCCCTCCTCCAACTAAGCGCAGTTTAAGCGAAGAGGGAGGAGAGCGGATTGATAGTCTCAGTGGCCTGAAGGCCAGGGATCGAAGTTGGCTGGTGGGCTCGCCTGAAATGTGAGTGGTGTTCCTGATTTTTTTTTATAATTCTAGGTGGATTAGTTATGATTGTGTTAGGAGAGATGAGTCAATTATTATGATTCTGAAATATGAAAAATAGTCAAATATTAAGTGCGTGATTGCGTAACAAGAAACTTTGGAATATTACCAACTGTTTTTGTCTGTTATGACTGTCTATCATGCTGAAATAAACTTGTTTGCTTTCTTTCAGCCTAAGAAAGCGTCTATCTGTTTCTGAGTCCTCTCACACTGAGAGCGACTCCAGTCCCCCACTGACGGTTCGTCGCCGCTGCTGCTCTGCAATCATCGAAATGCCTCGATTTGCCATCTCCAGCGAAGAGGATGGTGGTGTGGGGGGCAGAAAGACTCCTGTTAGGGGTCCTCGTGGAGAAGATCTGCCGCAGGCCATACCAGAGCTCCCTGTAGAGAGAGAGCTGAGGCTGGATGAATCTCCCACCACACCAGTCTCCACATCCAGCCAAATCACCCAATCCATAATCAAACGTCAGTCTTACTCAATTATATTCAACAACCATCTGTTCTAGTTTAGTCCAAAAAGAATGTTGGAAAACACACACATCTTACATTTTCTGTATTCAAATCATATTTAATATGTTAATGTGGGTGTCTTCAGCTGGGAGTTCCAGTGATGTGTTGGATCGAACATCTCGCTTCACTGCTGAAAGCTCTGAAAACTCTACTCCTAAAGCCATAAGTGACCTGGCTGCCCGCAGAGCTCGGCACAGACTGCTGTCAGGAGATGTTGAGAAACACACATCACGCCCACTCAACAAGGTCATCAAATCAGCATCCGCCACCACCCTGTCGCTCATGATCCCAGCTGGTAAGTACACTACGAGTGCATATGATTGATGGACTTCATGACTTTGCCAAGTAAGATATCTTGGATCAGTACTGAAACAACAATCCTGTCAACGAAACATAGACTCAACATCATCCCAACCAGACTGGCAGAGAAGTCAAAACCCAGCATTGTTCAGGGTTGCCTCATCCACAGGGAAATGTCATAGGCCTAGAACATAATCACTGCGGTTGGTCGATAAAAATATATACTGTTGTAGAATAAAAAAAATCCTGATCCGGTATCTTTTTCTCCTTGACAAAATATAAGTCATTTGATTTTTTATTTTGTTTATTTTTACTTTTCCAGATCACCATGGTGCCTCTCCTTTGGCAAGCCCCATGTCTCCTCACTCTCTGTCATCCAACCCATCGTCCCGTGACTCCTCTCCCAGCCGAGACCTGTCCCCGGCCATCTGCAGCATTAAACCTGCAATAGTCATCCACCGAGCCGGCAAGAAATATGGGTTCACCTTGCGGGCCATTAGGGTTTACATGGGAGACACAGACATTTATACTGTTCACCACATGGTCTGGGTAAGTACATCATTCTGATTATGCTTAAATTGTATATTTACATTTAAATCCACACATGCAAGACTATAGATGCTTTAACATGTCAATTTGCAGCATTTGGAGGATGGAGGACCTGCTCATGAAGCTGGACTGAGAGAAGGAGATCTCATCACACATGTTAATGGAGAGCCAGTCCATGGACTGGTGCACACAGAAGTTGTGGAACTCATTCTGAAGGTACCGTCACAAATCTGATGCACCTTAATGTTTTGACATTGCAGGTATTTTGAAGATTTAACTTTTGTTTAATGTTGCAGAGTGGCAGTAAGGTATCTATCTCTGCTACGCCTTTTGAGAACACGTCCATTAAAGTTGGCCCTGCACGCAAGACGACCCACAAGTCCAAAATGGCTCGGCGTAACAAAAAAACTAAAACCCGAGAAGGACAAGACAGGTAAGTCCAGCAATTACAGTCACATCTTTCTTCTAATTTCAGTTTTTTTGAGACTTGCATGTTCTTTCTTATTAATGGCCTGTATGTTTTGTCCATTGCAGTAAGAAGAGAAACTCGCTATTCCGTAAGATCACTAAGCAGGCGACTCTTCTTCACACGAGTCGCAGTCTGTCCTCTCTCAACCGTTCAGTATCATCTGGCGACAGTGTCCCGGGATCTCCTACGCACATGTCACCTCGATCACCCACACAGGGCTGTCGTTCCACACCCGAATCTGCCCACTCAGGTAAAGGCTTCTCTCCTTGGAGTTCTCACAATAAAACCTTTGTCTAAAAAGTCTAAAAATACACATCACAATGGATGTTCTTGAATTTCAATGTCTTGTTTGAGTTTACTCATTAATCTAGTACCTTTTTCTTTCTAATGCAGTTGGTGGGAACTCATCTCAGAGTAGCTCACCAAGCTCCAGTGTGCCAAACTCTCCGGCTAGTTCGGGACAGATCAGACCCAGCTCCTTGCACGGTCTAGCCCCTAAACTGCAGCGGCAGTACCGCTCCCCCCGCCGCAAATCTGCAGGAAACATCCCTTTATCACCACTGGCCCGCACACCATCTCCAACCCCTCAGAGCAGCTCACCCCAGCGCTCTCCTTCACCGTTGCCAAGCCACGGCCTCATCACTTCATCAATTGGCCAGTCCTTCCCGGTAAAACTCCATTCTTCACCTCCACTAGTACGACAGATATCCCGCCCGAAGAGTGCAGACCCCCCACGGTCTCCTTTGCTCAAACGTGTCCAGTCGGCCGAGAAACTTGCAGCTTCTCTTTCGTCATCATCTTCCTCTCCTTCTCCCTCCTCGGCTGCAGACAAAAAGCTGCCAGTTGCTGGCAGCCGCAAACACAGTCTCGATACCTCACATTCAGAGTTCAAAAAGGAGATGCTGCAGCGAGACCCTAGTCTACAGAGCCTGCAGGAGTCAGCCAGTGAGAATCTGTTAGGTGGACGAGTTTCCCCTGCAGAGAAGGGAAGCCTTCAGAAAAGTTCGGTTCGCAAACTTGGACGGCAAGAAGGTCCAGAGTCTGGAGCTCTGGGTCTTGTTCCTGGAAAAAGTAAACTTAAAGACAAGCTGTCTGCCATACGCCAGGATCGTGCTGAACGCCGCGAGTCTCTTCAAAAACAGGATGCTATCCATGAGGTGGACTCCTCAGAGGATGAGACAGATGAAGGATCAGAAGATAGCCAGGATGGACGTCGACCAACTTATGTTCCTCCAAGCCATGTCCTGCGGCCCACTACAGTAGTAGCATTACCCAATACCATCAGGATGGGACCTGCAGCTCCACCAACATTGGGTCTGATACCTTCCACAGTTGCATCCCCAGGCTCACCCCAATTTGGCAGAGGACAGCATTTACAAAGCCAAATTACACATCAAACGTCAACCTCATCGCCAATGCAAGCTGCAGGCAAGTCCTCAGAACAGAATCCTACAAACCCCCAGACCTCTTCTGTGGCCCAAGACACCAGTTCAACACTAGATGATGATTCGAAAAAGGGATATTCGAGGACACAGGACTCTCAATCTAGTGTTAGGCCTTCTCAACCCAGCCCTTTATCCAGCACCTTTTCCACCCACGGTAGCGCCTTCACCTCCGTGATCAAAGACCCTTTTGTCAAACCAACCCCACCTTCTTTGGATCGTAGGGCATCCAAAACCACTAAACCCAGCAGCAAACTGGATCCAATCCCTGCTTCTGTGGTATCCAGGGAGAGCCCCACTGCTACCACGCCAACTGGAGGCATCACAAAGGAAATGAAGGAGGCTGACAACCGCAGACAGGCTGCAGCTGCGGCCGCCGCGGCTATTACATCGTCCCCATCCACTCCCTCCGAGAGTGGAATTGAGAAAGTCGTGTCCCAGCTTGCCACGGTGGCTAAAAGCGTGCTGGGCCCTGTCAAGCTCAACATCCCAGGAACTAAAGAGACCATGGAACGGACAAAGGATCAGCATCCCCAAGCAGATGCCAGCCCCCCAAAGATAATAGAATGTCGTCTGGAGAGTCCGGATTCTCCTGCCCGGATGAGTGGATCTGCTGGTTCTGGCTCTGACTCTCCACGGCTGACTGAATCCCCTTCTAAACAATCACCAACCACCAAATCTGAGCCAACCTCATCTTCTCAAAGATCTGTAGATGTTCCAGGAACTTCCAAAAAGTCAGCTCAATCAAGTGGCGAAGAGCAACTGGACAGATCAGGGACTTCGCAAAGTGGTACGACACCTAGGTCTAGGTCAGAAGTGCAGTCGCAGACCCAGGCAAAGCCAGGTTCCACTAAATCTAACAAGACGACGTAGCAAGAGCTACGTTCCCCCAGCTTTAAGTAATTTAGCTCGCCTGTTAACAGACAAGCACACGTTCTAACACAAGGAAGTTGACCTGTTTAATGTCAATATCCCTGTGAAAAGAGTGTAAATGATATAGATGAGCTCAACCACTTCATTTCAGAATTGTTTATGCCCTGCCATTCACAAAATATTTAAGGCTGCGTAATTATTTCGCTTTTCTTGTTATTCTTTTTTTTCTTAACTGCTATAAAATCTGTAGATATACTTGGTTCTGTTCTCTGATAGACAGAAATCATACCCACATAGAGTATATTACCTCTTCACAAAATCTCAATATTCTTTCAAGTCTCTGTAGTAGGTATAGTTGTGCCTTAAAGCAACACCTCAAAATTTCACCCCTACATGTCTCTTTGCCTCTTCATCTTGGGAGGAAGACATATTGCAGCAATAAGAGTAGAGTATGTCGAGCAATTTTACAGAATCATCATACATCTGTTGTATGTAAAGTAAAACCAAACTTCATTTTCCAACATTCTTGCACTTGTGGGTTTTCAGGTGTATCGAACAGCATTAAGATCCCCCTCATGGCACAGCCATCAGAAGTGTAATGTGGTAGAACGATGGCCATAGATTGCATGTATTAAGGATTTAAATCTTACTCAATGTTTGTAAGTAAAACTATAGATAAAATTTGGGAAGGTGTGATATTTGGCCATCATTCACATTCCACTAAAGTTGTGTGAGTCTGATTTGCACATCATTATTTTGTAGATCAAGTGTTTTTTCTCCCATTTGGCTTCAGGGGCTTTTTTCAAAATTTTAAGCGGACCACTGTTTTTATTTCTCAACCACTCTCTCTATATTTTTTATCTGGACCAATTTCCTGTTGTTTCTGTATTTTTTGGTGGGGATTCATACTCATACTGGACTGTTTTTGTGTGTGAGTGAGTGTGTGTGTGTGAGTTTGTGTGTTTGCGTGTGTGCTTGCTCCTGTGTATATAAAAGCATGTGTGTTTGTGTGGGTTCTTATACAACGAATATTTTAGAAAAAATGTTCTGTCAGTTTTATGCCCTACAGTATGGGAGTGTTTTTGAATTCAGCCCTTTGTCAAAGACCAGGCGAAGATGTTTTTGCACAAATCCTTTTTATTTAGTGTGTCCCTAATATGAAAACCAATAAATACAGTATCCAATCTGATCCCATGCCTGGTTGGGGTCTTGAGGGGTTCACTGCAGTACCTTGCAGTATAATCTTGACATACAGATATGTTAGCAGATGTATTTCAATTGATTTGAGTGTGTCCTCCTACTCCTGTGGAACATATAGAGGTCACTTAGATATTCATTTCTAATCAAAACGGCTTTGCTTAACAGTCTGTGTTGTTTTTACGGCAAATTCGCCGCAATTTCTGCCCGACCTTCAACCCATGCTCATGTTACAAAAGTAATCTTGTCGCCAATCTTCAAAGTAGAGCTATTTCCAGCACATCTTGATCTTGCCCATATCGAAAACATCTAGTGATTTTCATTACTCTATATGACTGATTGTGACCGGAGTCACATGATGATGGTATGTACAGTTCTGATATATAATCTTATTCATGTTTTGTCAATATAAAATGTGAATGGATGTCTTGCACATTTAAACGTCTTTGTTGAAACCCCAAGGAATGGAGCTGTTGATAGCGTTGCAGCCTGAAGCTCAATTCCTAATGAAAGTGAACTGGGCACCTCGAGGAGTGAGAAAAATGCACTTGTAAAATAAATGGTATTTGCTAGAAGTGGGTGGTCAGGTTTAAAATAGTGTTTGCACTGTTGCGTCTAGAGATCATCGACCCGTGTTGCAACCCAGTGGTCAAGTAGTCACACAGTTTGTCCCCATTAAAAGACCAAAGCTAATCCATTCTGTCTACAAGAGATGACCTACAGTACAACTCAATCTCACTCTGCAGGTAAAATCATCATATTAAAGTTCAGTGCACATAGACCCCGATTTCCATTTAAACTACATTTGTAGGGCTTAAAGTGTCATCTTAAATGTTTACATGCGGTACAGCTGGAGAGATCATTCTGCAAACAGCGTTCGTAAATGTGTTGTGTATTGTCAGTGTCCAGGCACATATTGTAGTTTAGATAATTGGCGGTGGTGCACGATTGACAATTTACAGGGTGTTAAGACATTAAGACTGAAATGTTGTTTACATGTAGTCCCTGATTAACTACATCACATACCCACTGTGCTTTTAAGGAAAACATTGTAATTGATGAATGGATTGAATTCCTCCGTGCTCCCTCTGCTAAAGTCACGAGGTGCCGTGGGCTACGAAAGTGAGCGCTAACTGCCTCCTCGCATACGTGACTGGGATGACGATGATGGTTGGGCTATTTGTTGAGGTGAATTCAGGTGTCAGAATGCCTGAGGTGGTTATTCATCAACGTCCCGCAGCCACGGCATACACACGCTGGTGAAATGTAATTTCGCACACGTCGTCCAGAGCAAATTCACCTGCTACCTCTCACCTCGGCCATGAGCTTTTTACAAATGAAAACCTTGGAGCACACATACCTATACACACTACTTGCATCTTCCCCGTATAAACACAGCAACCACTATGTCCAACCACTGCCCTCTTAACACGTCTGTGTGGGCCTAAATGACAGCACAGATGGCTCGCTTTTATGTAAATATTTTAAAGTCGTGTACTCCGAGTGTCTTTAATATGAAAAGAAGTTATTGTGTGTGTTGGCCACTGCCTTAGACAATGACGCATAGAATGGGAAAATATAGATGATATGTGTATTTCAAGAGTTACGAGAGGGAGTCAGTGGTGACACAGATGTGTTATGGATGAAGGGTATTGTCCATGTGCCCATCACGCTTCATCCTATAAGACTAAAGAAGACAGTGTGGTTTGACCAGACACAAGTGTGTAGAGAAACGGGCAAAGAAGAAAACAATTGCTAGAGATGAACCAGTGCAATATCTTACAATTTTCTATTGTGGTAAAACGCATGTTTGTTGTTAATCCTACCTTCTGAATAATAAAGATTTTTTTAAGTAACTTGACATGATGTTTGAGTTTTTTCACTGCAAATCACTTTATAAGATTGATGTGCAAAATACAGAACAGCAAATGCATGTGTGTTTATTGAACAGATTAATACTGAAGAAGATAAATCCACGCAAATGTCAACCGTAAGAGGAAAAACTTTAAATCATATTCATAGGTCAGATGTCAATATATTTTCTCTCTTTTAAAATAAAAAAACTCATGGATAGACTGATGTTTTTCAGGGGTTTAGTAAAAATTTAAACAATTGACTCGTTATGTTGGTTATAAATGCATTCAGTGAGAATTTAGATTTCAAGTTTTGACTAAAAATATCATATCCATAATGCTGGAATCGCCCAGATCTTTTATACAAAGTAATGCGAACATAAAGAAAAACATTGTATTTTATGCCATGAATCCAACTTAAAAAAGTGGATGTTAATGTTTATCAGAATAGAGAAAGAAAGTGATTAAAATAGTAAGATGGATTTGTGAGATCATTTATATAATAATTAACAATTTTAATTGACGATTACTAAGATGAGGATTTTTTTAATTGCATAATATGATCTTAGAACTGTGAATGAGTAAATTCATAAAAGTATAGTTTGAAAGTTTAAGGTGTATGTTTCCGTAAAACTTTCGGTTACAGAACTGCAAAAATTAAAATTTTACGTAAAAATGATTTTAAAGCCATCAGAAGAAGTGCTGCAATAATATTTTTAATAGTGAATCCATAAAAATATAAAGTACACATAAAAATAAAAAACTGAGAAAATGTATTTGGTTGACTAATTCCTGCCAACAAAAGTGATTTTCTGTAATTGGGTTGCGTAAAAAAAAATCTGTTAGCCATTCCTAAATGTCCAAGCAAACGTATCTATTTAAAATGCCTTTTGTATATTACCTTTTAACTTGAGGAATTCCCTTTCAGCTCCATTTAACCTTCCTTTCTCCATGTTAAATGGTTCCCTAACGGACACATATTTAGGTATTTGCTCATCCGCTTGTCATGGGCTCCATTTGGGGAATTCCATTCCATTAATGAATGAAGAAGACATCCACATGACACGTCTACACCCTCTTAATTGACATAGCATGCTAACACTATGCATTTAAATAAAGTCCATTAGATACTGGTTGTTCCAGCTCTCTCTCAGATGAGTGGGACGAGCGTATGTTCGAGAGCTGTATGCTCCGGAGCCTAGACAAGGGGGTCAGAGGTCAGCCATCCTGCTTTAAAGGCGCTCGCCATGGGGGATAATTGGACTCCTGGCTTCATTCACCAGTCTCTCATCGCCAGACCAGAGAGAACTAGAAAGTTAGGATAAAAGCCCATCCCACTTTTCCCATTAGGACGATATACATGGTTAAAACGAGCATGAGGGTTTACATATCCCCTTTAGACCCCCTTCACCATCTCCCTACGGTCCACAAGGCGATGAAGGATGAAGATACTCTGACGACCCGGCGTGTCTGTTCTGCACCTCCCCTCCCCCGTCTTTTCTCTGACAGGCAGCCAGGGCCACTGATGGATTGCTGCTTGAGTCTGTCTCTGACACCCGCTCTACATGACCGGGTAAATTCATTCCATTCCTGCCTCTCTCTCACACAGCCGCCCATCCTGGCTTCCACTGCCTGACAGCCAGCCTAATGGGGGGACCAGGCCAAATGGATTTCAGTAGAAAAGCGAAGCATGGAAGAGCCTCAGGGGGGCAATAAGTTCTCCCCCTTTTCAGAATTTATTTTCCTGTGGTCTTCTCACTTTTTCCCCCTTCAAGTTTTCTCCGAGAGATTGGAGCGGAAGTAAACGGGGTTTCACTGCCTTAAACTATTGATTCCATTTAAATGTGACAACTTTACAAGGCAGGTGCATTAATCTTCTGATCGTATTGATGAGAATGCATCACATATGTTGAACATTAACCTTCAAAACAGACTTACAAACTCCTAGATAACAGGATGCATTATAAATGCTTTCAACAGTTCTTCGATCTGATATTAGCAATTAGTTTTACCCGCTTATAGCATGGCATAGAAGAATGGCAAGTGGAAGCTGCATTATGGGCTAATTGCTCTCTGTGGTACCACGTGCCAGGTGTAATGAGCCTTATTCTGTGTGATAAATGTGCACAGACACCCATAACCTGTGCAGTGTGCAAACTTGATGTTGCCTGCCAGGCAAATAGTGTGAAAGTTCAGTTGCTGAGAGCCATAAATAAGTGTGCAGAGCTCCGCTAATACTCCAAGCCAAGGATATGGCGGAACTAAAGATCTGTGAGCCTGTGGATTTTGATAGCGGTAAAGAAATCGTAAATTGACCTAAACTGGAAAGGCTGTAGCCTACTATATATTGCAGATTTGAAAACATTTTATATATATAATATATATATTCATATATATTTCATACCTATAAAGATTGAAATATGAACTGTAAGGTTATATTTATTTTGTTTAAAAATGCGTACAGGGTGATACTGAGTGTTGGGTTATAGAAAGCTTGTCAGCAAATCTTTATAGTTATCAGTTTTCAGCAAGTTGCATTTTTTTGAGTTCTTTATTTGTAGAAAGAAGTAAACGATCTTCTATGTAATAAGCAAAAAATACCTTTGAAGGACATTTCCTCATGGAGGCTAGAGCAGGATAAGATGCAATTTCTTTGTTCAAATTATGCTTTGTGAGGAATAATGTACAGACAGTCGGTCATTATTGCAACAACTAAAAAATCACCCAAACACGTGTTATTTTTTATCTCTGCTGAAAACAAACGATATATAGAACCATCACATAAATTACAATGGTGGTTCCAATCTGCTAGTTAACGTCCCAGAATCCATCAGGTCGGCCTATCAGTAGCATTGATACAATTTCATTTATAACCATTAAAATCACTTACCTTTCAGCAGAGATATGAATACATGGGGTGGACAATGAATATCAATTGAAGTTTATTAAAATTATT
Organism: Triplophysa dalaica; assembly: GCF_015846415.1. Lineage (NCBI taxonomy): Eukaryota > Metazoa > Chordata > Actinopteri > Cypriniformes > Nemacheilidae > Triplophysa > Triplophysa dalaica. The sequence goes on from NC_079547.1 coordinate 17,004,569, forward strand.
TTATTATGTTATAGTAACGTCGCACTATGAGTTTTTAAGCAGGCATGTCAAATCAAAATAAATAAATTACAATTGCAGATTTTCATAACTCGTCTCGAGGCACCGGCGTTTTGCTCTGCAGCCAAGTGAATAATCTGGAATCTTCCGGTATGTCGGAGGATTCTAGTAGTTGGCACCAAAAATAATAGGCAACCTTACCAACACAAAACAACTAAATACTAGTATCATTGTGCTATTTTTGCTGTTTTAAGTGCATAATCATGTTGCTTTTGACAAACTGTGTGAACTATTGATGTTGTTAAGACATGCAAAGCAGTTACAAAACATTGGACCAAACAGCAAACCTGTAAGTAACCTATTTCATTATATTGTTTCATTTGCTGGTTGAATACGTCATGGGTTATGAGGCACAGTAAGGTACATTGTCAAGTGTACAAGTTAATATTAACAAACACACCTGAGGCTCAAATTTAAAGGGTAATATAACTTAATATAGTTAATATAACACTAACGCTACCTGATAACTCTTTTATTCTTTGTGCATTCAATGTATATTGTACATTTTAACAGTACGTGTGCTGCCTTGAAACCCACGATCTCGTGCTACCACCGCAAAATTCCACAAGTGGAGCAACAGGAAGATATAATCATATCAATGACTTTGAGATTGGCCACCCTACATGAAATAAAGAACAATCATTCTAGCAACACAGTTGGAGGATGCTATTAGCCTTCATAATAGTCTGAATGAAATGGTTTTGTTTTATTTCATGCCGAGTAAATAAATAGTTGTGCTTAAACCTCAAAGCTCTCCTCTGGTAAGGGTTAACAATGACAGATTGGGAGAGTTGGGTCTATATGAGGGTCTGGCCACTGGGGTCTCCATCACTGTCACGCTGATTGATTGGGACATCAGCCAAGATAAAAGATCCTGTCGTCCCTGCAGGAGTGTCCAGCTCTCTAGGGAAAGGTGACAGAGAAACCCCTCCAAAACATACACACCTGCATGTACATATGCTCGTGCGCACCTGCAGGTGGTCTCTAGTCTGCTGTTCTCTTCATGCCCTGAAACGCAGATGTTCTCGCTGTATCTCTCGAGATGCGCTGCGGCCTTTAATGCCCCACTGATGCGTACTTTCTTCCCCCCCTCTCTCTCCCTCTCTCTCTCTTTCGGTTATTCTCGACTCTCTCCAGTAACACCATCTCCTACATTACTCCACTGATAAGACATAAAAATTTGATGGCAGAGATTCAACGTTGTTCGTGTATTTTTGCCCCGAGACTCTGCAGTCTTGATTTTATTAATAATTCATCAAGGTTCTGTGTTTCTGAAATCCCTCTCGGCTGCCTGCCTATAATGAAGGTCTAAGTTCAGACTTCAGCACTAGAAAGAAAGTTTAAGTCTTATCTCTCCATCCAGCCCAACGTTGTTGCTCCTACATTTATAGTTTTGAAAGACCGCATAGCTCATTGATAAATGTCACCTCTACCCAGTCCTTCAGTCACATTGACATTAATAAAGAATAATCATTGATATTATAAAGATGGTTCCACAGTTAAGCCATAGGAGGGCAGTGTTCGATTGAGGTATGTGTTTAGAAAGCCACACAAAGACAAGCTTGATGTTTCACATTTTAAGACTCTTTTGCTTTCAGTTACTTTCATATTAAGGCATTAATGTTTGGATCACATCTGGAAGAACAAACGAAGCAAAATCACATGCGCAGGAAAATACTACATGGCGATTGCTTAAAAATGAATTTCAATACATACATAAATAAAAGAAAGCACGGATAAATAAAACAAAATTGTGTTAGAAAATATGTGAGCCGAAAAATATACCAAAGCAGCATTTGTGAGGTTTTTGGAGAAATTTGCATTTTGCTTTGTTAAAACTATAACTTCAAATGTATTTAATTTGCTGACTATCAAAACATCATTATTATAATTTTATTTTAACCGTAAGGATTGTTAAATTATAATATAAACACCTTTATATTTTTATTTAAAATCAGTAATTTCATAAGAAAAGTATTTTGCTAAAATGATCAGTCTTGCTTTTAAAGAAGAGGCATTTGGACTGGACCATACCTCTAGTCCATAAGCAAAACAAAAAGAAGAGAGAAACTAGAATCTACTACTTGTTACAAAGTCATCTTCACACACACAAAGAAATGACTTCCACGATGTCCCCCTGTGGTGACAAACGGAATTGCTGAAATGAGAACAAAGCCCCTCAGCTCCTACATAAATACCATTGAGCAGGATTGAGTGCAGTGCCCCCCAGTTCCAATCTATATATTATTTAATGTTGCTTCCTTGTGTTTTTCCTTGATTCTCTGCTAAATGTATGAGCTTTAGATGCCACTTATTCAAGTGAAAACAGCAGGTTTGTTGCAATTAGAGCACTGATGCAAAGCTCATTATGTAATGTAATGTAAAGGTATCAGAGAGAAGTAGGTTACTGGATGAATCCCAACACGCTCTTACAGTTGAATGGAGTCCAAAGAACAGGCTTTTGTAGAAGGACTTAATAGGGTTAGGCAGCTGCGTTTTTAAGTGCTGACCACTTCAGACGACAGAGCGAACAATTCAGTGAGTGAGCGAAGTCAGGAGGGACAGATTAATTGATTTCTTCAAGGGAGGCAAATATTTTCCAGGCAGAGAACTCAATTTGCTGCAAGTGAAAAATGAAGGCGGCGATCAATATTTTCCCACAAAGAGAGAAAAAGTTTGATATGATTTGTCACATAGTTGTGCGGAGGTGGAATTTCTTGTCTTTGAACAAACTGGTCATATTCTTATCCTAAAATAAGAGTTTTAAATCGGTTGGAAATATTTCAGGACAGGAAGATATTTTAAAGTTGTACTTTTTCTACAGTCTCTGGTTGGACATTAATTCACGATTTTCTCTTGGTTTAAACAGATTACATAGAATATTTGATTGGCTGCTTAAACCCACGAGAGCTGTGCAACTCAAACATGATTTTAGAAGAAATTATTATTTCAATTTTTAAATGGGGTCGGCTAAGCTTTGATCGTGGGCATCATTGAAACTTAACTTGCTTTCTACTTTCTCTTCTTTTACTGGAAAACTAGATTCTACACCACTGTAGCTTCATCTGAACTGAAATGTTCACTCTGTCACTGGATGGTTGATACCTTTTTAAAATGTCCTAAAATGTAACATTTGATTCATTAGGGGTACTAGCCATGATCTTCATGATCTCAAATGTCGTGGGCCAAAAGCGCTGGGGTCAACACATTCTTACCATTTAATTAAATTTGATAATTTTATTCTTATCTGTATGTGGACGATATAAAAATATTAAATTTGGTTGACATGTTAACATGCTGTTAAATATTCAGTATCAGCACTCCCTTATTTCCATTTATTCCTCTAATTCATACCGACCTTCTCACTTTTTGTGACCTGTGACTCGTTAAACTGAATTTGACCTGAAATGGCTCTTCACTGTACTGCCCTTGTAAATTAACCTTTTCCTCTACATCCACTTCACATTTGTAGGTGGGCCAAGGAGGTTCATCAGATCAGCTGGTGAATTAAGTTAGCTGAGAACTGGTTTAGGATTATCACAGTATAAAAAATGTTTAGCTCCACTTTGCTACCGATGTTGAATAGTAAATGCCTCCACTAATCCCCCCCATCTTTTTAGAACCTTTATTTTACCCTGATATCTCAATGAGTATCAGACCTTTTTGTAAAGGGAAGGGACCGAGATGCAAGTGCATAGGCTACAAAAATAATACTTTTGGATGAAAACCACAACAAACAACATATGACGTCATTGCACAAAAATGTTTCTTAACTGTTGACCCAAAAATGAGTCGCATGATATGGTTAGATACGGTCACAGACAGCAGGCAGATAATGTTCATAATAAAAGAATAAAATGCAATTATTTAAGTGCATAGTTAAGGCTTGTCCATACTCGCGCGTTAATCGTCAAAGTTTTACGCCTAATTTAAGTTTATCGTGACTAATGCTGGGTTCACACCAAATGCGAACAATCACGTTACACTGTCTTTATTACTCTCAGGAAAAGTTTGTTATTTTCGTGTGAGTGACGCGATCTGACAAATATTTTTAACCTTTGTGGCAGACGAGATGTATGTTCGGATCTACATGCGTCTATGTATTGACTTTATGTGTAATTTACTCGCACAAAACGCTTAATTCACGTTTGGTGTGTTAACAAAGGACGACAATGAGAGTGTGCACACCGACGGCCAAAACGCCAGGCGTAAAAGCTTCATTTAAAAAAACACCCTGGGCTCGTTTTTATTTTTGACGAATTGCATTAAAAGCTGGCCTACCAATGAGCTTTTGTGCACGTGCCTGGAGCTGCTGAAGTTACAGTAAATCAAGAATTGGTGGTGCACAAAATTGCACACATTGACGAAGACGAAGCGAGGTTAATTCTTAATTCAGATGCATAAAGTTGCGCAGCGCCACCAAGTGTACCGGGGTATTTCTGTGTTTAATTATGTGGCATCTACAGTATGTCAGGGAGTGAATTTGCACGTTCACTCAGCCCATCGCCAGTGAAAATCGCTTGGGTATGAACGTCGATAAACGTCTCAAAAAACGCTGTTGGTGTGTACAAGTTTTTAGAATAGCAAAATAAACCAGCTTTTTGCATTTTGCATTTATCTTTTATAGTTGACTTATTTTTAACATATTCATAGATAAATTAGCCAAATGTCAACATGGGCAGGTCTTCCTCTCATTTTTAAGAACAAAACGGAACTTCAAGATGAAAAGGAACAAGTGACTCAGAATACATTAAATACATGTTTACTTGCAACAAGGATAAAAAATGGTTTGTGCTGTTCGTGGTTTTTTTTTTTGTGCAGAAATTATTGGTTGCTGAGTGCATGAAACCCTAGAAATTCAAGAACCGGATAGATACCAAAGACTCAAAAAATAAAGGCAAGCCTTTGGGTTTCTGAACATCACAACTAATCATCAAATTATAGTTTGTGATAATATAATAACACATTTTCATATTTTATTTTGCAGATATTTGTTAAAACCCAGGTAGAGCCATTATTTGTGATTTACTGTTTTCAACATCAACACGCCCTACGCACATTTTGTTGAATTATATCCTTGTTATTTTGAATATTGAGTATGGCCATTTAACTCAAATTTTAAGGTTGAAATCAATTTTGAATGCTCTTTATCTCATTAGAATTTCGGACTTTGGCCTGGTTTTCATCGGCCGGATCACATTTCCCCACCTAATGTATTATGTGTGAAAACTGGGTTTGGTAGCCATGCATATACAGTATGAAGTCATTAATAGATCCAGAGCCATAAGCAGTACAGTAGTTGTGTATAATTAGTGTACGTCCCTGAGAGTTTACACATGAGGGGTCTGGACTAAACATCTTTACTCAGATCCCCTTTGTTTTGACTGAATAATTATTCTAAAAGACCTCTAATTACTTTGGCCTCTACACACGTATCCACACACACCCTCTCCCAGGTCCATTCCCTCCACTCATCAGAATTCATGACTTCATCTAGATGTCTCACTCCATCGAGCAAGATGTATCACCTCATCCAGTATATCACAGTTTCTGCAAAATTAAATGCAAAAACGCATGAATTTTGATGCAAGCCGTATTGAAAGCGATGCGGTGTGTGCTACCCGGCTCCTCTATTGAGAATTAGAAGCATTAAAGATGCAGCTACCCAGAGATTCTTCACAAGGCCAAATTTGAAACAATTCTTTTAATTGTTCTTATTTTAATCATTTATAGCTTAATGTGTTATTCATATATGTAAATGTTTATTCTGGACTAATTACATCTATAAATCAAAATGGCATAGTCTCACAGGTGTTCTTATTAATAACAGGCCTCATAATAGTATATAATAGTATCTTTTTGTGCTTGGATGTGGTTGCACACGTATCAAACTGAGACCGTGATTGATTCTGTTACCTTTCTATCAGCAGTCCGCATACGGCAGCCAAACGCCTTGATGCAGTGGCTTCAGCATACACTTTTATTGTATAAGTATGTGTGGTGTGTTGTCAGTGTGTGGATATGTGTCTCACCAGGTTGTGAATGGAGATTGATGCCTTCGCTCATCCATCAAACGCTGAGGGTGGAAAGCCAGTCAGGGAAATTAAAAGCCATGAGCGCACTAAGCCAATCAATACACGCTTCCTGTCAAAGCTTACAATCATCTTTCTTGATCTTTTCATATCTTTCTTTTTATCACCCTGCTTTGAGGTTTATTAGAGTTCTAGCAATCCAAAAACAGACCTTTTCCTTTTCAATTCCACACTGACCTAAGAAGGACAAAATAGACAACGGCTTTGAATTTTTTATTCAAAAATGATTGAAGGAATTCATTGTAATAACGTTTACTTTCATTTGATTCAATAGCAGTAAATAAACACTTATTATGCTACGTCCCATCCGCAATGGACCGTTGAGATGCATCATAAATTGCGCCCTCACTGTTAAAATCAGAATGGTGTAACGTAGGAACATTTCTGTGATACTTCTACAAACTTAGTGCAGAATGTGACAAAGCAAAGTTGTGACGTATAGTAACAAGCAACACAATCCTTCTTTAATACTATAAGAACAGTATTACCGGTACATTGGAACAATCGAAATCCTACTAAAGATCTTTAACACGGTATACGCAAACAGAACTGACAAGCTAAGAGGCTAATCGGCTAAAGGTAAATCTACAGCCAGCCAACAAGGCAGCTTAGGGTCTAAGGATGAATCAAGACTGGAGCTATCTGAGAAAGCCCAACACTTGAAGGTCAAAGTTTAAGACTACGCTTGCAATTTCATTCCAATCGTTTTTATGGCTACAGCAGACTAGCCCTAACTTTGAAGCCAGCTTAAACTGACATTTAATTATCCATTTAAACAAACTTTTTTGTTATTCTTGAACATTCAGTTTATTTAAATAACATTTGATGGGGTTATTAAATTATCATGTGAAATCATTAGCTTGAGCTGGGGTCGTGCTGTTAAGGGCTTTAGCCATATGTTAGCACATTAGCCGGCTCTTAAAGACTGGTCACCCGAGGACACAGGATATTTGTGTATACGAGAGTCTGATCACTTGTTTGACACAAGACTTTCATGTTCAGATCAGCACCTTTAGGTCATTCATAAAGACATGTTAGCCAACAACTCACATTGGGTTAATTTTAGGTTGTAACTAGTAAGAGGACTTTCTGTGTGACATGATTCTGGAGTTCATGGGAAGTGACCGCGTTTGAATAAAAATAAAAAGTGAATACAATTTCAAATAAGCTTCGGCCTACAATATAACACTAATATACTAATTTATTATTTAGTAGCGCAGACTACATTACACTTGAGGAACAGATGTAGTGGGTTCAGAGACTGCTTATGTTAAAAATGAGATATTTATTTCTGGGTTGTAAATATTACTCTGGTAGTGCTATAGTTCACTGTATCAACATAGTATTCTCCAGATTTTTAAGGTATAAGTACTTTATTTGCTGTTTAATGTCTTGTCAGTGTCCTATGTAACCATACATTTCTTTCCATATACGTCTGTCTATTAAATGAGGTTTTTTGTGTAGAATGTTGTTTAAGTGAACAACCATTGCATTAAATTGTCCTGTAAACATTCACATTTCAATGGAAATTCGTAACCGAATTTGTTTAAGGAACAAATTTTACTATAATGAACATGTGTATTTTTCAATATCTCAGTGCCGCAGAGGTAACACATTTTTGGAAGCCAACCTGGAAATTAGCACCATTATTAATCCTTTTAACAAAAGCCTATGGATTTTCCACACAGGATTTTTGAAAATCCCCCAAAATAAACTTGTTTTACAAAAGTTTATTACACTTACACATTTTGTCTATCAGCATAACATTTACAAATGAACACAACGTTTATTATTTTTAAAACTTAAATACAATTGCCAGACTACACTACGGTCGCTCGATATTAATGTGCTCACCACCAAACTATATTGAAAACGTGTTGGAAAAAAGCCAGCGCACTCCAATACAAGTGAGAAAGACACCAAATGCAACAAAAAGAGAAGAAAATCTGAATGATTGTTTAAAATCAGAGGTGTACACAGCTCTGTTTGTATTCAAATATATTAGAGATGTAAAGTGGTACAATCTGGTCTTGCACTAATGGCGAATATGATTTTTACATGAGCTACAGTGCAGCTCTGTTCTCTGAGGCATGTGTGGTATGCGTGTCAGGGCTCTGCTGTATGTGCACATATCCTGCCAGATCCCTGAGAGGATGTTTATGGAGGCTGAGAATACACAGGCACACCTCTTCCATCAGCACTGGAATAACTGACAGAGATCCAGAAACAGGAGGCCAGAATTAGTTGCTGTTTCGTTCACTTTAAATAAAATACCACCTGCCAACTCTCCTTGGAAATGCATTCACAACTGAGGACAAATATTTGCTTTCTCTTTTTTATAAGCGCTGAAACAATACTGTACTAACAACAAAATAAAAGTTCAAAACAAGCTTTTTCAAGTTCAGGCTTTTTTATCTGTGTCCTGATTCTGACTTGTTTAAACAAATCAACAACAGAGTCTTGATTAAAAATGAGTCGAGATACATGGTAACAGGCTAAATGCTTCTATAATTAAACATGATAGTCAATGTTTTTCTTCTATTGTTAACAGGACATGTCATTGGTGTGGTGTCCCTGGTGGAGTCGGTTGTGTTGTCAAAGAATTGGCCAGGGATGGTTTATTGTTCTGCCATAAATGCCACTGTGGAGAGTCGTGCAAAACCTGGCCAGCAGTAGGTAAAGAAAATCTCATTAAATCTCTTTCTGTTAGTAAAGGTCTGGGGAGGATGCTAAAGAATGGCTACAATGCCCATGAAGGTAAGAAGCGAATTAGAAAACAATTGTCCTCATTAAGAAAGAGCCCATAAGGCAAATTAATGTTTTCCTGATCAATTTAGTTCCCCTCTTGCATTAAAATGAGTTTAGCCATACTAAACAAGACACTTTTTTCATTTTCTGATGCTAGGGCATTGTTATGCAGTGGGTGAAGGGTTCTGAGTAGTTTTCAGCATGTTGTTAGGGTGCTTTGTGTGGTTGCTAGGATGTCATCAGTGGTTGCTAGGCAATTGTCTACTACTTATAATCCAGTGGCCATAACTGATTGCATTAGGAAAGTAATAGCACACTTCAACAAGTTTTATGCCGTACACTACTTGGGGGATTAAGAAACCTACGTATAAATTACACTAATAGCGATGGCTTTGAAATTCGAACACACACACAATCTTTATCAGTGGACTTTTATTCTTAGAGATGATTAGCCATTGAGACACTTTATTACCTCCAACCGAATTTGAATTGATTAGTGCCTAACTTTGATTTGATTATCAAATCCATCAGTGATTTATGAGCAGTCTGCATTTAAGATTATCCTTAATGTCCAGCCACAGCTCACCAGCATCCATCTCCATTGATTCTTTGTCATGTTTGATACACAATGACCATGTTTTTGTATTGAACAGAACTAATCAAATGATTCATGCAAAAGTCAACGTGCCGGGGCAATTAGGATGAGACCACAAAGATGTATTTATAGAGTTGATTCTGCATTGATTCATGTCTTTGTTTCTTAATATTGAGACGGTCCTGGTATTGCCATTGTGTAATGGGTTTGCTTTGTATAATATGACCTTGTATTTCAATCTTGCATAACTGAATTAAATGATGATGTATGTTCACTTGAATTATACTTTTGGTGGTTTTTAAACCATACATTATTTTAAATGGTTTCTGTCTGGTTGTTAATGGTTGTTAAAGAGATTTTTCAGCTATTTCCCATAAAACAATCATCCATAAAGGAGGGTTGGGCTGATAGACAATGTCATCGTCCATCGCCAATGGCTGATAGACATGATGATGTTGAGCCGGCATTGTGATTCCAACAAATGTCTCACTTTCGTCCATGGCCGTATCCACCCTTGAGGTCCCAAAGCTCCAGGCCTCGGTAGTTCTGTCGTGAAAAAAATGCCAATTTAGAAAACGTCTAGATAACTTATCTCAGCGCTCTTAAGTGTCAATCTGATTGAGTTGGCCAATCAAATGAAGAAAGTCAGCGTGATGAAAGAAGGCGTGAGTTTCTATTGACAGAAGTCAAGCTCGAGTTCAGTTTGTACTGTGAACAAGTGCAATGTAAGGAGCTAACTGTTAAATGTTTTATCATAGAAATGTTAGCAGCCATTAACTTGTCGCGTCTAAAAATGTCTGCAAAGCTTTCTCAGAGCCCCAGGGAGTTGTATTCTCGTTTTGAGCGTGCTTGACGCGCATCAACATTTAAACAACAAATCTGAGTGAACGACCCGATTGTAATATCCAAAACATAAAATGTACTTGTTTAATGTCTTTTTGACAGGACAAAAACATTACCAGACCTTCATTAGTTCATGCTAAACTGCTTGGCTTTGACACATGTGTGTTTATAGGTTGTGGTTAGCCTATTAAAACAACTATATGACTTCATTCTTTAATTCTGTTTCTATATTATTTTAAGTACACCTATTTTTAATAAAAAACTAAGTGTCTGCCAGCTGTAAATCGTGTTGTAAACATAGACTGTGTAAAATATGGACGTAGTGTCCGGGACGTCACCCGTAGGTGTGTGTAGAGTAAAAATTATGTCTAAAGTAGGCGGAGCCGGTCGTCGCCAGCTTGGCATCACGCATCACTTCCGTATAATCAAAATTGGCAAAGAGGCAGTACGTGGGTGGAGCTAACGTGCCTGGTTGCTCTAACAAACCACGCACGCCAAGCTCGACGTATTGGCGGTTGACATTTAAAGGTTTACAGCAGTTTACATCTTACTCTTGAGGTAAATGACCTGAAACTACACAAAAAAATGCATGTGACAGCTAAATGGACACCTGTCACTCAAGTGGCCATGCCTTTAATTATGATGAATTTTAAGGCTTAATATACTCTAAACGGATGAGTTATAAAAAAATCACCACCCTGTTTTTTTGTGCTGTAAAGTTGGCCATATTAACATGGGGCTCAATGAGATTCTGCTTTGTTTTGGAACCAGTCTCAAGCGGCCAATCGATGAATTGCAGTATTAGTCACTTCCCTGTTGGTTTCAAGAGAGAGACCGGAAGATTGCCCCTTGGTTGTAAACAAATGTGAAATTATTTCCTAAAAAACATTTGGACATCCAAGGTTTTGGAAGGACAGCAACGATATGGTAAAAATTGATGGAAATATGATTAGATGTTAAATTGATTTAAATTTGTGAAGAGAAGCATCCTTTGATGTAAAACGAGAAACATTTAACTATTTACGGTGTAAGAAACGACACAAAATTGACCATAATCAACATTTCTGGACACATGATGTCACGATTAACTGGCCAATTAATCCAAAAATGTGTAGAAATTCCTACAGTGGATATATAAAACACTCAAACAAGGATCTAATCGTTTAAGGTGGATGTTAGACTTTTACGTATTTTTATGTAGTTTCTAAATGATGGCACATTATCTCATTCTTCCTTAACATTCTTTATAAAAAATATCCTTGTTCTTCCACTATAATGTCTGACCGCTGAGTGAACCGTGTTAGGATGAAACGATTGTGTAGAGTTAACTGGATAAAAGTTGCCTTTCGCTGCTCACTGTGACGGCGACTGAGGTGAACCTGAGTGCCTTAAACAGACAGTCTTCAAATCTACTCCTTTTCTTTCTCAAAAAATTGTTATTTTTCTCATCAAGTCATGCAGTTGAGAGGCTGGGATATAAAATGCACTGGAAGTTTCAACCCCATTCGATTTCAAATAACGCAAGAAAAGTGCGGTGACCGTAGTTTGACTCCCGAGTTGTCTGCCTGTGCGTGACATTGATTTTGAGAAGCGGAGGGGGGAAATGTGACAGGACAGAGAAAATCAGTCGGAGTTGGACAGGGTGAGCGAGACTGTGAGAGTTAGACAGAGACAGAGATCCGAGAGTTATCTGATCCCTCCGTGGAATTGGTAACAAGCTTGCGACAAACTGCTTTAGTCTCTTAGGGCATAATTAAAATTGTGAAATAAGATAGAAGCTGTTGCCGCGACGAAGGCTCTGCATGCTAGACGAACGGGTTTGTCAGATAAAAGACAAAGACTTGTGTGTAACTTTGATAAGAGCACAGTTTTTGGGGAGATGACCTAGAAAGGTTGACTTGATAGACTCTCAACACACACACTGTGCACTTCCCATCTGATTTGAGGAATAATAATGTCTAATAATGAGGGCATCCGTCTGCTCCTTTAATTGGAATAGACAATCCACATAAAACATACAGAGATAGAGAAAAGAGTGTTTTTAAGCTAACATTGCTCCCCTGGCTGTCTAATGATAGCTGATATAATCATCAGGGTTATTCAGAGGTCCTAACCGTCAGGACATCATCTACACAAGATGCTGAGAGCTCTTATCGCACTTATGACAGATGAACTCTTAGCCTTGTGAGATATTGTTAAAATAAATGGTCTTATTTCATCTAAGGCCCCGAGGACAAAGTCTGAGTGCGCCGTAGTTGCGAAGCATTGGCTGGAGATGATAGGAAAACAGGCCACTTTTGAGTGTAGAGCAAGATATTTAATTTGAATTCATTTATCTTGAAGAGGATGAGTATGCTTGCGTAGATCTACGTTGTAACCAATGTGAAACAAGTCTTATATTTGATCATGGGTTTAATCTACACTGTAGATTTTATTCCACTTTGGACCACTTCGGAAGACATAAACAACGCTGGTCCGATGCAGGTCCAGAAAAGATTCCTTTTCAGTTTTTTAACAATGCACAAACGCTTTAAAAAAATATTACCAACAGAACCTATATGACCAAATCAAAATGTTAAATATCTTTAAAGTTGATGTATGTAATGTCTATCAATATATTATATTGCAGAAATACAATATAATATACTTACTGAAACTTAAAGTGCAATGGTGGATAAGCGCAATGTCTTCAGATGTGTAAAAAGACTACATAATGAAGTGTTATGTTTTTGATACCTTAGAAGGAGCTATTTCTATTTGCGCATTTGCGCAAACCACGCAAACGTGTAGGGGACCCCAAGCTTGGAGGCCTCTTAGTGACCACAAGTGGTTAAATCAATTGATGATTGCATTTGACGCCAATCGCCCTGCGTGTGCTGCACCGGACGCACCTTATATCAGACAGGTCTGTCTCGGTTGATTAACCAATCAAAACTTTTAAAACTAGGGGGTGGGTTACCCGCACTTTGACGCTCAGCTAGAGGAGCATTCGCCTGTTCATTACATGTTGCTAACATGAACAGGAACAACATTCTTTATATGGAGTCCTTCAAATAAAGTAAGTCATGCTGGAGAAATGTTTATGCTGCACATGTCAACATGTGATTTTTAAAGATCTGCTGTCTGATATTGTGATTAAATGTTGTTGTTATTAGATGCATCTGTGAAAATTATATGATAATGAGATGCTGGCTCCATATGCTGTTGAAAGCAAACTACATGGTATATGTTTCATTGACAAATGAGTCATGACAGACAAAAAGATGATTTGAGACCAATGCCTTGAACTCTGGTTTCCCTGGAAACAGACAGGTTGCTTGTAGGATCAGTTTATATACCATCTAGCAATGAATCTGATTACATTTGCCCATTTCTAAAGCACATCAAGAACTAGTAGATTTCTGCTTTGCTTGAAATTATATGAAGTTGTTGTAATTACCTAGTTTAAGTCAGTCTTTAGTTAGTAAGGTCACAGCATCTATCTTATATCTGATGGACTTAAATATTTTGAGCAATTTAATTCAATTAAATTCCCCCTGCATGGAATCCGCCATGTTGTCTCTAAAGTTGCCCAAACGGACAAACTGCTCTACAGAGCGCATTTCACAAATATGTTATCTCCTTTGGCAAAGAAGCGAAAACCTGACGACATCTTAGTTCTGTGTCAGTTACCCTAAGGAGGGATGGAGCCTTTGGTTGCAATTCGCAACCTCACCACTAGATGTCGCTTAATTTCATACACTGGACTAGACCTATAAGATTGTATTGCTAATGTAAGATTACTAAACAATCATATTATATAAAAACATAAAAATGGAAACCGTTAGTGCTTCTGGACCAATGTTTACGTCTTCCACGGTGGTCAATTTTACAGAAATCATCAAATCTTTTTTTAATTTAAGGTGGTGGCGTGATATTTTCAATTCTGTTGTGGTAAGCTTAGCGTCATTATCTCTGGAAAACTTTTAGTATTTATCAACCAGATAAAAAATGTTAATTCCATTCCTTGATTCTGATTGGTCATTAGATGTGCTTTAATTACAACAATTCTGTGTATCCAGAGCATGTGTATCACTACACTCCAATAGCGACCACCAGCAGCAACGTAAACACAGCATTCTGTTGATGTTTACAGTTGATCAGGACCTATTTTTTTCAGCGGAAGGAACGCATTATGTGATTTTACTTCATGAACGTTGCATTGATACATATTTTTCGACTTCTAATATTTGTATTGTATGGTAACTATTTTATAAAAAAGCAATAAGATACTCAAGGCTTGTGCTTCATCGTGAATAAGTCATGGCTGATGGTTTTGCATCTTGCCTAACAACGCCGTTCAGCTCTGAATTATTTACAATAAAGCACAGCCTCTCGTTGCTAACATATCATTTAATATAAAATACTCAAAATAATTAATTAATTTTAGATTAAAATTTGCTCAGGACACATACTAAAAAGTTAAATAAATTGGGAAAAAGTGATTGCATCATTTACACAATGTTTCATTTTTTTTTTACCGTTGACGGTACTTACAAAGAAACTAAAAAATATTGTGACACATTAATTTTGGCAGTTATTAATCATATAGGCTCAATTTTTTCTTAAATATACACTACATGTACACTAAAACATTGATGCTACATGAAAATAAATTTTACCACATAAATTAGCACCACAGAATTGTACAAGAACTATAAAAAGGTTGGATGAACATTTGTTTTACACTGTGTTATTTATTCTGCAGTGCATGGTGGGAACCCAAATGTTGAATTTTGGTTACATTCTGCTGATAATTTTTAGATATACTAAACAAAGATTACTGCAATGCAAACATAGCTTATCGTGATTCTGTAGCACAATACTGTAACATCAGTCATGTCCACTGTGAAGTTACAATTGTCATTTCATTCTAATAAACTTTATAACTGCTGTAAAAATAAGCGTGAAATTGCTGTAGAACCGTACTGTTAATTCACAATTAACTTTTTACAGTGTATAGCTCTCAGATTGCTAACGGGAACAGTTAATTTGCCTCCATGCAAATAAACCTCTCAGAGTCGCAAAAAGCACACATATTTCATGTCATGATTGCATCTAATTTTCTTAGCTCAGCATGAATGTAACTGCACGTGTGTTCTTTTACTGCCCATAAAGGCAGAGTATCATTTATACCCCCTCCATATCCATTTTAATTAACCCCTCTGTCAACCCCCTTCCTTATAGCACGTACTGAAATGCAGTCTTGGTTATCGCAGGGTTAAAGGTATCTCTAGTCTCTCTCAACCACAACCTTGCTTTACAACTTAGTCTTATTGCTGCGGTATGGATTGCATTTCTGTCAACACCCCAAACTAATTATTCAGTAGCAATTACAGACGCAGTAACTCTGGATTTAAATGGAAACACATGGAGCTGCTTAAGAGCTGCGGAAAATGTAACTGTAGAGATTGTCAGTAAAAGAGCTCAGAGAGAGAAATCAAAATATACAATCGCAGATGCAGAAGATATCCTACCCCTCAGTTTAGGTGTGCTTTATTTGCATGACAAATTATTATAATTATAAATGAATAAGCATTTATATATGAACAAATCTTAAAGAAATGCAAAAGTGGTAAAGAAAGAGATAAAGAGAACACAATGGTAGCACTTTACAATAAGGTTGTAATTGTTTAGTAGTAAATGCATAAGCTTACATGACCTAACAAAGTGCAATATAGTTTTTCTGTATTTATTCTTCTTTGTTAATGTTACTTTATGCCAACACAGTTGTTCGTGTTAAATAATTCTGCATTAACTAGTGTTTTCCAGATTCAATTTTGGATTAATTGTTAGTTCATGTTAGCAAATGCTACCTTTTTGTAAAGTGTTAGCAATGCAACTGGCAAGGAAAGACAAAGCGATGATGTTATTAAAGGTCATTATAAAGTTGATCATTGTAGTATTTAGGGCGGGTTAGCAATGCATGTTCTTTTGATGTTGTGTCTCTTTTAATAGCTTCTCCATAGTTTCCTATGTGAATTCTTTGAAATTGAAGTTGGAACAATGCCACAGCTAAACCATGTGGCTCCAGAAGTTTGGCTACCTGTGCATTAAATAGAGAAATAATTACCTTTTACTTATTTCACCTTTATGGATTCCACTGGCCTCTCGTGTGCTTTCCTGAACATTCCTAATTTGTGGTTAACCCAGCAGTGGAAGGTGGAGTATGAATCACGGTAGGCTACAACAAGAGATATGCCTTCTTCTGAAGTGTTGCCAACTCTGAGCCAAGCCACCTTATTTCATGCCTGAAGTAATGGGTTTTTAAATCTACAATATGCAGCTATTTCTTTCCCATGCTGGAAGAAATGGGCCATGGAGTGGTGTTATTAATTGTACAGTTTACAGAACTGTGCATTGCTTTATGGGGGGTCAAAAGTTGATAACGGCACCTACACTGTAGCATCTCTCTTAAATGGATGTCTCTGAAAATCGTGCACCACAGTTGCACCACAAAACAACACCCCTCCTTTTCCACAACATGAAGCATCAATTAATGGTGACAGCATGTCGAAACAGCAGGTTTTGAGCTTGTGCTTTCAAAGGATTTTTTATTAACAGTGAGTCATGCAATGAATCGGATAGCTGGTAATGAGTTTTTTTTATGTGCTATAATTTATGAGAGGCAGTTTGTGCAATGCACTGATATGATCAACCAAAGAGGCATAATTGAGAACACATTGTCTGTTAGCATGTGAAAGTGGATCCGCTATCCTGCCACAAAAGCTTGCGTGGATGTATTGTGTGTGTTTATGTGTTAGCCTTAAATCTGAACTACATTGTTAATTATTGTGATACCCTGAGACAATTCCTGTCCTAGGCCATAACTACATAACTGTATGGCCTTTGTTTATTTGTGAAGGAGAAAGAGAATAGCTCACAGCAGTTCAATGGTTTCTGTTCAATTTATCTCTGTGTATTGCCAGTTCTCAGTTATAAACGTCATTGCTGATGGATGTGGTTTCATGTCATTTCATATTGATTTGGGATGCACTGAATTTTCAGCAACCGAAATTAGCAAAAAAGCATGTTCGGCTGAACATGACGTCTGATGTGATCTAGCAGTAACCAGCACGGAGGTGAGACCTGCACGCTTTATTTATGCAGCAAACATGTCAGCAGTGTGTAGAAACATTTTATGCTGTCAGAGAAAGACACAACACTGGACCTGCGGCACAGAATTAAATTTCTGGACTCTTAACCTTCTTTACCAGTACCGGGACTGGACGGCATCCTTTGACATCGCAGTGGTGATGGCACACAGTTCGCTGTAATAAACAACTTGGAATGTCAAGCTTTGTGCATAGTACACCATCTCAGACAACACTCATTTTATGTGGCGTTTAGAGAGACGTGAACTGAAATGGTTTTTGGTCTGCCTAAGTATGCATTGCTTGCATGGATGTTGGCTTATGTCGAATGACACTTTTTAATGAACTACTTTGTTGTAGGTGAACATAGTACATTACATTCTTTCTTTAGTCAGTTAGTCCATTGAATAAAGGAGAGGGCTGAAACTTGGTTCAATTGTTCAAAAGATAAATTGTATTATATTGATAAGCAAGAAAAAATATGAAAAAGCACATTTTGATCATTCAATTTATGCAATTGTGAAAAATTGGCTTAATAAATAGAAACGCAAAAAAACATGTTCGGTATTGGGCCTTCAGTCACGCGTTTCATTTTTATTTGGGTTCGACCAAGAATTTTGATTTCGGTTCATCCCTCAGTTTATATCATCCCTTAACGTGATCCATGAAGATAAATTTCTTCTGTAAACTGCAGTAGGTGACAAGAAATGACTGATGTGAGCTCTGGCTACTGAGCTTCCATTGGTAGTTGTTTCTGAAAGGTACTCGTCATGTGCATAAAGTAAAACCTTTCTCAGTTTTGTCACGTCTCTGGACATGCCCATATTCTGTCGCCAACAGTTAGTCTTGCTTGTGTCGCCAGAAGTCGCCAAACTCCATTTGAAATGTATAAGATTATCTTGCTCCTCATAAGTGTTCTTTAATCATGAAATATCTTCAGATTGGCTGTGTTTGTATTGGTGTGTTGTTGGACACTTAAGTAGTACCAGGTAAGGTCTATTTCTGTAGTTTAGACATAAGATAAATTTGGCACATTATCTTTATTATTACTCTATACTCACCAAAGTGGATGCAAATCTCTTGGGTGAATTTCAATCAAATTGAATCCAAGCCATTTCTTCTTTAACTTAGTTTTCCATTGAGGCTGACCACATTTGGGTCAGACTGACACCGCACTCCTGCCAGGTGTTGCCCATGAAGTCCTCTGGCCTCTTCTTTTGACACTGTTCTCTGTCTTTCTGAGCGCCTTCAGAGAGACATACTGGCCTCATTCATCTTGGTGTGGTGGGAAGTTGTCCACTCCCTCGCCAGCACTTTTCAAAAGGCTGAACTCTAGTTGACTCTGGCCCAGACGGCTAGCTGTCAAGATCTGGGGGACCCGGACTCAAAGCGTGCATTTTAAACACCAGGCCCCAGTCCAAGGCCTGGCACAGCGCTGTCACTTCTAAAACCAACAGCAACTAGAAAACAAAGCATGAGGAAACATCCCACGAACAGGTTTCCACATCCACCTAGATCCAGGTAGAAGGCACAGTGGGGTTACCGGTGGACCTTTTTTAGTTTGTCTGAGGGGGCAGAAAGGTGAATGGGAAGGAGGAAGATCGATAAGAGACAGTTGGCACAATCTGGCTTGTTGCCAGTGTCAGCTGTTCATCCTTCATAAATGTTTTAAATTCTCTTGGCTAAGCTGACCAAGAGTCAGTCAGAAAAACTGAACTAATGAAGAGGACCCCGTGTCGAGAGGCCTTCTGCACTCATCCAACCAGGGGGCATTACAGAACTAATTGCCCTTCTAAAGAGAAAGTCTGCATGTCCTCTACGCGAACCCTGATCAAAGTCCTCATCTGGAAAGAATATTAATGAGTTAAGCTACTTAATTTCTGATTCATTTAACTAACAGGACCGTGTTATTGATATTGAGAGAAAATATATCTTCACCCTTGAACCAAAAAGTCCACTTTTGATTCCATTCCATATTATGTATGTCTGATCTCTTCTTCCTCGGTTTTTGTCAATAAAAGGTCCTTTCAGGGTCCTATAAAGGTGAAAAGTGTACCATAAAACTGAATCTTGCCATACTTTAATATTCCCTTTGACACTGTGAAGGAACATAACAGCTGTTCCTCGGGTCTAATTAGAGCCCCGTTTTTTAAGTTTGACTTTTGATTATCAAGACATGAGAACCAAGTTGGTGTTGTGGCGGTAAGCTTGCAGGTTCAGAGAAATGTACACCACACAATGTCTAATACATTTACGAAAAAATGTGTCAACTCACAATAGGCTTGAGTAAGTAAAGTGAACTCTATTACGTAAAAAGAATGATTTAAAATGATTGACCACCTTTACATTAACATGCATTATTTATCATTACTGGATGTGAGTTTTTTGTGTTTAAAGTGTTATTAATGTTGTTTTAAAAATAGGTAACCCTGTCAGAGATGTCAGTGAATAAGCAGTAGGTTTTACACGGCTGGTAAATGCTCTTTTTGCTCTAAATGCTCAGGACTTTTGGCATGACAGCTATGACTTGGCATGAAATCTTTGCTTTATTTAGGTTGATTAAGAATGCAAAAAATTTGGTCAGATGAGATTTAAAATTATCTTTCTAAAACAAATGCACTTTTATTTTTAATTGTGACGCACTTCAAGTTGTTGCTTGCTCATTCTCTCTTTCTCTCTTAAAAGTTGGACTGACATACAGTATAGACCGTTTCATTGGACGTGTGCGTGCATGACTCCCAGTTAATTTTCGGTTTGTGTTTGGCCAGTGTCTAATAAAATGCCTGTTCATATTTAATTTATGTTAAAAATATAAATGTATATTATTTTATTGTATAATAATTGTATTTAATAAACGATTTGTTGTATTTGTAGTATGTTCATTTGACTAAATAAACAATTTGTTGAATGGTTCCTGTAGTCTTGACACATTTAAAGAAACTGTTTCGTACATTGACATCTAGCGGTTGAGCTTGGTATCTCAGTCTAAATTCAAAATATTGGAGAGACAAGTTTAGCCAAGTTACAGTTCTTCTTGGTTTCTTTTGATTGTTATCAGACATAATATACCTGCATTCTATTGTTTCTGAATGTGTACCGGAAGTTCAGCTGTGGTCCCAAAAGAATAATGTTAGTTTTTGATGTTAAGATGAAATCGTCTACGGGCAATTCCAAGAAAATGTCAACCTTACCACGAAAAAATTAAGTTTTTACAAACGGTTCTTACTATGGTAACCGCACAGATATTAACATTTGGTGGTTCAAATATCCATGTGAGATCTCTCTTCAAATTTGTAAAGCAATTGTTTTATTTTTAGTGCATGATTTTTCATAGTCAGGTAATTGCCATTTCCAGGATTGTCACATTCATAACAATACATATTAAGTAACTATTTTATGTTCTATATAGAGGCATCCCTTGTCATGATTCATTCTCATCATGTCATGTCTTTCTTAGTCTTGTGGCAGAATCATGGCAGGATCCCCTATTTTATGTGGAGAGAGACATTTCTGTCCCAATTGGCGATCCATATGCTCTCTCTGATCTCGTCTCATTTCCCGCCCTCTTGTCTCTTTATTATTGGATGTTAATTAGTTCAAGCCCTCTTGATTTGCTCCCCTTTAAATACCCCTCGTGTCTATTGTCCTGTCCTCTTTCATTGTGCTTACTGGTGCATTCATTGTACGTTCCTGTATTCGTGGTACTTACCTTTATCCTTCATGCTCGTGTTTTCTGTAGATTATTCCGTCAAGTCAAGTCTAGTAAGTGTTTAGTTTAGTTTATGCCAAGTGTTGTTTAGTCCAGTATTAGTGAATCTACAACCTGTTTGGCTATCGCATTTTCCCTGTTTTATTGTATATACCCCATCATGAGTTTTTGTTTTGTTTTCGTGTTTCAATAAATCCTTTTTGTTAACCCCTGTATTCGCTGCCTGCATCTGGGTTCTTCCCCTGCATTTCATGACATCCCTTCTTCATTCATTGGGTATTATTGCTTCAGGACTGTGCATTTTACTTCAAAGAAATCCTACAAAGTTTGTCGTTGCCCAAAAGACACGTCCTTTATTTTGTCACATCCATAAAGTGTGTTTATCTCCTTTTTAAAAAAAGAAAATGTGTTCACAGACTGACATTTTTTTACGATAATATTCTATCAACAAGGGTTTAGTAAAATATAAACAGATGGTGCAATATATTCATTACAAATTCCTTCTCTGAGCATTTTTATGTCACTTCCATAACGCAAAATGTCACGTCCATAACGTTGGAATTGCCCCTATAGAAACTAATGGACTGGGTGTAGGTTTAACCCCAACCCAGCAACCACAAGCTGATCGGTTAAGACACAGGCAGTCTGAGGCATGGTCTTGGCACAGTACATGTGAAACAGGAGTATGTCGGCTGGGGCAGAGATTGAAAGAGGTAGAATTACCCTTTCCTTTTTTATACTCTCAGCAAACTCACGATTCAGAATAATAACCTGGACAAGACTACCCCAGCTTTCCCCTCCAAACCTCTAAGGAGAAGAAATAACATATGGCCCATACCGGAGCCATTGTGCACTACAGTAGACAGAAGGCTAATCTCGAATAAGACCGAATTGAATCATACCCAGAAACATCCCTGGAACTGCTGGCCTAATCCATACTAAACTCAGAGCTCACTTATGCCTGATAAGACACCTGCCGCTCGCCAGACAGCCAATAGGGTGCACGCAGATAGAAAACATGATTTGGATTCTTTCTACTTTGTCTTTGGTTACTGTGAAATTGGATTGAACAGGAGGGATGGTCCTTGTTTGGCAGCAGTTTGAGAATCTTACGCAACTAGGAACAAGTGAGAGAGATTTGGGTTGGTGTTGTGAATTCATATGGTGTCTGGTGTTTAAGATTAATAAAATGAGTATTGAATCGTAACATACATGATCTTTGTTCACAATAACAAACACAACAAAAACACTTTTCTTTTTTCAGTGGGCGGGTTTAATTAAAATGTATCGTATTTTAAAGGGGCGGTGTGGAGATTTTAGCATCATCTGGAGGTGAGGTTGCAACCAATGGTTCACTCTAGCTCCCACCCCTCCCTTTCAAAGCACTAAAGTGGGTGAAACAGTACACTGATGTCATTACGTTTTCGCTTCTTTGTCTTCAATGTGTCTTAATTGTGCGAACAAAGTAATAAACGTACACAAAATACCATGTCTGATTATATAAAAAATCACACCCGTACACATCATGATGGCAAATTACATTAGGTAATTACATCAGAAAATCGCCCCCCACCCGCAGATAACATTACTCCACCTCCATACATGCTTGTCCTTTTCACACCTAGAAGAGGCAAAGCGTGACACTGACACACTTTCTCGAGTAGACCAGCGTGTCTATTAGACGCTTCGGTACTGGGATGCATCATACTGTACTATAAACCATAAGTATTTGTTGACCGGTCTTAAAAGATAACACACAGGTCATAAGTGCTCATAAACAGAGATAAACAATGATTTCAACACTTTACATTTGTGGATGTGTTCGACATATGTGCTCTTCAGAAGGCTTTTAGGCTCCAGTTGGGATCACCTTAAGAGTTCCAGGTTAAGGTTGAAAAAGAGGAGAACAGACATGGAGAGCAGAAAATTTGGACTCAAACGGTGGGGAAAATAGTTTCTGGGAGTCTGGAGAACTTCTTCTCACGGCAGTGGAAAATAGAAGTGGAGGCCTTTTATGTGATTAATGATTAGATTTCTGTCCACTCTCGCTCTCTGACTCAGTGTATATGTATCAATCTATCTTTCTTCGGAAGATCAGACAGGGCCTGAATCCAAGCGATTGGTCACAGCTGATACTCCGCTCCATTTATAGCATCCAGTATAAATACAGCACACATACACAGATCTAATCATTCACAGTATTAATCTGCACAAGTGATGTGACAGGGCCTTGGAAATGGCTGAGTAAGCCAGTAAAGCACTCGGGCACACACAGAAACCCAATCTGGCAGTAACAAGAGAGAAGCATTGTGCTGGTATCAGGTGTTGGCGTGACCCAGACGTGTGATAAGGGCAGGAGAGCCCGGCTGACTGACTCTGTAGGGTCAGCTGAGCTCCTCAATGGGCTCCGGCTCCAACCAACACAGCCACTCTCCGCTGCTGTATGGAGCCTTTCAGCTCACCCTGTTTCACTTCCAGACCCCTCTGCTGGGCTTCTGGCCCAGGGGATGTTGGGAGATATGTAACCAGTGATTCAGCAGGCAAAACAGAGAAGCTTTTTGTGTCCGTTTGCATTCTCTCACTCATTTTCATACAGATACACAATAGCCCTCCAGTCACATGGCCAAGACAGCAAACTGTGACGTGAAGAAAACCTTGTAAACCACTCTGTCCCCTGCCTCTTGTTTGATGATGTTTGCATTGTGTTTTTGCACAATATGTGTCTTTGTCAATGAAACTGATATTCAGTCTGTCGTTCCCTCGATCGCCGTTTCTTTGAGAGGCGGTCTTAAACTAGTCCAAGACAAATCCTTCCCTCTCTCTGTTTTCCACGCTTTCCATTGGAATTGGCCTGCTAATCGGAGGGTCTAAAAATACCCGTTTGGCTCTCAACCTTCAGGGCACAGAAGACGTGTGGTGAACTGTGAGTGTGTGTGTACATGAAGAGCTATAATTAGTGTGAGTGAAGGAAAGGTAGTGTTACTTGATGGGGTGGGGTCCTCCATTAGGGAGTGATGGAGTGGAGGAGCTGGAAAGAGCTGACTGATGATTGACACAAACACACATGTCGAGTGTCCATGTTTTATGGGGACTTTCCATAGACCAGTACGGCACCCAACATTTTTTGGCCAGGTCCCCCTTGTGTAGAGAAACATTTTTGAGCCCCACCGGATCCCCACCACCTACATACACCCACATTAAAACACTCTCATGAAACGTACTTTACCTGCAAACTCATTTCATATTTATTGAATTATATTGGTTTGATTTTAATACAAGTGCATAGTTTTTTTTCAAGCAAGCTCTTAACAGTAAGCAGTGGGAAGATAAGGAGCTAAATATTATAAGCATTTTAATATTGTAAAATGTTATTGAAAATAACTTGAATAAGGAACTGGTCACTTTTAACTGGTCACTGATCCGACGTATGCCTATAAACAGTTGAATTCATCATGTTAGGAATCACAGCTGACAACACCCAAGCCTTGTTGCACCCCCCTAGTAATGATCTCGGACCCACATAGGGGTCCCGAGCTCCAGTTAGGGAACCACTACCATATGCAATGTTTTTTTTAATGTACAGACTATTCTATTAAACGGCTATTCTATCTTAAAGTGATAATTCACCCAAAAATTAAACTTCTGTCATCATGTACTCACCTTCAAGTTGTTCGGAATAGAGATATTTGGAATAATCCTTAAAACCAAACAGATCTCAACACCCATTGACTACCATAGTAGGAAAATTTACTTTCTAATTTGTTTGTTCTGTTGAACACAAAAGAAGATATTTTGAAGAAGGTGGGACAGCAAACAGTTCTGGGGCACTTTTGACTACCATTGTTTGTTTCCTACTATGGGAGTCAATGGGTGTTGAGATCTGTTTGGTTTTAAGCATTATTCCAAGCGTCTTCCTCTGTATTCATTCAAACAAAGAAATGTAAACACATTTTAAACAACTTGAAGGTGAGCGAATGATGACAGAATATTCATTTTTGTGTGAAGTATCACCTTACCTCTCCCCCTACCTCTGAACCAAACATCACTGAAAACTTTCTGCATATTTACATTTTCAAATCACATCATTTATAAGCTTTTTTCCTCATGGTGACCAAAAATGTCACAACAAGGTCATAAATGACTGGTATTATCTAGGGTTTACCAGAAACGCGCACACACATGCACGCATGCGCTCACTGTTTATGCTGTAGCTTCCATGGAGGAACACAGAAATCTAATATGTCTCTTATTATGCCCACAAAAACAATTCTTTCTCAATACTCTACAATATTAACATGGGAACATGATTTATTTCTTATACTTTCTTTTTCATTTATTTGTTATTCAATAATACACTTAGAAAACGTCTGCATGTGCCGATATATTGGAGTTTCATAATATACCGTCTAACCCTTTCTCTTAAAGCCTGACATCAAGTCATGAAATGGAGTAAAATGAAATCATTTCTCTGCATGAGCAAGCCAACACTTCCTTTGGAGCGCTAAAATCTTCCATTTTGCACATCATTTTATTTTAAGTAAATTTCCTTCTTCCGCCGTGTTCGTCTAACCCTTTCCATATTTATTGTTCCATTCCTTCACTCACACTTCCCTTATTTAGTTTTTTAGCATTCTGGCCTGAGGATTTTTTTTTTAAGACATCTCTGTGACTTCCATTAATGTATCACGAAGGAAAGTTTGCGTAAGCGAGTCGTTACAGTTGTAGGGCTCGCTGCGGCGTTGGCTCTGAAGCAGTCGTTTTTTTCCATCGTAGTGAGGAAACGTGACCTCATCTTAGGACATTTAGTAACACTGTCAAATCTCGTAATCACATTACAATGATATGGTCTGACTGAGCTCAGTGTTGATTAATGTTATTTTTTTACTCTTTTTGAATCTTAAAACATTGAGCTACTTAAGTCTTTTGCATTCATCGCCAATATGATGACATTATAGTTTTCAGATAGCCAAAGCTCAGTTCACATGATGTTAAACAGTGTTGTGCAGTGTGTCATGCAGTGTGACATCATTATGCAAAACTATTATACATTTTTTTCCTTCATCTTATTTTTCGAAAGTTGGCATGCAGTAAAGAACATTTAAAGGGATAGTTCACCCAGAAATAAAAATTCTGTCATCATTTACTCACCCTCAAGTTGTTCGAAACCTTTGAAAACGATTTCATTTTTTTCTACTGTGGTAGTCCATGATGTCCCAGAACTTTTGCTAACATTCTTCCAAATATCTTCCTGTGTGTTAGCAGAACAAAGTAATTGATACAGATTTGGAACAACTTGAGGGTGCGTTAATGATTACATAATTTTCATTAATCGTTGAACTATCCCTTTAAAGGAGGTTAATGCATGGTTAAGGTTTATTTTTAAAGATGTTCCATGTCATGTGGGAAAAACACGGAGTGTTTGTTCGTTTCGTTTCTCCGAGGATTCCTTCGTGAACAAGTCACAGATCGACACTGCTTTTTTTATTTTAGTCACTCCACAAATGCAGTGGCCTCAATATTGGATCCGATAGAAATGGTGCAGCAATCTTACGTGAGTAAAACATTTTTGTACTATGCGTCACTATTGCTTTTTTAGAGATCGCTTGATGTGCCGTGAGCACTATTCGCACGAGATTAGTATTACCTGGGGTCCTCTAGTCATTTGTATAAATTGCAGAGGCTGTCTGTGATCTTAAGTCTGTGCGAATCAGGATCACTGCGATTTGACAAGCTCATATATCATTTTTCAAGGCTTTATCCACCGTTTGGGACTCATATAATACAGTGGTAGCAGCAGTATACAAAAATAACAATTGTTGTTAATCAAATCTTACCCACTGCTATTGTTTTCAATATCAGAAAATAAAGCAAAACATGAACTTCTCAGTCTATAGCAATTAGAAGTGTTCACAGTAGAAACCAGAACTAATCGTCAGTCCCACTTTTCACATGTCCTTTCATACTGGTGCGGTACAGCTTGTGAACACACCGACAGCCAGGTCTTAACATTAAATAAACATTCATCAAACCATTGAAATAGGAGCTGGACATCTGCTGCCGAGTTCTTATAATGTTGTGGCTTTCCTGTCAGTTCCAGTCACTGCTTGGGAAACTGGAGCTTTTTTTGAACACATGGCATCAAAAAACCAAGGCCGTGACTTGAACAAATACGACTGAGTTTCTTTAACCTGAGCACTGGGTGGACAAACACAGCCGTTAAAGTGTAACAGTCCTTCCTCCTGGCCAGAAGAACACTAGCTCCCATTCAGAGGCTGCCCACTACACCGCAAAGCAACATCATAGAGCTTTAATAGGCACAGGGTGAAAAGAAGGCCATTGAAAGGGACCTGTAGGTCACTGCTATATTTATAAACATTACTTTGCAGATTTTTTTAGTGGCCTCACCACATATCCTGTAATTTAACCCTCTTTCACACACCCAGAACCACCCTTATGTCAACATTGTCACTGAGGATAGGGCTTCACTTTCCACTAAAACGTCAGGTGACAGGTATAGCCTTAAGAACAAAGTTGTACTGGTACCACAAAATTGCCTTTTAAGGAAGAGTTTGGATTTGGAGAAGAAAACCAGTTCCTAAATGGTGTTGTTAAAGTGAAGGTGTTTATTTTAAAGCTATGACAACCCTTTTTCAAAGTGAGATTTTTGATTGATTTACATTAATTTAGTGATCCATTCCTGCATTCTGAATAACTCTGCTTTGGACGAAAGTTACTGTTACTGAAAGTCAATCGGGCAACCAACCAATCTATGATGTCATGTGATTTTTTAAATTGACATTTTTCTTAAATAGTGGTGAGCCCTATTTTGTGAAGTAATAGTACCATGTTACATCTTGTAGAACCGTAATACATAGATTATGTCACTTAGTTTATAGTGCTTTTATAGTTCAAGTGGCTTTTCAACAATATGTGCAGAGCACAGTAAATCGAATCAAGGTTTCGTCAGGACCAAGGTGCTATACATACTTAAGACATAAACACACGGACTACATAAAGTGCACATGTGCAAATCTGTGCAAGTACAACATTTAGTGAAAAAGACAAACGTGACACGAATAAACCACAGTACACAGCCATGTCCTCATACTACTGTACATGTAAACGTTCAATGAGGAACTAGCAGCAGTGTTGGTGCAAAAATATGCAAGTAGAGCAGTTATTGGTAAATGTGCAAACAGGGCATTCTGAGTCTTTTTATTAAGGAGTCGAATGTGTTGGAAATAAGCTGTTGCACAGTTTTGAGTGCTCAGGGACCTTTTTCCATTTGAACAGTCGTCAAGTAAAAACATCTGTCGAAAATATTTTTTTATGATTTACTGTTTTCTTTATAAAACCATCCTACATAATACAAAACAAATTGAAAATGTAACCTGTATGAAATCAAAAATGCACATTCTAATTGTTTTGCACAGTGGGGAAGTATTTATTAAAAATGATTTATCCGTCCACATCATCATTTTTTTTATTCATTTGCACTTGTAAATATTCTTTAATCAAAAACGTTAACCTCCTCCCCCTCTTGAAACGACCTGCCTTCACTTCTGGTCACGATTAATGGCGCGATGACGGCTGACAGATTGCAAACTGGCTTTCAGATCTTTCACCCTTTAACGATCCAATCAGTTGTCGGTGGATGAAATCAAACCCCGCCCTAAATTTTTTCTCGTTTCAGAAGTCTTTCGCTTGGGTATACGTTATTATTGCATATCAAAATATATCAGATAATCCATCATTTACGGTATATTATATACGTTTTTCCTTTTTTGATGGCCCTTATCTCATAATTTGAATTAGAACAGGAAAAGAATTAGAAAAACTTGGATTTTTCAGACAAGTCACATATATATTACACCTATTGCATTTTAATGAAACTGCACACAGTGAACCGGCTTCTTTGGATTTGTTGAAGTTATCTTATTTTGTTGAAGTTAATAAAATAAATAATGTCTTATCGTTCGTATTAACTTACTATTAACAGCAACATGTAAATGACTGCTGTCAGATTGACCTCCCCTCTTTACAGGAGATAGAGTATAAGCAAAACCAAACTCTCTTCTCCCCTCCACCATTTCTGTCCACTTCTTCCAACATCTGCATCCCTTCCGCCAACACCAACAGCCACCTTTCCATCTTCACTTCGTCCCCCACTCTCTGACACACACACAATACTCTCTTGCTTAACAGGTCTCTTTTTAGAATTTTTGGCTTGACTGAGTTCAACTCCACAGAAAAATGTGTTGATTTAAACGCGAGTGTGGAAACATCACAGCACTTAACACTGTAAAAAGGGTCAGAACTAATCAACAGAAAACCTCCCTAGCAGAATTAAATGTGTCCAACCGAAAATTGTGATGCAATGCACACATGACTCATAAGCGCCAGCTCTCCAGCTGAAACCACAGGATACGTTTTTGCTTTAAAAAGCTCATGGTGAGTAACAGAATGGAACAAAATGAAATTATCTCACGGCACGTTTTCGAAAGTATTTTTAGGTACATGTGACGTATTAGACACGTGATGCCTAAGTTTACGTCACAAGGGAACGGTTACCGTAAAGAGTTGCACAAAAGCATCACCTGTGGGCGGCCCCTTTTTAGTATAAATTTTCGTGATCATTGTAAGGTTTCTGATGTGAACGTTGCAACATTGCAATCGGTCATAACCACCTATTACTGAACACATTAATCAAAGCTCAGGCCTTGTGTTGCGATATCTGATGGTACACAGGGGTCTACGACCCGTCAAACAAGGTTTAGCACAGACCTTTGTCTGAAGGTTGTCTGTCTGGGGCCGGAAAGATCCTTGCCATGATGGTGGGAAGATATGAGAGAACAGGTTTGCTCTGATGTTTACTGTCTTTTAGCTTGGAGAAATAGAGACCTTGGGCTGCCAGGCCAGTCAGACACATGTCACCTGTCTGTCCTGACTGTAGACTCAGCAGCTTCTCCTCAATGGAGCTCACTGCTGGATAAACAACATAAACAGATCATCTGTCACGAGTCCTGGATACTGCAAAGCCAAGACTGTCCAGGTGAATCTTATGATGCCTGTCAACCAAACAAATTTTACCGCCCACCCCAATTCGCAGGGTCCAGTACAGTATACAAAATATTTCATTGTATCCAATAATTCATGGAATAAAAATTCTTATTTCTGGGATTTATATGATATATGTAGGTTTTATTTGCATAATTTTTTTTTTTATACTTTTATAATTTTTTTTTTTATTTGTGGTTATGTATTTTCAAAAAAAAAAAGTTATTTTCACGCACACACACGCACGGAAGCACACACACACGCAGGCGCACGCACGCACACACACACACACGCACACAATCTATGAAGAAAGTACGAAATTGAATTATCTTTTTTTGTGACAGGTTTTGTCAGATTCATCCGTCCAGTTTCACTTTATACTTCAAGGGACAGACATATGATATAAGCAGTGTTGGGTAAGTTACTCTGAAAAAGTAATTAATATCAAGTTACTTTTTACATATTTAATATTGTAATTAGATTACTGTACAAATTAAAATTTAATTTCTTATTACTAATTATTTTATATCAACCTTGATTAGTTAAGCGATTCAAGGATATACACGAAACGACTTTTAATTTATTCAAATAAATAATATAAAACTACATAAAGTATTCTTATTAACTGACAAAAGTATTAAAAATGTGATGAAGATACATTATCGACACTTTTTAAAGTAAGACTTTAAATTTTAATGTCAATTCCACTATTGTATACATTACACAGTATATAGTTCAATTACATCTGAAATAAATGTATTTAAACTACAGAAAAAAATAAGAGTAATCCCTTACTTTACATTTTGAGGGAAAGTAATTAATTTACAGTAACTAATTACTTAGTAAGTAGTTACACCCAACACTGGACATAAGTATCATTTCATTCATTGTTCATCTTTACATGTTTTTCCAAGGTTCTATTTTCATCAGAACGAGTTAGAATAGGAGACTTGGAGACATACAGATCATGTGATCAAATTTGAAGTGAATCCCAAACCACAGAATCTGTCAGGAAAAGGAGCTTTCAAGCGGTCATAGCAGCTTCACACACTTTATCCACTTCTGCCTCGGCTGGGCACCAAAACAAAGTCAACATTTAATTAGAAAAGAAGGAAACTTTGGACGAATATGAAATAATGGAAGGAGGAAGGCATGGGAAAATGTGATTTTCATCAGGAGCGACCGTTGCCCGTGAATGCTCTTTCTGGGTTCAAAAATGGAGAGGAAAAAAATGGCATCCATTAAGTAAAAGCATGATGTAATGAGTAATTAGATAATTGAGTTATTTGACTGCATTCAGCAGGAAGCTGTTTGGATGACTTGATGGATGATAATGGTGGGTGAGAATCACTCCATAAAAAATATGGATATTTCAAGGTGACTAAACTGGTTATCTACACACCAGATTTATCACTGCCAGTATTTTAGAGGATGTCTCCATCCTTTAAAACATGAATTTTATACTTAAACAACCTTTTGCATATAAGTAATCTTTTGGTCTGTGAAGACTAGAATAGGCGAAAAACCCTTAGTGGCATTTTTTTAATGTTACTGTTTCCAAAGGCGATCCTTTCTTTAAAGCTATCACATTTGCGCAACTGAAATAGCTCTGGGAAAAATAAACCATGTGTTCAGCAAAACAATCAAATCACAGATTAATTTCTGGGGTGCGGCGGAGCGAAACCTCACCTTTTAATAACCGCAGCTATCAACTCGCGATGTTATTGAACAGCACAACTTGGAGACTATTGATTTTGCTATTATTGTGTTTCTGAAGTTCTAGCAAGGTGACACAGGGGGGCTAAAACTCCATCCCTTCCAATGACCCATTGCTCCCACCGGACGAGTGCAGTTGATAAAGGACGTAAAGATCAGCTGCCCCTTGGCCTTTATAGATTAACGAATATGAGCTGTCAGCACCTCCCATCTCCATTTCCAATGATTCACGTCACGTTTAATGAGCCTGCCAGGACGGGATAACACACTCACAGCAGCTATGCCTGACATATAAGAAAAATACAACTTTGTTTTTTGTATAGCATTTACATACCTTTACATATCAGCAACATGATGCTTTACAATTTAAAAGAATAGTTAGTGAAGATGGTGAATGTTATTATAAAATGAAGGCAATTTTTTTATTGTGCCTTCATTCATTGCATTTTTATGCATTTTATTTTTCAGTCTCATACATTTCTCAAATAACTCATTTGTTTTGGTAATCACGCATAAGGTTCCCGGACAAGATCATGTGGCCTTGATGCGTGTCCAGACTGTTCTTACCAGCTCGTGACTCTGGATCAAGGGCTGAGCTTTGGCTAAAACCTCTGAGCCAAGTCTTTTTCAGTCAGCACTGTGATACACTTTGTGCTAAGTATACCACATGCAGTGTACACACACAAAACAACACCATAAAATGAGAAACATGAAACCAAAATATTTTGTATCTGATAATATCTCTAGATATGTTACCAAATTGAAAAGCTTTAAAACAAGTTTGGGTATGTCTGTCTTTCCTGTAATTTTTCAATATCTATCTCTGTTAATAAACTATCTATAAAAGTCTACAAAGGGATAGTTTGCCTTAAAATTTATATAATAACATTTATTATGTTCAAAACCTGTTTGACTGTTTTTGTGTCATCTTTTTTGTGAAGATATTTTGAGAAATTCCTCCATTTAATGAAAGTCAATGGGGGCCAGTGATGTTTGTTTACCAATGTTCTTAAAGTATATTTTGTGTTCTGCAGAAGAAAATCATACAGGTTTAGAATGACATGAGGGTGAGTGATGAAAATTTTTGGTTACACAGGTAGATTCCTGTATAGAAACAACCTTATTTCAGATTTTATAAATATTATAAACGATAAACTTGGCCTATATTAATACAATTTTTACATCTTCACATCTGTTATTTGTCATAACCATATATTACTTCTACATTACCAATAGGCCTTTTAAAAAAAAATCCTCACAATTTAAACGATGCATTTTTTTAAAACAATATTGTTATTATGGCTTACTGTTAATATGTGGAAATAAGCAAAACTTGCTTTTTACATTAGGCCAGGGGTTCCCAAACCTTTCAGCCCGCGACCCCCAAAATAACAGTGCCAGTGACTTGAGACCCCCACTATCCACAGAGGTGTTTAAAGTATACAAACGTTTTTCTATTCTACACAAACACGCACAATGACAACACAAAAGAGCACAGTCTAAGATAGTAATATTTTCTAGTTATTTTCTCGTTACTGTACTTGTTGTTATACATAAACTATGAACTATTACTACAGACGGTCGAATTTCATCAAACTGATTCGAGTGCTGATGGATGTGCCTCTTTTTGTAGATGAGGACGATGGGCCCTTTGACTGCTGCGCTTCTCCGCCCTCCTCCGCTGGCCTCCCTGCATTGTCTGTGGTCGATATTAATCAACGTTTCATTTCGACAAATAAGAATATCCTAAACTTAAAGCCTGAAAAATAATCTGCATGCACATGGGACTGTTTAATGTAGTGCTGAAAATGGACTTGCTGCGCCAAACCTAATGCAGTTGCTAATGCCCTTAAATGTGACGTAATCACCTCAGGGGTCATGATCGCTATTCCTAAGGCTGATGGCTTTTTGTTTGCCTGGTTTTATTTTTAACTTAACTAACATTTGTATATTTTGTTACACACGCTATTTCTAATAAAAAAAAAATCATTGCGATCCCGCCCTCGCGGCCTTGCGACCCCCACTTTGGGAACCCCTTCATTAGGCAACCGTAAACATGCATTAAGTTAACCTAAAAAATATCCATGAAACGTCAACTTTGAACAAAATATTTTCTTTATTCTGCGAGAGAACTGAATATTGTGGAGTTCCATTAAGTATATACAGGAGTTCACCTCATAACAAAGAGTTTACAACCAATACAAACTTTTGTAACAGATACAAGAAAATGCTGTATTGTGGTGGACGTTGAAACCGAAGAATACAATTAAGCACTAATGAAATTCAAATACTGAGAGAGAGGATTCCTGACATCGCTTGTTCTCTCGACGCAACGAACAGAAATACCTGAATGTGTGAGTATGTTTGTGCTATAACTTGAAGACATGAAACACTAATTACACAAGGATTTTTAGACAGAGCTGGAGCAACATGTTTTAAGTGTATTGTATGTTCTGGCCATTGAGAGCCTGTGGCTTATTGCTCAAGTCTGTTAAGTCCAGAGATGAGAAATACTGCTGGTCTAAGGGACTCCACATATATTTAAGCAGAATAAACTATATCATATCAATTAGTTGACATGACATTAGTTTGACAGTTTTCAGAATGCATTTTTATGTTGTTCAGGTTGTGCAAAAGGTACTGTAAGCCGCTTTCTATTGCTTCTTTTGTTTCCTCTGTCTCAGTTTTTGCGAACAGTTTCATTTTGCTTTATCGGCTGCAACAAAGGACTCCAACGCATTCAGTTGAAAAAGCTGTATTTTTATAAGCTATATTAAAATTTATATTTGACTACACCATGAACAGACAATTAACAGTTTTGTTCCACATCTTTTTTTTATGTTTAAGAATTTATTTACACAAAACAACAGTCAAGAGTACCAAAGAAGCATGCTGGGTTTTACGTATGTCAAAGTGGGAAGGAGAGTGACAGTTTTTCTTTTTTCTTTCTTTTTTTAAAAACTTTTTTATAAGAAATGTGCTGGATATCACGGCGGGACAGCTGTGGTAAGAACACAAAGACTCCCAAAGAGAATCACAACATATTCAAACCCGACTGCAAATAAAACTTTGCAGACTTGCACAAGGGGCCAATAGCTAACAGTCCAGAAATAACCTAAGCCAGGTCTTCTAGTCATTACACCTGCTTATTTGACTGAGATTGACAGAAAAATCAAGCTGTTATATAGGAAAATGTTGTTTTGGTTCTTGCCCAAAGCCTCTGAGCTTTTAAGCAATGCACTGCTGATTCTGTTGGCTTGTTATTATGTGTTACTTTCCCCCATTTCCACTTTAATACAAAAGAAGCTTTTTTCCTCCAGTAAATGTCTCTCATACGAATCCCCAATGCAATGCTTTTTTATGTCCCTGAAAACTTACAGAAGGGAAAACAGAATATTGCATGCTTTCTGGAGTGTAAGAACAAAGAAAGCCAACAAACCCCACTGCTTTCTGCCCTGCAGAGAACGGCAATGCCGCTTTTTCTTAAACCACAAATTACTGTGGGGTACATAGTTTCTGTTTTCTGTATATCAGTCTCCCAAGTAAAAAATAAAAACAGCAACAACGACTCCAACTACAGATCAACAGTCTGTGAATGCAAAACAAATCTGTAAAGAAAACACATAGAAACACTTGATTTTGCTGATTTAGAGGTGTTTTAGTGACCTAACAAACAAATGATGGTTCAAGGTAAGCAAAAATATGATGGCACACAAGATTCTATTTACCTCTTCCAAATAATGAGTGAGTGCAAAAATGAACTATCAACAAAACAAAAACATCCGCTTTTAGGCCAGTCTTTGAGGCTTAACAAAACTACATTTCATTTCGGTAAACAAATTGTAATCGTTTTTTGAATGGCAAAAAGACAAGCCAAACCACAGTGCACTACGATGAACCCTTAAATATACAGACAGAAATAGTCAAAGACATTGTTATTTTGTCAAGACAAGCGAGGGGTTAGCGATGGCAACCCAAAAACTAAGACACAAAATTACGTTTGCATGAAAGAAAGGCATTTGAAATACAAGGGGAAAAGATAAATGCATCTCTTTAAAACTAGTACAACCCAAGAAAAACCAAACCAAACTCAAATCTTTGGTCTCAATGCCTGGGAAAAACGCTCATAAACAAACAAAAGAGGTTTAAACATGTTTTAGACAATTCTTCAATAAAAGTTATGTATAATCATTGCATGAATTGTGTAACATAACATTTGTCTTATAATTCACTCTTAAAATATGATGTGTGCTATATTGGTCAATACACTCCAATAAACAGTCATATTTGAGCTCTGTGAACATAAAATAAACCCCATTTCCTTTCAGTAAAACACAAGCTTCGTGTCTTCAAGAGTAAATGCATGAAACGCAATTTTTATACTCTCCCACTTGTGCCATAAAAGGGATTTTCCTGCATTTTAATAAACGGATATATGTTCTATAAAGACATTCAATGGTGAGCGATGCAAGAGTTCAAGTAATAGACAGGGGACCCCTCAGGGGTCCAGCTTAAAAAATTATCTAGACCGCCTAAACTATTTAGAGGATCAGAAAAAACTAAAGCAAAAAAGCTGGTCGTATGACACGAAATAAATTTCCCTTCCACAGAAAAGAAGCTGGCAAAGCCAATGATCTTAATACAAAGGCTGTAAAGATGTATTTATGAGAGTTTGCATACACAGACAATAGAAATAAAACAGCGTGCTCTGATAAACGTCTGCCCTAGCTATTCTGTAAGAGGTCTTCCAAAAAAAGTGTTGAAAAAAACCCGAAGTGTTAACTGAAATACTTAACAATTGGACAACATAGTGTCCAACAAGAAATAGGAAGTGACGTGTGTACTGACACTGAATATTGTGCATATAGCTGTGATGATCATCATAAAGGTTTTATTGTGCGACTTTACAACCAGGAGGCAGCCAAATAATAAAAACTGTATTTTGTCTTCTGACACAAAACTAGTCAACCTGCTAAAAAGAGAAACGCTATATAAGGGGAATTTTTATGTATGATATTCTAAATGAAACCCACAATTCTTTTAAAGTGATTATCGCTTTTTGATGTCACCTAGAGCTGTTTGTGCATCTCTCTGACAGACCACTTCTCTCTGACGGACCAGTTAAGACTACCATCAAAAGCTGGATTGCACTTTCTTCAAGTTGCTGTATGTGGGTCAATGACGTGTTTTGTGTCCAAATTCATTATTTTCCTAAAAAGAATTTGAATAAATACATGTCATATATCAAATGGATCTACAATATGTCCTTTATAAGAAACCCTTTTCATTTTATTGAAATTCAATAGATTTTTTGAGTTTTGGTGTTTGAAAGACCAAAAATGTCAGGTGGTGCGACCGTACGAACATACAAACAGAGAAAAAAACTGAGAAATAAATGTTAATTTTCTCAATAAAATTCTTAAAATATTTTGGCATGATTTTATGTTTAATTTCTTATATATGAGGGGAAAAATACTCAGTGCTAAATACATTAAATGTATATTATTTTAAATTAATATATGGTCGCACCACCTGACATTTTCTTATTTGTCATTGACCCATGTACTACAGCACATCTGCTCTGAAAAGCGTTGCTTCGCTCACTAAAGAACGAGACATTTTCTGCATGCCTGCCTAACAACGAGACAAATCCGATTTTTCTCATCAGACATTAAGCATAAGTTGTCATATCAGTTTAAACCACACATTACATCTTGTTCTTTTAAATTTGGTGTAGAAACGTGCAGCGGTCACTTGTCTTTTGTATATCTAAGTGCTTCATGTCGACGGTGTCTGTGCATGCGAATTTGGTTATAAAAAAACATTTACAAAAAAAGTTTAGGTTAAGTTCCCACGACATGGTTTCAAACTATCTTAATAGTTTGCAAAAAAATGTGTTTTCGGAATGATCGTTCAACAAAGCCAAATGTAAAAATAAGGTAAATGTCCTCCCAATGCCAACTTTGGTCTCTGTACTGAACTGTAACGGCCTTATTCTTGCTTAGAAAGGACAGAAAACTAAAATCTCTAAAGTTAGACTAAAAACAAGCTTTTTAAGACAACACCTGTTCACTTGTGCCCTCCCAAAACATCCCCCGATCCCTTATTCAGCAGCAGTCACTGTGAGAACACTCTTGAAAGTGTCAGTTGTCTATTTGCTACATAGTTTTTGCCATTTTTTAAACAGAAAACTTTTAAACAAACTAAATATGTCTCCTGCCGTACATTTAGTTTAAAAATGATCCAAAGATAATACAAAGGAACACAAAAAAGTTGAGCGAAACAACAGGCAGGAATAAAAAAAACTTTAAGCTAAAAACTTAACTGAAGCAAGTAAAAAGTCCCAGCTGGAGTTTAGGTAGCAGCGCAGGTCACCTGAAACTCGCCTCCTCTGCTTCCTTCTGCTGTTTTTTTCACATTCACAAACATTTTAAACTTCCTTGTGCAAATCAAGCAGTCTTTAGAAAGAATGCCCTCCAAAAATGTTCTTGTAAAAATATATAACTCCAAGGTGGCTGACGTGTGTGTTGCAGCAAGTGTTTTTTTGTTGGTAGGGGTTATTTGTTCAGTAACTGATCCCCCACGCCAGAGTTTAGACAGTTTTATTGGTGGGGTGAGTCTTCATCTGCGGGGTCCTGAGGGCATCTGTGCATACACGGGATACGCCAACCGCACGTTGAGCGAGTCGTTGTGCTGGACCAGCGAGGTCTGGTGGTAGTGCAGGACCAGGTCTTTCAGAGTGCTGTACAGGTTGTAGGGTTCGGCGAAACCATAGCCACGAGGCGTGCTGTATATGACGCAGTGCTTCACCTCACCATCCACGCTAAAGAGAGGAATGAGAGATCTGATTACCAAGCCGTTCAGAGACACAGTAAAGATAAACGTGACTGAATTAGCATTGCAGTTTAGTCAGACCTTCAATATAGTGATGCCGGGTGGGTTAGGGTATATCATGTGTCATTGGGAAATTATGTGGGGGTAATGCATTATTTCTGTGGATACTTACACAACAGAGCAGGCGTAACAACCCTTCTTGCTACTCTCTCGGATGAGGAACGCTCCTTCAGGTTTGCCAATAAGCAAGTCCTCCGCCTGCGTGCGGTTCAGGTCTCCAACGAACCAGCTCTTCTCGTCATAGTGCGGCAGATTCTCATCTTCCTCAGTGACAAAGTAGGCTCTGTGAAGGGAAATCAGAGGGAAATGTGACTGATGCTATAACTGTGCCAATCATCAATCAAACTCATCTTATTGACTGAAACGTAAAGAAACTGTTATCTAGATAGACGTACTCATCCGTGTTCTCGTTTTTGATCCCCAGCCAATCGTTGATTCGTTTCTGTCGAACACCTTTATGGTTGAGCCAACTGGATTGAAATGAAAGCAGATGATATTTAATATACACATGGTGGATTTCTTATTTATTTAAACATGAACCGTAAACAAAGGTTCCTCTTACACAAGGTACTGATCTCTGATCTTTCTTAGCTGGATGAGGTCCGGCTTTAAGCTGTTCATCTTTTTGTCCGTCTCCCTGTTGTCCAGTGCCTGCGTTTTTAGGTCCTGTTCAAGCCGGGTTTTGCTTTCGTGAATCTCACCCAAACGGGACTTGAGCTTCTCATAGTTCATCATGATCCTGAGAAACAAAAAACAAACCAGAAATGAAGACGGACCTTCAATGGAGTTCTTTGTAAAGCGGATTGGGTGTAGTTGTGCGTACCTTTCAATCTCTGTGTCGTTGCCTTCTCTGCGGAATCGCTCGATGTATTCTTTACTATATCGTTCTTGCGTGTGACACTGCTCTTCAAAAATTTTGATGGTCTCGTTGAAAGCCTCTATTGCGGTACGTTTCATCTGAATCTCCTGCAAAGAAAAGATAAAGTCAACAGATCAACCTCAAACCGCTGGACCTATGCAGCTGACTGGTTCAAAATAGTGTCCATGCGGAGTCGAGCTGTATGTAGTGTGTAATGCCACAGCTAGCAGGTTGGTTGTTTATTGATCAGATGCTTTAAGTTTACCTGTGAGGTTTTTGTGTGCTCCTCATAGAGTCCGTCATATTCTTTACTCTTCTCCTGATATTGATTGTGATATTCCTGGAGTTTCCTCCCCACTGCATCAATGTTGTCCTCCTTCACCAGCTGATCCTGAGAGAGAGATAATAAATGCATTGTTATTGATATGATCTGCTGAGAGGAGTGATGTGCAGCATGTGGGGAAAAAACACTTGCAGCAAGATGTTGCAAATTTTGCTTACAGAGTAAAAGCAATTTTTCAAGAATTTTCTTATAAGAATTAATAAGAATCTTGGAATGCATAAGTGCCTCTTTATTCTGGTGGAAACTCCTAAATAATGAGCACTTGTGCATTTGAGAAAGATACCGGGAGGGCAAAGAGTGAGGGAGGGGTGGGTGAAATGAATAAATGCCCAGATGGCCTTTTGACATTGTGGATGTGTGCAATTATTTAAGACCTGCACTGCTGTGGCAATAAACAAAGTAAGATTTCATGCCAAAAGCATCCTGCTGCCTTGGCAGTATTACTCGCAAAAACGGCACGTTTCATTCAGCAAACCCACTCTTTAGGGCAACGGATTTAACGGTAGGCTGTTGTTTGCACATGGTCCTCACCCTCAATCTAAAGCCAAGCCAATTATTTACCTGCTGATAGCGGGAGATGGGGTACATTAGCTTAACATCCAGTTTGGTGTTGTACTGGGCCAGGGACTCGTGCCTATAGTGACTGATGAGCTCCACCACCGAGCCGAACGTGAGGGGATCTGAGAATCCATACTTCCCATCCCGGTGGTAGATCTTTATTAGCTTATTGTTTCCACCTTTCCTAAAGGAAAAAAAAGAGTTTGATTAAAAAAACGATTTAATATATAATGCAACCTACCAGAACAATTCAAAGAGGTTTTGAAGTTACCTAAGTGTTAGCGTGTAATCCCCCTGCATCTTGGTGGAGGCGTCCCGTATCAGAAAAGTACCGTCAGGCATGTCCCTCAGTTTGTCGTTTACCTCTTCCCTAAACAATAGAAAGGTAGCGATAAGTAAATAGAGCCACGACAGAAAAAGTGTAGCAATGACAGCTAAAACAGGTAGTATGTGGCTAGTTACAGAGTGGAAAGGGCTGAAAGAGAAAGCATCATTCACACCACCATTTTCACTTTCAGATGGTTGTGTTTGGACTGGCAGAGGGCAAAAACATTTTTCTATGACCATGATGTCTGCTACAGTCATCTGGGAGAGAGTGTGGCATCAAGGAACAGTTAAACCGTAAACCCTGTCTCACACCCACATGTATACTCTTGTCTGGTCTGCTGCTTTAAAAGTGTCTTCAGACTACCCAAGGAAAAGCTGTCCAACTTCAAAGACATCCCTCCTTTTTGCCCCCTCTCTATTTTGGTCTGTCTGGAAGGAATTTCAAGACATCTTCCAGCTCCTCCTGTTCCCCACACTGTCTGTGCGTGACGGCCAGAAGCCTAGTCATGCCGGAGCTCAGCTGACCTAGGCTCTCAGGAGGAGAGTATAGTTAGCCCGCTTTGAGGTGTTGAGGTAAGAAGCCCATGACAAATCAATGCTCCCACCTTGAAGATTTACAAAAGTTCCTACATTGGGATCTGTGGGAATGGTGCACATATTTAGGTTGCAGTGCATCAGCAAGTTCAATGTTGTGGTGGGGTGTTGGCCTATTTTAACAAGTGATGATGTTGATTTCCATAAGATAATGAATAGCAAAGAAGGATGGGACTTGCAAAGCCTATTATACTAATGAAAGGCAATTTTACATGCTGCTGATGATTAAGATGGCTACAAATATAAAATATATTTTTGAAATAGATATTAATAATTTACACTATTTCAATGAATTTAGTCTAAAATAAAAGTAAATTGAGTCTTAAGATCAAAGACTTCCACTGCGAAACCAAACACGTGAATTTCAAGCATCAACTTGTTCCGTAGTTTTACTTTAGGGACTTTTTACTCTTTCATTCTTAAACTAGTCAGCCGCTGAAAACAGATTCCAGATAAGGCTAAAAGCCTCTGAGAGCACATCTGCAGAATTTCTGCTTGCCCGACATCAAACGGGTCTAAAGCTGGTCACTAAGCAGCAGACTAATCTGCTAAAACCTGAGATTTTTACGGGCTCTGTTGGAACTCGGCCAGACTGCTTGACATTTTAGAGATTTTGGGTCCTTCCATCCCTCCCTTTAAATAATGCAACAAACACCTCTCTTCTAAAACTTTCTCTCTCCCCCATTTCATTGGCTTTCTGCTTTTGTACAGCTGCTGCCAAGCATACATGCCTTCAGGACAAGTGAGCCAACAGAAAGGGAGAAGATCAAAATAAGTTTCACTTGCTCCCCTGAAGAAGGAAAAAGAACAGAGAATAGTTGGCTCTGGCAGTGCAGTGCACAGAAGCTTTGTCAGAATGAGCGACACGACACTGCAGAGCTGTATGTGAGACTCAACCTCAGGCTAGCCATATAAATAGTGATTAAGTGGGGGAATAGAAACTTCTAACATCTGCTGACGAACAAGCAGATTTCATCTCATTTACGTGCAATCTACACTGGTCAACTGTCACCTGACCGTAGCAGTGACCTAGTGAATTTTACAATCTTCTATATACTTTTTAGAATTGAAAACACTGAAATCAAGCAAGAAACGGAGTCCAGTGAGTCTCGCATGAGTCTTACCTCGATATGTCTCCCCAGTACCATTCTGCATCTTGTAATGAACTACTGGCGGCTTCTTTCACGCCGTTACCATTTACTGGTGTCATGGGTTTTGCTGGTTTCGGAGGAAGCGCTGCAGAAAAAAAAAGATAAAAAATGAACAATCCAATCTTTTTATTCTCAACTTGGGGAAAAAATCATTTCATTTTGTGAGTGCGACAACAATACACAGTCAATCCCCATAAATATGAGCTGCCAAGAGAATACAAAATTGAGCTGAAATCACAGAAATACAAGAATTCAATAACGCTTCACCCGACACCCATGGACTATACTGAACAAATCTCAACAAATTGCTACTTTAGCCAAACAAATAATACTGAAAAATCAGGACAAAACTGACAATGTTGTGTTCGGGTGGTGATGCTGTTAAGAAGGTTGGATACTTTGACTGATGTTAAACAAGAACTGGTAATAGTATGCAGGTTGCCGCCCAGACCTCTAGCCCCAAAAAACTTAATCTCTATTTTTCCCATAGAATTACAGTCCCTACAGCCCCCTGAGCTCTGATGCTTTTACGTAATCTATTGCTTGTTTTGGGAAATGCAACTAATGAATTCCACTGAAAATGCAAAAAGGTCAGATTTCATGGAAAATGCAACAGCAACATATTCTGGTTGGTCCGTGCAAACTGTAAACAAAAGCCAGATGACTTCTTTTCTGCTACTTGTTGAATCTGTAATGAATAGGACTGCAATTCTCTCCTTTGCATGTGGCACTTCCTTTGTCGTCTGCAAGAGCAAACAACAGCTGCCCCAACAAAGTACAGGAAAGTTAAAGCTGATGTTGCTCTTGCCGTCTTGTGGGTCAAGGGTTACCAGCATGTGCTTCTTGGACACCTAGTATAACAGTATATTCTTATAAAAGCATGGGTTTTCTTTTTTATTAGGTTTTCTTTTCATTGTCTTTTCTTCTGTCATGAAGTTACTGACTCGTTTCAAACAAAGTACCAGTTAATCGAAAATGAGTGATAATGACATGCATATGCGGTCAATATCTGAGCTAGACTTTTTAAACTGAAGAATTTGCTTGACTAAAGCTAGTCTAAACAACTCCGGATTCAAGGTGATTGCAGTGTACTTTTGTGAGTGAGGGAGGTGCTGTGGCTTCAGTAAACCTGCAAGTGCTCAGTCAGGTGCTGCTGGCAATGACTTCCTAGATTTGAGACGGAGAGAAAAGGGAAGGCTGTAACTCCGTCTGAAAAATCAGAGAGATGCAGTGTTCATGCCTCGCACCTACCGCCAAGCCAAACTAACCTCCACCTGACCCAGTTTAAAGCTCGAAACACAGCGCGCTTCTCAATGCATGGGTGTTATTTCTTGCTTGAATAACAGCTGTAGTAAGCTTTTAAGTGAAACCAAAGACATACCCCAAACTTTATCACCGAGACACTTATTTGAGGTGGTAATGGCTTGAAATACTAGTAAACTGTATTAGGAAATAGCCTGCAAAG
The DNA here is from genome assembly GCF_015846415.1 of Triplophysa dalaica. Taxonomy (NCBI): domain Eukaryota; kingdom Metazoa; phylum Chordata; class Actinopteri; order Cypriniformes; family Nemacheilidae; genus Triplophysa; species Triplophysa dalaica. The sequence goes on from NC_079547.1 coordinate 17,048,710, forward strand.
AGGTGCAGGATATTGCCAATGACGCGTCCAAAAATTCATAAACGACCACATCTAGGCATGTAAAAACAAAATATAGCTTCAGTACTGACAGCCACCCACCTGTCCTTGCCACAGCGGAGACAAGGCTGCACCCGCTCTGGGTGTATATCTATACCGGGACAGGGAGGGAGAGTGGGCTGCTGCTCTCTCAGAGAAAGAGGGGGAGGGCACAGAACAAGAGAGCATACGAATATCGTAAAAGCTTGAGCCGATTCTAGAATCTTCTGGGTTCTTCTAGCTGAGGAAACTTCTACTGGTATGCGAATAAAAAGACAGGAGTGGAAGGGAGGTCATGACAATAAAACAACTCACTGCTTTGCACCTGACTGACATCTAAGAATATAAAATGGAGATTAAAGCTTTTACATAACAAGCATAGACAAAGTGATTTTAATCAAAATAAATCAAAATGAAAGAGCATGATTTGGAGTACTCTGTTCAAGTCCATGAAGTTTTTATTTTATTATCTTGCAACCTTAAATACATTGTTTAAAGTATTTAAAGTTAATAAAGTTTAAACTTTATATTTATAGTTCATAAGGCTTCAGGCAGGCAAAGGGGTGTGTGAATGACTTTCTTTGAGAGAGTCATTAATTAAAAGCAGTGGTTTTAAGTACGTTAGAGACCCGGGCACAGGGACAACTCCTCCCTCCGCTGGTCCAAAGGCAACACCTTAATCTGGTGGGGTGAGTGGCCTCGACCAGTGAAAAAGGAGCTCGCGCAACGGACACGTCCCCACCCAAACTCTGCTTCTGCAGGTGCGCACCCACACACTGACTACATTTCATTTGGGCTAAGAAGGATTGGCATGATGCCTTGACAGGAAAAGGTACATTTCCGCATACTAAATGCATTTTGGAAGTCTATAGCCTACTTCACATTTTCCTGTTATAACAAAACATTGGACACCTGTAAGGGAGTATTTGTGCAGCAGGGCAGGTTCTGTAGAGACAAATGGCCATGTATAACCCTCTACAGCAGTGGTCACCAACCCAGCTCCTTGAGATCGACCGTCCTGAAGATTTCACCTCTAACCCCAATCAAACACACCTGAACTATCTAATCAAGGTGTTCCGGTTTGCTTGATAATTACAGACAGGTGTGCTGAAGCAGGGTTGGAGCTACAGTCTGCAGGACGGTCGATCTCCAGGAGCAGGGATGGTGACCACTGCTCTACAGGGACACATTGATTACCATATTAATATTACATCTGCAGATACCCACACGGCCCCACTGTTTATTGCTTCTGAAGTGTTGGACCGATCACATGTAAGTGTTAGAACTTTGTTAAAAAATTATTTACATTTTTTCCTTAAAAGTATACATTTCTTAAGATCCTAGTATAAATGTTTAATGTAATGCACTTTAGGTTTAACAGACACCATTGTTAACATCCAAATTCCCCTAAATGAAAATTCTGTCATGAATAACTCAACCTTTAAGTTGTTCAACACCTGCATAAATGTCTTTGTTCTGTTAAACACAAAGAAAGATATTTGGATGAATGTTAGCAACTGATATTTCCGGTGCATCATTGACTACCATACTTTACAACGATATTTTAAATATTTGTTTTATTTAATATTTTATTTTAAGTTCTATTGGAATTGTATTTTGAGAATTTAGGAAAACAATCCGTTTTGGGGCAACTTTGGGTACCATTTTTGACTATCTCAGAAATTTCGATGGCAAACCCTTTTCTAAATTTATTAAGGTTTGGAACAAATTGACGGTGAGTAATTCATGACAGAATTTCCATTTTTGGGAGGAGTATCCCTTTAAGATCATGTATTCTAAAAATATAATATTTTCCTATGTCTCTTCTGTCTGTTCTTTTATGCATATACTGTAAACCTGTTATGCAACAATGTAAAACTGAAAAGTGCAATAGAAACCAATTTGAATTGAACATTACACCTTTATGCCAAACAGCGCCCCCCTGTGGAGCTACTTTAAACGTAAACCCTGGTGATCACTGACTTGTAGCTATTCCATTTACTGAAATAATGAGTTAAATATTTAAATATCCCTTGAATTTTTATTTTATTTTAAAATTCACATTTTGTTTCGGCTGATTAAGTCCTATCCACCATAAACCAAGGCATAGGCACACAGAACTAACCAGCCCATTTCCTAGAGGTATTCACGTTACTAAACCAGTGTTAGTGGCTCGCAAACCTTATGCATTTTATTTCGTCACAAAGCCCCTTTCAGAGCTAAAGTAGCAGCCTGCCACCAGAAAGGGAAATGACCCCCCTCTCTCTCACTCTCTCTACAGCAGCCAAAGGCAGGTGCACCAGCCCAGTTGAAACCTCAAATTCCTGCCCACCGGTTTTCCCCCCGTCAGCTCTTTCTGCAAGTGTACGACCACCTCTGTACTACACACACACAGATATCTTTGTGAATTACTGTTGGAGTGTGTAAAGGGAAAACCATGGAACGAGGGAAAACAAAGGGAAAGAGGGCAAGAAAGATGCAGGTGATCTCATTACTGCACTCATCCCTTTCTGCGTTAGTGTCAAGATATATCACAGCAGGGACACGCAATGGAAAGCCCACATAGCCTCCCTCTGCCATAAATTAAACTACTATTTTCAAAACCAGACAAAATACGATCTTGATTTATGGCAAACAATAGAGAGAGAGCCGTAATCTAAATGACAAAAGAAAAAGGTTTAATTCGTTTTGATTTTCAAGTACAAGCAAAACCACAATTTCTACCAAATAAATGTGAACTATTACGCAATAAAATAAGTAAAATCGATTAATAATCTGTATGTATACGATATTATTCTCTAAAGAACAAGCACACATAACAAGACAATGGAGGCAGAAGAGAAAGTGACCAGGAAGAATAGATCGGTTCAGGAAGAATGAAGCAAGGGGTAAGGCAACACTGCGGAGCAGTCCATTCTAGCTGCGCAGCTCTGAACAAAGAAACTCCACATCCATAGGTTAACTCTGTAGCCCTGTTTACATTTCCAGCGTCTTTGTTGCTGCACATCACCAATCTCTCTTTACCAGGTTGTAAAATGGTGTTTTTTTTGTCTTTGCTGTTAGACATATTTATGTCCTATAATGATCAGTTTAATACAACCTAAGATGATAACATTCTGGAAGGGATTTTTTTCTAAATAAATTGCACTAGGTCATAAACATATACCATGTGAAAAAGAATTATATGCAATTTACCACTGCAGCCAAGTGCTTGAGTCAAGAGTGCAAATGGCATCTTGCTTCCGTGGTACATACGTCTACCAAGTAAAGTTAGAAAATTGCTAACTGCGAAGACTAACTTCATCTTGCCAACACTCATTCTACTACAGTAACTGACAAGAGAAGGCTCATGTAAGCTTCGCTGTCTACTGTTGGTAGCAACTTTAAAAACACGTTCTGCATTTTCATCAATTAAACTTTTCTCAACTTTGTGTTGCCGGAAGTCACCGAGCTCCCACTGAAAACGAAACATCTTGCTGCTTTGTCTTTAGTCACCGTCACTGTGAATAAAGCTTAAGAGCCAATGCCAAATAATAATCAAGCCATACAGTACATTTAGAATTCAAACATAAATGGCAGCATGCAACTCCAAACAAATCTCATTGTTCTGTCCTTTTAAAGACACTAAAAAACTTAAGTGTCCACAGGTTCAATTTTGGGGGAAACTGTAATGACAACCACACACAAACATTGAGCTTGGTTTGAGTTTGTATGGAGGCGTTGCATAAGCAAGCAAAGAGAAAGTGGCAGAGAGAGATGACAATGCCATTGAGAGGTTTAGCAAGCGTGCGCTGCCACGTCCCAGTCCGGGAGGAATGAATTAAGTACCGCAAGCACATGGCTGGTTAAAATAGTCAATCAGGGACACGCTCACAACCACACTCATAAACCAATACAGGCTTAGCGATGCTCATGTATGTATTATAAAAGTCAGTATCCACTTGAAATGACATATGACTTATAATGAAGAACCTTATAATCAATTTCAAATACAACATAAATAAAATGGATCAAGGAATGAGCATAACTGTTATTTTAATTCATGCCGACCATAGTAGGTATTTAATGGTGACACTTCCAACACAATAGGACAAACACTAATTGCCATTGTGCTTCCCTGACAGTCTCTTCAGAGCATTACAAAAGCCACAAGAAAGAAAAGACAAAACCAAAGAGAGTGACAACAGAAAAGCAGAGGAAAAGAGTCTGTGTCTCCCTTACCGTCCTCCTCTGGTTCCTTTTTCAGCTGCATGTATACAGTCTGCACTCAGCTGTCTGTGACACGAGTCCTCTTATTCTCTCCCTCTCTCTCTCTCTCTCTCTCCCACACGCTCTCGCTTTCTCTCCACCCTCCCTGCTTACTCGCTCGCTCTGCCTTTCAGACTAAAGCCAGAGGGAAAATCCCTGCTCCTAAATTCAGATGCTGCTGGCTTAACAAACCCTCTCAATGGAGAAGTCTGTGACAGCCAATGAGAAAGCAGGAGGGGAGGCGGACACAACCATATGAGACTGAAAGAGAGAGTGCAAAGCTCTGGGGAGCGATGTAGGAGGGGGATGCGCTCCTCCCAGAGAAAGACAAGGCACAGACACTAGCATACACAGAGACGGACACAAAGCAGGACACATGCACTGAACCACTTACAGACTGTAAACTTGCTTGTTGTCAGAACACTTGCCATAAATAACGCATATTATTACACAAAATACATCGCAAGTGTTTTAACATAAAGCACACGTACTGTCTGTGTGTACAGAGACATATCATGTGTATTTTTAGATGTCATAGTTGCATAGCAAACCTTACAAAGGAAACCTTACACAAGAAAATACCAATTCACTGAAAATGTTTAAGAAGGAAAATGCTCACATACATCCAAGACTGAAGCTGAAAAGGCACAGAACAAAGGACCATGTATCAGGAGAGATACAGTGGCATTTCCACGTCTTATGTCATACGAATGCCTATTAAAAGGAATGTACAAAGCTGACGTTTTCTTTGGTGTCACTGCATTTTTGTTGCCCACTGGGCAAAAGGAACACGAAAACCTTTATTACACTCACACATCATTGGCCCTCGGAGACAGTGGCCAACTTTCTCCTGGGGGGGGCGTAGCACCTGTGCTCAATGGACACTGCAACGGAACAAAGCGGACGCCTGCATGTCTGCGAATACACACACAAGGCCAGTACCACGGTTCAACCCGGGAACCTAGAATAAATATTATTAATGAACATCTACGACCCTCATCCTGTTTCTTTTCAATCCCCGTTAGTCTCTCTCAGCTACGCATCTTCTCATGATCCAGGCAGATTTTACTGTCGTGCAGTGGCTCTAAAAATCATCTAGGAAAGAATTGTGAGTTTGGAGGCACAGCCAGATGATGAGTCAATGGGAGGCTATAGACACTACATGGACAGAAAGGACAGAAAAGAAAGGACAGATCTGATAAACCTGTGTGCGATGGCACAGAATGAAAGATTAGATTAATGTGTGGGTTGATCTCATAGTGCTGTGCTCATTCATCCCCATAGCAGAGCAATCGAACGGCTATTCAACCCAAAATCCCACTTGCCAAATTCGTTCAGTCCGACCGACGCTGCTCATTTTCTTGGAAACGAGGGGGTTATGACCGAGCGTTAAGCTCTGTTCTCTCCGACAACGGACAGCATGCCATAAATGTTATAAAATGATTCATCCTTTTCACAGGCTCGCTGTGGGAATCAGGCTGTGTTTGGACACAGAAACAGCGTAGGCTGTGTATACACGGAAAGACAGTGCCATTTTAACAATCACATCAACAAAAACCATCAACAAAATAAGTGATTTGGTATAATGTAATACACTACAACCTGTTTTTATTCGAGTAAAAAGAAGTCAGTGCTAAAACCATTTACAGAAATGACAAGAAATGACAGTCTCGTGCAAGCCTAAAGTTAAACAAAGTCTCTTTTCCCATTTCATGCTTTCAAAAGTTTCATCTGTCTTGTTACAGTCTCAATCATCCCATCAGGAATTAACGGCATGAATTAATGAGTCATTGTCAACTATGCCTGTGACTTCTGAATAGGATCCTGTTTCCAGTTTGTCATCATTGCCAATGGCAATAAAATGGTGTCAAGAGGTTACTCAATGACATATAAATGGTACTGCAAAAGTACAGAACAGAATAATCTTATGAACATTTTAAAAACTGCAGAGCTCACTTAGAGACCCCCTTTATCCCCCAACCGCGTTTTAGCATGACTAAGGCAGAGCATACAGAGGCATTGACGGTAAGCTAGCCTGTTCCCTACGACTTGTAGAAAGGTGAACAAAGCAGATGCAGTAAATCAAGCACTATTAAAGACGACAAACCAATTCTGAGAAGCATTTGGATCCTTCCACATTTTGCATATCTAAACAATTCGCGGTGACTAATGCAAACCGTTCAAATCTCCTGAGGACATTCTGACTATAGCAGGTAAGTTAGCAGGACCTGTAACACAATATCTCTCCATGACGAATGCTCATTTAACCATGCACAGGACCCAATTAGAAAAACCCCATATATATATACAAAATAAATACATGCTTCTCACGAATATATTCATCGGTCTGACTGAAAGGTTGTTTGGCTATCATGCATTGGAAATGTAAGTATGATGGAAACGTTAACGTTGATGCAGAAACGTCATGTTTAAGCTCGACGAAGGCGCATTAAACACGGCCTATTTTAGTATGACGAAATGTTTCCGGTTCTTTAAATGCTATAAGGTTAACGTTACATGAATAGTGCTACTTAAAATGACAATACGAGGTAAATCCGTAAGGGAATATCAGTATAAGTACACGATCCATTTGTCTAGGCAGACAACCAGCGCTCCAAAAGACTGTAACATCAGACTATCATGACTGTGTTGAGATTTAACGCAATTTACAGTGCATTCAAAACCATACTTTTAATTCAGTTATAACTTATCTACCTGGAGGCTGATCCATCTCAATGTAAAATATCAATTCGCTGGAATACGGCATCATCACGTCCCTCCAGTCGTCATCTTCTTTTTCTGTAGTCCACACCGTATTGTACATGGTCTGAGGGTCCTTTGGTGATCGAGTTTTATGTCACCAATTTTTTGAATTTTCAACACCGCCAAATGAAGGAAACATAAAAACGTTGGTCTGACTAAACGCAGCGCTAAACTTTAACAGTCTGAATGCCTGCTTCAGAACAACTGCGTGACGTTAAACCGGTCAAAGCACCAGGCTTCTCGCATGCGACATCTCTTGAGCTAGCATTGTATTAAAGAAAAACTAAAACCTACGACAGAATAGAAAGTAGATACCAGCTCTACTATCCACCCCGTCCTACCATGACGAAACTGTAGACTTCATTTCAGTCAGACTCTGAACACCAGCTACACCGGTCCTTTCACTTCAGGGGGAGGAGTCCATTCTCTGCGCAAATCATGGGGGGAACTTATTTTAACAGACAATCGTGGAGGTAAGTGCTTTCCTCGTGGTTACAAACGAGCAAATTTACAAATGATTAAAAATAAAATATTCAACAACAGAAATGGATAGTGAATTTAGTATTACTTTTGCCCAATCTGACAAATATGGAGGCGCCGTTTTATTCAATAGTGACATCATAACTGTACACCCCTCCTACGGCACACAGTGGATTCGCCACAGACCGGATCACTCGCACTGCTAGGTGACGTGCAGTACGCAGACTCTTGATTTGGGAGCCAATCAGACTGCGAGATTCTTTCAACCAAGTTGCCAAAGTCAGACTTTACGGCTTTAAATTTACATTATTGGCCCGCCGCGTGTTTTTCAACAACCAATTAACGTATAAGAGCAGCTGAGGTAGACTGTCTATTGGTTAGATTTCTGCGCCGTTACTATGAGGCACAGAACCGATGGGGGGATCAGAAGTAGGGTTTGAGAAAAGATGTCACAACTTTGTACGTTTATGCATGTATATGTGTGGGTATCTCCTTTATCAAATAATTTATTAAGTTATGATATTTTAAATTATTAGTAAAATTAGCTGTATTACCTGTAGGCGTTATAAATGTAAAAATGGCATCCATGTATTCTGAATACTAATCCTGTCATTCTGTGCTGCATCTTCTGTAAATACCTCCTCTTATTAATGCACCACAGGCTGGTGACCTGCAATAAAAAACAATTATTTTGTGGATGGAAATCTGCCTCCCTCCGTGCGTCTTCCAGTTGCCTCTGTTAGCATCTGTCTGATCTATCTTTTAAAAGAGAGGACGTCCCTCCTCCGTGGCGAGATTGGAAAAAGGATGACAATGTTTGCATCTCTTTAACGAAAGACACGGAGGACCCTCCAGATGGCTCGTGCCTCACAAAGGCTGTCCTTGTCAACTGTGTCAAACTTGCTTAATTGTCACTGTCTATGCTTAACATTGGCATGGACAGATGGAGCAAAACAATGACAAGCAACTGAAAAGGCACAGTAATCCACCAAAGCTGTGGGAAAATATTAATCACTTACACGCAATGCATATTGAGTGAGTAATAAATGCCACAGGCCCATATTAATTGCATATCCATGAGCTATAAATTCAAGACCAAACACATGTGTTTGGGTCAATCTGTATCTGAGATGTGACCATGTCTAGTTTGGACAAAATGTATTTACTGACTGCCTTTGTACACTGGAGCTCCAACGAAACCTTTATGACCAACCAACTGCAGCACATTTTTACTATCTATATGAACACTACAATATAAATTGCATTTCAAGGTAACATTTATGATATCAAATGCACACTCGCTCTTTGAAGCGTACACAGAAAAAAACCTAAGATACCACCAACATGTCAAATTCACAGGCAGTCCAACAGTTTTAGTCTATAGACCGTTTCATTGGATGCGCTCTTTAATTTTTTTGTACAAATCATGTGTTCCCGAGGGCAGTCCACGAATGTGTGCATGTGGAGTAACGTTTGTTTTTGTTGTTCCTTTGAAACGGTGGACAAATAAAGATAAATTAATCCAATACTTAAAGAAGGATTCAAAATAGTACACAGTCAAAGTCTTTTTTTAAGTTTAAACTCCATGGCACACAAACATGATCGGACATCATATCCATACCATGACTTTCAAAAGTGCAGTCAATTGACTATATTTACACTTTTTTACTAAGCTTTGAAACAGAGCCTACAGTATAGCTGACAAAACACACTAAGCCTTAAAATAATAATAAAATTTGCAGACAAACCTTTGCCTTAGCCTACTATGTTCACAAATCCAAATGTTTAAAAGGCTTTGAGTTGTGGCTTTGGCTACAAATTGCAAGGTGATAAGGTTTGATACATTCATGCAACAGTTACTTGGCTGAAATGCTTACCCACACGTACTTTAGATCTGAGCATATGGGGCAGGCAAGACTAGCAGAAAGCGATTCTAATCTGCCTGGCTACAAGACCCAGCTAAACGATTCAAGTCCTATTGAAAGAATGAGCAGGAGGGCTGGGAAAGTATGAATGATTCTTTAAGTACCTGCAGATTTGAGAATGGTGAATGGAAACAGATTTTTCTAGCTTGTTGAAATCAAGTCTTGTGCTGGGTGACAACAGTCTGACAGTGCTGTTGCTGTTTGTGCGATACTGCATGCAGCCTTTTATCTAGCAACTAGAGTGGAAAGTATGTACAATTCCAGTTCAGATGCAAATAGGATGCTTCATTGTTCTATATTTAACACAGACATAAGGGCGGTGCTGAAACACAAACGCTGAGCTGTTGTATGACCACTGATGTGCACTATACATAATTCATAAAGGAGCTGAAAGCTGAAAGAAGCAATATCATTGTTCCCCAGTTGATATGGTGAGGGGGTAAATTAATTTCAATCCACTGTAAATTACACACGGTGAGAGCGATCACCTTTTTCGTTTATTCTGCTGAGCTCATGAGAATCGGCCTGCTCTCTCCGTCACTGTCTCGCTGCCTGGAAATGTGATATTAGGAAGGGCCTGAATAAGCCATAAGATGTTTCTCTCAAAGACACAGAGGAAAAGAACAACTAGAGGTGCACAGACTTGCTTTAAAGGATTCGTTCACCCAAAAAATGAAACTTCTGCAATAATTCACTTACGTTAATGTCATTTCAAACCTGCATGACTTTCTTCCATGGAAAGCGGAAGATGAGTTTTTGAACGATGAGTCAAGTTTTAAAGAATAGTCTGGCCATTACTTACTGCAGCTATAATAAAAGTGACTGATAACCGAGGCTATCAACCTGACTAAAAGCACTGTAAAAATATCACAAAAGAGGTTCAAATAGTGCCCTGTATTCCAAGTCTTTAGTCATACAAAAACTGTGGGTGGTAAAGACTTTTGGACTGGAATTTTACTCCTGCAATCAGATCAGTGCATTCTGTTAAAATCACCACAAAATTATACAAACTACTCTTTAAAATGTTTGAATAAACCCAAAATGTTAACAGAAAGGGTGTAAGATTTTTTAGACTTTCTGTGGTCCTGTAGTCACACAAGATTGACAGGTCTAGTCTTTATTCACTTTCATTACATGGAAAAGATTGGCCATTAAAAAGAAACTTGCATTACACTGAAGAAAAAGTCATGAGCATAAAATTGTTCGTTTTTGTAAACTAGGCTATTCCTTTAACGCTGCAGTCTCCTTATAAATTGAATCTGGAATACATATGACTAAATCACAATCTAGCCTTACAGAAATGCCATTGTGGACCGGAAGCACATTACAGATTCAGTTCTTTATTATCGGATATGCGTTCAAGCATGACTACATATCGGTCTCTTTTATCCACAAGGCTGCACTAATAGGCTCTTATGGGTGCACTCCGCTGATGGAGTCATGTGTCTTGGATAATGTACACTCTGATTTGAGTTAAACGATTAGGCATACTGTCTGGTATTTATTTGCCACCCCTTTTCATCTCGAATAGGCTGTCGACAGGGTTTTTTAGGGTAAAAACATGTAAAATCTTACGTGTAGAGCGTCCGCATGCACCCAATACTGGCAACAAAGTGTTAATGATGCTGCCAAAATGAGCAGCAAAAAGGCATTCTGCCCCCGGCTCATTACTTATCAAAGACTGTTTCTGGGTGGCAGGCACTCTGCGCTCATGTGATGTCATCCTGCAATGTGAGCATCCCTTTCGGACTGATGCAATACTCCGGTGACACACAGTAACAAGGAGCCAGCTTCTGCCAATCCCCCCCTCCATGCCCCTTTCCCCCATTGTCTCTAACCACCTCTTGGCCACTTTTTCTATCAGCGCCCTCAAGTTTTAATCAGCCTCTCTGTCACCTTTCTCTCTCTCTCTCTCTCTCTCTCTCTCTCTCTCTCTCTCTCTCTCTCTCTCTCTTTTCTCTCCTGGGTCTACTTTTCTTGTCATCCCTTTCTTTTCAAACGCCTACTCTTAAGCTCCCCTTCTTTCTGGTTGTCATGGCATCAGGCACCATTGCTCAGCATTTTGCAGTTCAGCAGATAAAGGACGACTGTTTAACTCTTGCCTCTCTCAGCCAAAATAGTCTGCAAGGCAGAAAGGTTTTATCCAGATTCCGTAGACTAATAAACATCTTACGACGAAGATTAAATAGCCTCTAAAACTACATATCAGGCATGATAAGATAAAACGCTCAACAAACAGAACATCACAGGCTTGATATGGGGATTGAAGTTGAAGCTACAATAACCACAGCCGTCTAAAATCTCCAGGAAGAAAGCCCATTGTTTTCTAGAACAACACCGTAGGAGCTATCTTTGTGTTCTGTCATGAGATGTGCAGCTAAACAGTGTTTGCAACTGTGAGTGTGTTAACTTAAAGCAAATAGTGACACGTCAGGATTTAACCTTTGCTGCAAAGCTGCACTTCAAGGTCTTGAAAAAGTAATTTTCTTCTTGTTGTCTTACAGTGTTTTACCTATATTGTCAAAAAAGCTTGTACTTTATAGTTCATGGCAGTCCCAGAATGAGGCTGGCTCGACTGGGGGGCAATCACATATATGTATATATATATATATATAAAATCATAGTTCATTGCATGCATATATATTTTTTTCTATGACTTAATTGAGAAATCATTATTTAATAGATCATAAATATATATATATATATATATATATATATGTGTGTATGTATAAATACATTTTACTTTAATTGAAAGCTGGAACTTACTGGACTCCCCAAGACTCGGTCCTGCTTTGTAGCAATTATGTTTATTTGTAAAGTTACATATCTTGTTGCTCTTTCTGTACAAGGAATATAGTATACTGTATAGTGTCATTTAGTGCTAACCTCAAAACAGATTTTAAAAGTTATTACTATTGCGTTGGTTCCTTCTGAGATCTGTTGTCAAGGTATAAGGCAATTTTAATTTTAATAGGAACATTAACAATCTCGAAATAAATTGTATACAGTTCTTTGCTGGAGAAATAAAGGTAACTTTTGTACAATTATTGTATCTAGCAATTGTGCTGCGCTCTATGTGTGTACATATGTATATATATATTCATAGTTATAATCCATCCTCCTCCTGTGGTTTCAAACCAGGATACGCCTCTTATTTGAATCTTTCCATTCTTTGTTTGGATGCAATTCAAATGCCTAGCAACCACAATCGTGGGAGTTGAAGGCAATCAGCACAAGATACAATGACATGCAAGTGTCACCGAGTTCAATCTCCTATCAAGGGATGAGACAGGCATCAGGTGCTGGTTATAATTGTAACTAAGGGCCAGGGGGAGAGAGGGGGTTTATTGGATAGTTTGTTCACTTCAGCATGAAATCTCATCGGAACTCGCACGGTTATCAGACAAAATTAATTAAGCACACAACTACTAGATACTTGTTACGAACCAGGGACTTTTAAAACCCAAAGATACACTTGAATACATTGAATAGTCTCAGATTTATGGATTCACACTTAATACATAATGGGGCCTTTGGTTATACAATAACACACTTTATATATAGAGATGTAGAAGTGATGTTGAAGCAAAGTCAAGCTCCATGTGTTACATCATAGAATATTTAATCCCATATGCTAATGCGCTATGTTGTTATTTGAAATATGTTACTAAAGTATAAACTAGCAGTATTAAGATTTCCATCTTTGATCCCCATTTAAACAAAACATTTGTATGGCTATTACCTGGATAAAGAAAATAGCTGCACAACTGTTTAACCAAGATGGCCGCCAAAGGACCGTGCTTTAGTGGAATTCATGGACTACAGCCATGTGGGTGAAATTATACTCCAAAATGCATTTATTTACAAGCATTTAACAAAACTCAAACCATTCACTTTAAACTTCTATTGAGTTGGTAGCTACTGACAGAACTACTGCTGACCCCAACCAAGCCTGCAGGGGTGATCCGTTTGCACAACACTATCCCACTGAGAGAGCAGAAAGGCCAAGCCGCCTGTGTGAAACAGTTGCGGTATTGGCAGGTTTGGAGATGGGAGTGTGCGATTGCACAAGTGACTTGTAAATTGGGGCCAGGTGGATAAACATGGATTCCACTCAGCCCATGTGAATAAAGTACAATGTTCCTCCACTACTCCCTCTCCTAGACACACGTACTGCACACACAAGTTTTTAGAAAAGGTGTTTGTTTGCATCCTATGCAAATTCAGACCACACCGTCACTGCAAAAAATGAAACACTCCTGGGCAACAAACCGCACAGTGGGTTCGAAGGGTTCACGACTATTCAAACAGTTCATGAGATGACCTACAACAGATGATGTTAGCTAACAATGCAAAATATGGTGCTGGCCACAACAACGTTTAGGGAATGGCTAAAAAAATAGGAATAGGCATGATTCCTTAAACACTGAAGACACATTGAACACAGCCTCTTTTTGTTTTCCAGATTTGAGAAAGTCATACAAGTTTGGGATAACAGGAAGGTGAAATATATAACATCATTTAGGGTGAACTATCACCTTAAGTTCAAGATGTCGTCAAAGGGAGGCAGAAGAGGTGATAGGAGGTAAGGTGGAAAGATGAGTGTGACATGTGACATGAGTAACAGAGTGTGAAGGGGCAAGGTGGATAAAGAGAGAAAGAAAAACCTTGGTGTCATATGCCATACCGACTTGAGGGTCCAGAGGGAGAAACGAAACAAATTAATGATGAATCAGCAAAAGGTTAATTTGGCTTTTAAAAACTCTGAAAGCTAGCAAAATGATAAAGATGCATAGAAAGCAAATAATCGTTATAACTTATCTAGGAGATGTTTAGTTGTTTTTTCTAAAAATGCATTCACTGCATTGACATTGTCTTTAACCAACATGATACTGTACATGGGTTAATTTGTAACAAGTGGTAAAACTGTAGTTTTTTAAATCTTTAGCCACCTTAAAATGTAAGTGTACGTAACAAACTATACTAGGTTTGCCAATATCTTCCAGCAGATATAACATGCTTAAAATAAGTTGTTATTCAGCACAGTTCGGTAGCAAACTTTCTTCAAAATATCGTATATTGTCTTCTGCAGAAGATTTGGAATGACAAGAGGGTGTGTAAATGATAACAGAGTTTTCACTTTAAAGGAAGATCTGAGTGAACCTACAAAAGGATTTAAACATTTTGGAGGCATTTTTATTTCACCAGGAATAAGTTCACCTTCAAATTGTCATTGTCAGCGCCCTCTTGTCATTTCAAACCTGTACGACTTTCTTTCATCGTCTGAACACAAAATATGATATTTAAAAAAAACACTGATAATAGAATTCATTCATTCATTCATTTTGAAGGTGAACTGGTCCTTGAAGACTCGGTGTAAAGATGTCTTGCTACAAAAAAGCCAATATTAAAATGCTAAAAAAAGACTTATCTAAAATGGGAAGTGGGAAGTTTGAATACAAAACAATTATAGGGGACACAGAGGTTGAATGTCACACTTTGTACTTGCATAAGTGCAAAATTCTTAGGGTAGATTTACAGTATATACAGTATAACAACCATCTTTCATGTAATTGGGATTCCTGCAAGAATACATTTAGAACTTCTCTGTGTTGCAGTTTTGGTACATATGCCTTAATTTATATCTTGCTGTATTTGGACAACTAGTTATCTTCCTGAATAGTTTTGATTTAGCCTGGATTTATTGCACTGTATCTCTTACATTTGTCTTGTGTATCCTTTTAAATTGACCATTATTAATAATCAACTCGTGAATTAATAATGAGAGAGCATCGAAATGCATCTGCGAAAGAATAATTTACCCAGCCCTTTATAATCGATTCTGTATTCCTGCACCAGGTCAGTTTGGCCCACTGCGGTTATTTGACCATGTCTGAAATGTCGTGTGCACTAATCCTATCAGCGTCATCTGTCTCCAAGCCCCAAATTGTAGCTGATTTGCTTATGATCGCTAGATTAAATTAGTTTCAATCAAAAGAGGGAATACAGATTACAGAATGAAAGGTTCTCTTATGTGCTCAGAGTCAGACAAGTTATTGTGGTCAAAAGACAAGCGCACTACGCATTTTTCTGAGGACAAATGACACTACGTGTCTGAAATTGAGAGGTGCATGCTCTCTGTTCACTTATTTACAAACACAGAGCAGCATCTGTAATGCACTTTTGTGTAGGAATAACTCCTATATAAGAGACTCCTCGAATGAATTATTAGTTATAGCACATGATATCAAATTTAGATGTCTGCATATAATCAAACTGTGATGCTTTTTTATGAGATAGAATAGATGATTGGGTGATGTGAAGTGTAACTTAATCCACATACAAAACTTGGGAATGCAAGAAAAGTCCCTCTTGGGATGCACAGAAAGATCTAACAACCCTTTCATCTGCATCTTTTTTTCAAAAGGAGTAGGCCAAGACATGCTTCGAGCACCCGGTTGCATATCACTGTGCTGTTTTTCTTTTCCACTAAAATACATCACTAGTGAGTGAGAGTCGATTTGGTGTGACCCTTCATGCGTTTTCTCTGTCGAGCGTTATGGAGGATCGGGTCTGATACAATGACATCACCTCAGAGCATGACAACTGACACCAGAGCTCTCATTGACCCAGTGCACTCTGGGCTTTGTTGACTGAGCAGCCAATCATTAGAGCACATCGTCAATTATTTAAGGTACTGCCATGTCACTTATCCTCTGTGATGAAGACGAATGGGGCCGCGGATGCTGAATGAGACGACACTGGGGTCTACCGAGGCCTCGCATCAAACGCTAAAGAGACATACTCATGCGATGAGAATTTTTAAGTGTCCTCTGTGATTTGACAACAATGGCTAATGATTCAAGTGTAATGCAGTATGAAATCTGAACTTCAAATCAACAAGTCTTGTGCCCAACAGGGCCTGATGTTAACATCCCAAAATTTGTCATGAAAAGGACGTTAATGTTGGAAGATACAAAACTTTTTATACAGATCAATTGTAAAGATTTACAGCACAAACATTTCTAACCGGCCACCAGCAATACATTTGTACATCTTATTGATTATTCCGAAACACTTTTAGAAAAATGACTTTTTTTCAATTGAGCGAGGCTCAAATTTTGTTTCTTTTAATTCCTTTTAAACCATTTATTAAACTGTTTCTAACAAAGCCACTTTCCAAAATGTTACTGTATTTACTTGCCAAAGCCAGTTTTAAGCTTCATTTGACTATTAGCGAATGTTAATTTTGGACCACTACTGTGGTTCTTTTGATGTGGGTATTTCTCTTTCGAGACATAAAATAATTCTAAGCCTTCTAACACTAAACGAAGTCATTTGGCTTGTCTTAAATATAAAATAAGTGACCATGCCTCACAGACAAATAGGCCCAGATACTTATTGCAAAGGAAAAACTAAAACCAAAGGGGTGAAACAGAGGTGAGAAGTTTAAAATCCGCTGTGTGGGTGTGTGTGCACTGCAGGGCAAGATTAGGTGCTCAGCCTTGTAGATTTGGTTGCTCATAATGGGATTAATGGAGGAAAATCTGTACTCCTCATCCAACTGCCTGTTTTACTCCAACGCTTCTCACCTTATACAGCCCATCAATGAGAAGTGAATGGGGGGGTCAGATACGGAGAGGTCACTATTTGCAGAGCATTTAGGCAGTTTTAAACTGAGCCAAATTTAACCTTGGAACAACTTTAAAATATAATCAGCTTAATCAAAGGGATCTGGATAAATTATTTGTGTACCTATTATAAATCTTCAAACTAATACTTTGCAATATTTGACTTGTTTCTCTTTCATCTTCATTTCGTTATTACATTTGGGTTTTGGATATATAATAATTACAAAATGCCTTGCATATTATAGCTGTACATTATCTGGGTCAGGCTCATTTGACCACATAAATAAGCATATGCATGTATGCCTGGACACTAAAATGCCACACCCTACCCTAGGGGCTTACGTCTGGTGAGATGGCCTATGGTGTCATCTGCTCTCTGCCCAGCGGGTTTGAATAACCAGCATCTGCTGCATATCAAACCTTAACGTAGGCATGTACACGCGCAAACGCACAAAGCTTAGCCTGTTTAATCTGCTGAGAACACAAGTTTCATCTCCAATCTCAACATTTGGTTCCAATCCATGATGTAAAGTTTCTAATTGGTCCAGATGGAATCACACTCAGCCGCATCACTGGGTATTCTGGGCTGAAGACTGACATGGATATTTAGTTCTCTAAAGTTGATTAATTTCAGTTGGGATCAGCATGAAAAGTTTTATAGAAATTAGAGGCACATTCTTTGTATGAGGCTTTATGTCAAAAATGACTTTTGAATGAAGTCTGGAAAGCCCAAGGAGCTGCTTATACTTTTACTTTCCTTTTATGCATTTGGCAGACGCTTTTATCCAAAGCGACTTACATTGCATTATCCTATACATTTATACTTGGGTATATGCAATCCCCTGGGATCGAATCCACAACCTTGCATTGATAACACAATGCTCTTACCATGGAGCTACAGTAAAGCATCTTATAGTGTATATGAAAAGGGCCTAAGCAGTTCAGATGGGAACCACTTAGCTGCTGCCATTGTTCATGTTCATGCGAATTTACGTGCCTATGCATGGAGTAATGTGCATGACATCTGCATGTCAACCGATTGTTGTAATGCCAAGCAGAGCCATGTTGCCCATGTGTTGCACGTATGACCTTACATCTAGCAAATTTGATTAATTATGATGCTAAAACAGATAAAATTAAAAGCAGGTTTTATATCAAGCCCTGATTTTATTTATGTATTTCCCCTCTTATTGCCCAATAGAAACATTTTTGTTAATATGGCTACAAACATCTGACGGGTGTTCGGTCTAATTAACTATGACTAAAGTGGGCATGTATAAATGCTTAAATAAATGACTTTCATTTTATAATGTATTGTTAACTAAATATCAGGCAGAGGTGGTTGTATACACATGAATAAATAATTATTCTAGATTACTCCGTCAATACACAAATCCTGTTTGGGTTAATTGCTTTAAAATCACAATAAATCACATAATATTTTCTGTCACTGCCGTGTTCTGGCTTACATCGGAGACTGATTATAAAACAATGCATAGGGTAAAAAAATTCTAAGTTTTCAAACAAAATTTCTAAGCCCCAAAAATCGTTTTTATACTGTTTGCAGTAAAATGGCATTGCTATTTCAACATTTAAATAACCTACAAAAACGAGCTAAATTTGAAGATCCATAATACCTCACACTGCACACTGTGGCTCAATACCAAACATTGAATTAAGCTTACAATATGTAATTGCATCACCTGTAGTTATAGATAATACTGTTAACAATTAAGCACTTGTTTAAACTTTTACATTTAGTGCCAAAATGGTTACAAGCTCTCGCTCTGTCTTTCTCTCTCTGTAAACTTTGGTTTATTTAAAAAATCCTATAGAATATCGTCATTGTGAACTCTTTTGGCTACAATAAGTGTGTAGTGAAAATCTGATATCGTGGCAGACCTATAGTCACCAACAAAACTGGTGCCAGTATGAGGCTTCTAGCAAACCACATCCTGTATGCAGTAACCTAGTTTTGTAAAGTTCACATCTTTGATATACAGAAAACAAGAAAAGCGCTTTAGAAACGTTTGCAAATTTTGTGGGTACCTTCTCAGAGCTAAAATTGAAAATTTAAATCGTAGTATTCTTAAAGAACGTGTTTAATGAAGAACATCTAAGTAAATCAATAGGCATATATTTTCAAATTTATCTCCAGATTTAAGGAAGCTGCCAGATTTCCTGTAAGATTAAAAAGAGCTCTGCTTTTTACCGACATATACAAGATTTGATTAAACACCTGACTTAGATCATGGTACAGATCATGGAACTTAGAGGTTTCCAAGTGCTTACAAAGCAGCCGGATGGAGCTGCCATACAGCGTATCTGCCAGGAGTACAAGAATTTCGAGTTCACTCTGAAAGATGAGAAATGGAAGAGAATCTGCAGACGTCTGCAGAGATGCAGGCGAGTTCACCAAGTTTGGCAAGATGAATTAAAACAAAATCACAACATTTGATGTAAATAGACGAACAGTTTAGAACCCTGTAAAAAAAGGTCTAATAACAAAAGAAAAAAAAATCTGTTTTATGTGAACCTAATTTGACTTCATATTGTTAACCTCAATACAGTTGTCATAAAAGGTGTTCAGTTTAATGCTCTCCAAGACGTTATATGATATGTATAAAATATAATATATTTTATCTTTTTTACAGTCTTAACATTTTGATGTAGTCTACTGAATTTTTACCCGTTTTGCCCTTTAAGAGATTTTAACCTAAAGCTGGAAAAAAAGGCACTCCAATTTTTTATGGGCATCCATTAGAAAGATGAACCAGCAGGGTCTCCTCCTCATCTGATGTTGTCTATCATCCCTATTCCAATCTCCTCCCTTCCTTATGACCCCCTCTTTAACCCATTCCCGTTATCATCACCCCATCAAAAGAGCCAGGGTTGGCCGACGGCTAAAATCAGCTGACACGCTTGACAGTTATGCAGAAGTGGCACCCTCACTTTGACATCAGCCAGATGTACAACTGTCTGGATCTAGGGATTCTCAGGAGCAAGTGATAGACATCAGTGCTGAAAGGGATGATGGAAAGGGAGGTTGGGGCAGGGGGGTGGGTGGTTTGAAAGGAAAAAAAACCCAGTGAATGTATTTTTAAGAGATTCTTTTATGTATTTTTGAAATACGGTAAAAAAAAATGAATTTGCTAAAGACATGAAAAACAGGTCATTTTACAGTTTATTTTTTAAATAAGGTCAAAAACTGTAAATTTACAGCAAATTTACAAGAAAAAACGGGGGGAACAATTGATTATATGTCCTTATAGCCTGTGATCTTTCAGGAATAAACTAATATTTAACGGTATATTTCTGTCAATCCAGATGAAAGATCTATCACTTTACTCACACATGTCATTTTGAACCTGTATCCTTTTTTTTCTTCTGCAGAACACAAAAGAAGATATTTTGAAGAATGCTGGCAACCAGACAACATCAGGCCCCATTGACTTCCATTGTATAAACACAAAACCACAGAGAGATTACATCAAATATCATATTTTGGTTCCTCAAGAAAATCATAGAATGACACAACGCTGAATAAATGGCAGAATTTTGTTTTTTGGGTAAACTCTTTCTTTAACAAAGAATAACTAAGTATTTGAGACTAATATGTAGACTTAATGAAACTAATGGTGTTCAGAAGACATCTATTTCAAAGGTCTTTTTCAAATGTTTGCCTTAATTACAGAGTTCAAAGACTGTAACTGTGTCTCCGGGTAAATCACATTACAGTAATACACTAAAGCAGTCATGCACACATCAAGACACCTGCACATCAAAGATAAGGTTAGGCATCCCGTCAATGGAATTATGAGGATCACATACATGGTTTAACACATTAAGTCATGCGATCTTCAAGTATACCAATGTGCAGCACGGAACATAGCATTACGCTCTGTAGAACAGACACACCCACTTCCAAATACACTTTTATGAGCTAATGGTTATATACTGTGTGTATAAATGATCTGTAAAGTGTATATGCTGATTGATGGGTTGAAGAAATCTGTGGCCGTGACACAGATAAAGTAGCACTTTTTCAAAGTCTGCACTGCGAAGCCGTAACAACTATATTTGCCTTATCGCTCAGGCACAGGACATGAATTGGTCCAACAATGGCGTCATTATTTACACCCAGATGGAGAGGCCAATTGATAGGCGTAGGCGGATTTATGCTGTGAACGCGAAGAGAAATGACCTACACCCCTGACCTTCTTTCATCCGTCCCTCAGTGGGGAATTGATGTCTGGATGTCCCAGGTCAACAATGGTAGACCTAGACACAGGGAATAGGTTTTGGGGGTGGGTGAAGGGAGAACGAGTGCTAAGGTTCACCAGTGACAGCCGAGAAGGAAATTACCTCTGCCAAAGTGTGGTGACATGTTTGTATTATTTCAGGATATTAAAGACCTTTCTAAAGGGACTAGCAAAAACATATGTATTGTTTAGCTTGGTACTGGGCCTGCTGGGCTTTCTGTTTTAAGAGGAAGCAGATAAACAGGCTTTGTAAACCATAAGATGATGGTGTCAATCATTGCTTGTCAAGCTGACAACAAATCACCTCTGTGATTAAAAAATGAATTTACCCACATCTCCCCCACCTTGGACAACAAGCAACTGCTCTGATAAGACTCAAACTCCATGAAAGAGAGACTGGGCATTTCGACAGCTTTTGATGTAAAATACCCATCATCCCCCTTACACCTCAATCCTTCCACTCGACTCACCTAACCATTTCTACACTTGCCCTTAATCGTCCATCTAAAATTCCACTCCTGCCCAACATGATCATCTTTAGAATTCTAAATGGGAGGAAGCCCTTGAAGATTTCTCGCCTCTATAAAATCACGTTCTAGGCTAACCGGGGTTTTCCAGAATCTAGACATTTCCCGTTGGACTTTCGAAGCTTTAAAATCTCCAGGGTCGCTGCAGCTGCTGATATGCCCACTCGCCGGGCTTAGCAGACAAGACCATCCTCTCCGTAATAGAAGTAGTAATCCGCCTAATCAAACACACACAATGAAAACCTAAGGTCAATAATTCAAATCGATGAGTGCTTGCTTCAAGCAAACGCTGAAAACATAAAGACTGTAGTTCTGTGTGATTGAACTCAAAGGCTGCTGATAACCATTTTTCTTTAAGGAAAATCATTTGGGTATCCGGATAGCAATTTGAATGGCAAGAGAAATGACTGGAGTGAGTGACGGCAAGACGTTCTGACCAATGAAGTGCAGGCATATCATCTCTGAGATGCACATGAACAGGCTGATTAGATCAGCCTCTGTCTATTGTGATGGTGACACATCCATCCACAGTCCATTGTTGTCTCTTTGTAGCTGACTACAACCGAAAGCTAAAGAAGCAGATCTGGCAGCATGGGTGCACATAAAACCAATTTTGCCTCATCATCACTGGCATCATTTTCGGTGCAGTGCAGCATGACAGTAACCTACTTTATTTCAAAGGTCCACTGGTGTGACAAATAGAAACTATGCAAAAGCATGCAAATGTAGTGCACATTTTCCATGGAGCATCTAAATTAATATGAGGTCATAACAATGGCAAATGCGGTTTAATGCAGTTTTACATTAGCGTGACATGTAGAGGTTCTTGGTGGATTTAGGTTTAAATATTTTTTTTTTTTATATATGAAAGAACAGTGAAAACACAATATATAAGGTCCATTTACCCCAACAAGTGTCGTGATAGAGACATGTTTTGTACAGTAGCCTACTTTATGTATTTTATACAAATCAAATGTGCTCATTAAAAGTAACACGTTTTTCCATTATAACTCATCCAAATTCAGCCTTATTTTATCAAGTTATATGAAATACAACAAAAAATTACTTACAACTTAAATTGTAAAGCCAATTTCTTTTGGTCCAGTTCAAAAGTGCATTAAATGTTTAAATTATTTATCATTTACAATCATCAAAATATGTATGGTACAAAAAGAAATTTGCTAGGAAAAGCAAACTACAGCATATAAAGGAATATAGGTTTTTCAAATGTAAAAAAAGTCATTAAAAAACAAATAGCTTGCAGAAAACAAAGCATACACTAACTATAATTTACAACTATCGGTTAGAAATATTTATTAATCCTCTTGTGTAGTAATATTTTGTTGCCATTCTCCTGAGCTATTTGTCTTTATAAACTTTCTTCATGTGTTTTGTGCAATTTCTTTACCTTACATTTTTTTGGAAGCAAAGTTTCAATGTATACCTCAAGAACACAAATAGATAAATAGATTTGTTGGACATCAATTTTCCACTCAGCAAGCCTGATGTCCCTTTGTGTGTGTTAAATACCAATGCAGTTTTCTCTTCTGCCTCAGTGGTTGATGCTGTTGCATAAATTAACATAATGTAAATTACGTTACATATTTATGTTAGGCCTATATAATAAAGAGGGCATTTCCATTTGGTTTTATAATTTTGCCACAGAACAAGAAATCTTTTAGATCACTTTTCATAATGAGTGATCAACGTGTCACCTTCATTACATTTTAATGCATTCCTCTTTTCTTTTCATGCAACCTAAAGAATGAGTTATTACACAGGATGTAATGGACATGCAGGAGTCTGGATCAATAACTCTATATAATGACCGGTCTGCACACTCTGCCCTCTCTGTGTAGTGTGTATGTATGTGCGTGCGGAGGCCTAAGGGGAAATAATCCTGCCTGCTTAAGATATTGTGTTTAATCAAATATTTGTTTCAGGCTCTGTCAACCCCATGACAGACTCTAGTTAAAATGTATACATTTCATTGGTATCTTTGATTGATGGTGTGTTTAACTGTGTTTTAAATCTAATGTTTAACCTCGACCATCATTATAGCTTAGAAAGGCAAAAACAGTCAGTCTGACCCCTATATTTTGGTTGATACGCTCTGTGGCGAACTGATTCGGGAACAGCTCAAGTGAAGCCGTAAGTGCTAGGCAATCAAAACACAAGTAGTTTATGCAACAAATGCATCATACCACTGAGGCAGAAGAGAAAACTGCATTGCTATTTTACACACACAATGGGACATCAGGCTTGCTGAGTGGAAGATTTGCTGATACTTGAGCATCTTTCATGGGAACACAAATTTTCCTCAGTAGGAAGTTCTAACTATATTCTTACTCTCAAGAGTCAATTCATGAAACAGTTGTGCTACTTTTGAACACAGTATTTCAATGCAAAAACGTGTCTCATTCACTAGTTTAACCAGCTGCTATACCGGCTGTGGAAAGCAGCTGATATAAAAATTTTATCTCTTCTATTCTATTCTATTCTTCTATTTTATTTCTACATTTGTGGGGAAACTGATGTCCCCCCTAGGACAATCGACAGCTTTGATGTCCCCCCTTGGACAATTGACAGCTTTGTCATTTATACAAACACTGTACTAAAGATGTATTAATCTATGATTTGTACATGCATGCAAGTCTAGTATGCAGATCACTATTTGATGCAAGAATAAAAGCAACCATAAAAATGTGCTGAAGGCTGTCTTTTACAGTCTCAATGTATTTTATTGTGATATTTGACAAAAATTTAAATTCTCTTCACAAAATTATTATTAATTATTAAAGAATATTTTAAAAAAAGAAATCCAATAAACTTAAAAAATAACATCATCCTCTCAAAACAATGAAAACGGCAATTTTTTTTACAAAGCTGCACATATATGCCAACAAGAAAATAAAGTGGACATGTAATATGGAATTTCCACACCAGGGTTATTATAGTGCTTAACATTTCCCTGCACTGATTAAATGGTGATTAAATGTAAAATAATACTAGTCTGTTGCTAGCTAGCTTATTTCACAATGGACATTAAGCCAACAGGTTAATACCACTCACAGACTATAGGCCAGTGGTTCTCAACTCTGGCCCGCGAGATCCATTTTCCTGCAGTGTTTATCCCCAACTGTGATATAAAACACCTGAACAAGCTAATCAGATTCTTTAGAATAGATGCGTTCAACTTAATAGGGCGCTACGCAAATCTATCAGCGTATGACATTTAAGTACCGCAAAAGAGATCCAAGTGCAGATTGCAGGGTCCTTTAATGCGATATGCCAAACAATCTGCGCAGCCCAACATTAAGTTGAACACGTCTGTTCCTGCCTCTTCAGGTGTATTATCAGTGTTGGTGCTTAACTCGGCAGGAAAGTGTATCTGGCGGGCCAGAGTTGAGAACCACTGCTATAGGCTACACACCTTTCTTGGTGAAAAACTGGGTTACAGTTTGACACCCTTTCCTTTCTCTTTCCTCTCTTTTATGGAAAACCAGATTTTGATTTAACGTTACTAGGCAACATTGTGGTCACTGCAGTTCTGGCGCATCTACTGACTGCAACTAAACACCGTCACTGAGAGCGCTAAGACAGGACCAAACCATTTCATGCAGATACAGGTCGGTCAATATGGATGTTTACTTTTTGGTCAATGGGGATTTTTAAACAAAGCGATCATTAATTGTATTATTATATAAAATTATATAATAATATATGATTGGCTTGATAATGTTATATAAGTTTTTACATCTGTTTGGGGCCCCTGTCAGTCATGGGCCCTTGGAATTGTCCTAACTTTTCCCCCCATACGGCGCCCCTGGTCACAATTCGTATAGTAAATTCCCCTCAGTCTCTCCTAAAATGTTCTCCCGTTGTTGCTCTACATATCTTTCTCAGCTCAGACTTAATTTTCTCTCTCACAAAATAACACAGTTGACTCGCGGGTATATGTACCCCATGTCTCTTCCTGACCTCATTTAAACCCTCCACTCTTGCGTGAGCGAAGAATAACCAAATTTAGGTGTATATCCTTCATTTTTAATTAACACATTTTGTCTCGCCTACAATCCAAAGCTACATACAAAAGGGGACCAGAAGACAAACATATATCATCCAAGTGAGTCTACTTCTACGCCATTAATTTACAGAGACATGTGGCACGCCGATTCTTGGATATTTCTATGGGGACCCATATCAAATTATATTATCCAATAAGATTGAGGGGGATAGAATTGTAGCATTTGAGCCTGGAGGACAAAGTGACTGACATCAAAATGTAAATACCCCATTGATTTTTCAGACTCTTGTACGCTGTTTATAGAGTGGGAACACACACGTACGCACACACACACGCATGCACATCACAGCCTGGCTGACATTCCATGCTATTCGATCCAAAAGACCCAGAGAACGAAAGCTTGGATCAGGGCTGGGATTCAAACAGAGAGAAAAGCAAGTTGAAAGCAGTAAAGCTTCGGGCACAGACGAACAATATCGTTTTACGGTTTATTTGATGATTTGCTGCAGGCCTTCCAGGAAACAGTGTGTGTTTGCTTGTGTATGTGTAATGTGTCTTTGAGATGGAAAAGTGTGTGTCGAACCCTTCTGCTGCAAGTCGTTGGCAGGACTAGACATTAAAAAGATATAGAAGGTAGATTCAGAAGTGTACCTGAAATGCTCTCTTGAGGGCTATATTGTTTCACACAGCAGCCCTGTTGTATTTGTTATAAAAGATATAGAGGGAGTCAGGCTGGTATCATGATGTCACAGGTCATCCTCAGGTAAGACAAAAAATGTGCAGTATACACATTGTAAAATGAAACCATATCTAAAATTGTAAGTCGATGTACCTCAAATTTAAAATAAATATTCTTTAAAATAATTAATTTGATATTGGTGACTACTGTGGTTTATACTGTTGTAATGTGGTATGTTCTTTAAACCGATATAGGAGGTACAACCACAATGTATTATTGGCATTGATATCAATAGCAAATTATATTGAAGTTAACAATATATAGCAAAATGTCTTTGTGTGTTACTTGCCCTTATGTTTGAGGTGCAAGCCTCTAGTTGAGCTTCCTAAAAGAGGTTTTATTCCTTTTGCTCATGCTCATTAGATTCGAGATGTCTACTCAGCAAAATATAGATTTTTGTGCTGAATTTAAGAGGTTGACTCAGCACTGTAATTATAATGAATGGAATGTAACCCTATAAGTTAAATGGAAAAAATTATATAATGATGAAGAAAACCCATTTGGGACAGCTATTTTCTCACTCATCGCATTGCGCCAATGTTTCAATCTAACACTTTTAAATCTGAACACATAGGAAGCCTAGATATATGGGACTTATCCAAAACAAGTGCTATCATTCTCACTCACAGATTTACAGTGTTATACAATATCCAAAACATTTTGGGTTAAAATAACTATTTTGTAATAAAAATACCAATACTAAAGCTTTTCGTTAATATAAATAATAATTACATATAAAAGAAAGTTATATAAAGTAAATAACGTTTTTTAACTATACTTGCTCAATAATTGGATACATTTTTCTGAAGATCGAAATACTAAAAAAATACATTACATAATACAAATTGTGTACTGTAGGTTACATTTCCCTTCCATTAATACACAACTATAAGCCCCGAGTGTAACAGAAGGACAGATCATTCTGCCACAAGAGTCCCACAAGGACATTAACAATCCATGCGACAAGATCTAAAGGGTTCTCACAAGGAACAGAACATATAATCACAATACACAAGCCGTCGCTGACATTTCGCTATCTGATCAGACGACTGACCCTTTGTTGTTTTGAGGCTGAAACTCTCTGTCTGCTATTACGGTTCCATAGGGGTAATTGATGCTTTTGCTCTGGAAGGTGTGAGGCTCGCAAACAAAGCTCTCAAAGCAGCTGGCCCTGATAGTGTCATCACATGTTTTGAAGACATGTGCGGAGCAGCTGACGCTTGCTTTCATGCGCTGTTTTTGTGGTCTTTTGACTGGATACCACCTACTGGGACTAATTTCATTAGTTCATTTCAGATGCTTTAAAAAGGTTTGAATACGTATATGTAGTTTTTACAGACTATATTGAACGCCTAGGAGTGTATTTTAGTGGCATACAATACAATCTAGTGAACCAGGATTTATTTTTTTATAATGGACTTATGGGCTGCAATGGTTTCAGTGGATATTTGTGTATCTGTCAGCACAAGCTGCATTGAAATTTACAAGTAACTTCTACTGTAAGCATTTAAAAAGACACATCTGGAATATTTCATTTGACAAGTAATGTGAAATGATGTGGTGGATACATCTGGAAACATATGGTACAGATTTACTGTTAGTTTAATCACTTATTATAGTGTTCACATACCTGATGCTTTATAACCCATGGGATGGGAACACATGTCTGGGTTAAGTGCATTACAGCGTTTACAGTAAGAGCTTTACACACAGCGAGCGGGCTTATAACCAGTGAGTGTTTGTCTAGCACCCAGGGGAAATGACGGAAGGCAGATGTGAATGTGCTCTCTCATACTGTACATACTCATGCACACAAACAAAACTAGACATATACACACATCCACAGAACGTGATACTATGGGTTGAAGTGCAACAGAAGGTCATCAATTGATACGGCTTATGTACAAATGGACGCTGCAGATAAGTTTCTTTGAAAAAAAAAATCTGATGGGCAATTCCATGCAAATGTCAACCTCAAGATGAAAAAAAGTGTTTAAAGGTTAAGTGAATTATCCCATCCATAACATAATGGTCACATCCATAACGGTCCATATTCCTCATAAATGTGCACATGAAAATTTAAATAAAAGAATCGTTTTGTGGTCTACGAAGCGCCATCCCTTCTCCGACTGTTGAGTTTGGGTATCTTCTAGTTTGTACATTTTAATTCACACAAATCCTAAAAAGTTTTTTGTATCTCAGAAATGTGTCTTTCTCTCTTTTTCATGCATAAACTGATATTTTTCTGATCCCTGGACTCTATCATCAGGGGTTTAGTAAAATAAATTAATTCTCTGAGTATTTACATTTCAAGTTTTGTCATATCTATAACGCTGGAATTGCTCATCTAACAAACACACATTTGTAAATGATTTTCTTTCAGGAATAATTCATCCTAAAGACTGCAGAAAAACAGCAAAACTCCATAGTTCACTGATACTATGCTATTCAAAATATTTTTTATGTATAAGGACTATTATTTATATTAAAAATACATTTATTTTATTTTCTCTTTCATCATACAGTCAGAATCCATGTGCTTATTAATGATACTTTGCTTATTTATTATATCATGCTATTCACGACTATATGCACATATACAATGGAGAATATATCCTACTCCCCAAAGAACCCCACATTCTGTTCTTATACTGTCATATAGGCTTCATGCTGGTATTGTTGTATTGGAGTTATATGTCCCATAATTTTCTTTTTGTATACTTAATATTATATGTTCTGGCTGTGAATACATGTGATGTATGTTATGTAATGTCCCACGTGCACTGCTCAAAATAGTTTATGTAAAACACACAAGGCCCTGTAGGAGAAAGGCAAGTTGGTTCATCACACATAGTTAAATGACAACAAAAGCTTCACTCAACTTGCACTAACTGCTTGAAATTCCAAAAGGGATGTAAATCTACTGTATCTTTATTTGAATATCATATCAAAGGCTTAAACACATATAGTATATAGACGTTATTTTGCTATCAAAATGTGGACATATACCACAACCTTCTATTTTTGTATACACCCTAACAGAATAAATGAAATAGGCTTTCTTAGTTAAAATGTATTATATATATTATAATTATATATATATATAAAAAATACTCAGCAATTCAGCATTTTTACAAATGAGCACATACCATATCGCCCCAAAGGAAAAATCTGTCAGATTCAGCTTAAGGGGACAATTTTGTTTCCAAAGGATTGTTAAGTAGCCACACGCACACATATTCACCCTCTTTGTCACACTGTACACACAACCTTGGTTCCAAGCTCATTAAGTCTTTGGCGTCAGTACTTCATGTGGGTCACATCTCTTTAGTCTGAGAGACTTCT
The DNA here is from genome assembly GCF_015846415.1 of Triplophysa dalaica. Taxonomy (NCBI): domain Eukaryota; kingdom Metazoa; phylum Chordata; class Actinopteri; order Cypriniformes; family Nemacheilidae; genus Triplophysa; species Triplophysa dalaica. The sequence goes on from NC_079547.1 coordinate 17,078,693, forward strand.
GGTCTGGTAGGACAAGCCTGTACTCATCTACCGCCTGGGGGAGCAACTAATGTCAGCCCCTCCCCTCGCCACTCCGGTTCAAACAGGGACACTGACCTAAACAACCCTTAATCAGCTTAAAGTGCATCAGCCTTACTTGACCACTCACCCGATGTAAAACTCACAGCCAGACTCCAATCTCATGCCCCTTTTCTTTCCCTCACACAGCACAAGTCTGAAACTTACATAACAGGGCAATCCTAAAGCCCTCTTTATACTGAGGAATTAGACCATAGGCCCCTTCGCTGGACCTTTCTTTGTTGCAGTACAGGATAAAACACGCGATTAAACACTATGATAATGAGACAAGCTTCTTTCTACGAGGGTAATGAGAAGTGGAGGGGAAAACAGCAAGAGTTTGCAAGCCTTTTGAAGTTTGCTCCAAAATCCATAACTAGCACTCAGGGAAAACACAAGAAGAGATCATGTTAAGAGGAACTTGCTTAAACATTTAATGGGCAAAGTGATGTTTTCGTTGGCCTTAATGAAGTGCTATACCGAGCCTGGGAGTCCAGTAATAAATTGACCAATGTGGGGCTTTGAGGAGTGGTGCAGCTTCAATATGCAAGGAAAACACCTAAAACAAACAGCTAGATAGCTAGAACGTAACGCCGAGCTCATGGTTAAAGAATCCCAACTAAACTTGAATGAAAAGTTTTTTATTCTTGTTGTATAGCTTTGTCGACATAAACCAAGTCAATTTCTTTAAAAAGTTAACATTTAAAGGCATACATGTTGGAAATGTTGGACCCTAACTGACCACCATTTTTTTGATAATATATTATTATCTATTCTATCATTCTACATTATTCCAAAGAAAAAGACAAATGCCTTATAATTTTCCTCTAATGTCTCCAAACCATTTTTTACTGCTCTCCTCTAACCGTCTGTCATGTACAAACTTTGTTTCCCTCTTTGGGTTGCGAATGCCATTTTGTGTTGACTTAAACTCCATGACTGAGTATAAACTCAAAAAGGAATCTGAGGATGGATTATAAGCACCTATATTATTATTTATAACAAGAGAAGTGGGGAGAGGATGAGCTGCACTAAAGTGAATGACATAAACATTATAAAAAGAACATATGCATCACAGGTAAAGGAAGTGCACCTCGAAAATGATGAGTGTACAGAATGACAGCTTCTAACTTTACACAAACAGTGTGTCAAGAAGATTAGATTGTACCAGTACGAAGAGATTATACTGGTTTCAGCGGATTACAAAGAGTAGACTGATGAAAGAGCAAAATAAACAGCTGTGTGTCAGCCAGTTCTGCTAGGTTGTTTTACAACTATGATAGAGATTAACATGTTTAAATGCAACAGGAATAATAAAGGCTACATTTTACACATTCATACAAACTCATTTTAAATATGTCTTGAATCTAAACTGTAGTGTAACCATTCTAATGCACATTTAATTGTATTCATATAATATTAGCAATAATAACAAACATCATCTTGTTAAAGTCTGGAGTAATGCTTTCTCCAAAATGTCCAACCATTTGATTCCTAACCATTGGTTTCTTTACTCCTGGGGTTCCTTAACTATGTCATATGCCCCACCTTCCTCAATGACATCACAGTCACGTGACTCGGATGAAATGACAATCCAGCTATTGTAGGGTATCATAATGATGACAGACTGTATCATAAAGCAAAACTTATAGTATAAGCCACATAGAGTACACATCAAAGCGTGAGTATCCCAAAACACCCATGTCCCAGATTAGCCATTTTATCCTATACACAATTATTCTTGTACGTGTACAGAAGGCGCATTATACCGAGATCACTTCAAGATCAAGGACGACGGAAGACATTTAGATGCGGCGTTGCCAATAAGGCTTAAGATTCTTGTAGCTTATACCTCTGAAAGCTCTCTGTGCATTTCAAAGAATGCAAGCATGGTAGGCCGCTTTTGTTTCCCACACAAACCAGGGCCTTTGCTCAGGAATTACGTCCAAGATGGGGTTTTCCTATTCGCCCGGTTCAGATGGAGGACAAGCTCTTGGATTTCCCACAAAAATCCCTGGGTAGAATTTAGCAATGTAAATCCATGCATGGGAGTCTTTTATCCAGGATAGCGACCGAGACGTCCACCACACCGGTACAAAGAGGACAGACAGTACCGAAGATGAACCTAATTCTGCTTCTAATAACTCAAAGCAGACAGAACGACATTACAAAAGTTGTTTTACGCATGAAAAATGCGTAGAACAACTTTTGTTGCGTAAAATAACCGTGATTTTAATAACTATGATTATCGGTATTGTGTTAATTCTACACATAATAATATCCCCAATAATTTAGCAACTGTTTAAAGTTTTGCCTTAAAGGTTGGAAGAAAAATTGATGAGGACGAAGAAGATCTCAATGAAGAAGTTTATTGTAGCGTTGAAGTTACAAAGCATATGATCCACTTTGGGTTCAGCGGAGTCAGACACTTTATACATGTCCTTCAAACCACATATCACTCACACATCATGTAAATGAAGTGAAGGGAATGTAAAATGACGATAACATTAGAAGTGATCACTTTCTGTTCCCAGGTTATCACTATCCTTAGATGTTCCTAGCCCACCGGTTGTAAAGAGGACATGTAGTCACCGACACATTCTATCAAGTGGTATTCATTTTACCATAACTCTGCAACCATTTGTGCTATCAAAAGTAGACAAACTGTGTTTTTGAACAAATTAAGTTTATTACGGTAATATCCTGCGTTCTGACAGCCAATCGCTGCTTTCGTGGAGAGCGGCAGGGGGCAAACTTTAACAGGTAGTTACTGAGCTGCTGTTTTCTGGGAGCGCTCTAATAAAATAAGCAAAATAACATGGCAAAGAGGAGATTCACAACAGAAGAGGCGATGATTTTTGACAATGAAACGTGTGTGATGTGGGCCTGTGCTTGCAATTAGACTGGAACTGTTTCAGATAGCGCCACATTTGAGTGAATAGTGCAAAAAATACACCCGGAGGACTTGGGTCAAAAAGGCTCATGAATGAAATCTATGTATACGAGTGACACTAAAAAGACTTTTATTAATGTACTACAGTATGTTCTTTTGTTCTTTAGTTTCTTGAGAATTTCTAAATAAAAATCAGTTAACAATTAATGATGTTCGCACATTTTGTAAAAATGTAAAAAAAAAAAAATGTGTGAAAACAGCCTATTTTTGCTTTAGGCTCTAAAGGGTATTTTACCTATTTGATCTATGTTGGTTCTTGAAGTCTCCCACCACTTCCATGCCAATTGAAATTTGCTTCAGGGTGTTAAACCCATATGGCTGCAATATTGATGAGATTACCTCTATGATAATTAAACCTTTCTGTGGATGAGCTTGTTCACTATTTTGCAGGGAATCTGTTTATAGGTATTTCTTACAAGGTCCAATGTAAGAAATTTAGCGTCATCTAGCGGTGAAGATGCAATTTTATACCAACAGCCGCTCACCCCTCCCTTACTAAGCCCTACGGTGGCTGACACGGGACTAATACGTTGTCATGTTTTTGCTTCTTTGCTGGAGGAGATAAGTGAGATATCAAAAAAGGAGAAAACTAAATTAAATTAAAATGATGAATTTTGACTGATAGTATACTTTGTTCAATTTAAAAGCACATAAATAGACATCGTGATAATATTGTTAGGTGATTCTTTAGTCCACAATAACTGTAAAGTAAAAATCCTGTCAAGTAGAGTGTGAAAAGAGTAACTTTTTAAGAGTTATTTTTAAAAATGAAATTCAATAAATTCAAGCACGAAATACATCATTTTTGTTGGGTATTGTATCTACGGGGCCAAAACAAAAGCCGGCAATAAAACACTGCACAGATTGACCTCTAACCCAGCCAGGTTTAAGCAAATCAGACTATCTCAACTGTCTTGGACACTTCAATCACAGACTGAGCCATCTTTTATCCACACAATCCATGTAGATATTTGACATAATGTAACTGTCGTCATTTGCATACAGACATACTTAATAACAAAACCCTTAAAAATTGCATTGGCATTTTAAGGTGGCTGCAATTTAGCCCCACATAACTCCTGATGAAAATAGACACATTCCAATTTCTGCTGTGTTTGGTATTCATATGCCACAAGATGAAGGGATCAATACGTGCCCTATATCAAGCTAAGAACCCTGTCAGTATTTACTCGAGCCCTCTGGAGAGACAGCTGGAGGTGAGAGAGATGGAAAGGGGGAGGAGGAGGGGGGCCACGGCTCTCAGTCAGACGTCTGTGCTCGCGTGAGAGGTCGGGAGAGAAAGCACGCGATGGAATCCCTTGCCTAAAGTGTGGCCACTCGCAAGTTCACCCACACGTACACACTTTTCTTACACTTTGTACGCCAAGGACAAGTTGCTGGGTGTACGGCCTGTCAGTAGCAGTGGCTTGCCCTGTCACTTTAGCATGACGGTTGTCCCTTTGGGACCCCCCATCCAATGGGCCCTGATGGTCCTGAACCCCTCCCATGCCTGCTGTAGATGGATGTCATACATGCACGCAAGCTGCTGTAAAAAACAGACGCTCCAGTGAAGCAGGAAATGTGTGTGTTTTATCTACAACGAGAAAAAGTCCAGAGACGGTTTCTATCTAATGTAGTGCTTTGACTTTTACTGTTATAAATGTTGAATGGAAACATTTCAAATTCACTTCAATAAACCACTTTTTCGACTCAAGACTGACTATTTCTTTGGAAGATGACAAAATATATTTTCTGTTCTCCAGAAGAAAGAGAGTAAAACAGGCTTTAAATGACATAGGAGTGGGTAAATGATGAAAGCATTTACGTTTTTAGGTGAAGTATGTCTTTAAATATGCTTGCGATGATACGTGTCAAAGATACGTTTACATATAGCCAAAGCCCAGTCTACATAGACAATCTATTGGTGGACCAATGTGTTGTGTGTACAGATTTCAGCCTCCGTTAATTGTTGTAGACACAAAATAACATTGTTTAATGGTGCTTTTGTATGTCTCTGAACAGAAATGGACAAGCATAGCAGAACAAAATACTAATTTCCATTTAAATACACTCAATATTTTGTTTTTAAGATTATAAAAATATGAAAGTCACACATCCTCATCATTTTAATGCATTTTACAAAACCTACCTAGCTCTGAGATGTGATGAATAATTATTTGTAAAGAATGTCTCTGCTACAGTATAGTGCGATAAGTACAATTCACATTAAAGACGTTGTGGAAAAGTTTTAAATGGGACAATTTTGAAAAATTATGAATAAAAGAGGGAATATGATAAAAGAATGATTGTGTTACTTAGCTTTGACAAAAGTAAAAAGTAACAGACAATTTCAGTGAACCTGTCAACCCACTATAGTCCGCTATTCACTTTATGTGCACAAAGGCAAGGGGCATTTCGTCGTAAACCGCTATCAGGGCCATAAAATATATCAGCACCCCACTTGTGTAAACACATCTTAACAATAAAACCCCCGGGTAATCCAAAGCTCATAAAAGAGAAGAAACAGATAAAAAGAGTTAAAACATCAGAACCTACAGAAATCCAGAAGCCTTAAAACTTTCAAAGATCTAAAGACTCCTGCTCTAACTCGGCTGAAAAATGTCTGGTGCAGCATACTGAGGTCAGTATTGGCTGGATTTCTCTTTGATTGAAACAGTCAGCATCAGCAGGCAGTGTTTTTTTTGTCCCTGTTGTCCAAAAGGCACTTTGAAGAAACATTAAACATGAAGCAGTTACCCAGAAAGCAGAGGGTCATTTGAGGATAATCAGATTGACTTCAAGACCAAGATCATTCACGGTTGTACCTGTGGGAATGCGTGTGCGAGAACATGAAAAGAAGAACTAAAAGTGATTCATGAGGCATACACTATGTGCGGGTTTGTGTGTGCTTTAGATTATAACAGAAAATGTTTTTTATGTGTGTGCTCTCAATCATCATTTTACCAGCTCACTCTCAACCCCATCACCTGTATTGACCCTATCCATCTCCATGACCAACCTCGTCATTTAACTGACCGGTGTGAGCCCTTATAATACCCTCAAGGAATTAAAGGTAAGGCATTAGAAAGGTTTCAAACTGTGAGCCAGTTATTGTCTTTGCTTAGCAGCATCAAGACGACAGAGGTGGAAGTAAAGATCATTAAAGTAGTCAAGTTGGCTTCCACCATTAACCGCTCTCAATGGATTAACGTTGCAGTTCATTGTCTGACTCTGAATAAACTAATTTGTCCTTTTAGCAATCTTCAGTCAGTCGGCTTGGTACCTTAAGCCCATTTGACTTAACGTGGGTATTAAGAAGGAACATTGTTAATTGTACAAGGAGACCTTTTTCGACTGCTTTATTAATACCAATAAAATGCGTTGCAATACTTATTGTTTTTTATTTCATGAAATAAAAACAGCACGCTAATTTACTAGGAATTAGGCTTCAAAAAACAAGGTAAAAACGATGAAACAAGATGGCACTGGCAAGAAACATGTTTTGAGAACAGTTTTTTCAAAACAAAAACAAGCCAAGTGTTTTCCATTACAGTATGTACATTAAAGCAACATAAAGCCTGCGTGACCTTAGCAACGTTGTAAGTAAACAAACAAGCCTAAGATACTGTATGTGGGAAGATCCACTGAATGAAGCCTGGCACGCACACTGGCCACGCAATGGAACTACACGTTTGTGTAAGTATACAGTACAAGCGGCACCGCATTCTATTCTTGAAGCGTTTGCTGCGAATGTTGCTGTACGTCATGGAGGGTGCAGCCTGGGAAAGAGTTAGTGGAACAGTGGCCCCAGAATTGAAAAGTTTGAGGTTAAGGGAATTTTTTCTTTATTTCTAACTGTGACCAGGCCTCACCCTATGGGAACATCACAAATATGAACAGTGTTGAAAGGAAGACTAACACTTGTAAGACAGAACACAATGTAGAACAGTGGTATAACATGTGAGGACATTGGAGCGCTTGGGCCAGATAGAAGTGAGGTTGGGCAGTACCTAAATATACATTTTCTAGAACTGACTAAGCGGTTCACTATTTATGTAAACTTGAAAAATGTGACCCTGTCTGTGGAAAACCATGCAGGCTAAAGTCTCGAAATCTAATTATGAGATAATGAGCATTTGATTTCAACCATTAATTTCACTATAATGTTATTCCTTGACATGGTCAATATAAAAGATATCAACGTTATATTTGATATATAGATTTATTTAGACTGCTGTTTATAAGATATAGACGGTCTATGTTTGGTTATGATATAATTTTTTTTATGATTTCATTTTAAGGTAAATATATATTTTATTTAATATTAAATGTAATAAATTACATTAAACCTACTCAACAGTCATTGATTCTTTGCGGAGGTCTACCAGATGTTTGGTCCATGTAGCACTTGTTTATGTTGTTGCCGCTGAAACATTCTATAGGCTGACTAGAAACATAGCATGCTAGAAATATTTATATATAACTTTATAATCTCTAAGGGTGTGTTCATATTTGTAGTTCGGTTCTTTTGGTCCGGGCAAAAAAGAAAAAAGTAGTCCTGGTTCGCTCAGCGTTCAGACTGGCATTTTAACAGCGAACCTAAAGATATCGAACCTAACAGTTTACGTGTAATGTTGCAACGTGATTGGACAGCTTTTATGATTTATATTGTAAAACAGAATTTACCGGACATCCAAAACAATGCCGTGTGCTGGGTTTACACATGCTTAGTGTGTGCCTGCGCATGTGAGTTTTTTTTTTTTTTCAAACCGTGCCAGAGTTCTTTGAAAAGTGGGCCGAGACCCATCTTGGTCTGCTTGTTATGTGCACACTAGAGTTCAGGTGGCAGCGTTTACACTTACACAAATAAACCCCACTAACCGTGTTTGTTTTAATCAAACCAAACATGGCATATGTGAACACAACCTAATTTAATTTAGAAAAATATTTGTTTATTTTGAAATCCTGGTCAAATGCCTCTTAATAAAGATTATTTTAACAGGCCAAAAATAAACATAGTTTGCCTGAAGTGTAATTGCGGAGCTGGAGCAGTCTGAAAAATGAAAATTTTAATGACGAGTTGAATTTTGCTGGCAGTACAATCCTGTGTTTTTCATTAAAAAGACAGTTATAAATATGTTTGCTCGCTGTGTGGCTTTACTGTGTTTTCTTATATCATTAAAATAACCATATCTGCAGCTCACTCATTAAATTCACAGCATTATTTAGGCCACATTTATAGTTAGAAATGTATAGGTTGAATTCACGAATGGATAACTTTAACTGTTACCAATTAAAAAAATGTGTGGATAGGTACAGTAATACATACTCCACTGTGCCAACCTGATCTCAAAGAACTATTTTACGAGGTGACTCGTTTGTATAAATTCTTATGTTGTGAATCATACAATACATGCGATTAGTAGAAAAAATCTAAACTGAAGCCCCGCCCCTAACCCCAATGTCACTGGTGTGAAAGCAGATAGTACTAAAATGTACGAATGAGATCGTACTAATTCATACAAATTAGCCAAAATAAATCACATCGTAAAAAAAAATATTGTCTTGAGATTGTGTGAAATTTGCTCTTGTAATTTGTTAACACTCTTAAATTTGTTCTAGTGTATGAGATTAAGAGGTATCTAGTAGTCAGGTTATGCGAATTGCAACCAATGGCCTACTCCACCCCTGGCCATTAAAGCACTATGGAGGCTGACACAGGGCTAAGATGTTAGGGCTAACGTTATCGCTAATTTGCCAAAGGAGAAAACTTATTTACTTACAATAGATCCTCCAAAAAATACAAACTACACCTTCAAAACCATTAGACCTTTTAGTAAAACATTAAGAATAAGTATTTAATTAGTCATCTAATAACAGTGAATGATTCCTAGCATCAACGATGTATGCTAAAAATGCTTGAGAGCGAGTAAATAATAATAAAAAGGTTTTGGGTTAGGATGCGTGCGAAGTGGAGGGCTGGTGGCTTCTAGAGCCAGCATTCTTCTCTGACAGCATCATTAGCCAAAGCGAGCGAGGGCTGGAAGACGTGATCTATCAATAAAGAACCAGAGACAAGGGGCAGACTGCCAAAGCATGCCCAGAAAGAGTGGTTGAGCTGTGGGTGCAAGCAGTGGCTGGATTACGGCCAGGAGCCGATTCCCGAGGGGGTTCGCCAGCAAAGAAAACCCAGAGGCTTTCACCGCTTCACATTTCCTTGTTCCCTCCGTCTGCTTGCTCTGTTTATGGCTCAAAATTTAGATGTGCAAGCAAATCGCGCCAAGATCTATGTTTATACTACCCCTCTGCAAACCGCCATTTGGCTTTTACCGCCGTGCATGTGCTGAAAAACGCACATAAAACCACATAGTGAGTGGATAACACGACAACAAGACAACACAGCCATAACAGCGAGGAGAGCAAAGCAAAGGTCCAATGAGGTCTTCGTGAAAGATGTTCTCTTGGCTTATAGAAGCTCCTGGCAGCCTGCTGATTGCCGTTCAGGCAGCGTGAGAGAGCAGCTTTGATGACAGACCACAGAGTAAATTTCCATTAATCTGAAAGCAAACTCGGCTACAGCCACTGCAAAGCCGACCGCAGAAGTCCCACAAAGTTCCAAAAAGTGTCTAAAGAATCAAAGCGCAGATGGCACATCCAAAAACACTGCAGCTGAAGTGATCTTTATTTCTTTTATAGTCAAAATTTGCTGAGTGCATCACAGCTGAATAAGGAGACGTGTCATTCTGAGGAAAATGTGTCTGCTTATTGATAATTAGCACATTCAAAAGCATGATTCTGATTGGTTGACAGATGTTTCAAGGTGTTGATCTGGACGGTAATGAAGTAGTTCCAAGATTACCACAATGCAGTTTCATTATATCGCAAATTTACAAAGTAATACAAAGTTTCTGCACTCATATAAATAAATGTGCTTAAAAGTTTCTTCACAGCGATGCCATAGAAGAACCATTTTTGGTTCCACATAGAACATCTCTTTCTTACTTTTTTATAATTCTATAGCATTATAGCATTTTTAAGAGTGTAATAAACAAAACATTAAAGATCCTCCTAGTTTATTATAGCAAAAAGACCCTATAGTTTATCATAGCATTACAACCAAAACTTCTTTAACAGATGGTTATTTATTAACATTTAAATTAATTTCTTCATTTTTGTTACAAGTTAATATCAATGCACTGAAATTTCAACTACTGGTCGGAAGTTGGAAACTTAGCATCATTGCCACATTACTAACTTTGGGTCTGCATTTATTCCGCATACAACTGAATTAATTGAATGGCCCAGTGTCCATTATTTCTTATCACTGGTGTTTTGTATAAATCATTATTATTAGTCACCCTTTATGTTTGTCAGTGGGCTTTGCAAATATCAAACCATTAAAAAGAATTTACAAGTACTTGTCAACTTTGACAACACAGTAATAATCATTTAAAAAGTAAAGTGTTTTTCCATTTCCTGAAACAGAGCTAATTTGGACATACGAGGATTCACAGGGACAGCGATGATATTCAGCAACACATATTTTGTTTACAATACTCTCTATGTATATATTTTTCCATAGCTCTCACCAATGTTTGTGCTGATATTACGTTCTTTCCTATCATTTAAAAATCGTTGTGCTAAATACAATGCCAAATACTTATCTGTTGAATGTCAGAGTATTCGTTGAACTCATTTTTATTTAGCCAATTAACACTCCTACAAATATTCTTGCCTAAATGCAGAAACTCTGGCGCGCACGCCTAGACAGACACTACACTGCAGTGTCGTACACAGAACTCCAAGAACAAAGTTCATAATCAGTTATGTACAGCTTCCTGGCAGCACAGCAGAAAGAGAAGAGAGATCATATTTTTCCATGCTTATATAACTCCGCTGGAGGATGGGGGAGGAGGTAAATGAGACTTTGCTGAAAGTTAGCTCAGATTCTCAAACTGAGAAAAAGTGGAGCAGGGAGATGTCGTGAGAATGTGCTGAGGAAAGCAGCACCAGTCTGAGATCCGCCTGAGGGCCATCTCTTGAGCTCTTTCCTACTCTTTCCTTTTGCCATTCTTGTCTGCTCCTGTGGGTCACGATCATTACAATCCTCTTGCCTGTTTCACAGAAGAGGTCCCAGTCTCATTATAAAGTCTGGGACTTCTTTTCCCCTGCGTGTTTTTACAACACTAATGAAGCCCTTGCCTTTTTGGTTACTCTTTTGTTTGCTTTAGCTGAATTCGAATTCAACTTTAGGAGCTAGTTCACAACAGATCAGCTACTTAAAATCATGTACTGCAGAAGCTGATCATAAAAATGCTATTGAGAATTTCATCAACATTGAGATTATCATGGCTCCGCATTTGAGGTGGGGTTTTGCCCTTACTGGCAACCACACCAAGATAAATCAACCCTCAACTCAACAATCTGGTCCTTAATCTGACAGTTCACCCAAAAATAAAAATCCTGTCATCATTTACTCACCCTCTTGTCATTTCAAACCTGTATGACTTTCTTTTTTCGGCAAAGTGCAAAATGAGATATTTTGAAGAATGTTGGTAACCGAACAAAGGCGGTACCTATTCACTTCTATTGTGTTGGACACAAAACCAATTGCGTACCGTCAATGGGTACCGCTGTTGTTACCAACATTCTTTGAAATAATCTACTTTTGTGTTCTGGAGAAAAAAAGAGTTATATGTGTTTTAAATGACAAAAGGGTGAGCGGATGATTATAGAATTGTAATGCTTTGGCAAACTATCCCTTTAAATCTCGAGCTGGAGTGTGACAGCTCAGGTCACCATGAGCAAGTTTAAACAACACAACAGTGGCTAAACAATGACAGAATTTTCATTTTGGGCAAACGGTTACTATAAAATCCAATAAAACACATCAGCAAGAACATTCAGTGCAGATGCTCCCAAAATGCCAACACGCAAAAGCATCGTCCCAGATCTGACGTTGATTAAATAATTTCTGCTTTCTCTCAAGACACAATCTTGTTTCTTGACTCCATAGGTTTCTAAAAGGGCACATTTTTGAAAACACTCAATGAATCCTCCCTGGGGTTTTTCATTTGATAATTATCAACTAACGTCATTGATGTAATTGGCATTCATTAGAGTACAGTTACTCTTTAACTCCTATATGACTAACTCTGTACACACTCATTCAGTGGCTGGGAGGTTTGAAACCTTTGCTGTGTGTGTGTGTGTGGGGGGATATCATTATTAATACCATAATAAGTTTCTGCTCCGCCATGTTATTGTTACAGTAATTATTTCAGCTAATCGGGTCTTTTAGTAATTAATAATATATCAACACGAGTCAGTCCATCAATTAATGTAAATAAGCAGCCTTGTGATGAGAGACTGGTGTCATCTGCTGCCTTTTAATCATTTTTCTCGTGGCCTTCTCAGGACTTGGTTAGAGAGATTATCGAAAGCCCTAAGACCTCTTTTGTCCTCATGAAGCCCAGTGCTCATTTAACAAAGTGGATTATATTATGAGTTCTTAGAAGCTAATAGCTGGTTAGCCGAACCAATAACGCATGAGGTACATTTCAATTTTTATTAAAGATGGGTGCAGTACCATCCGGAATTTGATTATTTTGTACTTTGATATTAATGTGGGCGGATTACAGAGGAGAAAAATAAACAGATTACAGCAATAAACAGATGTTGGGAGGTGTTACTGTGTGTTTACGTTCTCTTTGGCTGACACCCACATCTTCTCGGTGTAGACAGATTCACACTACAACTGGTTATATGAGACTGAACACATAAAGCTTACGATCAGAAATTGACACATTTTTTTATGTTTTATCATCACACTAGCCTTGACAACATCTGCACCAAGGTTGTTTTCGTTTACAAAAATGTAACATTTCAGTTGATTGAAATCAAATAAAATATTGGCATGAAACTGATTGGAAAAAAATAACTAAACAAAAAAAATATGTTGCAGAAATAAACTGAAATAAGGTCAAAGCTCTAAATTATAACAATGAACAAATATATATATATATATATATATTAACTAATCTTACAGCAACAAACAATAACAAAAAAATGGTCACACTTTATTTAAAGGTCCAATTCTCGCTATTAACAAACCATTAACTTCGACTTTTGCCTCAATAAACTCTTAATTTGTTGTTTATTAATAGTTAGTATGATAGTTGTTAGGTTAAGGTATATAGGAAAAGGGATGTAGAATATGGTCGTGCGGAATATGTGCTTAAAACAGCTAATATTCTAATAATATGCATGCTTATAAGTAACTTGTTAATTGTGAGAATTGGTCCCTATACTAAAGTGTAACCAGTAAAATGACAAAAGCACATAAAATAGTTACAAATAATTAAGATTAAAGGTAATTTAAAATATGAAGTAAAAAAAATTACACAATAACACTGCACAAAGATTGCATCTGCTTCTTTAATAAATGAACGGCATTGAAATGTAGCAAAGCTGGCATTAAAATGTGAAATTATCATATAAAAACGAAACGTAAAAAAAAGGAAAATCACCTTATTTTCATTATTGTTTATTAATTGCTGTATTTGGAATTCTGAAAGTTGTAGATTTACAAATACAGCAAACGATAATGCAAATAAGACCTCCAACTTCCATTCTTAATCTTTGACATATTTTCAATCAATTTAATACATCAACCAAACTTGCACATCCACCCAACAAAGCCTAAAGCCTTCTTCTATTAACAAAGGCCTTGCCAACCTAAAAGGCTTCAACAGAAATGATTATGCACCTTCTGCCCCAAATCTCTGGACACCCAATGCATTCCTACCATCTTGGCTTGAAATCTGCTCTTATTCTGTGAAGCCTTGAATGGAAGCTAAAGCACAAGGACATCTTTAATAGTATTGAGCAACGTTTTACAGCCAGCAGAGCTCTGAAGGAAAGCAGTTTACACTCTCACGTCATGGAGTAATTGATGTCATTCAAAGACATTTCATAAAAAGACGGTCAAGTTATTCAAGTATGACTTTCAGTGAAGGAGCATCAGGCCTTTTTCCATCAGGATTACTCATACAAAATATAGTCCGAACATACCGAGCTTGAATGTTCTTTACAAACATACAAAATGTATGTAAAAACACAAACGGCAGCCCTGATTGGATCGAGAGTGAACCTCTTTTAATTTCCAGGTAATGAAATCCAAACTCTTTAGCCCAGAAAGAGAATCCCATTAGCCGACCATGCAGAATGCCCCATAACAGCCAATCAGATTAAGACCCTAGAGCAGCCCTAAAACCAGGCACCATGGAGCTCCAACGCTCTCTCCCTAATTCAATAAAAAAAGCCTTGAGCTCTCAGATCTGTTTTAGAGGTTTGTCCTGTTCGACGCGAACCGTGTGTGGATTTGCATTACAATGTTACAATGTAGGTCAGAAGAACATTTTTGCGACCTCAGGATTTAGGTTCAGTTAGCAAGGGTGTCTGGAATATTTGTGTGAATATAGTCAAGGGCATTTGGAGCGATACAATCAAGATGTGAGAACATGTATGTGAATGATAACACATGTTTGGAATAATGTTAACGTTTGAGCATAACTAAGTATGTTTTGTTAGAGGATTAGGATGAGTTCTATGTGTGCACTTGCCAAAAAATGCATGTTGCTAATCCTGACCGTGCAAACTGTTCATTCATTTTGTGTTGGGTTTACCTTTGTATACACCATCTGTTAGCAGGTTGAGGGACACTGTGCATGCTTGAGTTAAAGAAAGAATAATATATAGTACTGGCCCACATCCACATGTCATCTAAGAACTGTCAGACCTTACACAATAAACAGAGCAGGACATTCTGAACCTCAGGCCTAATTGATATGGCTGGGCGAGCTACAACCAAAAAAAGACATGATATTCTTCGAGCCCCTCGTGAAGTAAAGCTTGCCGGGGATAAAGTATCCATCAGCAATAAGCCATTCAATAAAGAGTATCATGTTGCACATTCACGGCAGAAGCCGTTGGAGATGTCAGACCCAACAGGGAGAGGTTTTTATTATCTGTGGTACTTCTGCGATGCTAAATCGGCATGATGCCTCGCAAGCCATTGTTCTTAACCCACCTCAAATGAGAAGAGTTATTTTATAGCACTTACATAAACTGAAAAGATTCCCACCTTCTTTGACTTCTGTGTGAATATGGTTGAATATACATTCAAGTGCACTCTATTGAAGTTCATTTTAGTTATCTAGCATGTAGCAACGTGAGCGAAGAAGGATAGAACAAGTGGAAAAGCAATAGGGAGAGACAAAAAGAAACCCTGGAGGAAGGGAACTGGGGGTTCAAAAGGAGATGCTGTGTGGTTGAGTATGAAACCCAAGGGTCAAATCTACTTGACCTTTGGCACAGAGGTGAAAACCTCTAAGACAAAGTCATGGTTATATGATCACAGTCATGTATTGCTGTGTGTGTGTGTGTGTGTGTGTGTGTGTGTGTGGTAGAGAGAACAGCAGGGATGAGAGGGGCAGCTGCTCTTAGCTAAGTTTGCCAGCAATGACCTCATGTCCTGACTCAGTAACTAGGCTGAAATATGGATTACAAATGTCCCTGAATGTATACAAGACTATAACCAGCTTTGATTTATGACCATGGAAATACACACATCTTTGCAGAATTTACTTTCCTAAATTAAAGCGGATGTAACATACGCTAGTTTCTGCCAACTTAAATTTAATATTGAGTACCTATAGCAGTCATCCTCAATTGGGGGATCCAGACCTTAGCTACACTCGATACGTACCGCGAGACATAGCCTAATAAAGTCATTTAAAACATTTGACCTCTGATTTGATTCCGGATATTTAAATTGAGCCGCACGTCTACACAACGGAGAATGACATCACACGCTCGCTCAGGAACATTTATGTAATTGATATTTTGCAGTTTAATCTTCTAATATATTTATCTAGCGCCAAACACGCTATATTTTAAATCTTTACGCTCCCCGTGCGCGATGCTTCTCTTCCGCCAAAGACGTGCTGCATGAAGAGCAGCAGGCAAGAGCTTATATTAACAACAGTATTGCAGACACGCAGAGCAGGTAAATGGACACACAACAGTAAACAAAATGCAGCAATATTAAAGCATGTATCTGTCAGTCTGTTTACCGTTTGCTACATGTCTCCAACCTTTCAACAAGATTTTAGATATTTTATGAACCATAAAGTTTTTATCCACATTCCGCATGAGCATTATTGATAAGCATTTAAACAATTGTGACCCTTGGAAAACCCAGGATAAAGTCTCATAATCGAATGAATTGTTAGATAACAAGCATCACAGATTATTTCAATCATTAATTTCCACAAGATTTCAATCATTAAAATGACATGATTCAGTCAGAATTGAAAATATTGTTGTTATATTTTCACAGAATATTCTGTAGGATGATTTTATGTAGAAATATAAAAAATATTTTCTAAATTGGGAAAAATTTTAGAAGCATAATTGGCTGGTATAACTGGTATAATTGGCATGGAAAGGCAAATTTAGTATGTAACTTTGTTTTCTTTTTATGATGAGACCGTTCTAATTGTTACATTACATTTGCTGTTTGAATGTTGTCAGAGGTTTTTTTAATTTACAAGGGGGTAGTGTTGTTCGGTGGCGGAACTAAGGCACGAGCACACATCATCGCATTATCCCTACATTACTGTGGATTTACTATAAGGTCGTGTTGTGTAGCTTATGCACGTATGCGCCGGCCAATTGCCAACAAAACACAGACACATGACTCAGGTTCACTTACCGCGCGTGAAGACCGTTCCATCTATCAGTTTCAAACAATCTCCAAACCCAGCTTATATCCACCGTTTATATAACCTCACCCAAAAGCAGTGAACAAACAAACACAGTTTAACTTCAGGAATGAAGGAGCACATTGATGGGCGTGCTATTTATCCAAATCTCCATGTTTGACGAGTGGGCATGCTCTTTCATCTCGCTCTCGAGGGTTGACGCGTGGGTGTGCTTTTCCGGTAGAATTGTCTAATAAGGGACTAAGAAAAGTTGTTACGAAAGGGAATTTCATGTTCTAAAAAAACTACGAACTCTGGGGGAGTGCATCGAGCACTGAAATACTATGTCATACGTCCAACTCGTTTTTTGACAAGTGGACCATGTCAAGCATGAGAAGCCAGCACGTTTAACATTGTAAAGAAGTCAGAATGCATGAAACACCATTAAACATCCCCTTTAACCATAAATATAATAAAATTTAAGGACATTTAAAAATTACAATGATGGTAGTGATGAGGTTAAAAAAGTCAGTAAAACCTAGCACTTTAAAATACATATCATGGCTTTCTCTACAATTCATGATTTTGTTTTCATAAATTATTGGTTATCTTTCATGTGTGGGTTTTGCAAACATTTACCAATGAGAAGCATTGAAAATATATGTCTACTTTGTGTTAAATTATTAATTTTTTTCCATTAAAAAATAAGCAGTTTAGGTGATACAAGATTTATGAAGAATTTACTTTTTTATAGTGGATTTCCCAGACTAGTCAAAATGTAACATTTCATTCTTATTACATCCATGACAATTTATATACGTTTTAATGGCAAATAAAAACTAATTGTGCCCTAAGGTAAAACCAGAATACAATATCAACAATTTTAACAAGAAAAGAAAAAGACAGTCAATCCCAAATACACAAACTGCATATAACTACTATTACTACTGGATTATCTGGAGTCACATTTCATTACTTCTTCTCCCTTACTATGGCAACATAGGGGTAATTGACAAATAAATATGTAAATGTGTTTTGTGACACCAAGAAAAAAAAGGAAGATACATCAATAACATTTTACAAGAAGATTGTATTTTGTTAACATTAGTAAATGCATTAGCTGACATAAACTAACAATGAGCTATTTAGTTTTTCAACATTTAATAATCCTTGTAAATCTTAAAGTTGTCTATGCTAATTCATGGTGAATTAACTAATGTTGACAGGTACAACATCAAAATGTGTCAGTAAATGCTGAAATTAACAAGAGGTAGTATTAATAATGCTGTAAATGCATTGTTTATTGTTATAGCTAATGCATTAACTATTTGTTAACAAATACAACCTTTTACTACGGATAAATCTCTCTTATGCCTTTTCTATATTAAGGGCTGAATATAAATATCAATCATATTAAATTTTAGATTATTAACTGTGTGTTTTCCATTTTTTTGCTCTGTCACACTATAGGACACAACAGTATATTTGTCAACTACCCATAAGATAGATAGATCATACCTACGTGTGCATATGCGTGTCTGTTTGAGAATGGGTGTTTACAAGACACAAAAACATGTTTTCAGGGAAAACAGAGAAATGTGTGTGTGGTTGTGAGAGATCAAGGTTGTGTGAGTAAACTCCTGGCTTCTTTGTGTGTGTTCGTGGCTGGGATGGAAAGTCATTGCATGCTTGCTTCCACCTTGCCACCCTGACCATTACGACCCCCTCGTCGCCTATAAACCTTCCCGCTGCGAGAGGAAAGGTGAGGCAGCTTTTTTATTGAAATGTGAACAGAAATTAGAGCTGCTTTTACACATCTCAGCACAGGACAATATCAGGGCCCATTTCACATCTTCATACAGGCTAACCTTGACCCCCTGCTCTAAAGGTTTGCTAAAGTCCCATAATGTCACGCCATTATTCTCCACGGGCCAGAAAGAGATGGTATCGGCGACGCTGCAGATGACCTGATAAACTGCGTCGAACACACCGCTCGACCACATAAAAGCCATAAAAACCCCAGCCTGGGGCTGAGCCTCGTAAATCACACCACATTAGAACCTCGGTCACAGCAAACAAAGCCTCCTCTGCTCATTTATTCAGCCCTGGTTAGACTGTTCTCATGCTCGAAGTCATTCAGAAAGTTGACTTTCATTTCCATATCTTTTTTGTAACTTCCACTCACCCCCTTTGCCCCTCAGGTGACATACATAAGTCATGGGAAACAGCATGACAACTTGGTCAGCCTCACTCTTCAACTCTCCGTGTTTGCTACTGTATGACACAAGGATGTCAAACCCATGGGTTAAAAGCAGCTTTCCACTTTTTCTTATTACACAACAGTACGTTCTAGTCCTAATCTGATTTGACAAGCGGCGCTTCAGACGCATCACTCGTAGCACTCGGTTTGTTTTTGCCACATTCCAGACAGGATTTCGTGTTAGTACGGTGCCTGGTGACACACAAAGGTCTGATCTTGCAGCAGCAACACATGCAACATAATAACTGTGTCTAAAATGTACGTTGATGGGTATTAACTTTTTTATGAAACTGTTGTATAAGAGACAAATTCCATGGTGATATTCAGTACAACAACAGTCTTGCTCATGTGATATTTCTCAATCAGATTTGGGAGCCTCATTTTATAATTCCAATGAATTTGTATGAAAGGAATGGCGTACGTTAGACAAAAGCAATACCAAAGCTCCTCCCCTAACCCCACCGCAATACTTTACGTTCCTTCTACAACATACAAATAAAATCGTATAATCTGATTCGAAATTACCCACCTTGTAAAACGGAGATTGTATTGGATTTTCATTGATTTACTTTCTAACTGATTTTCTTTTGAAGCAATCTCAGGTTTTCACAACAGTTTTAATATAATGATACCATATACATGATGAAATCAAAACTAAGCACTTTGAGTTCTCTTCTCTTGAGTATAGAAAATGCAAAGTCAAGCCAGACTTAAATTGATTTTTACACCCTTGAACTCGCCTTAGTCTACCTAAAACAATTTCCTCTGCCGCCGGGACTGCTCTTAGCCAAGTTGAAAGCAGGCAGTTATTTTTTCCTGTTTTATTTTAAGGCATTTCTCTTTGTTGGCAGCGTGCCAGTGTATCTGCATATGACATTTACGCATGTTTGCGGGTAATTTGTTATATTAATTGGTCCGGATTGTCTCACCAACTCTGCCCTGAAGAGGCAGAGTAAGAAATTAAAGAGAGAAAATCAGAGAGAGAAAGACTCAAGGTTGAATATCTGTGTGTTAAGATTCATCATTTTTTATGATGGTATAAATACATTTTGTGACACACACTTGCTCACACTCACAAACGCACAAACACATACTTAGCCCTATAACCCACTGTGCTCTGTACCTTTTCTTAAGTTTGCACATTCAGTTTGTTCACAATCAGATATGCCGGCTGTATTCTTCTTTTGTCTATGTACTAGAACCATCTGACCAAATAAATCCCTCTAGTGTACATGGTATGATGTCACAGCTGAGCAAACACATAATTGGATGAGCAGCAGTATAGTTTGCGATTGGCTTATGACCACAGAAGCAACGCAGATTCTTTGAGTTCAGTACGTGCGCACAACCAGAGCACTTGTACATAAACATACTGTGCACTAATGATGTACATGAAAACTAGTTCATAGCTGGTAATGAGCTTTGCGTGTTGACGGAATAAAGGTCCTGAGCTTGTTTTACGCAGTATATGCTATACTGACCTGGGTCAAGGCACTTTGTGCACAAAACCTTAGCAAAGCCTTCAGACAGCAGATTTATTCATCCTTTCCATCCTTAACATTGTATATATACCAAGCTCGAGTAATGTATTAATGGAAATTCACTTACTCCAAAACAGTATTTCATATTGAAGCGGATGTGCCGGCAGTGTAAAGTTTGTGGACAACTGCGCGTGCAAGTCAGATATATACGTTGTGCAGAGGCTGTAATTCAACTTTATAAGAACTGTCAGGCCACCGTAAAATGATTTGTTTAGAATTAAAAAATGTTTTGGTAGAATTGGTTTGCTCATTTTTAAGTTGCATAAAAAACATCTGTTAAATGTAAAAATAGTATATGTGAATGGAATGTAAAAGTAAGCTGCAGGTGAATAAGTGCATATAGACATAAAAAACATAACTGCAAAATACATGGAAAATATGTAACTTTTTGCATCTGTAGATATTTTTGGGTAACTATTATTGATGCTTTAAAAATGCCGTCATACACGTTGACAACTTCAGGAAGAAATGTTGAAACGTTTTTGGGTATTGTGTGGTGGTGTCATATGCTTATTTAGAAATTATAAACATATTCTAAGAATACCTTTTATTTAAACATTTGCATAAATACTGCATACTGGTAACTAAAGATGCGTTTTTTTACTCTTGATGTGAAAAATACACGCAAAATCAAAGACTGTCTGGGTAATTCAAAGAAAATTGTAAAGAAAAAGTAAAAAAGAATCTAGGCATTAATGAGTTATTTCACATGTGTTCACATATCAACCTTACTTTTTCTGTGCCGAATATATCAGGTAGTACATGACATTTTCAATATCTCATCTGTGTAGAGATTGTTCCATCACTTCTAATGTGTGTAAAATAGTGGGCAGACAGTAATGAGAGTCTGGCTTCATGCCTGTTCCACGCCGGCTGTTTCATATCAAATATTTGAGAAGATTAGATGGCACAGCGCCTGCAGAAATGATTCAATGTGGGTGTGGTTTGAGTGTATTCATAGTTTAAAACTCCCAAGTATGAATTAAAATGACTCAAATGAGAAGTAAATGAGAAGGAAGAAGCCATCGGTGAGATCCCAGGGTGAGAAAAATCATCATCAAGGTCATATTGTGAAAAAATAACATTCTTTGCAGTTCAAGCACATTATTTTGTGATCCTTGACATGAAATAATACTTGCAAAAGGTGAAACTGGACCATGTCCACAAATTATGTTAACCTCCTTGTATTTACGACTGGAACTCGCACGGAATCTTGCCATCGACGTCAAACGACGGCTGTGTCTAATTTTACTCTGGATCACCTTATCAACAGCGGGAAAACTGGTTAAACAGCTTAAGCTCGGCCACGTCATATTAATCAGTGCTTGATTCGCTCCTCGCTAAGAGCGGGCAGGGGATCCTTAGAGGAAGATTAATGTGTTTAAGAGTGCAACTGAGGCAACCTTAATGAGATTGCTATCTCTTTAATGAAGAAATGGTGTAATCAGAGAGAGAAAGGAGTAGAGAGAGAGAGAGAGAGAGAGAGAGAGAGAGAGAGTGTGTTGATGTGTGTGTGTGTGTTCTGCGGACACAAAATAAGATATTTTGAAGAATGTTTGTAAAAGGAACCTCGATTGACTTCCATTGTATGAAAGCAAAACCACTCCTCAAAATATCATCATAGAAAGGGTTTTACCTTTAAACTAGTTCTTTCACTAATTCTAGATGTTTTATGTGAATATAAAAAAATGAAAACGGCTTACTTTAACCCACTTTCACGAAAAGTTAAACCATAACTACAGCTAAAGCCTACAGCTGTAGGTCTACCCAAAATGACAGCCCTGGACCCGCCTGGAGGCATGACCAAGCAGAATCCCAAATTTGAGCTTGAGCTTGCAAATGACCCTAAATGGATGAAAATAGAGGACGGTTTGTAGAACAAAGCCCACAGAGAGTGCAGTTCAAAGATTATTACATGGTACATTGAAGCATGTGATTGTGTGCAGCCGAAATGCTACGGAAGGCAGCACTGGTCATTTTCACCAGGTCATCTGGGACTCTGGGTCAGCCAGTGGGGAATTCCATGAGGTTGCAACCCGACCTCATGAGAGAACGCGTGTATGTGTGCATGTGTAAATATGGAGGTTAAATTCGGGGCTTAAGGGCATGACTGAGAACAGCTTTAAGTGATGTGAACCGAAGCCTACGACAGAGAGAAAGATAGAGATCTGAATTTTCAAAAACGTTTATTGACAAGTTTGTTCAGCAAAAATATTATCTCAAGAAGGCTTAAAAATGAAATAGATACTTAAAAGGAGCCAGAGAGAGAAAGTAAACATTGGAAAGAGGCTGGCAAACTAAAATAAGAGAGAAAAGGCATTTAAGATAATCTATATCTGAGAGGAACGAAAAGTTGGCCCAAGCACACTTATGACGATTTCTTATCCCAAAATCAGATCGAACAATTGATTTACAAAATAAACAATGAATTAAAAACGAAAAATGATTTGTTCATGAATTAAGGGTGAATACTGTAAAGGATGATATATGGGGGACCTTTTAGACATTTTTTTTAAAGCATTTGACATCAATTCTGTGAGTCATTCCGAGTTGCCTGTCCTCTGCATTCGGGTCATCTTAAGGCCACATCATGCGGTTTTCTCCCTTATTTGACTTAACCAGCATTTTCCAATGCATGCTTTCTCTCTGCTTCTCCAGAGAAAACAATGACACATTTTATATTTTCGGGTGAAAAGTGACTAAGTTTGTGACTGTGGTAGAAAAAGAAAGTGTGAGCATTCGTCATACCCCTCTGCCCACTTTCCTACTTTACATTTCCTTTCTCCCTTTCCCTACAGAGCTCAAGCTAACTGCCACAGTAAATCCATCAGCATTTGACAAGTGGAGTCATCAAGGAGAGATTGTGCCTGATGCGGCCCATGAAAGATTGCTCTTTAAATGCAATGTTTTACCAACAAACTTCGCCAAGCTGGAACACATTAGGGTCAGACCGGAGAGCTGGAGGCACAGGAGGGGGTTGGTCTTTCGCTAGAGCCCTCTAGGTACAATATTGCCTGGCTTAAGCGGTCAGTCATACATGGATGGGTTGTAATGTGTTCTATGGCCCTTTTTGGCTCTTGTAGCTCTTTTGAGTTTGGTGGAGTATAAATCACATTCTGGTTGTTTGTATGCCATTCATTCTGCTTTCTAAGACCTAAGATTTGGATTTTATTGAGAGGGTAGATGAAACAATTAGCAAGGATAATAAATGAGTTCATCAACATGAACACCACACAAGGCCGATGTTGTAACGGGCAAATCAGAAATGTTTTTATTTTCTACCTGAAAGTATGACCTAAATTTGATCACCGAGTGTGTTCTAAGCAAACTTTAAACTTAAGCTTGCCACCCATATCATTACCCTAGACCTGCCTTGGGGCCGAGGTTATGACCCTACAAGAGAAAGAGCTGGTCACACAAAACCCCATAAATCTTTGTGTCTGTCCATGGGGGTGCGTTTATTGCCTATAAGTTCTAGCCTGTCACTTTAGCCCAAACTAAAAAGTTTCCAATTTCTTAACAATACTGAATTAAATGTATCTTGTGGGAAACTTAACCGAGCGTTACCTTTAAGTGGTTGAAAACCGATGTACCAGTGGCGTAAAATCAGGTAATGAATGTTTAGCCTGAATTTTATTTATACTTTGAAAACTGTGCATATTGATTTTGTATTGATAAACACATACGCATGGATGTATTTAAGAGAATTATAAAATATAAAAATGTATAAACATTAATGTTTCATTGAAATTATTTGTAAATATAAATGTAAATATTTCCTAAACGTGTACATGTGTATGTGTATTATAAATACAAAATTAATATGACAGCACACGGACATATAATATGTAAACACAAAATTTCATTTAGGATGTGATTAATTGCAATCAATTGTTTGACAGCCTCAGTAAAACCAAAGCAAGTATTTGTCTTCTTTGTTGTGACCACTTTTGTTGCGCTTTTTGTGTTTGAAAATTCAAAAATATTATTTAATCTCAACAGCAATTTAGAAAAATAAATGAACCCTATTTATAATTGACTTATCGCTAAGCCCCTCCCCTCAGACGCAGATGAGCCATTGGCAGCTGAGTATCAGTTGCACGTTGACCGGAACTCGGACAACTTGAGGTTTCAGCACCATAGAGAAGCATTGTTAAATATGAAACTCTCATCGATTTCACAGTGTTTATGCAACAAAAATGGTAAAACGATGTGCCTGGGGCACTTGTAACACTGATTCCAGGTTTTCCATTCCATGTCATTTATTTTATTCCATTTTCTAAAACTAAACAACAAGACAGAGCAAAATGTGGTCCCAGTAACCTGGTTCAACCCCAATCCCAAAGTAAACGGTTGTCATACTCTATTTAATTTACAATTTTCATGTGCTCAAGCTGAACGTTAATGTCTTCATATTCTTCAGCTTAAAAACGGTAAGCAGTCCATGCTACTATACAAAAGTGCTTCAGATTACTTTGAGTTCAACATGTTTTAGTTACCGTAATTGTTATGGATCTCTTTAAAGTGATAGTTCACTCAAAGAAGGAAATTATTGCATTAAATACTCACCCTCTTGTCATTTTAAACTTTCCTGAAATATATTCCTGAAAAAGGTTTGAAAGAAAATAGGGTGAGTAAATGATGACAGAATCTTCATTTTTGGGTGACCGAACACTTTAAGCTCATCAGAACGGCAAAGCAAACAATAGTCCAAAAAATTCTCACAGTACTTCCTTGTACTGAACCTTTCATAAATGTTATTCCTCCAAAAGCTGATTTAAAAACCATGGTTCTAAATCAGGACTCAATAATTACAATAATGTACAGAAAATGATCATTTAACAGACCTTTAATGTATTCATAGTCTTTAGTCATTTTTACAAAGTCCAACGACTGATACAGATTGTTTAAACCCATAAAGGCAAGATCCATAACAAAAAAAATTCACTGTGGCTGAATGGAGCCAGGGAAGCAGAAGCAATTTTTGAATGCGGGTATCATAACCCTTTATTAAGCTTTCCATGAACACTCACTGAGCTCTCATTAAACACTTTCTTTCTCCACACAAACTTACACAAAAGCCTACATCCACAGATGCTGCATCTACCAGAAGTTTCCATGACTCAAACTTAAAAACTTCACAGCGCTAACATCATCTTCAAAACTCAAGCGTGATTTGTTTAGACAAAATCTTGGAATCAACTGAAATTCAGGACAAAAGGTAAAAAAGTGATGAAAGCCTCTGGCCTACCTGGAGCTGCCTGTATCTCCACTAGGCCTCCAACCATGATAAGAGCTTCAAGAATCTTAACATGGTGTTCTGGGTTAACATCCGCACTAGAGTAAGGAGGGAGAGATTTCAGGATTGAAATGCATAATCATATCATTACTAAAAGTGAGGTGGAAATTCAAACAGAAGTCATCGCACAGGTTTTCAATGACGTGATGGCAAATAAAAGATGAGTTTTCATTTTTTGGTGACACATCCCTTTAAATTAGTGTTAATCTATAGTTTTGATCAGTTCGGTTTTAATGTGGAATAAAATATTATCAAAAATAAGATACCCTAAATATTTAAATGGTATTGTATAGACCATTTACATTGTAATCATGTATAATTACATTCTCTACTTAATTTATTATTTTTTGAATTCTTATGTTCCTTCACTATGAACCCCTGGCTGAAAACTTTTGCCCTTGTTCACCATTGCTACCATTGAAATACGCAAGTTAACAATTAAATGAAATACTTTCTCTCACACATAATGTCATGAGATGAAGTGGCTGATCTGATTGGCCAAGCGTCCAATACTCTTTCTCTCTCTCTGCCTTTCTTTCTCGCTCTCTGCCTGGACTGCCCTAGAGCTAGAGGACTATTGACAGGCTGTTATTAGCAGGGAAAATCCCACCGGAGTCTCTTGGCAGAGGGACAGAAAAGCAGCTCACAATCAAATAAGACTGAGGCGACTTAATGGACTACAATGCGCTGACTGAGTTAGCTGTGACTCACTGGCACACTACTCTTTATTATGTGCACTAAAGTCCCTTATTCAGAATGGTGTGATGTCCTTCGCTACATAACCTTCTAAAATACCAAACTAACTAAAAAGTCCCATGGTATTACAGTGTTATTATAAGAACTGACCACCACGCTTGTGAATTACTATAGACCACTTCGCAAGATCTGAACTGCGGTCCAGAAGCACTTCGGGTTTCATTTTTATTTTTTTATTTTCAAATCTTACATATATCAATACATCTTAAATATAGTCGTTTAACATTTGGTTATAAATGTTCTGTTGGTTGGATTTTGTTTAAATGTTTGTGTAGTGTTTAAAAAACTGAAACAGGAAGTTCTTCTGGAGATGCATTGGAGCAGCGTTGGATCAGCGTTGCGTACAGAGGCAAAACAATTTTAACATTAAGTCAGAAGCCTTAATCATAGAAATCATTCAAATTCTGCAAACACTGCATCTTTTTTGTTATCTTGACCAGTTTGATTCAATTTTCCGCAAATAAATGCTAATAAAAACTATGTTTTTATTTGAAATTTCGGATCAATTTTGTTTCACAATGAAAGAAAAATATAAGTTTCACTAAAACATATATAAATAGTAAATAAAATAATAAGTGGTCTCCCAATTGTAAAAAATGTGTGAAAATCCATGTAAAGTTAGATGATCAAGTTCGGGGTATCACATGTGCAGAGATACTGAGTAACATCAAGCCTGTTGGATCACACCACCAGCCAATCAGATTAAAGTATTCCAGTGAGCCATGTAATAACATTCGTGTTACATAATATGAGAGTTATCAACATGCAAAGCTGGTACTTTTTATATGGCAGGAACATAGGATTGTAGCATAGTGCAGGCCATTTTAATAAGCATTCCCATCTGTTATGTGTTATGTGCCATTCCTCTCAGGAGACTGTACTGGGGATGTAGACATTAAGGGCTGTCTTACACTGGGCTGAGGGATGCATCAGGCATAACAGCTCCCTCATCTCACTCGGTTCTACTTTAATTAAACTAGAGGAATAAAGATAGGTTTCGACATCTGCACAACTGGGCTTTCTGTTGAAACCAATCATTTGAATGTACATGCAATCTGAAATGTTTGTATGTGGCAAAGTTACTTGCACATGCTTTTAGTCATTTTTATAGGATCGCTTTTTCCATATGTAGGAGTAACCACAAAATTCTACATGATGATATATTATTTTCCGGTCTCGGGGCGGGTCTGAATTATACATATTACTGTTGTGAAGCAGCCAGTTGGGGGAAATGACTCTTACTTTAATAATAAGCTAATTGATTCAGATGCAAATGTGTGTAGCTTATACATAACTGCAAAATGAGTTTAGTAGACTAAAAGTAATTACGATACCTAAAGTGGTTGTGTTTGAAGATAGCCTCACTGTAGGCCAGAGCCAGAAGCCTGGGGCTTGCCTGAGCTGCTCCTCCACTCTGTAACACCTTGCTTAGGTGTCGTGTCAGATGAACCAGGAGCTGGTGGTTAGCCTGAGGGATGCTGGGGGAGTCAAGGATTCTCTTCAGCTGTTGTCCACACTCCTCCATGCTTTGGATCTCTGTGAGGAAAATACTGTGTCACAATTGGAATTCTGAGATTTTTAGGAGAAACAGTCTGTATTAAAGTGGCAACGAGCAACTTTTTGACCTTAAATTAATGTCTCTTAAATTATCTTAGTGGTAGGACAACTTTTAAACTGGACTAATTTTACTGCCGTTGCTACCTAAGCAGCCTTCTTTCTGCTGAAATTGGACTTGTTACTTTGTTGTTCAGGCCGGTACAAGCCCTGCCTATCCCCTGCTTTACGGCATATGTCACGTTTTACTCCTATCCTGGGAGAAGTTAGCCAACAGCTAACAATAAGACGAAACGATCCAGTTCAACGCAAGTTTCCAAACCATCACCATGGCAAAGCCAGCAAATAAAAGAAAAGAGAGAGAGTTATCGGACACCAATCAATATATGACGGACTTACACTTGGCGACGCAAGCTGCAAGAGGCAACGGGTTGCAAAACGGATGGAGACCTAACGTTAGCCTTCCTTCTACTGGATTTGAAAGTCTTCTATGTAAACATTGTCTTACTGTCCTGTACCTTTGAGCTTATTAGTAATTTGGCTGTGCTCATGTTGTTTATTGGCGCAGTTACGTTACTGGTTCACAATTAATAACCGTTAGGTAGACTAGAGATGATGTAATGTGTTATGTAGCTTACGTTAGCAAGTTAGTTGCTATGTAGCCAGCACACCATGCGCTTACGGCTAACCTCTGACTCTGACCTCTGGCTAACTGCTACCTCGGAAACTATTTTGAACTATGAGTATAGCCCAGTAGTATAGCCTGCGGAAGCCAAAAAAGTGCTTTAGTAACGTACATGCACAGTATATGTAGTTACATGATGTAACAGCGGTTTCTGCCTGGTCAACAAATTGTGCAAACATGTGTATTGCGCTGCCCACGTGAAAGCTTATACATAATGCTTTAAAGGGACAGTTCACCCAAAATAAAAAAATCATTTATTCATCGTCATGTTGTTTAAAACCTGGATGTGACACAAGGAAGATATTTTGAGAAGATATTTTATTTCCATTAGTGTTGTCAATCGAATAAAAAAAATTATCTGATTAATCAAGATTAATTGCACAAACCATTAATGTTTTTAAATATACTTTTACCATCAAATAATTTCACATTAAATCTCAAAAATACTGTAGAAACAAAATTCTGATTTTAGCACTGCAACTGTAACTCCATTAAATTGATATTTTTTTCTTTCATTTGATATTAATTTTAGCCGTTCAACATTGAAGTACAGTATAATTGAGAGCTATCATATCTAACAGGTAGGAAATATACGGAAATATAATTAAGTTCACACTTAACACTTTACAGTCTTTAATGCTAAATTCTAAATGAAATACAGAACAAATCTCATTAAAACTACAAAACACATTGAATTCCTCTTTTATGTTTTGTTCTTTGATTAACATTAATGATAGCAGTTTAAGAACGTGGTCCCTTTAAGAGCAGTCGCTCTCTTTCCCATTTTTACAACTCTTTGCATACATGTAGGAATTTATCTAACACGTTGAAATCTGCGTTTTCTGGCAAAATATTGTGTGTTTTTGTTCAATAAAGCACAAAAGAGCACTTAATACTGGTGGGCTGTCTGACAGAGATTTACTGACGCAGCCTTTCGCCCGTGCCTGTATAAACCAGACGGGACCGCTGGCGCGTTGTGCCGCATCCCACAACTGTTTCAAATCACGCTTAAATGGTTTAAAGGCATTTATATAGTATTTATAAGAGTGTGATTATATATTGTAAATAATGCTCGTTAAAAATAAAAGGATGCTGCGATAATTGCAGCAAATATTTTAACACGTCAATCTGAAAAATAAAATGTAACGCATGCGCTAATGTTGACAGCCCTAATTTCCATACAATGGAAGTCGATGGGGGCCAGTGTTGGTTTTGTAACAACATCCTTCAAAATATCTTCTTCAAAATAAAAACATTTCAATAGATATCAATATTATTGTTATTGTGAATTCGGTCACATTTTATTTTAAGGTCCAATTCTCGCTATTAACAAACCATTAACTACGACTTTTGCCGCAATAAACTCCAAATTTGGTGCTTATTAATAGTTCGCATAATATTTACTAGGTTTATGTATTGGGTATTAGGGATGTAGAATATGGTCATGCAGAATATGTGCTTTATAAGTACTGATAAACAGCCAATATTCTTATAATATGCATGCGAATAAGAAACTTGTTAATAGTGAGAATTGGTCCCTATACTTAAGTGTTGCCATGAATTCTTTGAGCCACGATAATTATAAAAAAGTAAGAGCCATTTACTGTCCAATTGTCATCGGTGACTCCAGACAGAGGAATAAACAGCTTATTCCAACATGCAAAATGCACAAACTGCCCTTCTTCCGTTGTAAATCATTGACTTTTGGTTGGATGTCCATTTTATTTGTTTTAATAACATTAGACATGTTTAATGCGCAAAGCACTGATCACTTGGTACATTATAAAAGCCATGACCTAAAATAGAAAGTCAGCTCAGCAGGAGTTGGAGTGCTAACCTAACCCTAGCCTTCCATTCATTGTCTACAACCAACCACAAGGACAATGAAGTTATTTAGACAGCTTCCGACATATTGCTGAGCTCCTCTGAGATGCGGTTTCCCATAGCAAAGAGACAAGCATCTGTGATTCAGGGTTATATGCACTAAAGAGTGCCCCTGTGGCACAACAAGGATATGAGCATTTCATCCCAAAGTCCCTTAGACACAATGAATATTTGTCTTCATCAGCTGAAGGGACAGGGACACAGTCTGGAGCAGCTTTCAATTCAAACATGGCACCTTTGGCAGAGGTATGATATTGGACATGAAGCACACAAAAACAACACTTACTCAAAATGGAACTTTGTAACATTTTTCGTTTTGCTTAGTATTTTGTTTGTCTCTACATAGTGGTCATGATTCAGTGTCAACGGGGCAGCTTGCAGACAGGCGAGCGTTATAGGCTCCTTAAATCTTGCCTGTCATAAGACTTTCAATGTAAGTAAGACTACTACCTAAAAGCTGCTCTCACCCCCCAACACAAACCCTCATCCCCTGCCAAACACATTTCCTGCATAAATTTTGATTGTGAACAAAGCCATTAAGGTGTCGTCTGCTTAAGGCGTCTCTGCCGTAGTGCTTATATAAGATAAGTGTTAAGAGGTCAGAGGTCATAGGGACTGTGTGGTAGGGGTGTCGAGTGATGAATGTTTGACAATATGCCGATCAGAATATGGGTCATTACTTTGACCTTGGCCGGAGAGCAGACCACTGATACGAGAACAGATTTAGCCATTCTGCAAGTATGCATACCCACATAATGGATGCACAGACACACACCCCGGTCAGAAGCCGGACAGTCCCACCATCTCCTCCCACCGAGAGTTGCCGATAGAGAGTGACCCTTGTTCAATAGAGGCCAACGTCATGGGCTGCGCTGGGAACTTGGCCGAGTCCATCTGGACTCAGCACGACACAACCGGGGAAAGAGTAGACTAGCAGATGACCAATCGCATTCTTGGAAGTAGGCACACTGGCTCCCGGTCAGCCAGATGGGCACCGGTGCTGCAGGCATGTGAACCCTGACAGATAAATCTGAATAATACTTTGGAGATTCAAAAAGCAGTACTCCGTAATACCAAACAGTCACTTGTACATAAAAAATATTTGTGCACTCAGGGGTTATCGATGCAGGTGAAATTTTTAGTCAAAACATGAAATGTTAATTCTCCGAGAATGTATATATAACGAGAGTATTGAATTATCTGTTTATATTTTACAAACCCCCTGCATAGACTCAAAAAAATATGAGTCTATGCATGAGTTTTCTTTTTAAAAGAGAGAAGAATTAATGCGTTACGGATGTGACAAAAAAGGACGCTCGTTTTTGATAGACGACATACTTTGTAAGATTGGTGTGAAGGAAAATGTCCAAACCAGAATCAATAATACCAAACAAATGCAGTTGCGATAGCTCTTCATAGACTGCAAAATAGTTATGTTCTTTTATTTTCATGTGCCAATTTATGAGGAATATGGACCGTCATGTAAGTGACAATAAGGTTATTGATATGATAATTCACTTACTAGACTATGAAATAATGAATTTTAAAAACTAAAAAAGTACTTTAAAAAGGTTAAGAGAGACTTGACATACGAATCTGATCGGTATGGTCAAAACATACTCTTGAAATTTGCAAAGAATTGCCTGTTTTTACTATAATAATTACCGAAATATGAAAGCTTAACATGAATTTGATTGTTCTTCCCTAAAGTCACGCTTCATAATACTCATTCATAGTAGCTTTTTTTATAACATCAGGTAAACTTTTCACACGAAAAATGATTTTTACAATAAGATTTTATTTTATTCAGGAAAGAGAGAGGTGGGGTTTGGCATTTTCAGGAGCACGCTGTGACCAAGGGGCTTTCCAAGAAAGCTTATTTGCCATAATAGCCCATTGATTCTTTAAAACGGCTAATGCCCAAACGCTGAATATGCCATATGTCACATCCTACAGTGACTTAGCACTATAAGATACGCTGAACACGTATAGAAACCCAATAGACCCAATAGAAAATGTATTATAAGTCCAAGCGCATTATTGTGCAATATTTTACCTTAAATCGTGCAATTCATTTAAGTAACGTGCATAACAGTGCCAGCATAAGTGAAGACGGAAGGGTAAATGATAATGTATATGAGCCATCGATCAAGTACACTCCTATAGCCATAGTGAAATGGACGCAATTAGACTGAACCCCGCTCTATAGAACCAGCAACTGAGGCATTATGAAGTAATTCATTTTTTAATGGCTTTACTGTAGGAAACTTGAGATAAGGACTTAAGGTTTTTGGCCGTGCTGTCTTAAAAGAACAGTTCAACCACAAATGAAATATCAGTCATCATTTTCTCACGTCATTCAAAACCCACATGACTTTCTTTCTTTCACAAAAAGAGAAATTTTGAATTCTCTGGTCACTGCAAACTGTACACATGAAAGAAAAAAAGAGCAACCATTACATTACTCAATGTAATGTAAGGTTTAGTAAATGATTAAAGCATTTTTGGTTGAACTCTTCCTATAAAGCTAAAGAATTCATTTTACAAGCATATGAAACATTACTTGGATTCTTACATAATTCTGTTTATCTTTTAAGTCAGGACACACTTTTGAGCAGTCAGTTATGTTTAAGACTGGACAGACTCAGTGTATACGCGTTTTATTTTCTGTGGGTGTAATGCAGAGCGAGGTCAGAAACAGATGTAAACTTACCCTACGGCATAGCAGCGCCTCCACTAAGACACACACACATTCTCTCCTTCTCTCTTTCTGTACCTCCATCTTTCACACACTACCTTTGTTCTCACCCCCACTTATGCCCACTTCTGCCCACTGAACACTGTAAGCTTTAATACTTTGAAAGAGAACTCACACGCACGCCTTTAAAATCAAGACATAAATCAATTTTGACCCGAATATATAATCTGTTGTTTATGTAAAGGATATTGTACCTCAAGCAATCCTTCCACACAAACCTCCCAAAAGGAAAAACTGTTTCCTATAGTCTATAAGCCAAGACAGTGTTCAAACAAGACAAACATAAAATTCAGTTTAATCATTTGTAAATTTAATCTTATATGTTATTCATTAGGCTTATTTAGATTTAATGCAGCTCTAATGGTTAAACTTATATTATATTTATCTCCCATAGGAGAAATTTGTCCTATCCAATCAAGAGAGCAGGTCAGCCATACAACGATCCACACAAAAAAACATATCCCTCTTACCCAATAATACATTCACATTCCATAATACCCATCACCTTACATATCCCAATACATATATCCCTCTAACACAAGCCAAACAATACACTTCCCTTACGTATTAACCATCACATTACACATCACAAGTTCGTCATTTACTGTTCAACAATTTAATTGATAATGGAATCAAAGAAAATTGGTACCTATTCAGCTTACAAGTCGGCACCCTAAATCTCCTGCCTGAGGGCATAAACTCATACTCCTCATAAAGAATATGGCTTGGATCACCAATAATTTTGACACTCTGCTTCCTAAAAAATCTCCTGAAGAGAAAATGGGGGAAACATACGAATAAATTTTGAAGCTCTTTTAATCACAATTTGAAGTTGTAACCTGAGTTTGACAGTCAAATGACCAACTCAAGTTGTAAAACGATAACATATTAAAGAATCAATAGCTGATCTGTAGAACAACATATTATTTTCAACCCCTTAGACCCTGAGCCTACTCAAAACATGCAAACGCTGACTGGCGCTTACGCAAACATACTTCACATGCTGAACCCAATTTCAAATGATAATCGAAATAGATGCCCAGATACATATATTTGTTACCTGATCCACTTCCTCCTCATTAGCTAAAGTTCACCAACAAGTCTAGGGTCAAAAATCTATTCTTTAGTTTTTTTGACATTCACTAACAAGTTGTGTTCCTTACACCAATTCACAACAACTTCTTACTCTGATCTATACGAGTCAACATCTGAATTCTTTGTCAACAAACTGAGTATAGCTGTATTTATAATATAATTATCTGCATGCTGGTTCCTACAGTCAATTGTGTACAATGTGAAAAGAAGGGGGGAACTTACACAACCTTGAGGAGCACCAACATTTGTGATTGTTAGCTCAGAGACTGTTGAATCAATTTTCACGTGCCGTTGTCGTCCAATTAAAAAAACGCAATACTATTTAATTATGTACGGATTTACCTGCATCTGCTTTAACTTAGTAAACAGAATATCTGGAAGTATAGCATTAAATGCTGTAAACCGAGTTGACACCGTTATTAGTTTTAGCCCGTTGTAGTCTGGGAATAATGTATCGTTGCTGTCCTTCAGAAACCTCAGATGTCCCAATTCACAGTTTTTAAGGAAATGAAAATGTTTGTAATGTTTAAATGATAAAATACAATGTTGGCCCGGACATGTTATACGTTTGTATTTTATGTTCTTGTGGCCGGCTATCAATCGTGAGGTGGCTGCCGGCATTTTACTTCCGTGTTTTTGTTTGTTTATTTTATTAAAACTTTATTTAAATGTAAAAAAAAAAAAGAAGTAAAATGCGGCAGCCACCTCACGATTGACTGTCGGCCACAAGAACATAAATACAAACGTAAAACATGTCCAGGCCCAGTCCTCTCATCAGCATTCCCGTCGCTCGTCGTCCTATGCTCCCGTTTCCTCCGTGAGATATGAGGGACCGGTGTGCGCAGAGCTGATTCAAAATATCAATAACGCCACCGGCCCCTCCTCACGGCTCTCGTCTCGCCTTCCTCACGACAGCAATGTTGATAAGCACTAACACTTTTTATTGGATAGATATTTGCAAAACTTAGTGACAAACATAAAGGGTGACTCATGAAAATCACAAAATATTGATATACTGTACGAGGTTTCAAAAGGGCAGCATCGATATCTTGGAACTTATTCCAGAGTGCTGTGTACTGCATAACCCAAACGATTGTCTAGAGTACACATCATACACAGAGCCTATGGAATACTTTTGTGATTGGGATTCATTGAAAAAGTGATCGGAACGATTCTTCAAAAACACATGATGTGTTCTTGCTGCTTGAATGTTTTGTACTTACCCTGAGCAGTGTAGACCAGCTCACTGTACACTACAGCTGGGATGATGGTGCAAGGCAAGTCCTGAAGGTAACCTCGAAGAGTATCAGCCAATACAGATAATTCATATTGCTCAAAGTCCACCGCTGCTGGGTCTGTGTGAAACAGAGAGAGAAACATGTTTAAGAACAGACATCTGGAGTGCTCTCCATTATTTACCCTCACAGACCACATGCCCTTGGAGAAACCACATAACGTTTCACTTACAGTGGTGGTCTGATCTTCTGACCATTTTTAAACCCTCTGGGGACAATCATCCAGTCACAAGCTTAACACTGAAAGTAAATATGAGTTTCTTAGTCGATAACCTAAAGCCTGGGATAATAGCAGACTGGAAGACTGCAATTATACAGTAGTAATTTTAAAGGGCCCTTCTATGTGCAGTGATCATAATGGCATATTGATGTATTGGAAAGATGTAAAAGCGACTGACAAATCTCACAAATAATTCGGTTGAGAGAGTTTTCATTTACAGTTTGGGTATGAGCTTATATCTATTCATACTTTTCTACAGTACGCTCAACACAACCTGCAGGGTGTTAGACAATAAAAACACCATGTTTTGCAATTGAATAATACAGGGAAAAAGAAATGCATGAGTAATCTTGACACACTCATTGTTAAATTATTATACATCTGGATAAAATGATGAATATTCTTTTGAGCTGCCCATCTTCAACAATGAATTCTGTAGATGAAACAGTTTAAAGAGCAGAAAATGAATCAGAGACTTTCTGATTCATCACATTCTCTCTTTTTTACACAAGTACTAAATGGGTGGTCCTGGCTGGCTATAGCAAAGATGGCAAAAAAGTGATGATTAACTAATAATGTTTCTCACAACATAAATAATAATAAAAAAAAAACGTAAAATATATCTGAAGAAATACACTTTATATCGGTTAAAGGTTTGAACATCATTAAATCTTAAACACTTTCGATAAAGAATTATGCGTAGTATCTCAAAATTACTTTAAAATAATTGAGTACCTAAGAGATGACATGTTTTTGTAGGCCAACCCCAGAAGTTTGAGCTGCGTTGGCTAATGCCCCCACCAAAGGAAGTAGTCGCTTTTAACAACTTGTTAGCATCCGCCGTTTCTTTTAGCAGGTTATAATTGGTGTGTCATAGATTAAAACGTGAAAATATTTAGGCTTTTTGTTAACCACAGACCTTATTTCAGGTGATCAGCTATGGGGCGATGGAACCGGAATTGCTAAAATGCTAACTGGCTTCCAGGGTTTGCATGTGAAAAATATACCATATAATCTCAGAGGTACTCTTTACATATTCTTATTTATAAATGTGTAAACTGAATTATGATATATCCCTTCGACTAGTCCTCCAGCGATAAGGTTCAAATTATATCAACATTTTTTATATTAATTTATGAATTTCTTTATCCAAATGTCATTATTTTATAACCGGGCATTATGTCTGGCTTTTATGTAAAGCTTCTGAACATTCTTGGTTATCCAGATGAACCAGGTAAGTAATGCAAACTGCATGGAACTAACTAATAATAGCAATATGTGAACACTTCAGACCAGTGCTTTTTGAGATTGAGAATCCTGAAGGCACCATCGATGCACATTTTGTAGGTCTCTAATTTTGGTCTTCAGCAGGTGAAAACTACGGGTGGAAATAAAAAAATCCCAGAATCACTAGCAACTGAAGACTGGGCGAAGAAACCATAAGTCAATCATTTTCAGTACATGTTTTTGATGCCACAAAGTTAAGAGGTATGCAAATAAACATGCAAAGTGATGCAATGCAGCGATTACAAAGATCTACTTGTATCCAACAAGTGACTTGGCAATAATACCACATGATACCATACCATAACTGTGAACGCACTTTTAGACATCCCTGATAACATCAGCAGTCATTGTATAGTAACACTTCTCATTGATCTGGCGGTTAAAACATTTTCGTCTATCCAGTGACCTTTGGGATTAGTCAACTTCAAATCTTTAGGGTAAACAGAGCTGCTCATGTGTCAGAATAGAGCTTAGGTCATACTAATACCTGTGCTTCTTAAGTTAATGATAACAAAATATAATTCCTAAAAAGGTCAAAACATGACTCAAACTTTCTTGTTGTTTTTTAAATATCTCTTAAGACTAGTTCATATTGCCATTATAACGATAGTCCAATGATTGTTTGTTTTCTTTTAGATCAGTATGTTAACTGTTGAAGGGATAGTTCACATAAAAATGAAAATTCTGTCATGAATTACTTACTCTCTAGTTGTTCCAAACCTGTATACATTTCTTTGTTTGGTTGAACACAGAGAAAGATTTTGGACGAATGCCTGTAACCAAACAGTTCTTGGCCACCATTGACTACCATAAAGGAAAAATTACAATGGTAGTCAAAAATGCCCCAGAACTGTTTGCTGTCATACATTCTTCAAAATACCATCTTTTGTGATCAACAGAAAAAAAAGGTAATTTTTCCTATGGTAGTAAATGGGGTCTAATAAGTGTTTGGTAATAAGCATTCTTCCAAACATCTTTCTCTGTGTTCATCAGAATAAATACATTTTTACAGATTTGGAACAACTCCAAGGTGAGTAAATAATAATTTTTTTGGGGGGGTGAACTATCCCTTTAACTGCTGTAGTAGTTATAATTTATCTGGTAAGAAAACATAATAAACGCTTTCGCTTCAAGTAAGCAAAGCAGATTTAGAAAATTGTAATATTTACTGAAATTTGTTTGAACATTGTTACTCGCTATTTTCACAAAAAATAGCTATGCCAGTTAATGATAACCAACTTATAAACTATAATGTAGTACCCAGGACATGGCGTCTACTTCCACTGTTTGCTTTCACACGCTTTTCTTACTTTTCTAATCACCCTCCAATGGATGCCCATCTGCTGATCTTTCTTTTCTCGCCTGCCAGTGGCTCAAATCGATTGTTTCCCCAGCTTGTCTTAATCCATATATCATTGGAACTTCTCCGACTGTGCTTTTAAACACCCGGTTTGTAAAGAGTCTAACCCACTACAAACAGATTTGTTCAGGTCATCAAGAAGCTTTTACCCCACCCCGTCTTTCACCAGTCTTCCTTTTCATCCATTTACATGCCTGTCAATTAAAGTCATTGTCAAATTCAGCCTTCGAATCTGTCTAGTCTAAAACTATTGATCCGCCGAGCCTTTGTTTGTTGTGCATGGCCCCTTATGTTGGTCACAGGGACACAAAATAAGCTATAATCAGATGGGCTTCACCCCGACACAATTCTTTTCCACTGCGGATCAGTTTGGCCTTATACTACTTGCTTAAAATGTGTTAGGCGACATAAGGTGGTGCAGGATCAGAAGGTTGTGATAATAGCCTAAAAGCCTTCAGACTGGTTTTAGAGGTTAAAAGCATCATCACCATGATCTTTTGAGTAAAGGTCACAACCGGCTCTGGATAAAGCCACCTCAGCTGGTCATTATCTGCTGTTCAAATTTGTCAGATGGCTTAGTCCCTGTGGAAGCCCTGACCTACAAATCTCACGCAGGCCGTGGAGGAAAATAAAGGTGTAAATTATGGTAGTTCAAAAAAACACTCTTTCGAAATAAATTGTGTAGGAAATGAAACCTTTCTGCCTTGATGGCATCTCAGACAGAGGAAAAAAACACAGAAACTTTAAGACAAAAATGTGGAAAACAATGAATGAGATAGAGAAACAGATGGATGGCGGTTTTGTTGTTGCTTAAATTTCTATATTTCAATTTAGTTTATATGTTTAGATTTTTCAATACAATTTTTCCAAAGCATCTTAACAAAGATTTATGCCAGGCAAACAATTAACATACAAGTCTAAAGAGAACTTAAATATCTTAAAGGGACGGTTCACGCTAACAAATGACAATTCTTTCATCATTTACTTGCCGTTATGTCATTCCAAACTGGTGTGACTTACTTTTATTTCTGCAGTACACAAAAATGAATATTTTGAATATTGCTGGTAACAAAAAATGAAATTCTGCCATTCTACAATTTACTACTTTTGTTCTATGTATCCCTCTGTATGGTGGTATGGTGTGTGAACTACAGCAGAGATAAAACCTTTTGTTTATTTACTTAATATTATTCCTTTACTATATAAACAAACCGTTGGGAATAAAACAAAGTAAAAAATAAAAAAACGTAGAAAGTGAGATGTATTAATTGCTTATTTTGATTTGTTTTAGGCAACCAAATAAACTGGATAAATATGTAAAGACAATACACTAAAAAATCCTCAAAATAGGGCAGAAAATAGTGTATTAATACAAAGTCATTTCTGTATTTATTTTTTACAGTTGTTTCATTTGTATTTAAAAATTTGCACGGCCTCACGTTGTGTTTTAGCGCTACCAGAAATGTTTGTAAAATGAACGGATAATTTACTGGCAGAAAACACAGTGTTCACAAATTAAATTAATTTATAATATAGACACAGATAAGGAAAACCTCTGAAACAGACATGATTCTTGAGAGAACACTTCAAAGCCATTTTTTCCGCAAGAAAAAGACATCTTAATTATGTCATGCTCCATTCCAGCAGGACAACTGAATGGGAAAAGAACGAAAAATGTCAAACGCTCAAATCCTTTTCAGAAGTGTTCACATCAAATCTAATAATGAAGATTAAAGCTAATGGGGTGGTCCTGATAAAAAAGTGGAAAGGTGAGGCAGTGGTGCTTTTTTATGCCTAAGGGAATTAGGCAGTTCCCCGTAATTCCATTTGTCGCATTATCTCATCTTTTACTCTGCTGTGAGCTGTGCCGTGCAGACAACCCAGCTCACTCACAATGGTAAAAGCTGTGACTGTGTAGCATATAAAAGGAATGATTGTCAAAATGTCATGGGCCTCTATATCAAAATGCAGAGCTAAGTATATTAGCTCCGTGGAGAATAGAGATGAAATTAGAACATATTTGCTCTGCAGATCTTTAAAATTTCCACCAGGCAGGGCAAAGAAGGATATCTGTCATGAGGCTTGTTGTTTGGCCTGTGCTAAATAACACAGAGATGTCTGGTGACAGCAATTTGAGAGACTTACACAAACTCCAGTTGAAAATCTAATCAAGTA
Organism: Triplophysa dalaica; assembly: GCF_015846415.1. Lineage (NCBI taxonomy): Eukaryota > Metazoa > Chordata > Actinopteri > Cypriniformes > Nemacheilidae > Triplophysa > Triplophysa dalaica. The sequence continues at coordinate 17,119,638 of NC_079547.1, forward strand.
GCTTTTGTGAGGACAGATGACCAGCTCGAGGTTGGAAATATAGGCTGAAATATACAGCTTTGGAAAAAATAGACCATTCCTGTCCAACATCTGTTGAAATTCAACAAAACAAAACCCCAGGAGAGACATAAAGTCATCCAATAGCAATGTGAAAGGACTGACAGCATGACAAAAAGGTTATCACATAAAAAATATTTCAGAACGTTTCCTAAATGCATGTACAAATATGACTGTTGTATGGCTTAAAAGGGAATATGAACTTGTAGTACTTGAATACTTTGCAGTATTTGAGGTCTGAAAAAATACAAAGCATCTTTTGGGTTATTTTAACCTGTTTTTCCAGTTTTTCATTTTCTGCACATAAATGCAAATCGAAACAATATTTTTATTTAAAATTCGGGAGTAATATTATAGCTCACAGAATGAAACAAACATGATCATTTTACCTAAACAATATAAATATTACATTTACAGATTTAACTCAGAAACACAGATTTTAAATGGTCTCCATTTTCCAACGATTTACAGTATCTGTGTTGGTACGTGCACAGTGTTTTATGTGTGAAATCCATACATTAACAAATATATAGGGTTTAATATTTCCATATAACAATCATCTGTATAGGGGCTATTTTAGGGTTTCTTTCAAGGCTCAATAAATATCACGGAGTTCAAGTAAGTTTCAAGTTGGAGTTTGAAAAGAGGACTTTTTTTAAAATTGATCTTCTGATCTTCACGGATATCCAACGGCAAACGAAATAAATAAGAAGGAACCAGTGGCTTTACCACCTTCAAGAAGACGTCCAGATAAAGCCTCAGATTTCTCACAGTTGGAGTCACGGTCGATGTGTGCATGCATGCTGAATGTTCGACTGTGAGCCGCATTGTAATTTTATGTTTGAAGCTTCCACACCGTGACAGAAATGGATTTGGATTTTTCCATCATTCTCTTTCTCTCCACTTGACTCAGTTGAATTTTCGCCCACACATCAAAGCGTTTCCTGCATGGCTTCACACTACATCGCACTCTGATCTCCTCATATGAACCTACATTTATAATACTGTGATCATGAATACCATGGGTAGTCCACTCCAACAAAGATCAAGTTTGAGATCACAAACTAACCCAAATAATCCCCTGCCACAAAAATGTCTCAATACCATCCTTCTGTAAAGTGGTTCGGTGGTCTTTGACCCATTCATATTTAAGAAGTGTTTTTAGCAAGGGCCTAATGATATTCATGACACTTGTACCAAAGTTACTGGCGTTAGGTGCCAGTCTTAACAGGAACCAAGCAGAACAACATACCTGACCCCGTCCAGGACACATCCATGCTTCACATGTGCACATAAAGACACAAAGACGAACTAACTGTGTGAAAACGTGCTCTACTAAGCCTACTTTAACCCTTAGGTTTGCTGTCCCGTACCCTGTCTTTTGCCAACATGGCACTTCCCTTGATCTCCTGCAACAAACTCCTGTCACCTCTTCTATCTTCCTGTCACCAGCAACTCTCTGAAGCAACACAAGAGTCCTAGAGGCTTTTGTTTATGGTATTTATGGGTGCAAACAGAGAACGGCATTCAGACACCGGTCTCGCAGATGACATGCATAGGGGGCATTTAAGGCCCTTGTGCATGCGTGATACACACACTCTTCACAGGGTCATTCAGGTTTATTTAAAACAAGGCCGGCTTTATGTTTAAATAATGCTTTTCAGATCCCGTGTAGTTTAGCAATTGTCTGCTCAGCTGATCTATTTTGACACAGAAAGCCTTTGAGTTTATGCTCTGTGGTTATGGCAATTCTGTGCTTTGTGAAGGACTGAATGTGTTTTTGTGTGCCTCTGGGTGATGTGTACTGGTCTATATGGATCGATTGGCAGAAATGAAAATTCTGTCATTATTTACACTCATTGTTTTCCTCATATTATTCCAAACGCTCTGCTACAAGATCAGCAGATTCATCGATCATCTTTAAGAATCGGCTGAAAACTCATCTCTTCCGTCAGCACCTGACCAATCAGTTCTGACTTCTATCTCTTTTCTATTCTATCTATATGTAAAAAAACACTAACATAGCTCTGTATTCTGTGGTAGGCTTTTTGAGATTAGTTTTATTGCACTTATGCTTTTTGTTGTCCTTATGTTGTTTCAATTTCTTCCATTGTTTACCACATTTGTAAGTTGCTTTGGATAAAAGCATCTCCTAAATGACTAAATGTATTTTTTTCTATACTGTACATGGAGGATTGTCAAAGCACTAACCACAATGAGAAAAAACAAGTAGAAGGATTTACTTAATTTTTCGTGTACATTTGCGCAAGTCATTGAACACAGTTTTTAAGTACATTTTACTTTAAAAAAATGTGTGCAAAAATTTAAAAGAAAAATTAGGTAATAATTAGATGTCAAACTTCCCTCAGATTTGTAAATATACACTTATAAAAAATGTTAGGGTGATCTTACAGAGTAATATTAAAATATACTGCTTAAATTGTGTATATGTAAATAAAAAAATATATAATACATATTGAATATTTCTACTATTTTTCACCAAACAATATTAAGTGTATATTCAAAATATAATTTGATAATGATTTTTTTTTCATTAAATAAACTTAAATAATATATATTAATATATATTATATTTTAGCGAAATTAACTGTTGGATTTTAAATCCAATTTTTTAGTATGTCCCGCTGAAAAAAATCTGTAAAATGATTTTTGAAAGATTGTATTAAGTTAATATTACGGTTTATTTTTGTGATATTTACCAAGCCGCATTAACTATGTTTAAGAGTGTACTAAAGTTTGCAATAAAAATAGATATTCAATACTGCAATGTTCTGCAATCTATATTAATTTGACATACTCTTATAGTACATCAACAAAAGTTTAACTTGCATTTGAATTTGTCCTGAGGGATTTTAGTTGAAATATTTGATACAAAGTCAATATTTTACTAAGCAAAAAAAATAATAATACAGTAACTCCAGTAAGTCCCCTGGATTTCGAAAGACCAACATTTGGGCAATTATATTTTCCTCAGCGTTTGGGTGTAGCGTGCTGTGTTACCGTTAGCTTTGATGTTACATAGTTGTTTTGTCAGTGGGCTGTTCCAGTAAAGTGTGACCTTTAGGAACAGGGAAGGGAAAATAGCTTTAGAGATGACAGCTTTCATTCCAGTGTGACCGCAAGGCCCACAGTGGACCGGGACACAGCAGGGCCATGTTCCTCGCAAAACTGAACTCATTCAACTCATTTACGGTTCACAGACCCCAAAACATCTTTCTGTCATGAGTGTATAATGGATGAATAATACAGCATAAAATGTCAGATGATTATGCTCATAAATGTAAGCATCTGTTGGCACTGCGATCATGTCAACAAAAAGTGACAGCATGAAGTAAGCGGAAAGCATTTTTCATACAGATTTGAATTATTTTGTGATGTCATGGACCCTCAGTCATTATTTACTCATAAATCTGTCTCATCTGCTCATCCAAATCTGTAATTTGGTATTTTTGTGGACACACACAATATGTTTTGATGAATATGCAATGATATACAGTGGACAAGTAAATCAAGTAGTTCATATAAATAATGTTCTTTATTTCAATTTCAATACAGATGCTCTCTATCAAGAACATACTAAAACTGCTTTCTTTTCACTATAACTTGTTCTTATTATTCCTACTCTATATCACTTAACATTTACTTTTTGTCTAAAAGACCAGCCTCCCCATTCTCTTTAAAAAAGCATTCGGCATTTTGTGTTCTTTAAATGACTATGGCTTTTTAAAGAAACAAGGGCGAGCAAACGACAGAATTTTTATTTTTGGCCGAGCTATTCCTTTAACTACACCTATAGCAAATTTTATTCTGGTCTGTGGTGCAATTTTTATAGACTTAAAAAAAGCACCACAATAACAGATTCGCCCACATGCCCGCCACCTTTCTCGTGTATACAAGTGAAAGATATTAGTAGCGTGCAACAGTTCAGTTCAGGGTGACTGCGGCATGCTACTGTTTACCCTCAGGGATGGGACAAGATTACGGTGAGCTGAATTTGCGTACGTGCGAGTATGCATGGAGAGAAGGTGATGTGGCGAGGGGGAGATGTAAACATTTACAGCGAAAAAAAGCAAGGACGACAGGCTCCAGTGCATAGAGGGACACGGACAATGACTCTGACCTACACAAATAGAGGAGTTATTCCTACAAGACCGAACCTCCGCTGCAGGTCATTAAACAACTCTAATCTCATCAAATGAAAAGATGGCAACTTTGCAAAGAAAAATCTATCTTAATTATATAAAATTACTCTTCCTGGGTTGCTGATGAGAAAATGTGTTTTGGCTATCGATAACAGATGACATGAGTCTAAAGTCATTAAAATGGCCCAAATAGAGGACGATAAATAAGTGAATTTGAAAGAGGGATAAAGTGAGCGGTGCAGAAGATACACTTGTACAGGTATGTTGTTTAAGCTGCTGGAAGCTCAAAATTTAATTTAGCAGCGGTCTGGCACTGGACTTTTTTATTTCCATTTAATCGTGCCTTCGAGGAGATGAAATGAGTCAGAGGGAGGAAATACGTGAAATACGTGAAAATGGAGAATGAAAAGTGAGAGATGGAGAAAGAGAGAAAGAAATAGAGATAGGTTACTGGCATTTTATCGCAAATAAACTGAGCTCTGGCTATTATCAATTGTATTTAAAGTAGGCATTTTATTATTTTATCATTTTTATAATCTGAAATAAATAGTTTGCGCTATATGAAACCATTCAGCTTTCAAAACTTTTTAATTCATATCATCATGATATTTTAGTTTTTTTCCGACTAATGCATCGCAATGTGAGTTTATTGATAGTAACAAGAAGCTCCTGTGCTGCTCTTTATAATTAGGGCTAAATCATCAATATTCAAATTCACAGCACTATAAAAAAAGCAGACATAAAACTTTAAACTTTTAGAGCCAGAATAGCTAAAATAAGGAGGGAGAAAATAACAGGAGAAACTGAGTGTGTGCGCGTGTATGACAGCGAGAAATTGAGTCAAAGGATGACATCATAGAGATCATCTCCAAGGTTGTATCTGCAGAAAGAGAGATGGAGACAAAAGGATGGATTGATGAAAGGAAAGCAGGTGCAAACAAAACTAGTGAAGACAGTTTAATCTCCTAGAAAGGTCAGCACATCTACAGTATGTAACATATGCAAGTGCTTGTTTGGACAGTTAGGCAGGTAAAATGACATCATGACATCATGAGTGTTCATATGAATTCTAATGCTATGTGACATTTTACATCCTAAGTACAGTAAACAGTATAACAGGTGTTTTAAACAGTACCACTATACAGTTAAACGACTCCAACCCAAGCACTCATCCAACTATAAGAACGTGAGTAAAAACAAACAACCCCAGAATAGTTCAACTTCACAATAACTTTCCAAAAGTGCCAAACTTTTTTATACATTATCTCTAATGGCACCCCTGGGGTACTTTCACGCTCTTAAAAACTCTTGCCTTACAAACTTAATATGCACAAATGATTACTTTTCTGCAGTCTATAAATGGCATGTCTCCGTTTATAGAGAGAAAAAAGCACGTTAGCATCGTTCATGGTGAAAAACAATTATAAACACCACACGCCACACAAAGTGCTCCTTGGGGCATTGAAGACTCTCCCTTCAGAAATCTTAAGGACTTTAGGACCGAGCACACCGGTGTGTTAATCAAGACAATCGCTTAAAGACACCAATAAAACAAAGGGCGTGAAGGAGTTCAAGCGGCAGAAGTCTGCCCTAGCTGACTGTAAAACGCTGGACTCTAATAGGTTATTGACTATTGCATATGAGACAGGATGACATCATCGTCAGCCAATGGGGGAGCAGGAAGGATGGAAGATGAGAACAGTGTTTTTAATTTGTTTATTGCTGAGCTCAGCTTCTCTTACGAAGGAAAAGAGAGGAAAAATGGAACGATGAAGAATGACGGAATGAACAAGAAGTCAAAAAAGAGAGGTTGTTGGTATTTTGTCGAGTGGACACGGGTCAGCTCTTAATTCTATGCCTGTATCCACGGAGACTAAAGCTAGCTTTCTTTTATCCTCTATTGTGTATTCATGCCTCTATGTTTTTACTGTACATATTCATGCATGCATGCAAATATTTGTCAATTCTCCTTGACCATTAGACTGAATGACTGTGTGCACTTGTCGATCTTCAATGCACCTGAATCATGAGTCATGCCACTCGCATCTCCTCTCTGCTTCCCACGCAAGTAATTCTCTCTTCCTTTCGTATGCAGAAAAGATCCAACTCTTAAATATGTAACCCTGTGGCTAAACATCTCTATGACAACACACTGTTGATCCATAAATCCACGGTTGGTTAGCACAAGCTCTAGCATGAGTGATGTAATGTTGCCTAATTTTCTATGGCCACCGGATTTCACCGCTTCTTGGCTGGGCACTTAAATGGCAACCAGGGTGCGTGTCTGCCAAAACACTGATGAGAGTGATTGTGCATGTAACCTATTATATAACTCAAGGAAATTTATGCTGGATAAATGTTTTTTATTTTTTGATCAGCTTTATGTTGTTGTTAATTCTAGTCCAAGGAATGAAAGTATGTAAAAATAGCCATATTATGCAGTATTCACAAAAATCTAATTTCACATTTCACACACTTAAATATGGCCTTTCCCAATTAGCTTGGAAAGTAAACTTAATACTAATATGTATTATTATTATTATTTTCATTATAATTAATAACATTATTATTATCAACAACAACAACAATAATGATGTTATTATTATTCATATATTTGACAAACATATCATGAAAACAATGTAAGAAAAGTCACCTTGAAACATAAGTTATTAAACACAATTTTTTTTGTCTAAAGTCTAACTTTAAAATATATTAAGTATTAAAATATAATTAAAATATATTTATTTATGAAATATCTATTTATTAATATTAATAAATATAAGTTTATATATAAAATACTAGTTATCTCATGTCTCAGACTTTTGCAACTATATCCATTTTCTGACCCAAAAAAATGACCCCAAACACTTGAATGAGAAAGTGTACAGTACACAAAAACACATACCCTCAAACCTCTGAATGATCTTATTTAAAGGACTACTTATTAGGCTCAATTTGATATAGGAAACCAACATAAAAAAGACTAACCTTTTCTACATCATTCTTAACAGGCCTAACCACATTGTCAAAGCACATATATGTCAAACAGTCTCCATCTGCCTTCATCCAGTCACGTATATATTTTCAGCGTAGGTAGAAAAATTGGCGTGTTTGTGTGTCAAAATACATATATTTCAAAACATGGGCAGCAACTCGTGAACAACCCTTTGCCCTTATTGAATTTGTGTTGTTTTGTTTGTGCATCTACGCATGACCGTGTCTACGTTCTTCCAAGAAAATGACATGAACACATCCTCAGGTCATGTTTGTGCACATGTCATTGTCATCCTGAAATTTATATGACTGTAATGGTGAAGCTGTGTTGACTTTGATTTTACCAGTGCACTCATCCTATACATGTCAGTGCAAGAGGTGAGGGTTAAGTATAGTGGTTACTTTACCATACTGTATGTAATGCATCTCTGAAAGTATATCTCAGAAAGCCTCTGAAAGTCACAATAAACTACCCCGAATGTTAAAATGTTTTCTCTGGAAATTGCATGCTTTACGCAATCATTTCAGTAGAGCACATGAGAACAAGGTGTGTGTATATTTGATTCATCTTATCCAATGGGAGTGTAGAGTTTTTTGGAAGCAGCATATCCAAAAAAACTTACAGAGCCAGAGCACTCCCTTGTGGTGCGAAATATGAACTTCAGCTAAACTTTTCAAACTTTTTAACAGCAGTGCCCTAGATATACAGTTTTGACAACCAGTTACGAATAAACAGTGCTATTTTTATTCATCGTTTCATTTACTGCTAAAAATAAATCAAAAACATGATATTAGTTTAAGTTAGTGGTTTAGTTTTAATCACCGAAAGTCAAAGAATTAGTTCAGATCAGCTTCCCATTGCTAACATAACAATTAGTTGCCACCATGGATGCATATTATATAAAGTAATACTCTATACAATATTAAACAATGAAACCACTGCTGAAAATACAGTATGTGTCATAACTAACCTGTTTCTAAAGCCTGAAACAATTCTGGGGGTCCAGTCGAGGTCAGGGCGGTCCGGTACAATGGCTCACTCTCCCATCCTTAAGCACAGAAAAGAAGTCAAAGACCATTTGTTTAAATTGACATACGTTACCATGTGTTAAGTGAAACATGTCACAAAATGTTTTACCATAGTAATGAGATCGGATGGGCAGGGGTGGAAATGGGCGGAACGTGAGTTCAAGAGAGTGAATTTCAAGGGGGGACAAAGTGGGAGTTCTACCTCAAAATGTAGAGAATTTCCATTTTTTATCCATGAAACAGCCCTCAAACACTATGCACATTTCATTAATACAGTGACATTTCTACATCTTAACAATATGTCCCCAACTAGTCCCCCCCAGTGAATATAGGCCGTTTCCAGCATGCTGGGAAAAATACCCTTAAAAAAATTGCAGGTATGCCAGAAATAAACCATAAATTTGTGGTCTTTTTTTGTAATTGTACGTTTCTTGACCGTTTTTAAAAATACACAAAAATTCTGTAAAATCAATTATACGTGGAACATTATGTTTTTTACAGTGCACTGGGTAAATGTATATCATAGCACTGCATTATATTGTGATGATATTTGCATTCTATGATATTCCAAGGTACTTCAAATAATAGTATTGTAATGTATTATAATGGTACAGACTGGAAAAAAACATATGATATCCAATCAAAAACTGTGTCATGTGTAAACCAGGAAATATGCAATCATATATATAAGCTTGAAATATACAATATACCATTTATTTTTATACAAGATTTTAACCAGATGCCTGGTGTTTGACTCTCTTTAAAGAGTTCAATTAGATTGATGGGGGAGGTGGCAACTCACCCTGTCTCTCCAGAGCCTCTGTCAGCCTGAGGACCACCGCTGGGGTTTGGTCCGACTGAGCACACTGCTCCACAACATCTTCCTTTCCAAAAGAGCCTGTCACAGAGAGAGAGATGAGAAATCCCACTGGTGAGACCATATTCCCTGTTTAGGCGACTGCCTGTAAACCCACATCTCATCTCTCCTTAGGGAACGGTTAGATTGTCATATTCATGCAAGCATGGTAGATATGCAACATCATACTCAAGACTCAAGCACAAACAGGTGAGGATTATACCAACAGCACATTGAAACTAAAGTAAAAAAGAAGTAGTCTACTTAGATTGAGACATATCTAGTGAACATCATATGATGCGGGAGCAAATCTGATGAACACTGTCAGTCTTCACTTTCCCTGTCCTTCCAGTTAGCAAGGCCCATATATTGGTAATTGTGTGACACTCATACGTGTTGAAACCCTACGGTTGTCCTTGAGGGGTCTGTTTTTTAAAGGCCACGCAGTAACCCAAGCGCTTCTGTCCACTTTCAGTGCACCATGTCACCGTCACCCTGCCTGTATGTGTAATGTACGCAACAGCACCCTTCACATATACACCCTGCCTCTGCTCTCCTGGGGTGCTGACCGTGTCACACACCGCACAAATGTGAGAAGCTGGTGGCAAGTTGGATATGCCACAACATGGGTTCATTTGGTGGCCAATCTGATTCATGCGGGTAAGTCAATAGGGCCTTCTTCACAATGTCACTGGACATTTGGACATCTATGAGGACAGACATACATTCACACAATTGAAAACATTATATCAGTGCTCTGTTGGTGCCCAGGGAAACAAATGCTTTTATAGTCTAGTCCATTTTTGTATGAACTTCTTCTGCAGAACACAAAGGAAGATATTTTGAAGAATATTGGTAACCAAACCACATTGGTTCCCATTGACTTCCAATGTACTATCCAATGAGACATTTCTCAAATGTGAATGTTAATATAATTTTTGAATATCCCAGAATAATCATCTAATTTCAATATAATAAAAAAAATGTTTTTTAAGGTTTAATTCAAAATCCATTTAGATTGCCATTTTAGGAAGGAGGTGCATCCTCAGCTGAATCGGCGTGACGCTTTGGTTATGTGATTTGTAAAGCCACAGAGTGACATTTGGACAGATAACCAATCCATTTGCATCAGATTTCCATTTGCGTAATTGCGAGCGCACCGATGAGAAATTCTTATGCAAGCATTTTGACGCCATTATGAGAGGAATGAGGTGCATGAAACTGTGTCGCTCTTTTAGTGTTGTTTACAGGCCCTTGTGAATTAGCGTCAGTGACAACACTCATTAGCACTGATGTGTACCACCCGCGGTATGTACACACAATCTATTGCTATATCTCTCTCATTCTTCATGTAATTAGAAAATGGCTGCTTATTTAACAGAACCTCGCAAACAAGTGTTTGTTGACAGCTGGAAAACGTTGTGTTTTGGACACGTGTGTAATTGGTGTTTTAATCTGCACAGCAGAGGCCTCTGTTGCACCCCGCTGAAATTTTCACACAGGAGAATTGTTCAAATCGCTTAAAGCCACAGTTCCCCCAAAAGTAAAAATTCTGTCACCATTTAGTCAGCCACATGTCATTCCAAACTGGTAAGACTTTCCGCAGAACACAAAAGAAGATATTTTGAAGAAAGTTGGTAACCAAAACATTGAGCCCCATTTACTTTTGACATTGTATGGACACAGAACCATCGTTCTTCGAAACCATCATTTTTCAAAATATCTTCTTTTATGTTCCACAGAAGAAAGAGTCACATACAGGTTTTGAATCACATAAGGGTGAATAAATGATGACATCATTTTATTTTTGGGTAAACTGTCCCCTTAAGCACCATAAGTAAGGTTTAATTTAAATCAAAATATCAGCGGCTGCTGTTGCTATATTAAAAGGGTAGTTCACCCAAAAATAAAAATTCTGTCATCATTTACTCAACTTATGACCACACAGAAAGATATTTGTTAGAATGCTTAAAACCAATGGACCCCATTGACTACCATAGTAGAAAAAACTACTTATTATTTTTGTTCTGTTGAATACAAAGGAAGATATTTTGAAGAATGTAGGACAGCAAACAGTTTTGGAGAACTTTTGATTATCATTTAAATTTTTCCTATAGGTAGACATACAATGGGGTCCAAGAGCTGTTTGGTTACAAGCTTTCGTCCAAATATCTATTTCTCTGTATTCAAACAAACAAAGAATTGTATTCAGATTTGGAACAACTAGAGAGCGAATTTTCATTTTCCGGTGAACAAACCCTTTTTTATTGATGGTGTATAAAAGAAAACTAAAAGGGAGTGCCCTATAAAGTTCCTGGAATACTTTAGTATGAATTTAGTTGATGCTTCAAGAATAAGAAAAAAGCAGGTGATAGCGACAAAAAACATTAATGAAAAGTACCTCTGAGGCAGGTGGCACAAAGACCTTGGAGGTTTGGGATTACACACGTTAACGGCGGAGCGCATTGGTATTCCCGACAACACACGGCGCATTTAATTGCTCAACATCCTGCTGGTTTCTCTATGGACCTCGACAAGCAACACCCTATGAATGAACAAACAGGTCAGAGTACGGTGGGAGGAATCATAATTCTCTTTCTCCGACTTCCTCTCTCCCTCCCTGGTTCCTTTTGTTTAGGAAGCGTCATGCCGCTTAATCGTTAGTGCGTTGCTGCTGTATGATTTATAAGACGAGAGATTAACGCAGAGCTGTGCTCAAAATGTCAAGTGTAATCTAATGAAAGTGAAAATTCCAGAGCGGCATTTTGATGATTTATTTCATTCGAATGCTTAATTGGCAAATTGCAGTTGTAAAAAATTAGAAAGATTATTATGTCAATGAATTTCTACATGATTTCATCATAAAAAACGATCTGATTTTAAATTGAATTCAGTAAATCACAACAACAGACTGACAAACAATGAAATGTCTCTAAACCTTCGTTGTGCGGGAGGAAAATGCTATTTGAAACTCCAGACTAATGACTCTTAAAGCTAACTGGACTCAGAAGTCAGTTTAGGGTTGCATTACAGCAACTGCCCACACTGTCCAAACCATAAAACAAGATTAGAAGTGTTGGTTTAAACTGCCCTGATTTATAAATAACACTGAGTTTTCTATCCACAAGAAACATTGCCTGTGGAAACATGTTGGACCAAGAGAGATCTCAGAACACCTAAATTAAAGGGACACTTTACCCCCAAAAATGTTAGTTTCAAGGCCGTATACATTTCTTTGCTCAGTTAAACACAAAACAATATATTTGTCAAAATGTGTTAAAAACAAACACTTCTTGAAAATGACCTGCTGTTAATGCTAATTGATTTAATGCTGTTTTAACATTATTATTATCGTTATAATGTGAACACCCTCTACTATAGAAATATATATTCTTTCAAACATCTTTAGGAAACAAACACGTATTTGTATAAGCCTTGATGTAAGCAGACATTTCTCTCTGCAACTCATTTATTTAGAGGTCTATGGTCAATGTACTATATAAACAATTTTAGAAAGTTGAGTTCTTAAAGGGATAGTTCACCCAAAAAGAAAATTCTTTCATCATTTACTCACCCCTCTTGTAATTTCAAACCAGCATGACTTTCTGTCTTGTGCAGAACACAAAAGAAGATATTTTGCTAAATGCTGGTAACCTAACAACGTTGGTACCCTTTGACTTCTATTGTATAGACACAAAACCAATGCAAGTCAACGGGGACTAAAGGGTGGTATATTCTTCAAAATATCTACTTTTGTGTTTTGCAGAAGAAAGAAAGTCATACAGGTTTGAAATTACAAGAAGGTGAGTAAATGACAACCGAATTTTCACTTTTGGGTGAAATATCCCTTTAAAATCACTTTGTAGGCTACAGCATCCTTGAAGCCCAAAGTTCATCGTGGATTTTACATGTACTGTATGCCGGCGCACTACATAAACATACTACAGTATGTTTACAATTTGATATGATTGCAGTAATTAGTGGTTGCACAAGACAGCAGGCATGCTCTGTATTGACTTCCTGTGTTGTGTGCGTGTTTACTTAAACAAGCGTGCATGAAAAACTGAATAACTATACGAACACAATAGTGTAAACGTAAAAATCTAAATACTGTGTGAAGATAAATCAGACATTCAAGTTTTTGTTATTGTGTATGCTTTTGAAATTTCAGTACATTATCCTTGATCTGTGGCAGCGTGAACTCATGTTTACATTTCCACGAATGTAAAAGGGCTCATACGTTTATACGCCTGTGTGCATGTGGTCACAGTTTGTTTGGCTCCGTGCAGGAGGTGAAGGACAAATTTCTTTTCAATTGAAGTGATGCGAGTGGTGCTTCGATTAACATCACTGTCAGAAAACATCACGAAAGCAATTTCTCAAAACGTGAGGCACATGTGGATGGATAAGGTACCCCAAGCAAAGAACGGAGGAACAACAGGGATGGTACAAGTTGACATGAGAAGTAACAGAGAAGAACAAACACAATGATGTTCTTCTATATACAAACATGTTAACTTTTGATGATTTTAATCCAAACAGACTTCTGTCAGAAAATTCTTTCATCTTTTACTCACCCTCTTGTTATGTATGACTTTCTTCTGCAGAACACAAAATATGTTATTTTGGAGAATGAACAATGGCGGTACCCATTGATTTGCATTGGTTTTGTGTCCATACAACAGAAGTGAATGGGATTTCACCATTGTTCAAACAAACTTCTTTTGAGTTCTCTAGAAGAAAGAAAGTTGTACAGTTTTAAAATGACAAGAAGGTGAGATAAATCATGAAAGATATTTGCGTGAACTATCCCTTTAAATGGGTTTATCTGTTAGTTGTATGAGTAAATCAGTAATCTGGATTGTTATTAACAACTACAGCTTTAGTCAACTAGAGATACAAAGATAATACAGTGTCCTTAAAAACTAATTTACTTTAAAATCAAGCAATAAAAGCTAAAGCAAAATTTTATAAATGGCTTGTTTTCTATTCTTGCAGAATCGCTCTGATTAGCCCCGCCCACAAGAAATATGATTGGCCCAAAGTTCAGCTCCACACAATGTATCGCCAGCTTTTATGGCGTAACATGTGTAACACTATGTGCATTATATCTGTGTTTAGTGACAGGTGAATTGCTTGTTGGCAGAAGCTTGTCCAATGTGATTTTATGTCAGTATTCTCCCTCAGGGTTTACCATTTTAAAAATATGATAATTACCTTCCAGGTACATGAATACAATCAGAAGATCTGCAATTTGCGACCAAATACGGCACTATTGCCGAAAGACCTCTTGGGCAAATACACATCGTTTCCATTGTCCATTGTGGATCCAATTATGAGTGTAAAGTGCGAGACTATGTTAAACTGTGGGGGTGTTACTGTCATTGTACAAAGCCCCGTCTGCAACCCCAACTGCTCACAAGCCTATCAGATCTTATCCGTTTTCTATTAAGCAGACAGAAAGCAATTTCTAGGATTTTCACTATCCCTTATGTGTGTTTTAACTAGCTGTGGTCAGGATGACAGAGAACTGCTGAATGGATCAGCAGTTCTGCACAAAGCCATTAAGTGTCCAGAGTCAGGGGCAGCCAAGTGAAAAAGTGGAGACACACAAACGTAAGGACGCTTACAAAAACATGAAAAAAAAAACTCACTCACTTTCCCAGAAATGTAAATAAATTATAAAGGCTGCGCATGCAAAACATGTTCCTTAAAGGGTTCTGTTCGTTCTCACTTTCATTTATTCATATTCTGCACACATGATCAAAGCAATTGTCCTTTGTTGGGTCATTTTCTTTGGAGGTGCGACACAATGACCTGTTTTCATTATATGACATCCACTGCACATGCAGCAATGTATCACTGTCACCACTAGGAGGTGCCGCGCCAGCCACTGTGTCTCACAGTGATGCAGATATCACTGAGCCTTTGTGTGCAGTATGGGCTCGTGTGAATAGAGATTTACACGCTCGAAAGGACAAAAGAATGGTGCAAGCCACTGGTACCATCTTACATAATAGACAGAATATTAAAACGGCAAGAATTTAAATATTCACACTTTAAAAACTAAACACATTTACATGTTTTCATAATTTACACGTATTCAAGGATGCACTGCAATTTGGTTTAGATAAACATGTTTGTGCACATTTGAGTATGCATTTGACATGAGGTAAATTCTCTGTACTGTATAGACCGTTTCATCAGACGCACACGCGCCCGTCCTACAGTTAACTACCGGTAACTATTTATATTCAATCTAATTTATGTAAATATAAATGAGAATTTTGTTGAATGTTCAATTTATTAAATAAATACTTTTTTGAAAGGGTCTTGCAGTTTGGTCACATTTAAACAAACCGTATGGTACATTGACATGTAGTGGTTGAGCTTCGTTTGGGAGTCTAAATTCAAAATATTAGAGAGACAAGTTTAGCCAAGTAAGGGGTGATTCACATTTCGCATCTAAAACCACGCGGAAAACTCGAGCTGCGTCACTTTCTATGTTCAAATGACCCCAGGTGCACGCTCGGCACCCTGAAGATTTGAAATATTATAATAAAGAACTATAATTATGAAATATAATAATGAACTTGTGCGTGCAAAAGACGCGACATTTAAATTGCCCCTAAAACATCTTCTCGGTTTATTTTGAGAGTTATCAGAAATCATCTACAGGCACTCTATTGTTTGCGAATGTGTACCGGAAGTCACAAAAATGCGCATGCGCGGTAACGTTTGTATATGTTGTTCAGATGAAACCGTCTATAAAAGAAAACTGTCAAAATGTGCATTATTTCTTTATGTCATGTAAACCTCAGATGGCTTCCTTTGTTCATCAAACCAAAAAACTTTTGATTTTGATGGAAATCTTTTGTTTTTTTATGTACAATTACAGTCTTTTAGCAAAAAAGGACGAAAAAGTGTAACAAAGTGTAATATTGTGCAGCATAGTTCAGGTTTCCTTACAGCATACCCTACAAATGTTTAGTAAAAAACAAACTAAAATGTATCTATTATTTGTTGTAAGTCCTGACTTGGACCTTTTCTTTTTTTACTAGAGCGTACACAAACAACACTGTTCACTTCTCCACTCTCTTGTTGTGGATATCGCTGTTCCGGTTGTTATACTTACTGACAAAATGACAAAAACTGTGTAAAAAATGCAGCTCAAGATGTTTCATCAGACGCACGATCCTGGCCCAAAGTTAGCTTCCGGTCTGTGTTTGGATATAATATAACAATTAATTTTATATCAAATGTACGTTCATATTCATTTATATTGATATTATATTGTATATTTATTTTCATACATTAGATTAGATTAGATTCAACTTTATTGTCATTACACATATACAAGTACAGTGTAACGAAATGTAGTTTAGGTCTAACCAGAAGTGCAATTAGCAAGTGCAGGATATACAGTGTGAATAAATACAGAATACAATATTAGGAAAATACTATGCAATGGGCATGTACTATGAAAATATGACAGTCGGTATGTACTATGAACAATATAAACAGAAGAATATAAAGAAGGCTTACAGAAGGTCTGCAGCGACAGACACCCTGCCAAACTGATAAAGGATTGAGTCCTGTAAACCTTTCCAATGTTTTGGAAGGATTTAACTCCATTTCTTATTTCTCTTTCGCCTCCCCGCCCTTACAGCTATAGCAATCTTCTCTATTACAGTATGAAATTGAAACTCCATCCGATTTTTTCACCTGCTTTGCCGCACTGTGTCAATAAGAGCTGTTTAGCCTTTGACCCTGCCAGTGGCTAAAGTGATGAAAGAAGCAGAGAGACCGGAGACCGCCATCATAACACACAAATGTATTCACACAAATAACCACCTAAACAAGTGTGAATACTGATTAAAATATTGCAGAATGTGACTTTTACGTTTAACCCTGTGCAGCGGAGACACACAAAACCCACAGGCACACCGCACAGCTTTTTAATTTCTGCAATCCACATCTTTATCAATCACAAGTGATAGCAGGGTCCTCCCCCTGCAACATCGGAGAGATTACTGCGGCTGGTTTCCGAACCGCCTCACATTTCATAGGACCGCTATAGATTCTCACGCACCTGCGCGCACACATATTTACCCGCCGAGCGTGCGTTTGGAATACTTTATTAAGATAATGGTCACAATATGTCTTGGAAAATAATTGAATTTAGATGCACTATCCAAAGCAGTTGGCCGGATAGATAGAACCGCCCATCTCCTCCCTCAAACCCCTGTAACCTATCGATTATGTGCTCATTGTCTATTCCTCGAGGAATAAGAAAATACATTACAGGAATCGATAGTTCCCACAAATTTTATCTGCTGCACGCAGACCGAGATTAAAATTATAATGAAGTGCTAGAAAGTGATGCCAAGAGGGAGATTGTCAATCTATTAAATTCTGAACAATTTCAGTACATTTAAACACAATGAACAGCCTCGGTAGGAAAGTGATAGATTTCAATACCTGAGATACGATGATGCTTGTGTTTTACGTACATCTTGTAAAAAAGCATTATAGAAAGAAGGCAGAAAACTTCCTGGTCAGACACGCTCCACTTTATTTAACAGAAAGAGAGATCATACAAAGAAGTATAGGTTAAATTGAAGTAAGGAAGACAACAGATATGAGAAAATACGCAAGGGAATAGAAAAGCAGCGAACGAGCGGTGCAGGTGACGGATGCAGGAGAATGAGAGGGAAGTGGGAGTTTGGTCTTTTCAAAAAGATGCCACCTGGCAGGGGCCTGGCCTCGGATGTTTTGCCTGCAGCCAATGACAGAGTCCCACTACAGGGGCGTAGAGAACATGCCTCTTCAATTAAAGCCTTCATGAGGGAGGAGGTGTACGAGAGGGATCATAGTAACTAAAGAAAGATTTGTGCGTTGTCAGAAGGGCAGTCCAAGAAAAGCAGTAGGGTGGAACGGCCTGAAAATAAATAAAATAATGTATATAGCCGGGGTCATAAGTTTACATAAACCTTGCAGAGTTTGCAAGATGTTAATAATGAAAATGAAATAAAAGCTTGTTTGAGTGACATGAATTTTCAAAATAAAGCAATTCTAAAGTTTATATACATCTGATTCTTAAGATGCCTGGATAATATATAATACTCTATCAAGTTTGTATATCAAAATAACTGATTATTATGCTTTATGTATTTTATATCACATTGCATTCATAATACACCTATGTTCATTGCACACTTATTTTTACTTGCACATCTTACTTATACATCTACTCTCACATGCTGTACTTTTATTAGTATTTATTCTTATATAATGTTAGTTCACTTCAAAATTTGCGTCATTCACTTTTCACAGCATTCTTTTATTCCCACTATGGAAAGTCAATGGGGGCAAATTTTGAAGTCTACTCCTTTAACATTATTATCTTACTTTGTTCTGTAAATATAGTTTTTTTTTCTGGAAATACAGTGAGTTTGTACAGCGTGCAGGAGGAAACGTGCAATTTTGTTGTGCTAGTATGTATTCTATTCCAGCATCATCATATTTGTCCTCTCTCCAACAGTTTTTCCTACTATAATATAAAAAATTACAATGGTAGTCAAAAGTGCCCCAGAATGGATTGCTTTCCCAGACTTTCAAAATATCATCTTTTGTGTTCAACAGAACAAAGACATTTACAAAGATTTTTTCCTACTATGGTAGTCAATGGTGGCCAAGAAATCTTTGGTTACAAGCATTCTTCCAAATATCTTTCTCTGTGTTCATCAAAACAAAGAAATGTATACAGATTTGGAACAACTTATGCGTGAGTAAATGATAACAATTTTCATTTTGGGGTAAAGTGTTTCTTTATGAAGCATACATGATGTAATAAGGTGTATGTTGTGTGAATTAGAAGCTCTGGTGGTCTCCATCTTGTGAACATTAATGCTCACTTACTGCAGGCCACTTAATGAGCTATTAAAGATCTTTTTCTCCACCATGAGAGCAACTACAGTGTGTGTTTGTGTGCCACAAATGTACTCCTTCATAAGTGCCTGGCTGTGGCCCACTGAGGCATGCAAAATTAATAAGAAAAGGGAGATAAAAGCACACTGAAGTTATTTTTTCCTTCTTGATGTAAATGTGTGTGCGGTGCATCAGCAATGCATGTATGTATATTATATGTGTGCAGTCTGAGTTTGTGTCTGTGTGCTTGTGTGGGACATGGCTGGTAGTCTTCCTCGCAGTTCCTGGCAGTCTAAAGTAAAAGACAGCAAATGTAGGCCAAAGCTTCCCTGCTGGCCACTAAATATTTATCACATATTACACAACCAAGCCCTGCAGCTCAATAATGCACATGAAATGCAGACAAATTCTGCTCTAGACTGCATTTGAAAGACATAGGGTGTGTGTGAAAGAGAGAGAGGGGAAATGTAATTTAAAGAGTGGCTACAAAACTGCAAGATTGGAAAATGAAAAGAAACGAGAGATATGATGGGTGTGTATGTGTGTGGCCAGAGGGTTAGTAAGCTCATCCGTTTCTTCTGCCCGTTCCCATGGGTGTTTCACCAATCTACACATTTCATACAATACAATGGAAAGATTAAGGGATTATCCAACTGAATGTAAATGAAATGAGAAAACATCAAGGCAACCTTGCAAACATTATGTTGTGGCACTTTGGTTGAGAAACAATGGATACATTTTCTCATGCACTTTTTGGCTTCCAGAGTATAATCTGTACTGCTTTGTAAAAAGAAAACATAATATACTCTTAATGTTTAAAAACAAATTAACAACATGACAAAGTTGTATAATGAGTAAAGTGAAGACAGAAAGTAGTGTCTGTCATTTAAACATTCAATGAATCATAGTAAATTTGCATTTACCATTGTCTCACTATACTCTTGTTACCTTAGAATAACTATGATAACAGTAGTTAAAATGAGGTAGGACAAATGGTGATTGAAAAATCTGTTAAAAATGTAAATTTGCTTAAAAACAGCGCAAAAACCTGCAACAAAAAAAAAAACTGCAAAAAAATTGGCAAATTAACAAAAAACAAGATTTCACTTTTATCAAAATAAAACCAGGGTTAATCACAATAAAACAATGATACATTTTTCTAAGGAGATAAACAATTGAATCGATTAAAACTTTTAATCACAAGCCCACATAAGAACCAGCAAGTAAACGTCTATGTGTCCATTTATACAAGTAAATCTCTGTTAAACCCCCAGCCCCTCCCTACAGTATGCATACTACAGACAGAGACAGATCACTATAGTGACCCCCATCACGGCCACTGACCCTATCACGAAGCACACACAGACAGAGAGACAGCGAGATTGGGGCACAGGGGTGTGAATCTTGTGTCTGAGTGTCTTTTCTGACCCCCTACCACATCTCCAGCTGTACTTCACAGATTGCATCTGCTTAGGGGGCTTCCATCACACGCCAACAAATGGGAACTTCCCCACATAATTTATAATTCCTTATCAAACACACCTGCGCTAGGTAACCCATTAGTTCCACCCTATCTTTCAAGTTAAGTTATCCCCCACACTGTCCAAAAAAACAACTAAATAAAACAGCACAGCTGGCCTGGTGAGCGGGTCGGCATATTAGAATAATTGAGAGAGAAATGAATGAGAAAATAAGCGTGCAGATGCGCAGTTAATGTCCACATGTGTGGATGACACACAGAGGCTGGGGTCTACCGGGAAAGCGGTGCGTGTGTGTTTGTCCTGATTCGTGTAAAGCAGATGTGCAAAAGTAGGGAGCACAAGGCAAGCTGTGAGGAAAGGCCCCAGCAAGCCTGTCATTATATTCTGGTACATCTCTCTTGCTCTCCACAGAGAAACTATGATGCTAATGGTTGGGATCAGCACACGTGGATTCTTTAACCTCAGCAACGCATAGTGTTTTGTATCAACATCACCAAGAGTTATTTTATCCACCTTATAAGTGGGTGGTATTAAAAATATTTCCAGAGAATGATTTTGATGGAGAAATCAGGTAGGGGACATTTCTCTCAACGATTCTTTAGAAGGGTTTCCCAACTCATGTGGCCAAAGTATGTTTGTAATTATTGATTTTGAACAATCAATAATTTCAACAATTCAACAATTTTACAGTAAATGTTTTATTTATTTTAAATAGAAAATGATTTGAATTAATCCATTTAATATATTTTATTAAAATATATATTTATTCTTTTTTATTTATTTTAGTATTAATGGTTTACATTGTATATGATATTATTATATTATATTATATTATATTTTATGATGCGGGCCATTGTACTGAATATGATTGTTGGCAGCTGTTGTTAGTTCTTAGTTGTGAATTTTGTTAATATTGGAAAATTTAAAAAAATATATCTTTAAAAAG
Source organism: Triplophysa dalaica (assembly GCF_015846415.1). NCBI lineage: Eukaryota > Metazoa > Chordata > Actinopteri > Cypriniformes > Nemacheilidae > Triplophysa > Triplophysa dalaica. The sequence goes on from NC_079547.1 coordinate 17,141,094, forward strand.
TATAAATAGGGTAGAGTCTACACCTTAAATGATTTCCATTATAAAGAGTTTGTGAAATAAACATTTACTAACTCTCTATTGGGTCTAAAACTTTGAGAATAGTAAAAATGTTTCAGCTTTGAACATTTTTTACTTCACAAAGTATATATCAAAATATATATATTTGTATTAATAATAAATAACAGGGATTTCATTGCATTGGGTATATGTTTACTGTCTGTTTTAATGACTACATGCAATTGAGCTGAAACAGAGTTAAAACCTGTTCCAAAACGTTCAAAGGTCTTGTGTGCGCCAAAAAAGAAATTTTACATGAACATTTATCTTCAGATCTCAATGACTTTCAAACCCTACAATACTAATAAAACTCAATCATGAAAGTTGACTCATTAATATAAGATGCTCATATGATTCAATCTGCTTGAAAAAAAAAGTCATGTTCTTGAAACGGCACTCTTTAACACCGGATGAAACACATTACTGTAAGGGTTACAGCAAATTGGAACAAAACTGTTATTTAGTTCAGCTTAGCTATTATAAACTTTTTGATCACATTCTAGGGTTATCAATTTGCATAAAAAAACGTTAAAGGTGTGATGAACTAACCTTGTTTATTGTTTTATACTGTTACATGAGGTCTACTAATGAGGTTTGCGTGATTCTTACATAAAAAACCATCAAAATCAATAACTAATAAGATATTTTCCACCCAGGTTTTGAGGCCAGCTCTAAAACGGCTCGGTTTAAATGGGCGTGTAGCATTGACGACTTTATAAGTAAATGCCCACCGCTTTGATTGGATAGCAGTTAGCGTAGTTAGGTTACACATTAGCACCATTCATAGTTTTCACACAGCCTAAGTATTATGTTGAGACCTCCTCTCATTTATAAATTACCTCCCCACATCAGTATTTCATGTGACGCATTCGCAAGGGATGACTTGACTCAAATTTACTGACTTATATTAATACAAATGACTAGAGGCCCAGGTAGAACTAATCTCAGTGCTCAGGACGCATCAAGCAATCTCTAACAAAGCAATAGTGACGAATAGTACAAAAATGTTTTACTCAAATAACATTGCTGCGCCATTCTTATCGGATCCAATATCGACGGCACAGCACTGCTTTTTAATTTTAGTCTCTCCACAAATCCAGTGTCGACTTGTGCCTTGTTCACGAAGGAATCCTCGGAGAACAAACAAACGCTCCATGTTTTTCCCACATGAGCTGGAATGTCTTTGAAAATAAACTTTAACCACACATTCCTAATATTAGAATCCGAAGGAAGGTTATGCATCGACTATGTTCTTCCACAACCAGGGATGGCACAATATTTAGCTTTCTTTATCGACATGTTTGTTTATTGCTTGCTCGCTCTATCTGGTTCCCCGCCACTTGTTTTACTTTAGAATTGTCATGCGTGAACCATTGGGCGGTACTAGAAAAGTAGTTGTTGATATTCTTTCAGTGGAGGCGGTGTTCAATTTATCAATGTTGTCATAGATAGGTGCATTCCAGAACCTGGCATTTTACAAATGCAATATAATTGTTACTTTATTCTAACTCATAACCGTCAAATAACGAAACAATTTTATATCATTACTACCTGTATAACAACTAGTGGTGGGCATAGATTTTTTTTTTTAAATCTAGATTAATCTAGATTAAAATGGCTCATTTGAATTGTGCCGAAGGCATTCAGAATATGTGTGCTACCCAAATAATGACTAAAAGTAAGTCTTTGAGAACGGGTGTCTAAAGCCAGGTGGCGCATTAGACCAGGGGCTCATCTCCTGTTTCCAAAATGCATCACAAACTGCTTGAGAAAACTGTTCTACTATCAAATTGGTGATGAAAATAAATTATGTTCAATAAGATGTACTTGTGTTTACTTCCGCATTAGCTAAGGGATGCTTTGCGTTTAGGTGGTACTTGAGACTGGAAGAGCTCCTACAGTACATTTACATTTAGTCATTTAGCAGACGCTTTTATCCAAAGCAATTTACAAAGTTAGGGAGTTAGGGAGCAACAAGCGATATGTCATACAGGAGCCATAGTACATTAGGTGCCAATACAAAGTTACTGGTTTCAACTAAAGCTAGTAGTGGTACCTGTTGAAAGTTTTTTTAAACCAATTCCGCATTGCACAAGGTGCAAACAACCTTAGTCTTGTCGATGTTTCCATTGGGAAGCTTCTTAAAAATAATTTTTCCCTGAAGCAACCCGGCGGCTTCAAAGCTGCATCCATGTTAGCACCTCACGTTTGATGTGGTAATTTCACAGTAACGTTATGTTGTGTTCAGACCAAACGCGAATGGCGCGTCAAGCGCGAGTGATTTACATGTTAAGTCAATGCAAAGACGCGATAGACCTACTTGCGGCGCGAATCGCGTGAATGAAGCACTGGTCATGAGATGATGAGGCGGCGCGAATTGCGCAAATCACGCATATTGAAAAATCTCGTTCTCGCCCGGTACAGTGCAATTCAGCGAAATTTACATCCCCGCTAAAACATCAAGGTGAAAGTCATCATAGCTTGCGTAGTATAGACCCAGCTCCCAACCCAATTTTGAGAATAGATTAACGGCAACATTTTTTTTATCGCACGATAAGAGTTTCACGTTAACGGCACACCACTAATAACAACATCAATATTGTAACTTATTTGTAACATTTGAACTTTGAATTAAGTGCATTATTTTGTAATGCAACATTTTTGTGCAACTTTCATTAACAACTGCAATCAACATGTTTACTCATTCTGTGACCACAAATGATGTTTTATTAACAAAGTTCGGGAGGAGCACGTGCAAATAATTAAGCAGCTGCACGGCATCAGAAATCACGCAGCTGCCCGGCATTAGCAATCACATCACTTATCCTTCCAAACCAGAACGAGCCTATAAATCGTGAAACCGCCTTACCTCCTTCATTCATAGATTTTTGCAGCATACAGCAGCATGTCTGAGATCGACAATTCTGAAATGGAAAACAACGACTTCTTTGCCGACCAGGGTCCCTCAGAAAACTCGACCGCTCACCAAAGAACCAGCACAGGACAAGAAGCTGTTACGGGTAAGAGGACAGAGACACCAAGAGGCCGCCAGCCCTCCCGCACCGTCCGTCACACCCCAAAACGACGAAGCAACACGGCGTCATCTAGTCCGCCATCCAGGGCATCAGCAGCTTCTTCCGCCTCTTCCTACACCTCGGCTCAACGCTCGATTCCTGAGATGAGGAAATGGACAGTCGTAACCCTGAGACAGGCTCTAGAAAATGCAGACATCCCTTTCTCCAAGAAGGCAACAAAGGCGGAGTTAAACCACCTATACACCTCCAGCCTGCCCGGAGTTCTAACAACCGCTCCGACATCAAAACTAAAAGCCGCTGACAAGACCTGCAGCACCACAATCCTCCAACACCAGGAATCGTCTACTCCAACCGCGGCTAGGAAGAGGCGCCGTTCACTAAGCAAGCAAGGATGGCACTCGGCCAGCCTAAGCCACGCCCCGGACCACGCGGACACCAGCAACCAGCCGGCTGCAGGATCACCCGAGTCCAGCACCTCCGACGACTCCACGCCGGTCCATCACCACCACGGCGGCGCGAGCACGCGCCCGCCAGCGGCAACCCTCCCTACCCTATCCCACTATCCTCCGTCCCACTTTCCCTCCGGTCTCTGGCCTGCAGCCCCAATGCCTTCAGATACCGCGAGGTTGCCTCCGGCACAGGCGCAGGCCCAAACCTTTTTCAATTTTCCTATTGCCACAGGCTCTGGAGCCGCACAAAGCGTGATGCTGCATCCGTACGCGGCTCCAGCAGCCGCCCCCTTATTCCACAACACTCTATCCTACCCTAGCCACTGGCCTGCAGCCACACTGCCAATTGATAACGCGAGGCCGCCTCCGTTACAGGCACAGGCGCAGGTTCAAGCTTCCTCTCCATTTCCTATTGCCTCAGGCTCTGGAGCCGCCCAAAGCGTGATGCTGCATCCGTACGCGGCTCCAGCAGCCGCCCCTTTGTTCCCACACACCACATCCCGTGCCGCCTTCACCATTCACTCCGCAACACCAATAGCCATCCCCCCGAACGCACCAGCCTGGGAACCTCCTCCCGTAGCCAGCAACATTACGGACCAGATATTAGCCGAAGTTCAGGCAGCTAGTTTCAGAAGCATTCCAACACCCCACCCTAGTACCTCCCTATTCGTAACCAATATTCCCCTAGGCCACCCACTGAAGCCCCTCCTTGACGTCTCTCTCAGCCATATCATCCTCTGAGTCTCCCCCAGGACCCTACAATCTTATCTCACAGCTTGGAAATGTTTCAAATCGTTCCACGCTAAATTCATCCTAACATTCCCAGACTTCTCAATGCTAGCCATCACCACATTCATCTCCCACCTAAACACCTCAAAAAACCTCCAAGCCAGTTCCATTAAAGGATACCTAAGCGGATTACAATTTTTCCACAAACTCATTTTCGGATCACCTTCACCCCAAGTAGCCAGCTCACAGACCTCCATGCTGATCAAAGGCATCCAAAGAGCCCACCCCTCCCGCCCTGACCCCAGAAAACCCATAACACTAGAAATACTAACTAAGTGCATAATCACTCTCCGCCAAGGCTACCACTCCACGCACACTGCCCGCACACTGGACGCCATGTTCCTATTAGCTTTTTTCGGTTTCCTCAGATGTTCAGAACTCACTATCACATCCAAATTCAATCCAGACATCCACCCCACCATTTCAGATCTCTCCGTAATGGATGACGACACAATATCTTACTTTATTAAACAGAGTAAGACAGACCAAACAAAGAGAGGCCATCTAATATACATATTTAATCTACCATCAGCTCTCCAACCATACCAAACCCTCCAAGCCTACCTCCAGCTCAGAAGCACACAAACCCTAATCCCCTCCGACCCTCTCTTCGTAGACGATTTCAACCGCCCCACCACGCGTTTCTGGTTCCAGAAACACCTCAAGCTAGTCTTGATCCAATCAGGCATCCCAGCCGATAACTTTTCCAGCCACTCCTTCAGAATCGGAGCAGCCACAACAGCGGCCCAAAAAGGACTCTCCCAGCACCAAATCCAAACACTCGGCCGTTGGTCTTCAGAAGCTTTCAAAAGCTACATTCGTTCCGATCGTTCCCACATTAAAGAAGCACACCGAACCCTCATCAACCAAAACCGTTAACCCCAGCCCGCCGGCAATCCCCCACACACACCAGCAGCTCACAACCACAGCCTTTTCCTATTTTTCCACACTGCCGCAGCAGTGCTACCCCAGCAGGGGTCCCTATCCATATCTCACACTGCAGCAGCAGTGCTACCCCAGCAGGGGTCCTTTCCTATATTTCACACTGCAGCAGCAGTGCTTCCCCAGCAGGGGGGCTTTCACCTGCATTTCACACCGCAACAGCAGTGACGCCCCAGCAGGGGCTTTTATCTCTATTTCACACTGCAGCAGCAGTGCCACCCCAGCAGGGGCCTTTACCTGTATTTCGCACCGCAGCAGCAGTGCCACCCCAGCAGGGGTCTTTATCTATATTTCACACTGCAGCAGCAGTGCTTCCCCAGCAGGGGCCTTCACCTGTATTTCCCACTGCAGCAGCAGTGACGCCCCAGCAGGGGCTTTTACCTATATTTCACACTGCAGCAGCAGTGCCACCCCAGGAGGGGTCTTTACCTGTATTTTCCACTGCAGCAGCAGCGCCACCCCAGCAGGGGTCTTTTTCTATATTTCACACTGCAGCAGCAGTGCTCCCCAGCAGGGGTTTCCATCTATATTTCCAACTGCAGCAGCAGTGCCACCCCAGCAGGGGTCTTTATCTACATTTCACACTGCAGCAGCAGTGCTTCCCCAGCAGGGGCCTTCACCTGTATTTCCCACCGCACCAGCAGTGACGCCCCAGCAGGGGCTTTTATTTCAACTGCAGCAGCAGTACCGCCTCAGCAGGGGCCTCTATCTCACACTGCCGCAGCAGTACAACCCCAGCAGGGGTCTTTATCTATATTTCACACTGCAGCAGCAGTGCTTCCCCAGCAGGGGCCTTCACCTGTATTTCCCACTGCACCAGCAGTGACGCCCCAGCAGGGGCTTTTATTTCAACTGCAGCAGCAGTACCGCCTCAGCAGGGGCCTCTATCTCACACTGCCGCAGCAGTACAACCCCAGCAGGGGTCTTTATCTATCTCACACTGCCGCAGCAGTACAACCCCAGCAGGGGTCTTTATCTATCTCACACTGCCGCAGCAGTACAACCCCAGCAGGGGTCTTTATCTATCTCACACTGCCGCAGCAGTACAACCCCAGCAGGGGTCTTTATCTATCTCACACTGCCGCAGCAGTACAACCCCAGCAGGGGTCTTTATCTATCTCACACTGCCGCAGCAGTACAACCCCAGCAGGGGTCTTTATCTATTTCACACTGCAGCAGCAGTGCTTCCCCAGCAGGGGCCTTCACCTGTATTTCCCACTGCACCAGCAGTGACGCCCCAGCAGGGGCTTTTATTTCAACTGCAGCAGCAGTACCGCCTCAGCAGGGGCCTCTATCTATCTCACACTGCCGCAGCAGTACAACCCCAGCAGGGGTCTTTATCTATCTCACAGTGCCGCAGCAGTACAACCCCAGCAGGGGTCTTTATCTATCTCACACTGCCGCAGCAGTACAACCCCAGCAGGGGTCTTTATCTATCTCACACTGCCGCAGCAGTACAACCCCAGCAGGGGTCTTTATCTATTTCACACTGCAGCAGCAGTGCTTCCCGAGCAGGGGCCTTCACTTGTATTTCCCACTGCACCAGCAGTGACGCCCCAGCAGGGGCTTTTATTTCACACTGCAGCAGCAGTATCGCCTCAGCAGGGGCCTCTATCTCACACTGCCGCAGCAGTACCACCCCAGCAGGGGTCTCTATCTATATTTCACACTGCAGCAGCAGTGCTTCCCCAGCAGGTGCCTTCACCTGTATTTCCCACTGCAGCAGCAGTGACGCCCCAGCAGGGGCTTTTACCTATATTTCAAACTGCAGCAGCAGTGCCACCCCAGGAGGGGTCTTTACCTGTATTTCCCACTGCAGCAGCAGCGCCACCCCAGCAGGGGTCTTTTTCTATATTTCACACTGCAGCAGCAGTGCTCCCCAGCAGGGGTTTCCATCTATATTTCCAACTGCAGCAGCAGTGCCACCCCAGCAGGGGTCTTTATCTACATTTCACACTGCAGCAGCAGTGCTTCCCCAGCAGGGGCCTTCACCTGTATTTCCCACCGCACCAGCAGTGACGCCCCAGCAGGGGCTTTTATTTCAACTGCAGCAGCAGTACCGCCTCAGCAGGGGCCTCTATCTCACACTGCCGCAGCAGTACAACCCCAGCAGGGGTCTTTATCTATATTTCACACTGCAGCAGCAGTGCTTCCCCAGCAGGGGCCTTCACCTGTATTTCCCACTGCACCAGCAGTGACGCCCCAGCAGGGGCTTTTATTTCAACTGCAGCAGCAGTACCGCCTCAGCAGGGGCCTCTATCTCACACTGCCGCAGCAGTACAACCCCAGCAGGGGTCTTTATCTATCTCACACTGCCGCAGCAGTACAACCCCAGCAGGGGTCTTTATCTATCTCACACTGCCGCAGCAGTACAACCCCAGCAGGGGTCTTTATCTATCTCACACTGCCGCAGCAGTACAACCCCAGCAGGGGTCTTTATCTATCTCACACTGCCGCAGCAGTACAACCCCAGCAGGGGTCTTTATCTATCTCACACTGCCGCAGCAGTACAACCCCAGCAGGGGTCTTTATCTATTTCACACTGCAGCAGCAGTGCTTCCCCAGCAGGGGCCTTCACCTGTATTTCCCACTGCACCAGCAGTGACGCCCCAGCAGGGGCTTTTATTTCAACTGCAGCAGCAGTACCGCCTCAGCAGGGGCCTCTATCTATCTCACACTGCCGCAGCAGTACAACCCCAGCAGGGGTCTTTATCTATCTCACAGTGCCGCAGCAGTACAACCCCAGCAGGGGTCTTTATCTATCTCACACTGCCGCAGCAGTACAACCCCAGCAGGGGTCTTTATCTATCTCACACTGCCGCAGCAGTACAACCCCAGCAGGGGTCTTTATCTATTTCACACTGCAGCAGCAGTGCTTCCCGAGCAGGGGCCTTCACTTGTATTTCCCACTGCACCAGCAGTGACGCCCCAGCAGGGGCTTTTATTTCACACTGCAGCAGCAGTATCGCCTCAGCAGGGGCCTCTATCTCACACTGCCGCAGCAGTACCACCCCAGCAGGGGTCTCTATCTATATTTCACACTGCAGCAGCAGTGCTTCCCCAGCAGGGGCCTTCATCTGTATTTCCCACTGCACCAGCATTGACGCCCCAGCAGGGGTTCTACCTATATTCCACACTGCAGCAGCAGCGCAACCCCAGCAGGGGTCTCTCATCTACATTTTCACACCGCAGCAGCAACGCCACCCCAGCAGGGGCCTTTATCCGTTGTTTACACTACCGCAGCAGTGCTACCCCAGCCGGGGCCCCTTTTATCTATATCTAAATCCGCCGCAGCAACGCCGCCCCGGCAGTAGCTTTCTACCGCCTCAGACGTAGCGTCGTCCCAGTAGGGGTTCCCATACACGTCGTTTAAACCGCAGCAGCAGCACCTTCCGCACAGGGGCCTCATCCACGTTTCCAATGACCACACCAGTATCCATACCGCACAGAAGCCCACAGAAATAAAACCCCGCAGAGGCTCCAGCCGGGACCCTATTCAAAACGAAGGCCAGCAACTCACAGCTGTAAACCTTGCTAATTTTTGGGGGGGCAATAACGCCCAGCTTTGGCTGCTGTCCTGCACCAGTCGCATTTTTGGGGGAAAGCGCTCGGGGCACGGGCAAACATAGACCAGAGCCCTCGCCCCGAACAAAGGGGGAGCGCTCCGGGGTCGGGAGAGAATGCCGACCCCGGAGCCCTCTCCCCGGACAGCACGCCAAATACGCATACTAAATTCTCAGCGTATCCACGCTGCCCCCCCTTTAATTATTTGCTAAGGTGAACTCGTGAAATGATGTTTTATTAACAAAGTTCGGGAGGAGCACGTGCAAATAATTAAGCAGCTGCACGGCATCAGAAATCACGCAGCTGCCCGGCATTAGCAATCACATCACTTATCCTTCCAAACCAGAACGAGCCTATAAATCGTGAAACCGCCTTACCTCCTTCATTCATAGATTTTTGCAGCATCCCACCTCCATCCCGACTCCTCACCATAAAAAACTATTTTCTACCCAAAAGGGGGGGAAAGCGCTCGGGGCACGGGCAAACATAGACCAGAGCCCTCGCCCCGAACAAAGGGGGAGCGCTCCGGGGTCGGGAGAGAATGCCGACCCCGGAGCCCTCTCCCCGGACAGCACGCCAAATACGCATACTAAATTCTCAGCGTATCCACGCTGCCCCCCCTTTAATTATTTGCTAAGGTGAACTCGTGAATCAACAAATAATAATTGTGAATTCATATTTTAATACAAGACACCTTTAACATAATGTGGACCAAAAATCCGAGAAATGCATAAACAAGCCGTGCAAAGGTCCACATCATCCACGGCAGCAGAATTGTTTTTGTGCCCTGAGGGTACAGTATAGGCTATAATAATAAACTGGGTGGCGAAACTACACGAGTAACGAGAAAAAAACATTCCACTCAATGAAACTGAAAATCAATTGTAATTAAATAAATAGGTCAACAAAGCAGTTTGGAGTTAAAGCAGGACCCGGGCCTCCCCACAGTGCCATACATACATGCAATGTTGTAATTGATCATACTTAAAGGGCACAGCAGGCAATCCTATGTTCAGGCCACAATGAAATGTGTGTTTTTCTTTTTGTTTGTGTGGGGTGTGTGGGGAGTTGATGAGATGGTGGAGGCTATGATAGCTGAAAATAAAACTAATACTGCATACTGTACCTCCTGCCCTTTAAGGGCTATTTAACTTATCATATCTCACTCCAGTAATGCACCTCAAGCTATCATCATTTAATGAACAGTAATGGCTTACTGTCATCAATGAGTGAGGCAATTCTGCCTGATAATAAAACATTAGTGTCAGGATGCGCTCACACTACATTTTTTAGCATGCTAAATTGTCACGGACATTGGAATGAATATCGATAACAGGATATGATGTCATGCTCTAGGGTTAATGTGTTTAATAAAGAACAAATTTTATCTGTGTGCATGCATTCAGTGTCTTGATAACCACCGACCTTTTAAACGTCACAGAACTAATATGACATACGTGTTCTACGCCTCTAACTTTCCTTTTCATCATACAATGAGACAAAGACTTCTAAAATTAAACTGCATTATTGTACTACAATGCTTTTCTGCGGCAGCAATTAAAATATGTCCGTGGTGTTGATGTGATGTCACCTTGTAAAAGGCAGCAATTACCTAATACATGTGTAAGGGTTTTATTAAATGAGGTTTTAGTAGGCACATCTTGCATGCAATTTGCAGTCTTTGTCTGTATTAGTACATCAAACAATTATAAAAACATGACTTTCAGACATTTATTGTAGGAAGCGGAAAAGAAACGGCAAAACACAGTACAGTACAGATGTTTTTTATTAATAACCCACTGAAGTAGCTTTATCATCATTATGTAGTCCTTATACCCTTTGTTTAAAATTCAGTTGACCATACAGCCTGAAATTTGATGATAGCTGAAGTGGAGAATGATGTCATCAAAATCTGTGATTTGTGAATGTGAGGGACTGTAACTCAAAATTGTCCATTATATGACTCTTTGTTCTGTGGAACACAAAAGAAGATATTCTAAGACAATGGAAGTCAATGGGGTCCATTTTTGTTTGGTTACCAACATTCTTCAAAATATCTTCTTTTGAGTTCTGCAGAAGAAGTAAAAGTCATGCAGATTTGGAATAACATGAGTACAAGTAAACAATGACGAAATAAAAGCTATTGGTGGACTATCATTTTAAGGCTAACTTGTACTAAAAGTCATAACAATTCTGATATCATGGGAACTTTAAATCCTTTTAGTATTTATTTGTTTGACAAAAAGTTTAATACTGTAATAATATGATGGATTAGAATATCTAGGCATATTTTGTTGTAATTATATTTTATTTGGATATTCTTAAACTTATAATGTCTTCTGTATGTTAATATATTGCACTTATCAAAGAATTGAGGTCTCATCACTTTATACCTTCAATGCTTCATCATATTTTGTACTTTTTTATAGGTAAAATGGGTGCCATGGATCCTGTCACCTTGTCCAAAAAAATCAGCATATGAATCATTTTACAATTGCAAACAGTTCTCAACAGAAACCCATTGTGAGGATCTTCCCCCTAGGTAAGAAAAGGATCATTCACATTTAGAAGCTTGGAAATGGCCCGGAATATCATGCTAAATTAGACATCACGTATATGAGATGTTATGTGCGAGACGGAATCTCTGCGTGGCAGGTGATATTAACACATTTGTTTGAAAGCTCAATACCACAGTAAAGCACTACACAAGTACGCAGCGATCGTTTGTGTATGTGCTATAGTGTGTGTTCTCATGAGCGAAACAAATCGGCGTCCTGCTTCGCTCATCTCTCTGCAGCACTTGACACGCTTCTCTGCTTTGTCATCACATTGCAGTTCTCCTCCTTTTGTCACAAAGTGAGCCGTTGAACCTCTCGCTCCTCACTTACTTTTCTAATCGCCTCCCCGAAGGACAGCTCTTTCAGCGAAGTACACTCTGTTCACCTCCATCTCCACTACTAAACCATGAATGCAATATGTCTAGTGTGAGAAAAGATAGAAAATATGCTGATGGTGTCATTTAAAAGTGATTATAGAAACCACATTAAAAGTGTGTCTTGGAAACGTAGGGTTTTGAATAAAGGAGGAAAAGTAATATTAGTATGCAAATGTGTGTACTTGGCTATTGTTTAATATACCTGCCACCAGAAAAAAATGTTTATATAAAAACCCACCTCTGGAGACAAAGATAAAACTTGCTGATGAAAAAAAATATTTTTCATATTAAAATATGAAATACTTCAGTTTATTTTTGAGGCTACATTTCGAATTTCCATGAGTCAAGACATTTCATTGAATGTTTTCAAAATTGTAATTTTAGTAAACTAAAATAAACTTGATGCGAACTCGTATGAATTAGCCACCTCGTAAAATTGTGTTGATGTGTTTGTGTGTGTGTGTGTGTGTGTTAAAGCCTGATGAATGAGGAAGGGACTGGCACAATGGAGATTACTTTGTCACATGATGTCCCTTTCGTCCCTTTGATTAATATAGAGCCACAGAAAGAGTGATGACGGCCGTATAAAGAATAGAGGAGAGAGGGATACTGTACTGTGCATTCACACCAGCCCTCCTGTGCAGATAAAACACAGCCGAGCCTAAAACGTCTCCTGTGTAAACTGAACACACACTGAGACGCAACAATACGCATCTCTATCGCACTCCTGCTATGCTCATCCACACGCAATGGCGCATGCAGGTGCACATGCACCACACACACAAATTTGATGCGCCCACACATAACAGAAGAACTCCCTCAGAGGGAAAAGACAGATTTATTGGCAGAGTGGCCGAAAAAGGAGGGACGCAATTAAAAAGAAAACTCTCCTCCAGTGCCCCACCTGTTTCCCATCAGACAGCTCACTCGCTCACTCCTATCCTGGGACACGCGGGCAGAGGGGCACGATTAGAGAAATGCCCCGACAGCTTATCAGTATTGACTCCTTCGTTCACTTTAACTGTACAGATCATCTTCCTTATAATTAAGATTAGAGCCAGAGGACGTATTGATCTATCTTATTATTCCCTCTCTGTCTCTTTCGCTCCTTCAGATTACTAATTTATCTGAGACTCTTGGATATATTGATGATATTGTCAAATGTGTGCTTATAGTACCATTAATATACAATACAGAATAGGACTGTCACGGTATCCAATTTTCATTACACGATTATTGCACAAAAAAATCATGATAACAATATCTTGATATTTATCTAAATGTTTTTAAAAAGAAATAAATGATGCCATTAGTGAATTCATTTTTTATTTTGTGTGTTTTGTGAGAGAGTTTGTAACAATTGTAACTGTTTTGACAAAATGTTTAATAGGTGCTAAATAGTTATGATGTGAGTAGAATTAACTCGATTTCGATAATCCGGTATATTGTGACACCCCTTATACAGAAAATGAATAGAGTCATGATGATGAAAAAGCAGGGAATGCCAAGGGATGTTTAAAGGTATAGCACAGCTTAAAATGATGTCATCATTTATTTACACTCATATCGTTCAAAACATGTTTATGATTCTTTCAACAACAAATTTTTTTGTTGTCAGTGGTTTTGTGTCCACAAGGGAAGTTAATGGGGGTCAATATTGTTTGGTTACAAACGTGCTTCAAATTTACATGAAGTCATTTAGCAGACGCTTTTATCCAAAGCGACGTACAAAGTAGGGGAAAACAATAGAAGCAATTTGTGCAACAAAAGAACAACAATGCATAGGTGCTATAAAAACTGGTCTCAGTCAGCCTATCACAGTATACGAAGCTAAGATTTCTTTTTTTCTTCAAAATATCTTCTTTTGTGTCTGCAGAAGAAAGTAGCTCATAAAGGTTTGGAATGACATGACGGTGAGTAAATGATAAAAGATATACATTTTTGGGGGAACTGTCCCTTAAATCTGCAATGCGTTACTTTTGCCTCTATTGCCATCTCTGTTTGAAACATAAAATTGCAAGTTACTCTTATCTTGATTGTTGAAGTCAAATGCATCAAACCGACGGATCAAATTACAGATATATATTATACGCTTACTTTCAAGTACTGGGCAAAAGATAAAGTGACAGTTCTGAACACCGACTTTATTTGCATTTGCTTAATAACTGATTCCGTTTAATCTTCTGAACCAAAAGAAAGTTACAGTTTGTAGCATTACTATGACTGCTTATGTAAGATACTGTCAAATATCATCAAAGCAGTAATCAAATATGCATTTGCTTTCATTGCGTTCACTTCCCTTGACTCAAACACCACGAGATTAGAATGATGTACAAGATAAAAAAACTGTCACATACAGCCACTTCAATTAACAGGCTGATTTGATTGCATTGTCTCCCCCTCTTTGTCTGAAGCAACTACACCTGATGACCTGATGAGAAAAGCTAAATGAATTCAAATGAATCCTCCTCTGGAGAAATAGCTGTAATGCTTGTATTAATATTCAGATTAAAAGAGAGAGCGCAGATCCCCACCATCAAGTCATCGCTCTATTGTTTCCTGCCCACCACTACACAATGCAGTATTTCCGACATGGGTGCGGAAACAAAGAAATCGCATATCTAGCTTGCGGCGTGGGTTCGAACGCAGAATAAACATCTTATCACGGCATTGATGTAAAACCAACATATTAGTTTTGGAAATGGATTTATAAAATTCACAGTTCAGACAGTCAGATAGGGAGACGCTTCTGAGCACACGCACACAAATAATGTAAAATATATGAAAAATAGAGATAATATCCCCTTCTGGCTTGATAAAGCCTTGCTAATCCTTTTGCTTACCTAGGATTCACTCTATACATCAACATCTAAAGGAGGAACACGGGGACATGTGCTTATCTTTACTGGCACAAAAGCACAATGCGCATTCAGAAATGTCTTCATTCACTATTGACATTTTTCTTCATAGATTTATGATATGTTCGGTACTGCATGGTTAATGCACACAACTTCAATGAATTGTAGTTACATTGGTGAGTTAACCAAGTTAACGTATTGTGCCAGTTTAAAGGACAGACGGTTACTAATTGGTCACAGTTTTGTGAAACAGCAAAGAGTGTAATGAATGACATTTTCTTAGTGTAAACCTACTGTACATGAAAAAATGACTCCCACCCCCCATCTTCTGCACGAAACTCGACTATTGTTATGCATTTCATTTTGTCACTTTGATTTGAGCCCTTTTTTCAGGTAACGTTTACCACTCAAGAACATAAATCATTTGTTGGACAGCAAACAAAGCCTATCTCTCTTCCTCTCCTTCTCTCTTTCTCTCTCGCTCTCGCTCACCCACACCCACTACTCACTACACACTCCTTTCAAACAAGTGATTAATGGAACATAAAACACATTCATCATCGCTAATGTCGCTTTCCTTAAGATGCAATTTGTGCTTACCCAGAAAGAAAACAAAATTATATATATTTTGTATTGATATATAAAATAACACATCACCAGCCGGAGTCAACCGTCAAATACAAAGTCGCCTTTTGGTGTGTGTGTTTCCATCTAACCATTAAACGGTTATTAGCGCTGGAAGGCCACTGCTTGTTCATCTCTCAATTTTCGACATCCGCTGCGAATTTCAACACTGCCTCGCAGCGGGACATGCAGGTGTGAACTTGACTTCGGGATATGCTTTGTTGCTTTGACAGAGAGAAGGAACTGATCATCGCTGCCCAGAGAGTGTTTGAAAAATGTAAAGCAGACACAGGATTCATGGTTTCTCTATAGTGTGTGTGTGAGTTTGTGTGTAAATTGTGGCATAGTTTCGGCCTTTTCTTCCTTCTTGCACCTTCTATGCCTCTCACAGGGCAGATTTAACTAGGCTGTCAGGAGGAGGACTGCACTATCCATTAACCTTTACCCTCATGCCCCCCGCCGCTGATGGAAGACATAACCTGCATCACAGAGGTCACTTCCAACTGCAGACACTTACTTTCTCGCTCACACGCGCCATGTCCACTCTGGCTTTTCATGATCTTTTACTATGTGGCTTACATTATTGTTCTTCACTAGTTCCTGAAGTAGATGAACTCTCTCACATAGAAGTTTTTGAGCCCACCTACAGGGGAAAAGGAACGTTTTTAATTTACTCCGAGTTTAGAACTACTTTGTTTGTTGGTTGTGCTACTAGCTGGACCTGACAGAACTGAAAAAATAACTAGTTGCCTGGGATCATACATATCTTATAGAAAGAAAGCCCAATCATTATCTTTACGAACTGTTTAATTTTCAGGAGGTTCTATTGACAGAAATATAATCTAATATACATAACTGTACCTTCAGAGGTGTGCAAAGACCATAAATAATTAAGCGTTATTTTTTTATAACTTTAGAATAAGCTAATTCTACATATACCACAGGTCCGCTTGCATGGAATTCGCCATGGTGTTTACAGTATCCCTAAATGGACAAATGGACAATTTTTTTGTGTGTCAGCCACCATAGTGCTTCGAAAGGAAGTGGTGTAGTGAGCTGTTGGTTGTAATTCCTTACCTCACCGATAGATATTGCTAACTTTCATACACTGGACCTTTAAGCCTGGTTTAACTGAAGCACCATAATTTTGGTTTATTTGCAAAAAAGTAATTAATCCACGAAAAAATACAGTTATTACTTTAATAAAATGTGGCTCACAATATTTTATTTTTAGTAATAAAATCGAGTTTCATAAGGAAATAAAAATAAAGTTGGAATGAAGATCAATGAATGACTATTTATGGTTAAAAAGTTGTATTTTCCACATACCACGCATGTTTGTATCTTCTTTGCCCCGCCTCTCTGAAACGCGCAGATTTTTGTGAGGTGTGCTATCATTGGCCAGTTAACCAGTGTGTAGTGATTGGTCGGATACTTCAAGAGTGACGTAAATGTAACTTCTCTTACCATATTTGGAACATCAGGTACAAAAGATAACTAGACCTGGCAATAAAAAACAATAGTGGTGAGTATATATGGAGTCCAAGGTGATGAGCTGCAGGTGCTAGTGTAATCAAGATAGTATCCAGTGCAAGGGATTATGGGGAGTGTAGTCCAGTTGGGGAAAATCAGGGAAACTGCCAGGGGAAAACAAGGGGGCAGACAGGACCGTTACAGCATGTGACTGTGGTCCCATAAGAGAATTTATTATTCCATAATGCTAAATATTAAGCTTTACATTTTTTACCTTATGTAAAAGTCTCTTTTTCAATTCCAACTCAATTCAGCATTATAATTATGTATTTTGAGCTCTATAAGGGCAGACACAAGGCTGACATTGCAGCTGTTGTTTTTGACATGTTCTACCAGGCACAATCTGTAAAAGTCGTGAGTACAATGTGTATCCTTCCAGTACGGTGATTGTCCGGCAGACAGAAAAAAGAAAAATTATGTGTCTGTATGACTAAGTGAGCATCTGTGATAAAGACAGACAGAGAGAGAGAGAAAGAGAAAGAGAGAAGAGAGAGAGAGAGAGAGAGAGAGAGAGAGAGAGAGAGAATAACGTTTGCGGGTTATGTGTGTGTGGGACAGACTGTTTATGTAAGCCTGAATGTGTGTATATGTTTGTCAGTTCCAGTCAGCCAGGGTTGTGATTCAGGCCTGCAGGGAGAGGCTGGCTGTCAGAGTCGCAGGCCACAGCATCACTGCTTACATAAAACACGTACGGCAGGGAGAGTAAATATGGAGGAAGAAACATGAAACATAAAACTTCTTTGAAGCCATATTTCACTTTTATCTCACATATCAAAGAGCAGAGTGGGGAAGAAGAGAAAAGGCAGAGCAAAGATTGATGGGATTGATAAGAAATTAATGAGAGAAAAAGAGTGGGGGAGAGAGTGAGAGAAAGAAAAAAGAAATAGAGAGAGAGAGAGAATGGAGGAAGAGAAAAGAGAAAAACATTTGGAAGTGTGTGCAAGAAATTATGAAAAACAAAGTTTAAGAGGGGTGAAAGAGAAACAGAAGAGAGACATGAAGTTATGAACTAACAATATACTATATCTATATATATCTATATTGTAATTGTATACTATACAATATACTAACTTTCTAGCATTCAATAGGCATTAGTTAACTAAAACTATTAAAAGAAAAAGAAATAAGAATATTTTAAGATAATTAACTAAACTTTAACAAACTAAACTAATATATAAATGTATCTGTATAGCAACATAAAAAACAAACAAACAGAACTACATTGATAACTGCAAAATTGCTAAAATGAACCAAATATGCTAAAATGAAAACCACTAAATAAAACAAGAATAAAAGCTAAGTCGAAAAATAACTCTGTCGTACATACACCTAAACACTTTATATAAAAATATTAATACTCCGTTACTAAGTGGTCCTGTAGTGTTTTTGGTAAACGCATCAAGGTTTTAAGGTTGTGTGTTCACTTGCCAGGCAACACGTCTGTGCTTTAAACGCAATGAAAGTGCCCTTGGACAAATTGTCAGCCAAACATGTAAAGATAAATGTAAACATTGTGCAGAGTACAAGAACTAGTGAAACTTTACTGAAACTCCAGCACAACGCATGAAAACTCAAGACAAAGAAAAGACAAAAAGACAAGTAAAGGAAAGCAACAGATGTTTTAAAGACCACTGAGAAACAAAGAACTCCAAAAAAACTTGAAAACGTAAATGTACACAGAGCAAGAGCCAAAGCAAAAGACTGGAGGAAAAAGGAAAAAGACTCTAGGTTTGAAAAACAACGGGACATCTGAAGATAAGAGAATGCAGTTGTCCTTGATTGAGGACCTAACCGTGCGCTCCGCTGTGAGGGCACATTGGGGAGAGAGCTGAACAGGTGCACCGTCCCTTGTATTACTGCTACAGACTGAAGACTGCAAAAATCAAAGACTCAACATACTGCCCCAGTGAGGCATGACCAAAAGAGAATACAGAGGAAATGTGGAAGAAAAAGAACAAAGCAATACAACCGTGGACCAACACAAAGAGATAACACATACAGTACAACGACAGAAGCATCGCTCTACTCTGGGAAAGGAGAAACTTTCCTTTATCTCTTCACTTCTCCTTCCCACTGATGTCAACACACACTCATGGATCATGCTTTGCTCCAAAAGACCTCTAATCCCTCCCACCCAAAGTCAGGGCAGAGGTGCAGGGCGACTGTGTTTGTGAATGCAATTAACCTTATCGACGCTGTGCAGCACTGACAAACAATGCATATACGGATAAAAAGACCTCCGCATTGTTCTCCAACGTTACCTGAAAGTTCATAACAAATTGCACCTTGGTAGAGCTGTGTATTTGAATTTAGACACATGCGTGCTTAGGAGAGAAGTGTTTGTGTGTTATTCAAAGCACTCCCCACAGACAAATTGGATTAAAATGGGAGGCCACAACCTTTCCCCAGGGGAAAAAACGGTCTACGTGAATATTTTGCATGTGATGATCTGTTTGTTTACAGTCGTGCTTTAGAATGTCATTTCATTAGCGTCCGCCAAGTGCTCGTGCGCGATTATTTGCATGCCATCTTGGCGTTCCTCGGGTGTACCGGGAATCCTGGTCTGCCGATGAGGTAACGGAAAACTGTGCTCTTTGGCTCATTGAGGATCTCGCCTGGATTATTTCCCAGTGTGCTTTAGTCTTTTTCCTCAAACAAACATCCTTCATTGCTTGAAACTCATTCAATGCACTCTCTTTGGTCTTAAAAGCTAAAGTACATTTGTGTAAGAGACAAAATACTTTCACCTACATCTACACACTACAAAAAATAAACATTGTAACAAAGTAACTCTAAAACCTACTTTACAATTCATCATTAATAACCTCCCCCTCCAAAACTACCTTGTTTATGCACAAGTTTCCATCGCCCCATGATGCTTTGCCCGAAAGAACTTTCAGTTCAATGTTAACAAATGCTTTTCAAGTCATTTGTTTATAGAGAAATGTAAACTTACACACCGACAGCCCTTATAAACTACATCAGCATATTGTCCACTACTTTATATGAATAGATGATGATTTTAATACTTGACAACAGATATTTAGCAACTTTATTGATTCTGTTGTGACCATAAACCAATGAGAAATTTGAAAATCACAGAGGATTTTCAATATTTTTCCAGTACATGATGTCGATTGTATGCTATTAAAGTGTGTTTTTTGTATTCAAGCAAACTGCAAAGGGTTGCATGGCGCGTGCACATATCATAAAGGTGGCCATAAATCTGCCAAACATTACACTAAAGAACACGTGCTAAAGCTGTCTTTTTTTAACATTCTCTCTACGTTTTGTTAAAAAGACGATAAGTGGAAGAAATAACTACGGCACACAAAGCATATCAGATGAGAATGTAGTCCAAGTCCACATCACATGTGATATATTCAAAAAGATTTTGACAACACCTTGGTAAAATACAGTAAAGAATCCTTGCAAATCCAGTTTACCGTTTTGCGTTTTTATTGAAGACCATACAGTGTTTTGATGATTAAATGAAATCTATTTGAACTCCCTTTTAAAACA
Source organism: Triplophysa dalaica (assembly GCF_015846415.1). Taxonomy (NCBI): domain Eukaryota; kingdom Metazoa; phylum Chordata; class Actinopteri; order Cypriniformes; family Nemacheilidae; genus Triplophysa; species Triplophysa dalaica. Next base: position 17,161,402 of record NC_079547.1, read on the forward strand.
GCGTAATCTCTTTTTAAACTACAGTATGAGCACATTTAGTCTAAGTAATGTTTATTATCTATTTGTTGAGATAAGCTGTCCACATTTTAAAGTTTGTCTTTTATAAATGTCTTTTTGTCTTTCATTTCCTATCATCAGAATAAGTTATTCAACACTGAATACACTACTTCCGCCACTTCACCAGACGTTTTACCCACTTTCATTTTGACAGTAGAGTCCTCTTGAAACTTGTGGATAGGCTTTTGAAAGAATCCTTGTATGTTTACTCGGGATTCAAAGAAATACACCAATAAGATGATGTCACAGTGACTTCATAAGTCTGAGGTGACGCCATAATTTTAGTTGCAGCCATAACTATGTTTTTAGGCTCCAATTTGGACCCAAGCTGAATGCCCATTGGCCCAACATATGTTTTAGCTTACTAAAAGTTGGAAAGGCTGTAAATCACGCAAAGAGTATAATAAATAAAAACAGAAAAGTCAAAGGACAGAACAATTTCAAGGACGAATAGAGCTTATGCATTCAACAACATGTTAAACATTTAAGTGCATCCAATCACCCCAGGGAAATATGTTTTGGTGAAATGTAAAATAAATATGTGTAGATACAAAATGTGAATGGTAACAAATAAATTTATGTTCATGTCGCCGCAAGCACATAAAAGCCATAATGCACAAAAGACATTCAAAATTGTCCAGTATCGGATGCCCAAGGGGACGGCGTCTCTATCAGTGCCAAAGTCATAATAGGTATTACATGCATCTGCTTTTGAGGGATTGTCTTATTTACATACATATTAAATACATATGCATACCACACAACCTTTGCATACACTGCATTTGCACGCATGGTATTTCCACAAAACCGTTAGCACTTAACTGGAGTAGACATCTGTCTCAGGTCAGCTTGCCTATTTTGAAGATGTTTACTTGCGGGCAGTGGTGACCTATGTAAATCCTTTAATAACGCTGTTTTTATGCCATAGCGTTTCGATTTCATAAAATGCAAATGACTGTCTATTTGCACAGAGTGTGACAAACATTCAATGATTTCAGTCTCCCCATATAACAACGAGTAAGAAAAGTCAGGCAACGATTGCTCACAAAGGGCATAGATGATGGATATTGGAAACATGCGTAGCTTACATATATATATATATATATATATATATATATACACAGTTTAACATTATCCATTTTAAAGAATGTGAAATAGATTTCTGAAACTGTCTTAATAGGACAACCATTATATATTACAGTGATAAATAGAAAAAAGTCAATTATGATTTCATGGAAACCTGCGTGTTATCCGAACTGTTCTGGTTACATAATGCTATTCAAATATAGCCTTTCAAACTCAACACATGGTTATTGTTCTTTAATGTTGGAGACATTTTCGACAAATCTAAAATTCTATGGCACATGCAAAAAGAATAGCCCTATCTTTGAATCATGAAAATAACCATAACATCATGATTGCCGTTATGGGGGTTACGGAGCATTGAAATGCAGTAATTTAGGGGTGCAGGCTACAGAAATTTTAATCTGCAAATTGTTAAACCTCTGAACATTTTCTCATTTCTGTTTCAGAATCCTCAATGATCCTATACCACAAAAACATAAAACTTTACGTACAGGAAAATATAAATAAACAACATATTTTCTGACTTTAGGGGGGCACGGTGGCTTAGTGGTTAGCACGTTCGCCTCACACCTCCAGGGTTGGGGGTTTGATTCCCGCTTCCGACTTGTGTGTGTGGAGTTTGCATGTTCTCCCCGTGCCTCGGGGGTTTCCTCCGGGTACTCCGGTTTCCTCCCCTGGTCCAAAGACATGCATGGTAGGTTGATTGGCATCTCTGGAAAAAATTGTCCGTAGGGTGTGAGTGTGTGAGTGAATGAGTGAGTGTGTGTGCCCTGCGATGGGTTGGCACTCCATCCTGGGTGTATCCTGCCTTGATGCCCGATGACTCCTGAGATAGGCGCAGGCTCCCCGTGACCCGAGGTAGTTCGGATAAGCGGTAGAAAATGGAATGGAATGGAATTTTCTGACTTTCTCTCCATAGGACAAACTTTTGTTTCACTAGTTCAAACTCTCTGAAGGGGAAACATTGTGAACAGAAAAACAGACAGCATCAGTAGCAAAAGGTCAGACTACAGTACCATGTGTGAATTGTGATCTTAAGGGGTTGGAGTGTTGGAATGTAAGAGTTATAGAGTGGCAAGGACTGCCCTCTGTTTGCCCGCCAATGCACGGCTGTCAATCAAACAGTCCGATTTTAGAGCACACAATTCATCTGGTCTCAGAGGCTTGACAACTGCTTAGTGACGTCTGAAAAAACCCCACAGCACTATGCACATGTTTACACGGGGTGAAGGGGATTTCATTTTTTATATAGGCATGCATTAATGTTGGACTTCCAGCGGTCAAATAGTTGAAAAACATACTGTATGAAACCTGGAACCAAACACGAAGATATAAATAAGCATATAACATGTTAATGTATAACCTAAGCAAATCGGCACAACATGCATGGTGTAATTACAAAAAGTGCTAATTAAATCAGCCAATGGCTAATATACTCATTATCTTACAATCCAATTAAAGAAACGTCATACCATAGCTTGCCTTTACATTACACCTCTGGCTGCTTCCAGAAGGGAAAAACAAGCCAATTAAAACAGGCCCTGAAACGGGACAGCAGCAATTGAACAACTGTCCAATGAGTGCCTCATTCTCTGTTCTCACCCCCTCCTCATCACTCTCTTTATTTCTTCAACTATCCACTACATCTGTCATTCCACTCGTTTATCATCACCTTTTCTTTAATCACCTTTTTGTGACTACAGTCCATAATCTATTTTGAAAGCACTTTCAAGGGCGATTGAAGGAGCTTTTGGGTTGAAAATTACAAAGCCATTGTTGCACTTTTTGAACACAACCATTAAATTCAATTAAATGCAAAGATCCAAATACACATAATTTACTATACATGCAACAACATACAGTATCAGTAACAAACAGTATCAGTTACACACGACCCCACTAAATTCAACTACAATCATTCAAAACCTTTTTTGATAACACAAGAAAAAACTATAAATTTAAAGGGACGGTTCATTCAAAAATTCTTAAAGGGGTCATATGGTGCGAATACGTGTTTTCTGTGTCTTTGGTGTGTTATTAGCTGCCCATGCATGTATCAAGTGTTGGAAGAAAAGATGTATTCTATCTAAAAGCGAATGCTCACCCAGACCTGCCTGAAACGCCTCGTGTAACCACATCCCTACAAATCTATGTCAGTTCGTGGTATGATTTGACTAAGAATGCCCAAATGTAAACGCAAGTAAGGAGGGCGTTCCTGTCGGTACAATTGCTTTGGAACCTGATGTTCCAAATATGGTAAGAGGCGTTACATTTCCGTCACAGGCTTGCAGTATTCGACCAATCACTACGCACTGGATAACTGGCCAATCATAGCTAGTCTGACGACTAACTAACAAACCAAATGTGGGACAGGTAATGCGTTTGTGTGGGATAATGTGGGACACTATTGAAAGGTAGCGTGAAAATGTGATATAATATCGGAATAAAAATATTTGTAAATCATTTTTTAGCTTATAAGAAGAATTTGTTATTTAGTCCCTCCAACTACAACATAATGAAGGCATATATAAAATATTTTATAACATAAAAAATGTTAATGCCGATTTAAATTTAAAGTTCACTGTCTCTTTACATTTTGAGCACAGAACAGACGTGGGGCTATCATTTTGTAAACTTTAAAGATCTTCCCAAAAAGAGAACGCTATAGGAATAAAGAACCAACAAATGTATTTACAGTTTATGTACAAATAAGCTTTCCTGTAGCTCAGTGGTAAGAGCATTGCGTTAACAACGCAAGATTGTGGGTTCGATCCCACGGGATTGCAGATACCTAGGTATAAATGTATAGGATAATTCAATGTAGGTCGCTTTGGATAAAAGCGTCTGCCAAATGCAAAAATGTAAATGTAAATGTATTATTGTTTAATAATGCATTTAATGATTTGCAAATATTTTTTTATTTTAATACGCTAACCACAACCTATAGGCTAAACACAGTTTCAAAGCCACACCGTTTACTATGTTTTAGTGAGTCGCAGTCTCTCGATTATTTAAATCACTGCTTATTTTCATACATTGGGTAAAATCATGCTTTAAAAAATAGCAAAGAGCAGACAATAGAGCATTTTTTTATTTTAAATCGTGTATGTATATTAAAATATTGAATATAAAATATTCATTTTAGCCGTGTCATATGACCACTTTAAATAATTTACTCACCCTGACGTCATAAGAAATGTGAATGACTTTATTTCTTCTACAGAACACAAATTAAGTATTTTTTTGGAAGACAACCAAACAACGTTGGCCCATTGACTTCCATTGTAAATACAAAACCACCACAACATTTCTCAATATATCTTCTTTCATGTTCCACAAAAGGACCACTTTTTTGGACCACTATGAGGATGAGCGAATAATGTCAAGCTATGGAAGCAATAATAATATATATAATAATACATCATAGAACGGAATATAATAAATATAATAATACATTATAGGACAGAATAACTTTTAGGCTTTTTTTTAAATGTGGCCGTAGAAAAATCTCTGCAAAACAGAACACACCTGGGGCACAGACCGTATTAACGGCTAAGAAACTTATCATCCCTTGACAAGGAGCCAGCTAAGCTCCCCGTCTCACGCTATGAGCGTGCAAAAGAAATTAAAGCCTGATCACTAACAGCCCACCAGCTTAGAGCTGATGACACCGCTGCCTCGGCGATCAGAGAGAAGGAACGTGTATCCAACAATTGTTTTCTCTTTTTCCAGACCCAAGAAACGCAAATCCAAGCAGGAATGTAGACAGAGTATCTCCCGCAGCGCATCATTCAAGCTAAACATATTTTAAAAGGATCCTGATCGGCTGCACGCCTTTATCATGCTGTTCTTTAAATGATGCATAACTAATTCTGAAATGGCACCAGAACCTTCGTCACTTCGCACAGGACAAATGTGCAGCTAGGAAAGTGATTTTCCACTCCATCTCTTTCAATATATTATCATGCAGTCTGATGACAATATAGTTGACCCCAACTATTATAAAGTAAGGACATTTAGATCTATTGTTCTTTTTTTGAGCTGGTAAGAAGTTTTTAATGCACTGTTTTCTGGTCAACAGTAATGCTTGTTCACAAAACATTCACTCAATGTGATGGACATTTTGCATTATTTATTCACGCTCAAACCTGTATGACTTTCTTTTTCTGAGGAACACAAAAGCAGATATTTTAAATGTTGATACAAAACGCTGTTATCTATTGACTTGTCATTGGTTTGTGTCCATAAAATAGAAGTCAATGGGTACCATCGAGTTTTGTTACCAACATTCTTTAAAATATTTACGTTTGTGTTTTTGTACAATTCAATTATGTTACATAATAGGTTACATAATGTTATCTTGATGAATGACTTTAAAGATTTTTGGCTTCTCCCTTTTAAATAAACAGAAGTTGTGCTTAAATAACAGAAAACATCTGACCGTCAGTGTTGAAAAGTTGGTCATAAATCAAAATGACTTGCCTTAGCGTGACTTACTGGGTGCCAGAAGAAAACTTTGGAAAGGTCAGATTCATTATAACTTCTGTCTGTAACTTTGTTTGAGCATATGCAGTATTAGCAATATTCAAAAACCCCTCTTAATGAAATATATCGACGCGCACAGTCTTCTGAAGTGATCGATGCTAATAATTGATCTAAATACCAGGAAAGAGGCAGTATTCACTGACACAAAGTAAAGATCTATGCAACACACAGTGTCCTGTGAGAGTACTGTAATACAAACTGATTGAATTGACATTCAGCTCGGTCAATTCTATATCTGCCTCTCTCCCTATTTACAAAACAAACAATGGCAGTTCTACAATTAAACCGATAATGTCTGAAATGAAAAAAGAGTGTGGGGATCCGTTTTAGTCAGCTTGAGTTTAGTTGCAATACATCAAACACGTTTTTTATACTTCATATGAACACGCTACCAAGTGGTTAAATATCTCAGCTGCCCTATCCATTGTTCAGTTCTATTCTCTAATACTGAAAATAATGTATGGCTTTTATCGACTAAAACCCCCTCAGCTCTAAAACCGGTGTCCCACCAGACAGCACCAGTTTTTCTTATGTCTTACGTTTGAGAAATACGTTCCATTGTCTTCCGTGCAGTGGCTTAAACCATAAGTGGTGTGTGCAAGACGGACATCACCTTCTTCTCTCTATTCTCTTTATCTGGAGGATGGGAACATCAGAACGATTCGATGAGCAGTATGGACGTAAAAGGATTAATGCTAATAGGATGAATATCACTTAAAAAGACATTGCATGATTGATTATGGGGCTGGAAAAAACAAGTAGAAGCGTTTCTGAGAGCTATAAATGAGTAAAAAAATATATGCAAACGCACAGCCACAATTCCTCTAACCCTTACTTCCAATTGGCAGGTGTTTAAGGTATTAATGAGCTTAAGCAATATCATTAAACTTCCCATATGTCGCGACTTTACTACAACTCAGTGAAGACTGCACCGAAACGAAACAGACATATTAAATCCGACAAGACGTTTCATCTTGATTGGACTCTTTCAATTTACGACACAGTCCAGCTGTTTGTAAAGGTTAATAGAGACCCCATGCATTGGCAGCACATTCATATATGCATGTGCCGGTTTTACCCTGGGGGCTGTTGAACTGTGGAGCTTATCAAAGCATAGAAGAAAGGATGGAGGATGAGGAGGTTTTTTGTAGCCGAAGGGGACCCAGAGTGAAGATGCAGAGATGTGTGGCAGTCACACGGAATGATTTACGGGCAGATGCAAGGGCTTCACGCTATACATATCGAGTCAGCATAACTGGGCTCATAGCTCTGTTGGTGGTCCATAAGTAGACAAAGCCTCTCAAGACTTACCGATACTTTTCTTCTTGCTAGTAAGTTGCAGGTGGTGTTAGGGGAAGGACATTCTACTTCTAGATAGTGTATACAGTTCCGTTCTAAAGTGTATAGCACTTAAAGGAGTAGTACATGACAAAATTCGCCCCCATTCACTTTCCACAGTAATTTGTATACTATGGAAAGCCAATGGGAGCAAATTTTGAAGCGAACTACTCCTTTAAGTGAAATGTTTCTCATGATCTTAAAAATCTTTTTAACCGAGTGCCGTTTTAGTGTTAAAAATTGTTACCAGAGACAAAAATATAATTGTGCCAAAATGTTGTACAACATTTGTCAACATTTCATAGTTGACTTAAACATGATGGTTTACTACAGATGTTATAAAAAATATATATTAATGTTTTTTATAATGAAAGGTATTGTCGTCATTATTAAACTTTACAGTAAAGCTGCTATGAAACAATCTTTATCATATAAAGCGCTGTGTTAATAAAGCTGACTTTTTAAATGAATGAAGATTAATAAAAGATAAGCTGACAATATCTACACGGAATAGCCCAGAATTAAAGCATACCAAGGTAATACCTCAAGAAGCTGATTGATAAAACAAATTTGCTAATTCTTTCCAAATGGTGGCTACTTTGAAGATGCTAAAACTTAACATCGTTTTGATTTAACTTAATATTTTCCATTATTTGCATTTGTTATCCATAGTATTGATGACTTCACTATTATTCCAAAATGTGGAAATATATGAATTAGTAAGTGACACAACATTTTTGAACTGTAGTGCAAGATTAATCAAAAGGACCCAAAGTACTCAGCTTTCTGGAGAGATGTGATTTTTGGATCTACATATAGATGACCTCAAATCAAAAATAACAATCATAAAGCAAAGCCTCCAAAACCAGTATCTACAATAATACCCACTTGATGAGAAAAGCTAGAGAAGATAGTATATCATGTCACTGTATATGTATGAATGCAATTGTGTAGTCAAACTTCACGCTCATTTTTTATCTTCCCCTCAAGAAGAACCCAGCTTGTTCCAGATACAGTACAAAAAATAGGTGTTCTTCATTTCCATTTTTAGAGCTCCATCCTATCCATTAAAAGTGACAAAACCTCATAGTGCCGACATCTTAAGAGATTCAACAGCTTCAAAGTATAAAGAATCCTGTGACATCCTGCTGAGAATGTGATGGAAGCAAAAAGAGCAAAAGCATGAGAGGAACGCAACATGTTCTGCAGAAAACTCACCTAACGGGACCCGAGGCTTGCCTTCATTTAATAGGGGAGTTTTCCAGACACTTTGAAAACAACACTGACATCTATAAAGATGAGAGAAGCTTTTTTCTTTCAGTGGCACACATATCGTCATTCAGATCACAGATGGATGAATGACCGGTTGAGGGGGACAAGAAATGAAGCAGTTTGGAAATGTGAGGGGATCCTGTTGAGTTTTTTTCCTTTGGGGAGCAGTGGATTGGTTGGGAATGTGTGGGTGAAAAAGAAGGTAACTGTCTGACAAAGGCAGAATGATACTCTCCAGTTCTTCATCGCTTCAGCTAGGAGACTATAATTGGCCATTAAAATAACAAACCGCAGTATGATTCTAGCTGTGAAAACGGGCTCTGTGGACCAACTAGGAACTGTGTAAGAAACAACTTACATTTCACTTATGTCAGTTATATGTTGCCGCACAGCCACCACGAAACACACAAGTTCCTACCAGGCGTCGCATATTCTGGACAGTGGCACTCAAGTACATTTATTTCAATAAATCTTTACCATTATGGAATTATTTTGTCTCTGTAGATCCAATTATGTTGGAAAGCTGAACAGAACATAAAGTAGTAGAGGTGCTGTATTTACATTAATTTGCTAAGAGGGAAATAGGAGAAGTATTTAAAATTAGGAGAAATGCTGAGATAAAAAAGATAAAAAAGCCCTTTAAGGTTTTTGAAAGAAGCTCTAAAAGTGAGTACAGTGTAGACTGTAATTAAGCTTAATTTCAGATTTAGCTACTTTTTTATATACCGCAGCAAAATCTACAGTACTGCTATTTCAATAATAAAGGAGACAGACATGCCTCCTGAGTCCACTCTCTTCCAGTTTTAACTAAACCCCTAATCATTCCCCCTGCCAGCGGCTTAAAGCACTGTCTCCCACAAATTTCCATTTCTCTACCCCACCACCCCGCCTCATCATGCCCCCATTTCTATCAGCAGGAGAGAGAGAGAGACCCACAAACCATCCCACAGAGGAATAAGGAAAGGCTCCGGAAATGCATGCTGTTTGATCTTCATCCGTGGTGCTGCAGATCTATTTTGGGATGCCAAAAGATGATTTTCCCCACTTCAAATGCTTTGCAAAGTTATACGCAGAGTAGAAAGAGAGAGGGAAAAGAAAGATCTGCAAAAAATTTGTGCAAAACGTCTATGTCTGGAGCTCCCTACATCCGCCATTTTTCCGCTCCGTTTGATTCTCACGTACAAAAAACGTCCGAAAGAAAGATGGGAGTTTTGACGATAAACACACAAAGAATGATTTGTTATACAAGCAAGCAAACAAGCATCCCCTCAATGTCACAGGGCCAGTATTAATGTTATATTTCCTGCTGATGCTTCATTTTAAATGTTATCAAATAGACCTGTGAAAAGGGAACATACGCCTACCAGCTTTAAAGAAACAGTTCACCGAAATATGAATATTTATTTAAATTGTACTTGGACTAATAGGTTATTTTCCACCCAGCACTGGTTCAAAAAGGGACCAAACCAGCCATTGGTCCAAATTAAACCAAAAAGGTTTATATTCAACAAAAATAGGTTGAACAACTCAACATGGGATCGACTAGCTGTCATAAGTGTGTTCGGTCATGGAGCATGAGAGGAACCCATAAGATTCAATGTTATTGACATGCCACCATATTTAAATTCACTTCTCTGAAGTCTACACTTTCCGAAAAATATTCCAAATGGTCCCCATTTAAAAGGTCCAAATATGTCACATTTGGGTACAGATATGCATATAGGGCTGCAACAACGAATCGATAAAATCGATAAAAATCGATTACTAAAAAAGTTGTCAACGAATTTCATAATCGATTCATTGTGTCGCGCGACGCGGAGACGTTTGATTATTTAAAAGAAAATGTGAGCGCGGAGCGGAGTGAACACACTCGGTCTCTCTCGCGCACTGATGCTAGCAGAGTTCGGCGCCTCATATACAGGGCGGAGCAAAAATAAAATAAACGAGCGGAGGAAAGATACATGGCGGAGGCAGAGAAATCCGCGCAACCCAAGTCATCCAAGGTGCGGGAGCATTTCACACTAAATAAACAGAAAAGGTGTGTTAACTACAAAATATGCAAAAGCGACATGGCATGGCATGGCGGCACCACGGCAATGATCCAGCACCTGAAACGCAAACTTGTTGGAGTCTTTAATGCGGAGTTCAATAGCAGGTTAAGTCACTACAGAATCCATAATTTGAGGTGTTTTTTCAGAAAACAAGACATAATTTTTTATTATTTTTCATGTGTCTAGTACATGTTTCTTGTTTATTGATTTAAGATTTTTTTTTATTTTTGGACTGACAACAGGACAAAACTACTAAGTTAGAAAAGCAATTTTTGCAGTGTATATTCTGTGCTTTGTCCCATATAGGTTATTATTGACAAATATATTTGTGTGTGTTGTACTTTTTAATTTAATTTTAAAGTTCTTTTATAGCACTCGGTCATCTTAAACTGTGTTTAAATGTGGTGTATAAATGAACCTTGCACTTACCACAATGATTGTAATGATTTAATGAACAAGCTTCAAGTGAATTTGAGAGAGAGTTTGTGTGTTTGTCAGAGTGAGAGTTTGTGTGTGCATCTGCAAAAGTGTGTGTGTCTGCGTGTGTGTGTGTGCATCTGCGAGTGTGTGGGTCTGCAGTGTAGTGTAGAGAACACGTTCTTACATTCAAACAAATCCTGTTAAATTTTCTGATTTGTATTGTTCTTTATTTTTTTATAAACTATTTATTGTTCTGGCAGCTCAGGTGGCACTTTTATTTAAAAAAGTCTATATATTTGGCAGATGTAAAGCATACATGTGTATGTTTTTTGTGTTAGTCCATTTTTATTTGATTTGATTATTATTATAACAGCTCAGGGATGTTCAAGGAGCAACATGTTTGTGCACTTTCTAAAGATTTTAGTTCTGTTTTTGAATAAAGGGTTGGAAATGCTTTTCTTGGTTTTTGTTTTTATCCGATTCATCGATTAATCGAAAAAATATTTATAGATTAATCGATTATTAAAATAATCGTTAGTTGCAGCCCTATATGCATATATAGTATATGTTGCCATGGACATTTGACTAATAGGCAAATAAGCCTAAAATATTAATAACTTTCCTTTCCTTGTTTTTTTTCCGAGTCTGATTATTTAATGATGGGGCTTTTAGGAGCTTCAACATATTGGCTCCCATATAAGATAGCACGACTGTATTTTAACATGAATTTCATTTGCTGTTTAATTAGAAACAAAGTCATATACATCTAAGGATGGCGTAAATTATATGTTTTTACATATTTTGGCATACATTCATAAAAGTATGTCATGGAGAGCCAAACATCGAAAGGAATCAAACCAATACATTATTCCAGGAAGAAACTGATTAAATCAGAGAAGAGAGTGAGGAGAAGAGAGGAACGGAAAGAGGCCTATAGAAGAAAACGCATGAGCTGAATAATGTGTTGTGACAGTAATCTGTGGTTTGTGATCCAATACCTCTGCTTGAAAAGGAGGAAGCCGGTAAAACAAAAGCAAACAAAATGCAGCATCCCCCTGTGACCGCATTTTTACAAGTGCGGTCACTCTGTTTTGAGGGCATAGATAGAGGTCAGTATGTCCTTTTAGGCCGGAAGGGTAAAATGAAGATAAATACTGTGGTTGTGGACCTTCAAATTGTATCAGGAAAAACCTAATTCTTTTGATTATGTATCTCAGCACTTGCAACTTGACATCTATATAAAAACAGGCCTTAAAATTCTATGGCAACGGCAAGTATTGTTTGATCCAAACAAGCAAGTGTGCCAGGCCAAGCTTCGGGCTGGTTTTTCTTGCAAAGGGCAAGCCGCTCTGAGCAGGGAGTTTCCCCTCAGTAAGAGGTCTGACCAACACAGTGGCCTGGCTCTGAACTGTTGTGTGTCCATGGGCCAACGAAAGGCCAAGGAACAGCCAAGACGAGGCCTGAACTAAGCATAACCCACAATGATGTGGTCCATACTGGTCCAAACTGTCCATTCACACAAGCCGCAAGTGTGCCTCAGCGCTTTAAAAAACATTCCTTCATCACCATGGCAACCAACATTTACAACTATCGTCAAAACACAAAACAGCTACCCGAGGAAATTAATGTTAACATAATGGACGCCGTGTCTACAAAAGACAATAAAACGCATTAAAACCCATTATAATTTAAAATTTAGTCAACATTGGATGCAGTGCGACGCGATAATCCCATTAGAACAAAGCACTGCGTCCGGTGTAAGCATGAATGACTCACAAATACCACAAATTCTATCTTCCTTTCGGTTAATTGTGTGACTTCATGTACTTTAGACTTCAGGGCTATTATCTCAGGCCGAAAGCAGCCGCGGTAAAATACACCCCCCAAAAAGTGTTTTTATGAAAGCCACAGAAGAAAGAGCAAATCAAATAAAAGTCTTTGTAGCCCTGGTTCTTGTCAACAGGGAACGATCTTCAGGGATATGACTGCTGTGAACTTTTGTTCTTTTCTAAGTGTAATGGTTTGAAAAGACCTATAGGGTCCACAGAGAAAATATATTTCAGACTAATATTCCCTACAGACTCCATAAGAAGACTTTTACTATTAGTAGTTTCTACACAGCAAATACATTTGTGATTTTGCATTAGTGTCACAAAATGGAAAAAAGGGAAAATATAGCCGTCAAAGACGGATTTTACTATCCGTGTCCATGTGAGAATAGAAATGAGGAGTTTCAGCATTCAGATTAAAGGATTCATTACCGTCGCAAAGGGATTAGGGGTCTAAGGCAGGTTAAACCAAAAATTGGAAGGGGGAAGACAAAAAATGAGCTAATGTCTGATTCTTGACTACATGAACAGTAGGCCCAACCAGTAACCATTTTAAGAAGTAACCAGAGAGACTGTAATATCATAAGATGTTTTCAACCTTCATGCAATAAACTGATGTAGAACAGCCCCATCAATTAATCAACACAGAATAAGGCGAAAGGTCTTATTCAATGACAAAACTATGCTTAGTAATAATTTCTTAACAAAGAGTAAAACCCATTGGTCAAGCCACAGGTTTATATGTTGGAAAGCACCACAGAATCACTCTCTCAGTCAAACAACAATTGTTTAACTTACAATAACTACTTTCTCTGAAAATTCGACTGGATTTTGACCTTGACAAAAAAACATACATGGCTTAAACAATGCTGTGTAGGAAAGTACTACACATAAACATTAAGGCAGGGAACCATGTTCTGTTGATGGTAATGAGTCTGAACTCTCTCTGTGCCTGTTGACATCAATTAAATGCAATAACCCACAAAAATACTTTGACATTCACCTGACAGGACCAAACTCCTGTGAGATGAGTGCAAATTAGCCTGGAGGACGAGCCATCAAGAAATAAATAATTATCTGAAGACGAAGAGACGGTTGCTATGAATGTAAACTCAGTAATTCCTGACCTTCAGTCTTTCTGGGAATAATGTATTTACGAAAATACCATATCGTACATTTTCTTACGCAAAGCAGTTTTGACATGTGTAGGTTCTCAAGCTAGGCTTAATAGATACAAAAAATGGAAAATCAAACAGCGTTCTCTCCCATTAGGGTCAACTATAACCAAGAAGACCTTTGGGCAGCTATCACAGACACAAAATCCAAACCTTTTTACCCATCATAAAATCACTGAGAGACATTCAAATTTAATAAAAAGTTTCACCAACTACCCATTAATGTAGAATTTGTGGTCACAAGTCTGAGTGTATCTATATTTAACAATGTCTTGGAATGAAGATTATCCAGTCAGAATTGGACCGATCAGCTCCATATGGCTGGATAGAAACCACCAAACAGAGACTCTTCAGTTTCTAGAAATCGGATCGTACGTTTGCACTCCCATTTCCTTGACCTGTCTTGGCAAACGATTTTGTTTAAAAAGGCCTAGTGCAGGTCGCCCTGATGTTGTCTGAGCAAATGAAATCCTTTCTGTTTTGGCGAGCTGAAACTGAACGCTTTGAATCTACAACCTTCAAATATGTCAGGCTTTTTTCACTGCGCCAGTATAAACGGTTTGATGGTTGCGTAGCTCAGGACAGATGCGAATACTTTAAACAAGCTTGCTACTGGTAAAAGAAGAGCAAATTGAAGATGGGGATGAGGTAAAAGAGCACCACCTGTATCAACATGGCTCCCTGGGTCATATTTACTGATGCATCATTAAATTCCTTGGAGTGCTGTCTTCTTCATAGACTCTTGAAGTTTCCAGTAAAGATGAAAGACAAGACAACAGAAGGTAAGGGATGGAGAGCGGCTACAAAAATTTGTAAATACATTGTAAACTTCCTTGATTAAATCCATGTGTGAATGAAAAAAAAACGCAATTATGTTGATATAAACAGCTTGAGATCGCTGGAACACTTAAAGCAAGACAAACCTTCTCACCATCTATCTCTCTCTTGAAACATTGGAGGTATTTTCAATGTTAATGGTCAAGTTTATCCATCAGCCTGTGAGTCATTCCTGAAAATTTAGGGAACTGTTTAAAAAGCAGCTTTAAACAGATTCTGGAGTTTCCAGAGACTTAGCCCTGTAGTCACAGTCTCTTTATATATACAGGTAGATCACTAAATCACTAAAGCTCATTTCAAGCCTGTTTAAATAAAAAGAATAAAGGCCCACTGACATTCTTGTGTGAAATCATTGTGTATAAACTTTTAGTTTTAGTAAGTGCTGCTGAGTTTGTAGAACTTTACATTATTTGGATAACTGGTAATTTCATACAAAAAAATCCCGTCATTTTCAGTTTCAGTTTTCGGGTATTTGCATCCTGAATTTTTTTGTATCGGTTTCGACATTGAATTTTCATTTAGTGTGTCACGAATATATATAAGGAAGTAGTGTTTGTGTGGAAGAGAGAGATAGAGTGAACAAAGACTCACAAATGCTTGTTTATAAATAGAAGCACATCAATCATTTTATCCCGATGCATTTTATATCTTTGGGTATTAGATTGGGTAAATTACACTGCTGCGACACATTTATCGAGAGCCTTTCGGGTCGCATTTAAAATGCTCAGATGAAGGGGACATAAAATAAGCACATAAAATGCATGAGTCTTTATGGGTGCTCATAAATAGCTGGAGAAAGTATAATATTGAGAAGCAGTTTTAGCTGGTTTGCGCTTTTCTCTCTCTTTCTCTGATTTGAAGAAACCACAGTCCAATCCTGAGCCGCAGCCTGGAAGTAAGGATAGAAACAGATTTATGGTGCAACTTTGCCCCAAGTGAAAGCAGTGTTTATTATCACCCCTGAGCTTTATGGAAAACAAGAGGGACAGAGAATACGGCTTTTGTCCTCTTGGCACACCGTTGAGTGGTACGGCAGAGATGGACTGTCAGGAAGACATGGTTTATGATTGAGAAGGTTTGAAACAACCCCTGCTGCCACATTTAAAGTGTAATCTTTCAAACATCTGTTTAGAAATGCACTAGGGGACAAAATGCTCTGATGTTAAACAGAAAAATGATGTGAAAAATTAAAGTGTGCCTGCCAGTTCAAAAATTTCGCATAAATGAAAGATGGTGGGATTTCTGAATTAAATATCTAGACAGTTGATCCAAGTACAAAACAATGTATGCAATACGGTGTAGATATATATATATATATATATATATATATATATATATATATATTATAATTCATATATTCCATGTTATTACATTATTATAATGTTACTATAAAAATATATATATTTTTTAAGGCAAAAGCCATCAGCATTGCTTCACTTCATATGCTACACACTACATTTACATCTTTACAGTAATGTGGGATTTAGTGAGTTAAGCAAGTCTTAAGTTGTCGAGGTCACTGTGTGACTATTCCATTAGAGGCACAGACCCATCAAACAAAGCAATTTTCCACAACCAAATAGCACTGTGCATTTACTCAAATAGCAAAATTGTCTATTCAACTGACAATATCTTTCTGTGCAACACGAATACTACTGAAATACAGTACCTTTTCTCTTTTCACCATACAAATTATTACCATTCGCCTCGATGCTTACTGTTGATCATGAATAGCAATGGTTTTATCACCTGTCCTCTATGGCTGCAAGCCATCAATTCCCTGCCCATCTACAATAAAATTGCTTTCAAAACACTGGCTCGTTCAGTCTAAAATAATAAAATTGTACTTTATGTGGGGGGAAATAAGCATGGAATCCTTGATAACATCTCCCGTTTGGATTTACCGTATAACACAAGCAGTCCCATTATTGTTTTAACAGCCTTTTGTAACATAGAAATAGAAAAACCAACATAATTGGCAGAATAGGAGCCCAAGCTATTATCTGCAACGGAATCACACTTCAGCTTATTTTCAAAGATGTCTTTGTTTTATTGTGCCTTTGAATCATAGTCACTGCTGATTGGCCAAAGCCACCTGGGTTGTGCAGGGCCATTCGATTAGGAAATCCGACATGATGCTAATCAAGTCCTATTCGGATTTTAAAAAGGTTACGTATTTTGAAATTTACAGCTAATGTGGAGGAAAGCAGAGAAAGAAGGAAGCCAGCAAATGTTCTGCCAGAATCCTGGCCGAATATGAACCTCTACGTCATGGGATCATGAAGAACTAACACACAAGAAATTCACACAGTAGGGGAGGCCAAAGGCTGTAAATGAAGCCAGTAACGATGAACCTTTTATAAGTGGAGTATGCAAGCAAAACTTCACTAACAAGTGAAAAGCTTTCTTTGATGAGGGTGAAATCCATCTAAGGATAGGCCAAACAACATCTTGATCTTGCGTTGCCTTTTGGCAATTTTCAATACATAGCCGAACAACTTTTATAACCAATGAGATTTAAAATATATGATGCAAGTAAAACTAGCAAAATCTGTTAAAAAAATAAACTTATGATTGTCTTACAATCTAACATTATCAGATTTTCAGTACATGATTATTGTGGCAAAAAAATCATGATAACAATATCACAATTTCTACAGATATTTTTAAAAAGATATAAATTATGGTATCAGTGAAATTCATCTTTAATTTTGTTTACTTGCGTTTTCCATTGACGTAGTGGTTTGACAGGGAGGGGTGAAGTGAGCCGTTGGTCACAATTCGCAACCTTACCGCTAGATGCCGCTAAAATTTCCACATTGCTCCTTTAAGGCAAAACTCCAACTTGTTTACAATATGTGTACAATTAACACAGTATGTATCAATAACAGTTATTGCCAATACTGGTATATTGTGACACACCCAACATAAACATACACATAAATATTGGCTAACTTATACTCTACACAACACTGTGCACAGCCCTCATATGACAATGCCAACTTTGTTTATAAACAACACATGCATTTCTTGGTCCAAGATGCCTTTCCTCTGAAAAAATAACTTGTGCCATCTCGCTGTTCCTCATTAAGTCCAGTCACAAATATGGCCATTATGCTTGACCAGCATGTCCAACTACCACTGAAAAATGTATCCCAAAGAGAGCTCCTCGTGACTCATATTCTCAAACAGGGAAAGAAAACAAATCCAAACAAAACCATCTTACTTGGCTGCTCTCCGATTCGCCTATCAGCACATGACTGTGTGCTTAATCAGAGCACGGCAGCATCAGTGACTGTCCCTCATCATCCATACCACTGCACAAGGCCTCTGAGAACCCAGAGTCATCACTGTTCAAAAGAGTCAGACCGACAGTCAATAAAAAAGATAATGGTGAATGTGAAGACTGCAGGATTTGACAGACACTTTCACAAGCTGGAGAGCAGCTAATAAGTGGAACTGTGCGTTGATGTTACCTTTGAACATGTCAGGCTATTAACAGTTCACAGTGAAAGAAAGGAGAAAAAGACAAAAAGAAAGATTTTTTAAAGCCAAATGCTTGACAGTCGATTGCATGTGTGATAGACCTGATAAGCGGCTGTTAGTAAATTAAAGGAACTTGGTAGGCTGCTTTATTCAACCCTAAAATGCCAATGATACCTCTGTCGAGGTTGAGAGAGAGAGAGAGAGAGAGAGAGAGAGAGATAGAGAGAGAGAGAGAGAGAGAGAGAGAGAGAGAGAGAGAGATGAAAATGAAAGAGGTGCTTACTGACCTTATAAAACTAGGCTAATGCACAAAGCAGCTGCCTGTCTGCTCATATGCAGAATTTTGGACCTGTATATTCTCCAATTATCTGAAGCCAGTATAAGGTCAAAATAAATGTGTGTTAAAAGAAATAACTCCCTAAATATCAATATCCTACACTCTAAAAGTGTTCACTTTTAGTGCTATTAAGCACTATATCTTGGTGCTTCAGTTGTTTCTTCAGAGTTTCTTTGGAGCGACCAAGATGCTATATAGCACCGTTTCCATATAAAGAACCTGTTAAGCCCCTGTATGGTTCTTCAGCAGTTCTATATAGCAACTCAGACATCCCAAAGAAACGCTGAAGAACCACTGAAGCACCAAAATATTGTTCTATATATAGCACTAAAAGTGGTTGCCCATGATTACGAGCCAAGAACAACTTTTAGTCCTATATAGCAAAAAAAATTATAGTGACATATAATCAGTTTTTGTTTATCCAATCTATGTATCCAATCAAGTATGTGTAGTTTTTTGAAGAACAGGCAAAAAAAATCGTGAAGGAGACATCGAAACAAAACGCAGTCAAATTTGTAAGATTGACATTTATGCGGACTTGATTCGTGAAAGCTGTTTGTACCATCATACAAAGCATTTAATATTATGATGGAACACTCTTTATCTTACTCTGTGAAAAGTGAAAATATCAGGATTTGAACACAGTACACAGTTAAGTCTGAATGCATAAATCACATTTGACCCCAACATTCTCTAGCGCGCCCTTGTGAATGCAGCAGTGCGGCAAGGTGTCACGACAGAGATGAGCAGAGGTCAAATTTACGGTTTCGATCCTAAGCATCACGCAGACGCTTACATCACTACTATTACAACAAATCCAGATACAATACAATACCTGGACTGTCTGAGCAAACAAATCTGATTGAATAACTTAAAAAATGCATCAGACTTAGAGGTCAGACTCGATTTGATTTGTGGGCAGTGTGAATGAATCCTTAATCTTAATTTGCTGCAGGTCCGATTATTGTGTGGTAAATGACACTTCTGAGAGCACCAATTTAATCTCAGTGGAAAAATATTAGAGATTGTGGGTTTTGGCCCTCATCTCGGGGACATTTCACATCATTTTCAGAGAGCAAGGATGCAAATCTTAGGTGAGTTTTGGCAGGCTCATTTTCAAGACAATGCCAGTCCAAGGTCAAGTCAGTCAACTGTGGCTAAACATTATAATGTATGTGGTCATTCACAGCTGCAACTTAATGAAAACATTTTGTGTTCAATTTACTTGCAGTCACAGGTTACACAGGTTATCAGGTGCATAAGCATGCACATGCAAATTGTTCATCTTTCGGTTCATATGAAAGTTTGATAAACTGTGACCTACTTTTTGAATAGAAAACATCAAACCATAGAAACACTAAGGGCCCTATTTTCATGATCTAAGCGCATGGTCTAAAGCGCAGGGCCTAAGTGCACTCAGGTAACCACTCTTGCTAGTTTAACGACAGGAAAATGGCGCATGGTCTAAACGGGTTGTCCTGACTTTCTTAATGAGTAATGGGTGTTTTTTTGGGCGTGATGTGCAAACCAATCAGAGTTCTAATCTCTCATTCGCTTTAAAGAAACATTCCACTTTTTCTGTAAATATGCTCATTTTCCAACTACCCAAGAGATAATAAATTGAGTTTTACCATTTTGGAATGTATTCTGCTGATCTCCGGGTCTGGTGATAGGACTTTTAGCATAGCTTAGCATAGATCATTGAATCCAATTAGACCAGTCACATCGCATTTAAAAATGAAAAAAATGAAAAGACACCTCAAGAGAGTGTAAAAACTTAAAAAAAAACAAATTGACGGTATTCATTTAGAAATTTGCTGTTTTCATCACTATTTTCTGATGCGAAACTTAAAAATGTGCACAAAACAGAAAGCAGGCTAATGTGGCAACATATCCTAACACCATTGTTGGATTGGCCCTAAATAATATCTAGAAAAATTCTAGAGTAGTCAACTTTTGACTCTGCAGCAGGCCAACCAGACTTAAAAACTAATTCAAACTGATCCAACAAATACCAACAAGTCCCAATAAATACCAACATAATAAATACCACTGACAATGACCCAACAAACACCAGCATGGGTTTCACACTGATCCAAGAAACGTGTTGTTCTAATTATTTATCAATATAACTGTTTCTTGGTCTCTGTTATTGATTTATCTTGATGCATTGCTAGGGCCAACTGATAGTTGCCTATTCAATAGTCCAAGACAAATGCTCTTACTTGGCAACTCTTAATTTAAAACCCTCATCAGTCACATCCTAACACTGACCCATCTGACTGGAAAACTTCAAATTTGCAAGGCTCATAAATTTCTCTACAATCGAGATAAGTGTTCCGTCAGTGTTCTATAGGGATGTTTTGGCACGAAGTGAGTCTAATGATTGGCTGACTGTCAGCCATCCAAGTGATCAATTATTCAAGAGAACTGCATGTTTTTGCCTCTCCCAATGCTTTTAATGGCTTCACTATGCTGTTTATCACTATCTCTGCACCTTGGCTGAAACAAAATGACTGAGCAAGCCACTAAAAGAGGATCTACGATGAATAAAACACATAAATACCATAAAGACGACCTAAACCTCCTCCATAAAAGAGACAAGCATCCTAGACTATAAAAGAGAATAGCAGTGTTGGAACAACTAGAGTTGGCTGTCTGACCTAGTTAGCATACGAACACCCCCACAAGCAGACTGTACCACGATCAGACGCAGAGGGGCAAAGCAGGCCCAATAAAGAGCTTAACACAACATTTGAAATACAGTCTTGTCTTTGATGCAGAATTGTGCAAGCACATCTGAATTCTTATCGGTTTTCAGAGACACTAAATAAATCCTTAAATTCAACATTGGAAGTAATGTTCCCAGTGGGAGTGCAACTGTGATTCGCACACAATGTTCTCAAAATTTAAGTGAAGCGTTTTATTATAGGGTTGGGCTGCTTAAAAAAGTGGGGAGGAGAGGGAGAAAATGAACCATTATGCTTGTGAGATTGAAGCTATAAGGTTATAGATCCCGTAGAGATGTGGCAATATCTTTTCTATGATGGATACATGCAATACTTCATTTATATAATAATACGTATTATATTATAACACTATATAACACAAATACACATAAGTAACATAAAAGTAAGACTTTCTGTTAGATTACACAGACATCTTCGACAAAACAACACTCACCCTCTGATGCTGTGGCTGCTGGGGGCTGAGGCCCAACAGGTGTTGGGGGAACTGGTCTTGGCCAAGGTTTTCCTGAGGGGAGGCCCGCCCTCACAACCCCAACATACTCCACAAAGGTGCCAGGAAAGTTGCCCTTCTCTTTAGTGCGTTCATTGGTGCCATGCAGCCAGCCCTTTGGGCACTTTTCATCACCCTCCTGGTGATCTTGTGTCTTGGCAACCGTGAGGAAATCTCCAGGCTGCAGGGAAATGTCGTCACCACGTTCCTGATGGTACTCGAACAGTGCACGGTACTGAAAACAGTCCGAGCTCATGGTTTGTTCTTCACATATGCTTCAAAATGGGTTTTCTGCTTATTTTGATGCTTATTTAAAACCTGGATGTAGTCGATAAGTCCTTGGTTTAAACCTGAGTGCTAAGTCAGCTGTAAAGTTCTTGAGTCAAAACCTGAGAGCTCGTCACATTCAGTTGAGTTTCTTGCAAGGGTTAAAACTTCCCCCCTACACCATGTGTTGGGCAGAGGCCGTTATTGCGCAGTTCACAAATAAAAGAACAAATCCGACGTATCAGACCACGGGGGAAAAACAATTGTAGTAGTCTGTGGCATGATAGAGAACGGGAACAGAGAATGCAGAAACAGCCCCATGAAGATGGGGATGAATACAAGGACGAGGGTGCGTGACAGCGGTAGCACAAATTTGGGGACACGGTGACCTGGAATCGGGACGTTGGGAAGTTCTGCAGCGTTGGCACTAGTCCACAGAAAGAAATGAAAGATTTATTGAAATGCCCTTTTAGTCCATTTGGAGGTGTGGTCAGACAGACATTGACATGGGCAGTGCCAGTTTATTTATCAAATAACTGAGCCTTGGTCTTCTTTGTTGATAAACACCTTAAAACCTGAAAGCATTCGATTTACAATCAGTTTCACAAATTTCAATGTACATTTAAATCCTTATATTGCAAAACGCTTGCATTATATGAGCAACTTTTACATGCAATAAACATCTCTACATGCAAGCTTTAAAATTTTTTATTTTTCATTGCATGACATCACAACCTATGTCGTTCTCTCAAACGCAGACAAACACAACATGCCGCACAGCGCGTGACTGGGACAGTGCCAAGTTGGGTACAGCGTGCAGAAAGTCGACTCGCAATATACGGTCTACTATAAACTTACCTTTTTCCGCACCGGGCAAAAGCGTCCAAAATGCAAGCTGCTCCGAAACAAACAGAACGAGAACGCATTTTGAAGTCGGTTTAGGTACAATGTGCGATTTAAACGTATCCCCAAACAACCTGCGTGGCTGAATCAGACATCCAGCCAGACTATGCTGTAGTACGAGTCTGCCCGGGTGACGTCACATACCACGCCCCCGCTGTCTGATCATGACACACTGTGGGATAAAGTTGGGAACTTGCCTGTTATGGATGCAGTGGTCATGATGAGAAATAAGGCATCGTTGACGGTTTAAGAATGGACACGAAATCGCAGGTTATATAATAAGTCTGACGTACGTGGTGTTGATCTCTCAAAAAAATGATAATCCTTTCTATACCTAGTTTCAAGGACAATATCAAGGATGTCTATCTAACAGTCAAATATACAGACGTATGTTTTACCCAAATATAATAACTTTACATTAATTAATAATTCATACTAGTCGATAGTGTAAAAGGTAGAATAACAGGTTTAAATATAACGATTTTTTTACAAAAGAAAGAAAGATAAGATACAATAGAAACAATGATCAATGACTGATTATTAATAATTCATATTTATGAGCTTAATTAGTAGGCAATTCTTACATAGTATCATGCACTCTTTACAATTCATTTTCCATAGCAGTGAAATAGAATAGGATATGTTTTTATACAACCAACGCTTTCTTACACCAAATGATTTAACAAATTAAAAGTAGTTGACAGTTCATTCTGGATATATATTCATCTTCACTTATCTTCAAAAAAGATAACAGTTCTATCATCACTATCTTGACATGTCAAACCTGTATGACTATATTTCTTTTACAGAACACAAAAGATGACATTTTGAAGAATGTTGTTAACTAGCATTGCATTAGATTTGTGTCCATACATATAAATGAATGGGGGCTTTCTTCAAAATATGTTCTTTTATGTTCTATGGAAGAAAGAAAGTCATAAAAGTTTGATTCTGAGTAAATGATGATTGAATTTTACATTTTTGGGTGAACAATCACTTTAATGTCTATTTAATCTTATTATTTGTACTGTACTTCCATTTAACAGTAAAATACTTAACTATTCTTTCTCCCCTGATTGCAGAATGTCTGCAGTAATGAATTCACTTGACCTTGTCTACCCTCGGTGCCTATTACAATATTTTGAAATTCTGCGCCTTTGAATAATGCAAGTCATTTCATAGGCCATGAGGTTGAACATGTAATTCTCAAACCAAAGACGCCTAATTCCACTGCGTAAAAATACAATAGCAAACATCAAGACCTTATGTAAATGCATAGTGACAGAAATCAATTCATGGTGCAGAAAGGTAGGCAATATGTAATCAAGATAAAGCACCCACTTGGGTAAGCATCCACGCATACAATCTCTGCACATGGGTTGATACATGTTGAGATGAATCACATATATAAACGACAAATTTGTTTAAAAAAAACCCGATGAAACCAGGGAGCTCAAGGTAAAGGCACTGACCACCAACTCGTCTCTCAAATTAACTTGAAAGTCGAGCAGCTGGGCTCTCTTCCTTAGCATAATTACACAGAGTGACAAGACAGCATCCACAAAGTCTCAGATGGCCCCTTTAGCCACCCTCACCACTCAAGTAACATGAAACTATTTATTTTTCACTCAGTGACAGTCATGCTGGAAGAATAAAGATGTGTTTGTTCAGTTTTTTCTAAAATATTTTCTCACACAATTGGATTTTGACACTTAAGAGGAAAGTGATTGGAACTGACCACAACTTTAATATCGCTTATCAAGAATTGTGTTCTGAATAAAACATGTTTTATAAACTACATGAACTATTCTAACATTCTGAAAAAATGTCCTCCAACAATTAAAAATAATATTGTTTTACTTTGTCTGTTATGGTATGGCATACTAACTGGTGAAGTCAAGATCATGGCCTTCCCTTGAAGTCTATTGGTTTATGCCTATTCTACATTATGCCTGTGCACTTAAAAGCTTTAGCCATCCCTCACTGACCAAAGCAAAGGACAAATGCACACCATGCCAGATGTGTTTTAGGAACACATCTGTTTTCATTTGTCTGCAGTGCCACCCACGTTGAACCTTGTCTTTAAGTCACATTTTCGAGGCCAACAACTGATAAAACAATATGGAAGGTCTGGATTACTTAAATAACCTCAAACCTCACTGAAGATAGACCCATCTTTGTTAAAAAGAGATTCATAAATGAGAACACCAGTGAGCTATTTATGAATGCTATGTTTTTGTCACAAAGTACATCTGCAGACTCTATGGATGTTCTCCTCGATAGCTTTAATGCAAAAGTAAAAAATGCTATCGATGCCATTGTTCCAGTAAAGGTCAAGACGATAACTGGCAGGCGTAAAGCACCCTGGAGAAACACACCAGCAGTACAACGCATGAAAAGAACGTTGAGCTGAGCGTATATTGGCGAAAAAGTTCACTATAACATCTATAAAGACATGCCTTCAATGTTGACTTAGGCAAAGCTAGACAGAACGTTTTCTCTTACATTATAAACTGCAACATAAATAACACTCACACTCTTTATGCAATTGTAAAGAGACTACCAAATCCCCCGAGTCAAGTTCCCAGGAAAAATGCTGTCTGATGACAAATGCAATGAGTTTGCAACATTTTTCCTTGAGAAGATCAATAATATCAGAATGGAAATAAGCAAAGCTCCATGCGGCAGTCAGGTCAGTCTGACTTTAGTACATCAGAAATGAGTAACTCTGTCTGAATTTCTGACAATTTTTCACAAAACCTTGGAGGAAATGGTACAGCATCTTAAAGTGTCAACTTGCAGCCTCGACACACTTCCCACATCCTTTTTCAAAAGAGTGTTTATCTGTTTGGAAGCAGATCTCCTAAAAATAGTAAATATCTCACTGCTCTCGGGAACTTTCCCAGAGTCCCTAAAAAATGCAGTTGTCAAACCTTTACTAAAAAAGAGCAATCAAGACAAAACCTTACTGTCTAATTACAGACCAATATAAAATCTTCCTTTTATAGGTAAGATCATTGAAAAGTTTGTCTTCAATCAGCTGATCAAATTCTTGAACACAAATGGCTACCTGGACAATTATCAGTCTGGTTTCCATCAGCATCATAGCACAGAGACAGTGCTCAGAAAGATAATAAATGAAATTCGATTGAATTCTGATTCAGGCAAAAATATCAGTTCTGGTATTTCTAGATCTCAGTGCTGCCTTTGACACGGTAGATCACACTCCTACATAGGCTGGAAAACTGGGTAGGGCTTTCTGGGTTGGTACTTAAATGGTTCGGGTCATACCGAGGGTTGGAGGTTATTATGTAAACATAGGCAACCATAAATCTGACAGGACACCCATGACTTGTGGTGTTCCACAGTGCTAAATTCTAGCCCCGCTTCTCTTCAATTTGTATATACTCCTACTTGGCCAAATAATCAGAAAGTACCAAATTGCCTACCACAGATATGCAGATGAGACTCAGATCTGCCTTGCCTTCTCACCCAATGATTACAGGCCTATTGACTCTCTTTGCCAGTGCATTGATGAAATTAGCAGCTGGATGTGTCAAAACCTCCTTCAGTTAATTAAAAACAAAACTGAAGTCATTGTTTTTGGTAACAAGGATGAAACTAACAAGGTAAACTCATACCTTGGCTTAAGAGCTATCTTGGTGTCATTTTAGAGTCTGATCTTAGTTTCAGCAGTCATGTCAAAGCAATAAGCAAATCAGCATACTACCATCTCAGAAACATAGCCAAAATCAGATGTTTTGTCTCAAACCAAGATTTAGAGAAACTAGTCCATGCTTTCATTACCAGCAGTTTGGATTATTGTAATGGTCTCTTTACAGGTCTTCCCAAAAAGACCATCAGACAGATGCAGCTCACACAGAACGCTGCTGCCAGGATTCTGACCAGAACCAAAAAATCTTAGGCATATCACTCCAATCCTCAGGTCCTTACACTGGTTACCAGTTACTTTTAGAATCACCTTCAAAAAAATATTAATTGTTTATAAATCACCTAAATACATTTCAGATATGCTTATTAAATATATACCAAACAGACTTCTCAGATAATTAGGATCAAACAAGGCGAGTCTGCCTCTAGTCATTACACCATAGCTGGAATCTGCTTCCGGACGTCCACTAACAGTAGCTACTTTTAAATCTAGATTAAAAAGACACATGTTTAGCTTTGCATTTACACCCTAAGCACTGTGGTGGACTACATCAACTGTACTTAAATTTCTAATTTATTTTTCTTTTGCTCTAATTCTTTTTATATATTTACGTAAATTTTTCATTAATTGTATTGTTGTTTTAAGTATTTGTAATCTCAAATCATTTGCATTTTAAAGATACGTCTTATTTCTCTCTGTCAATCATTTTATGTAAAGCACTTTGAATTGCCCTTGTGTATGAAATGTGCTATTTAAATAAACTTGCTTTGCCTTGCCTCAATACTAGAAGCACATATTTCTGCAGGGCCTGAAGATGTGATCTACTGTATGTATTGATGTTGTAGGTGTCACGTTGAATTGCTCTTTTTATGCGTTTACTGTCAGTTTAAATGCATACCGCCAAGGCTTACACAGTTGAAATGGTGAATCTCATAGTCTATAATGACAACCTTTGCAGGTCCTAAAGCCCTGAGGGCGGATGGATGCTTGCATGATCTCATTTACAGTCCCCTTCCAGTCAACATCTGGAAAATGCATTTCGCCACCAATCAGAGGTCAGCAAATTATTGGTGGCCTGTGGTTCAGACAAGTGTAGATATAGACAGACTAAATTGCAAAGCAGAAAGTAAAGCAGATATGTTGGGAATGTAGTTTGGCTGAAGTGATTGTAGGGAATGTTTGTTGTGCTTATCACATGGAAACATGTGTGTTCAAATGTGGGTGAAGGGGGGAAACTAGCTGTTGAAGTGTGTAATAAAAGCAAAGGTAGATTTTTGGTATCATTTGCAGGAGATGTCAGTCAAGCAAAGAGGCTTAACTTGTGTTCTGTAACCAAAGAAGATCTGGTAAGCACAGGCAATATGTAGCGACTGGCATTTCCAAGCACGAATGAGCACATCTAGAGAGTTAAATGACTTAACATTCAGTTTACAGAAAATGTTGGGATTTAGAATGAGATTTCCAGATAAAAATGGTCTAAATGGATGATTTATATTTTAGGCTGATAGTACGGTTATAGGTAACTTATAAGGGTTAATGTATTGCAAACCAGTGAGTCATATAAATGGATCTCCAATGCGCACTTATGGCTCACATATGGTCGCTTTGATATTATAAGATTACACCTGACATTTTTGTAAACATTCTATAATTCCCATAATCTTATGCTATGACAATTTATTTCCATCATGATGTTCATTTCTTTTTCTGTACATTTTCTGTACAATTGTTTTTTAGAAAACAAAAAGGTTTAATACAAAGTCAAATGGAATGCAAAAACTTACCGACTTGGCACTTGAATAGACCTGTTTTTATTCAGTTTTCAACAAATCGTCAATGAAAGGCTCTGATTTAACTAGAGAATGTAGTTGATCAATCTAAGAAAAATGTACAAAAAATGTTGTAGGGCACCAAAGTGTACTGTATTTGTGCAATGTGCCATTTATACAACAATCCACTAAATTATTTTATTTAACACCAACATCCTGGTCTCAGAAAACAGCCTAATGCATACATTTCACGATACTTCATTCTCAATCAATGAATTCCTAGTTGATAACCCATGTGTTTGTGCATCTATGATAGAGACCCCGAGGTGACCCCGAGGTGAGTCAAATTCTTTCATCATCTACTCACCCTCATGTAATTCCAAACATGTATGCCGTTCTTTCTCCTGCAGAAGACAAAAGACGATATTTGAAAGAACCCTGGTAACCAAACAACTTTTGACCCCATTGAGAACCATTGTAGGTATAGACATAAAACTGTCAAAATATTATTTTCCACAGAAGAAAGTCATTGTGGTTTTTAACAACATAAGGGTGAATTAATGATGACAGAATGTGAAATATCCCTTATAAAAGAGTTGGTCGAAGGGCAGACATTAGAGTGGGTGACAGTAAAAAAAGAGCATTGAAAAAGCACTCATGAGGGGTAACCTAACGCCTGCAGCCTTACTTGTAGAGAGCTGTTACCCAACCAAAATAAAGATTATAAGGTGAAATGAATTAAAAGAAAACCAATGTAAACTGCTGAGAAGAATGCCTGTCCCAGGGTAAGTGAATAAGAGAGAACAGCCACGGTATGATGATGATGTCATCACAAAGCATAAAAAGACAAATAGATAATAGTTTAGACAAAAATATAGATGCTAGATGCAAATGAATGCGAAACACACCTATATATGCAATGATTTCTTTATAGTTTATCTTAAACGCACCATGGGGAGCCAAGACAACAACTATTTTTTTTTTCTTTGGAGCATTCTGCCCATATCAATGTAGAAATCCATGAAGAGTACTGTTCATATGACCTTTCAAATTCCTGACAAAACTCTCTATACTTTCAAACAATATATTTAAGGTCTTATCTAAAAGTTATTTAAGTTATGGATATGGAAATGTAACCACGCCACTTGCTACAGAAGGTCAGTCTTCTCATCACATGTTGAGCATATGTGTTCACAGTGTGGCAGAAAGGCCGGATAGGATTCGTCTGGCACAAGGAGGACCTGGGGGCTTTGAACTGGTTCCATGACCTAGTATATGTAGCAGTCATCTCCACACACAGTTCCTCCTAGGGTTGAGAAGATGACAACTAATTGGACCATTTTCTTTTCATTTTGATTTTGCTTCCATGAGACTATGTGGCCAATGTTAATATATGACTTTAAAGAAGTAATTACACAAAACATAATCCAATTACTTTTTATTAGGCCAGATAATCTGACTAACATTACCCTGTCAATAAGACTGTTGCTAAAATAAAAGTGTGATACATATCGCACAATAATATTTGATGATGTTTTGTTACATTAAATCATTATTATCAACACCTTTATGTATTCAAATTAAAATGTTATTCACAACATTAACAAATGTTTTTTTTTTACAGATGATAACATTTTAGAAGGCAATATATACTGTACAATAACATGAGGAGCTCACCCGTGATGCTTTAGAATATTTCCCCACACGGAACAGAGAAGGTCTCTGTCATATTGTGACAATATGAATATGTGCTGCTAGCCGTCTTTACATTCCCGTAATATGAGTTAGTTTTTCTTTGGGGTATATATTTAATTTAGTGGCAAAACCTTTCTAGGATATCTCTGTTAGGACCCTGTCATGGTAGTTTTACATTTTTTATCTCCACACAGACAGTTGCCATGATGTACCGCGTTTTAAGGCCCAGCTAGCATTACATTTTACTTTGTTGTTGTGTTTGAGCTTTCCAATATTCTCTCAGTGTCTGTAACAACTCCCATCCACTCTCAGTGATCCTGAACAACTAAACTTTAACTATTCTTAGAGTAGGTCAGGAGGAGTTCAAAGCCATTGAAGCAGTTCTCAAGAGTTCATCCAGGAGTTTAACACTTCAACACCAAGTCTTCAGGAAGCTGCTACTGTTGAGCTAACATGTTGCCTTGTAAATGAATGATCATTTGCAGAAGATTCTGCAAAAGCAAATTTCTCTGCACACTCTCGCACAATCTGCTCATTAGTGGTGATGAGTAGAGCAGTCATCATGTGGGGTTGCATGTCACACACTACATGCTCACTGAAACTCCAGGAGACGCTCTTTGTTTTTCCTTTGCCTTGTTGTTTTAGTCTCTAATTGAGTCACTCAGTCTTCAGCAATGAGACATTTTCATAGAGTGACTCTCAGTTTCCAAACAAATACAAGAAGTCATGATCAGGTAAAAATGTATTTAATAAAAGGACAGTTCACCCAAAAACAAAACATTGTCATCATTTACTCCATTTCAAATCTGTACATATATTTTTTACAGTAAACACAAAGAAAGCTATTTGGAAGAATACTTGTAACCAAACATCATTGACTACCATAGTAAGATAAATGTTGTGCTGATTGAAGAGGCATGGACCAACATTCACTGGCCACAATCAACAACCTGATCAACACTGTGCAAAGGAGATGTAATGCACTGCATGAGGCAAATGGTGGTCATTTCAGATACTGACTGGTTTTCGACCCCCCCGGACCCCCCCCCCCAAATACAGTAAACTGCACATTTTTGTGTTGCCTTTTATTGTGGACGGCACACCTGTGACAAAGAAACAAAGAAAGTATTGGTGGCTACAGACAAAGAATTAGTCAATTAGACAATTAATCAAATTTAACTTTACTTTTTTCACGTATTTTTTAAAATGGTGTAAAATGTTGAATTACAGAAACAGACAGTAAATTTACAACATTAACATCAAAATAAATGTTTTTTTGTTTTTTTGTGGAATTTTCTATAATGTATGTTAAATGGAACAAAAATGAATGTTTCTACTGTAACACTATGTCTATCTGTCACTATTTAGAAAAACACAGTCCCGCCCCAAATCATGCCATTGGCTGAGCTAGAATTTCACATGCTCAAACAAACAGGACTTTACCTTCTGAAGTTGTTTCTGCACATTAGACCAAACACAATCTCCTGGCAATTCATAACTGTTTAACAATTTTATTTGTATGAATTTGTGCCTCATTCAACGTATCTCATTCATGTTTTAGTATCTTCTTCCGCCAAGGTGACACGGTTTAAGCAAAGCTTTATTCTGACTTTTGTACGAAACTGCCCGGTCATAAAATAATGACATTTTCCAATGAGATCAAGTTACCGACAGAAATCAGATTTGTATTTCAAGATTGAAAAACCCTTCACCTATAAATTTAATTTCAGTCTTTCTCTCTCTCCAAGTGACTACAGAGTTATTGAAAAACCTTAAACCAGTTTTAGAGAACTAGCTGATTCCAGTATCAGTGACCCTAGGAAACAGAGAGGGAAAAAAGTTGTCTTTCCACCCTGATGAAGCTGTGACAGACACAGATGGCTGCCTGATTTACATCCCAACAGGCTCACATTGAAGGTGTCCTCTGCATTGGCATACCTTTGATTATCCGTTTCAGTAATGAGTTTTAAAGAACACACGACGGAGTAGACAGCGGAGACTCGGTAGAGGAATTGCTTAACATGCTTTGAAGGTAAACAGCTAATTATTAATGAGAGCTCAACAAACATGCTAGGAAAACAGATGCTAGTACTCGGGGAGTCTTCCTCATCAACACTCATTAGTGCCTGACCAATCATGGAATCCCGTGAAAGCGCTGTTGAAATAACACTGGTAAAGTGTTGTTCATGTCACCCACCTTCTGCATCACAATCCCAAGGCAGAAGATCAGACGATCCTGTCAATTAAAGCGTCTTCCTTTTTTGTGGGTGTACATCTGGTATTCCCACAGCAACATGCATGAAACCAGATAAACATACACGTAATAAATATGTGATTACTTTGCATATTTAAAAAAGCCCTTTTACAGCCAGCCCGAAGCTTTTAAAAATACCTCATACATTTTTATAAATAAACCATTGCCCTGGTGAGATAATCAATGTCGAACCGTTGACAGTTTCCCCCCCAGCTACTTCGATGTTCGACGAATCTAAGACGAGTTCTCCCTAAACTTCATTAAAATTGAACAAAAATTTACAATTTCCATCACGTTTCCTGTCACTCGGCAATAGCGCCCATGGAAATGTTGATCATTAAAGCCTTATTTTTCTCGCCCTGTATGTTTATACGGTTGAAAATAGCTCTTTGGTGCCATTGCTTTAAATGGCTCACAAATAAGCCCTGGGATGTCCACAGGCACGGCTACTTTTGCGGAGGTTGATCGAGGGTTTGCCCGCAAGGCACATAATGTACATGAGGGTTACTGGGGCTGTAATCACTGGAGAGAGAGAAGCTGGAGAAGAGGTGTGCAGTCTCAAAGCTGATGAGCTATCCACTGGCGGTGTGTTGCAGTGAAGGAACTCTCTGACCTACTTGTGGTATTGCCTTCAGTGCTTCTGCTAATGAGAAGAGATGTCACAGGCTGTTGCCCACATCCCAATTAGCCCTGCCTCAATTTCAAATGGAGAAAAACTTAGATTAACAGACAAAAGATATGCGGCAAAACATTTCACAAGAGGTCACCACAGATTGAACATCTGGGGATTTCAGATTTTTGGTTGCCACACAGGGAAAGCTACTTCTACAGTTTGTACAGTTTGACAGGTGTATCATTCAAGATTTTCATTACGAGGAAATGTGT
This sequence comes from Triplophysa dalaica, assembly GCF_015846415.1. Taxonomy (NCBI): domain Eukaryota; kingdom Metazoa; phylum Chordata; class Actinopteri; order Cypriniformes; family Nemacheilidae; genus Triplophysa; species Triplophysa dalaica. The sequence goes on from NC_079547.1 coordinate 17,194,521, forward strand.
TTCTATCAGCAATGGATTTTAAACATATTATGAGTTGTTGCTTTTTACCTTGTTTATATACCGATTTTTTGTCTCTCCCTCTATACCGTCTATGCTAATATGCAGGGCTAGGAGGAACGTGCAACGTAACCCCCCCAAAACAGCAGGGGCACCATAAAATAACATTTTACACTTATTAATGTCAAATGATCCAGAATAAAAGTGTTTACATAATGGACTCTGGATCACAAAACCAGTCTTAAGTAGCACGGGAAAATTTTTAGTTAAAGACAAAAATACATTGTATGGGTAAAAATTATCGATTTTTCTTTTATGCCAAAATTCATTAGGATATTAAGTAAAGATCATGTTCCATGAAGATATTTTGTAGATTTCCTACCTTAAATATATAAAAACTTTATTTTTGTGAGTGAATGGCCTGCCACAGTGCCCCTGATTAACAACTTCATAGGCCATTTTCTCAATATTTGTTTTTTGCACTCTCAGATTCCTGAGTTTTAAATGGTTGTATCTCAACCAGTCTCTCAAATGTCATATTCTAACAACTCATACATCAATAGAAAGATAATTTATTCGTCTTTCAGATTATGAAAAAATCTGAATTTCGAAAAATTGTCCTATAAGACTGGTTTTGTTGTCAAGGGTCAAACATGTGTCTGTGTACTGTGCATACTCATTTTGTATTTATAAACACGCATACACATTTGCATGTTTAGAAAATATTTACATGCATTTATGTATATTTACAAATAGTCTAAATTATAAATGTTGGATAATATTATAACTTTCTGCATGATTGTTTATGTTTTCATGAATACAAAATTAATATGCACAGTACACAGGCATTTATTATGTAAGCAAAAACTTTTACATGTTTATATAATTATTTTAAACCCAACATGTAACTTTTGCAGTCTGTTTCTGTAAATTATTTTTTTACAAATTCTGTCAAATAAAACAGTTACATTTTTACAGTGGGGAGACTGAGTCCAGGTAAAAAGTAAGCTTCAGGGGGACAGAGTTCCACCTCAAAATGTTCAGGATTTCTGTTTTATCCAGGAAATAACATCTAAACGATATGCATAGTTTGTAACATGGCATTTACTGCATCTTTGGTATAAAATGCTAAAAATCTCAGTCATTTTCAGCACTGCTGTATTTACTTTAGTGAAAAATTCTGAAAGCACTAAAATTAAATTAATTTATTGATATTTGCTCATATATAAATGCTTTAACATTTTTGAACCATAATTTTAAAATATTTGTTGTCAACTTTTAACCTGGTTCCTATTAAGACATCTCAGAGGAAAAGTCAGCGTTTGTGAAGTGTATCTGGAAAATTGACAATAGCTTTTTTCAGACATCTATTTTAATGTTAATTTAGATGTTTACCTTTATATTCAGACATATTCACTGGCTTAAACAAACATATTTTCTCTAGAGATTATTATTTATAAAAAATGATGTACACACAAAATTATTTAATTCTACAATTGTTTTTACATCCAGTTTTACACACAGTATTATTCTGACAGAATTACCTCAATACCTGACTAGATCTCACTAATGTGCAGTTCTGCAGAAGCGCTGCAGTTAGTGTAGCCTCTTTGTCTTCTTTGTTTTCTGCACTGCATAAGCTTCTCTCTTCTCCTAGAGGGACCCAGAGAGAAGAACAGTCTGAACAAAGGGTGCATTCCCACACAAACCAATGTGCTCACATAGACACAGTTTCAACCACAAACCACAAAAGACACGAAAAGCAGCAATATTTCCATATTTTCATCTCTGTTTTATGTAATTTTTTCATCAAACACGCAACATAAAAGCAGCAATCTACATTACTCGTGACACAAAATGAAATCTAGGACATGTATTGATGTTTTCAGAAATGCAATTACTTCTGATTTATCTTGTTACTTGCTCAAGGATTTACAATAATCTTGTTGGGAAACCTCTAGATTGCCCCGTCTCTTTAAAAGCATTCCACATTCAATACACCTCTTTAACTATAAAGGATATCATTAAAGTTGCAATGTTTTGTAGGTTTACGTGAGCTTTGTAGAAATGGCTCAATAAGTTACCATAACAGGCATGGGGGAATTAAAATGCAAAAGTGATCCAAGTATGTCAAGATGGTAAAGGGAGGGAGAAAACATCAATGAATATGAGATCAGATATAAAACTGAAACTGATGTAAGAAATGTGGTGCAATGCCGATGAAGTGTCTTATATAATAGCCTGTCACGAATGTTAATATGCGTTCAAAGATCACAAATCAATGATCATTGATGATAAACAGGCATTAGCACTATTTATATCCTCCAAGATTGGAAAATTAGATTTCATATTGTCCATAAAACTTATCTGAGGAGCAGAATATTTCCCTAATATTTTCTCTGAGAAGAGAGAATGAGGGAGAAGCAGGAGGCAACCAGAATATTTATTAGCGTTTTCAACTTCAGAGCAAAACAAAAGATAAAGAGGCGGTTGTACAGCATGCCATCTGAGACCAACACAAAAGTGCAAACTTTTCCTTTCTTATCTTAACTGATGTATTATGGGTGGCTCATATAGATTTTGCTTTGAACACAATTGATAGTAACTTAAGAGTTTTTTTTCATTACGATTGTGTGCTGAACACGGGCGTCTGCGGAATGTGCGTCTGTTTGTAAAGAACAAGGCCAAACACAGTTTCCCTTTGCTAAGATCACACAAAGGAATTTCTCGCATTAAAGCTCTTTAGATTTGCAGGGAAAATAAAAAAATAACTCTCAACTACATGCTCCGGGGATGTTTTTTCATTCCTGTTGCATTCCTTTCTAGTTTTTGCTTAAAGGAAGCTTTTTTCTCACACTCTGTACTGGGTCTCACCACCACTTCAAAGATTCTTATTGTCATTAGTGGAGCTGACATTATGAATATTACATCTATGGCGTGAGGCAGCGCCGTGCCGCATAACCTGCTCCGACAACCGCATCAAATATTTAACTAGGTGACTGCAGGCATGCTCGTGTGTGTCTGAAAGAGAGAGAGAAAGAATGAGAGAGACAGGGTGGGTTTGAATAAGGCCAGGGTGGGGTGGGGGTAAGTTGTACATCATTTACATAGAAGTGTTGATTCTGACAGCGACCGCCACCTCATCATACCACTTAGGGAAATGAAATGAGTGAGACAGAGAGGTTTGGTGGGAGAAGGTTAGGGGACAGGGTTGGTGTTGGAGGGGGGGGGTTAGTTTTAATCAACTTGCTGTATCAAGCATACTTATGCAAAGGGATCCCCATATGGATAATATGTGGGTGATATCACGGACAGAATGTCAACTAGCGTTGGGATGAACCAACAGGCGAGGGAGCGCAACGATTTGATTTCCTTTGTAAATGAACAACCTGCTAATCATGCCCACACAGGAAAAAGAGCAAATATGGGCCAATATTTGACCACTTACGTAAGCAAACATGGTATTGCAGTGTATAGCGACTGTTTCGTTTTTTAGTACTGGGAATGGACTACATTCTGATGCTGTGGTTTCCAGCATCCTTCCTCGATCCCCATTGGAAATAGAATGTAATTTATACAGACATTGTTAAGCAGGTACTAAGAAACACCTGAGTGACATTTTTCATTCTTGGTCCAATGGCTGCCACCTTCACCCAAGGTCAAGGGAAACATTAGGAATGACAAAACATTTATTCTACTGTGAGTTGACACATAGGGCAAGAAAACAGTTCTTTGTGGACCAAGGAGACCACCAAAATAAACAAAGATGAGGCAACTATAGGAACGTGTATTAAAACACATGTGCAGTCCATAAATCTGTGATGGGCTTCTGTGAACAGTGAAAAAAAATCTATGAACCACAAATATGTGTGTACTAGATACTAAATTATCTCATCCACTCAGGCTGCTTGAAAAAGACTTCAAAAACCAATAAATTGGGTCACACTCCACAGTGAGGAGAAAAACATGAAAGTCAAGTAACACAAATTCTATATATAGTCCAATATTTTTAATTATTTTCATAGTTAGCATTCATTTATAAGTTTCTGTCCAAACCAATAAATAAAGCACACTACATTAGCAAAACAATTGATTTTAAATAAAGGTTTTAATGAAATACTTGTTTGTACATTTCAATACAGACTAAGAGATTTTGAGCATAGTGTTTTAAACTTGGTGGAATTTGTTAAGGCTACTACTAGTTGGAGTATTGTCCAGGACAACAGCTTCTCTCTTTACTTCTTTTCTTTCAACTGTTCCCAACTAAATTTCGTCCTACATTCAGCATTCTGGAATTTTCACAAACTGATCTCTTACATTGTAAAATCTGTAACTGCTTACAATCGCAGGGCATCAAACCAATAATGTATTTGAAATGCTATGTTATATGTGCTATTTTATAACAGTGTGCAAAAATGATGAACAAATATGCTGTCTGATTTCTATAAAATAAATACACCTGATTTTTATAATACATTTTTATATTTACAGTTATATATTGTTCTTGGTCCAATGTTTTAAAATATTCTCCAGAACTTGTAAAATGTAGTTCTACAAGACAACTCATTTACACTAACAAATACATTTGTTATTTTTTATTTATTTATACATTTATTATTTTTTTACATTTATTTGCTGTGTCTTAGAACAATAAACAAAAAAAATACATTTACTAAACAAACTGTCAAACAGTCTTTGTATTATTTCTGCTTCTAACCGCACTGTGATTGGTACAAATGATATTTTGCACTTGGAAGAAAGTTTGGTACTATTTAACATAACTTGATTACACAAAAAAACTAATTTATCTCGAAAAATCAAGCCTAATTCCTCATGATATGACCCCTTTGATAATTTCCTAGATGTTCGGAATTGCACCTCTTTTTTAATTCATATAGTCTTTCCTTAAAAATCTTTCCAATGGAATATGACTGGCCACTTTAATGACAATCCTTTTTACGAAAAGGAAGAGAGCTCAAAATGAAATCTGCTGGAGTAAAAGTTAGAGATGAAGGTCATTCACCTCCACCCAACAGTATACATGAATTATTTCTCTTTTGAAGGTAGAAATAGATTTATTTTAAGGTAAAAGCCAAATAGCTAGAAGCACTCCGGACCTCATGTTTTCTTAATGCAGGACTTTTTTTACTGAAGTTGATGTCAGGTAAGCTAAGAAGCACCTCAGGCTAGACTGTGCAGACGGCCTGTGTCCAATATGAGACCCAATCTAATAAAAAGAGCAGGTCAGTGCTACAGGTAAACATAGCTCATCTCCCACCATCCCCATGGAAAGGAGACAGGGAGCAATAAGAAGAGCTATAAAGGTCTAAAAATGGAGAAAAAACACAGATAACCAGCAAAAGAGCTAATAATCTCAACATAGCAATGAACACTGTGAAGAGGCCCATCCATCCTTAGGGTTGGGGTCAGTGTACTTATACTGTCAGACGAAAAGATCATTGTGGTAAGGTATGGGCATGTGGTTAGGTAATGTTCCCTTTGTACTGGCCCTTGGGGCAAATATGTTACTTTCAACTATGTGCCTGTGTTTATGTACCACATTTCTCAGAGAGGAAATGAACATGTCACATTCTGGACAACACAGACAGGCATCGTTTGTGTGAATAACTGACGGAGTGTCTAAAAGTTTGATACGTATAAAGGCGGCAAAATATCTTTGCTTCTGTGGATATTTCTCTGTCCTATTGTGTGCTTTTCAAGATTCATTAATGACTGGACTGAACCAACAATTTTTATCTTATTTGGAGACATGTGGGCACGGAATCCGTCAGTATTTCATTAATTGGTTGCATGCAGTTCACATTCAGTTGAGTCACTTACATCATCAATTTCATAATAGTAATGCGAGTCTCTGGCTGCAATAAGTATGACCAACTTGAATTTAGCCACTAAAAATCCTACAGATCTAACTCCTGTAGTGCCAAGACCCTGTGCCAGTCCCTCTATCTACAACAATTTAGCAACTTTAATTTAAAAGTTAAAGGGACAGTTTACCCAAAATAAAACATTTACTCACCCTCAAGTTTAAAATCGGTGTAAATTTCTTTGTTCAGATGAACACAGAGAAATATTTGGAAGAATGTTTGTTACCAAGCGGTTCTTGGCCACCATTGACCACCATAGTTGGTAAAATTACAATGTTAGTCAAGAGTAGCCCAGAACTGTTTGCTTTCCTACATTCTTCAAAATATCTTATTTTGTGTTCAAAAAGAGGTTCAAAGAACTGTTTTGTTACCAGCATTCATCCAAACATATTAATCTGCGTTCATAATAACAAAGATATTGATACAGATTTGGAACTTAAAGGCGAGTAAAAGAAGACAGAATTTTAGTTTTCGCATTAACTGTTCCTTTAAGGTTAGTATTTAGACGGCTTAAAGGAGCCGTTTCAACTTGATTTCACAGGAATTCGTAACTATTTAATGAGGAGGCTAATTCGTATGAATTTGAACACCAGGAATATTAGAAAAAGCAGTACTGAAGCCCCTCCCCTAACCACACTTCTAGATCTTACTGTCTCTGGCGCAAAATTCAAAACGTACTACAATGTTAAAGACTGATAAAATCATACAAATTAGCCACCTCATAAAGTAGTTACAAATTCCTTTAAAATTGTGTTCGATGTGTTTCAAACTTTTCATGGTTGCGCCCCCCTGTAAACCCATTTTAAGAACTGGTGGCCCCCCCATACTGTGCATTGAGGATTGATAACATCATGTAGTAAATATGTTATATATATAAATTGACCATTACAAATTGAAGTGTTTTGGGCATTTTTCCAAAAGGATTAGTCTGCCAGATCACGATATCGGTGCGGGTTTCATGATTTGCACACGAGCGAGATTTATAATACAGATGCGGTGTGGTCGTAAATAGAGTTTTACATGTTTACTAACTGTCAACCACTTCAAACAGCTATCCAAGTTCAGAAATACATGAAAATGTCATGTTAACAAAAAGGGTTTATTGACATGAAACAAAACAAAAACGGACGAGAGAGGACCGGTATGTATGTTAATGTGGCCGGCAGTCGACCGTGAGGTGGCTGCCGGCCTTTTACTTCCGTATTATTGTTTGTTTAATTTTATTAAAACTTTATTGAATGTTTGCCCGTTCCCGCCCCCTTCCTTTCTGTGTGGAAGGGGGCGGCATGGGGTTAGTGTGTCCTGTTAGACGGTGTTAGTCCTCAGTGCTATAGTTTACAGTTAACGTTACTCTATTAAATTATTTAAGATTATTGGCTGTGTATTTAGAAAAAGACTGAATTGGTATAAATGCGTGATGTTGCTAGCTCATAGCAATGATTATGTCATGCGTATCTTAATTCATTTAGACAAGCACATTGTGTAATGTTAGCGACTTTTCTCATGATTTCTCACGCTTTTCTGGGTGAAGGTAACATTAGTTGACTACTGCCATTTAAATGCTAAATTTAATTGCAATGGTTTCATAATTAGACCCATTTTAATTTACGCTGCAGTCTTGTGCTTAAATTGTTTACAACACTTATTACAATTAAAACACATTCAGAAGATATTTATTAGTAGTTTTGCTTTGTATGATTCATACCACATGTTTTTCTCTAGGAAAGCAGTTGTTAACCATGCAACATTTTGAGTTGCATCAGTGCTTGGCCTCTTGCATCAAAACATTCACTGTATACATTGCTGGACATGTTTACGGAAAAGATCTCCTCAAGAGACAGAGTAAATAAAATTTCTTTTTGAACACGTTTGTAATTCTGTCGACAAGCATTTTCCATTTTTTTCTCCTGAAATTAGTGCAAGAGTGAGTTCCACAGCTTTGGTGCGGAAGATCTTAAGCTACTTTTATATATTTCTTTCAAGAAACGTGGAGGTGGGCTTTGCATTGTATACTGAATCTAAAATTTGCTAACTCAAAGGCTATCCAAGATGTGACTTTCCTCATCAGAACACCATGAATGGCTCCATCTAATAAAAGTGCATGGCCATCAATTTAAGATTGTCAACAACACATTTTAGCATTTATTGAGCCGAGTGTGTATCAGTGAATTTCATCTAAAGTGAATCCATAGATTTCAGTAGAAACAACCTGCTAACTAAAACTTGAACTCAGTTCAATGTTGTTGTGTCATGACCAACAGTTTCAGAAAGCTAACAGATGAAGTTGAAACTTTTTTACAAACATTGACCGATTAGATTTGGGCCGATAACTTGAATGGACAAACGTGAACTTTCGAACCACCAAAAAAGGAAATTTCTCTTGCAGTTGTAATACTTTTTTAGTATATTGGATTAAAGTACTCGATTAAACCAGTCTCATTACGTTCTTGTAGTGATGTTTGCTTTTTGTTACTCCCAGAAGATGCAGCAGAAGTAGAAACTAGGTCGTCTCACATCACTCTCTTAAGGACTTTTTGCATTATATTATTTATGTTCCATTTAATTTTGCATTTTGGAGTTACTTTGATGTAAAATAGATATTCGTGCATTTTATTTTCCATCATTATTATTATTGGTCACTCCTTGTTTACCACTACTGTAAGGGTTTGGCAATGTTATTTAAATAAAGCCTTCTGAAAGTGACTGCTTTTATTTTATTTTCAAGCAAGAGGTGTTAATTTATACATCACTTACTATTCTTTATGGAAAAACGGAGTATGAACATTTTTTCCAATACAGCTTTTATTTTCTGTGTGCTAAGCATAGTCACCTTTATAATGGTGTTAAATGACACAAAAGACGCTGCGTGATGTGCTTGTCTAAATGAGTTAAGATACACATGGCATCATCATTGTCATGAGCTAGCAACATCACACATTTACAATAATACAGTCTTTATTTCTAAATAAACAGCCAATAATCTTAAATAATTTAATAGAGTAACTGTAAACTACAGCATTGCTGACTAAACCCAGCTAATTTGACACATGTTTGGTTAATTTATCAGACTATATGGTGGAATCGGACATCAAATTACATAGTAAACCTGGCAAGCAAACTCATAACAGATATAAGAGGTCTGACTCTCAGTAACGATTTAATTATGTTAAAAAATAAAATAAAATTTAACGAAAAAATAACGAATGAGTAGAAAAATTGAAAATATAAGCAGAAAATATCATAGAACACAAGAATGAGTAAAACAACCAAGGAAAATATTATTTTGTTTATGATTTGGACAACTTTGTCTTTATGTCTAATTAAAAATGTGTTTAAAGTTCTGACTCTCGGTTTTAATTTTTTGGTTTACGCTTATTGTATTTTTAATATATTATATATATGCCCGTAATGCCTATGGCGGGATTCTGATCCCATACGCGCACTCGGGAGAGAGATTTGCGCTTATTCTAAAGTTACAGTCTGAAGACAAACATACTTATATGATCTACCTATTTCTCAAGATGATTTAGATGTTATTGCTGGCTGCTGCTTCCTGAGTGGACGTATGCCTACTTTGTAGATAGTAGGCTTTTGTGCGAAGCCTAAAATTGCATTATGCAGGACCTACAATGAGGCCGCTCACGCGTGCAGCTACAGACGGAACATTGCTCTCCGTCAATTTCCAATCGCGTTTAAGAATATAGCACATTAAGAATTGGAAGAGTTGTTTAATTCTCCAAAATTAGAGCCACAGCATTGCATTCTTCAATATGACAATAAGTTAAGTATAAATTCATTAGTTATTAAAAATGTACATACTGTAGATATAAGTGCCAAATTCAAGGAGAAATTGCATGATTACTCCAAAATAGTTTCTAGTCAAAGGTTTAAAGGCTTTCTGTGATGGGATTTTAACATCTCCCAGAGGAAAACGTTATTGCTCAGAGACTGCTCTTTCATCACTCAGGAGGCTTAATTAAATTCGCGTCATAAAATTAATGTGAATAGCATTGCTCATGCAGATAATTTGGTTTCGATGAAAAGAATCTGAGTTCATAACGGAACCTAACTTTTGATTGCACATCATGGAAAAAGTTTCAGACATTGGAGATCTCTTCTGATGAGCTAGAGGAGACACATGTCAGATTACATAGGGATTTTCTCAGTAGATCAGAGTTTAATCTTATTGCTGTCTAGGAAAGGTGATTGAGTCATTTAAGAGATCTCATATGTGATTTTTAATTCCTAAGGGTTGCCTGTAAATCCATCTCGTACTGTAGGGCAGAGAAATTTCCTCACTTATCTAATCAAGAGGCGTGTGGATCTTTCAAGGATTTAAATGTCATGCAAGAATTTCACCTAGGAGACTCAAAGCGCACATGTTCAAACAGAGGGGACTCATCGGTGCGTCGTGGGATTTCCACAAACAGGTTTTAATTATTTTACAGGAAGACACCTGCAGTGGCTTTTAATGTGGCAGACATTAAGATCATTATTATAGCTGGGAAACTGATTAATGGTCCCAAGATAAATCGCCATGTGAAATTGCTTTAGCCAATTGGTCCTTGTATGTGACACTTTACATTGAAGTACATGTTCAATTACTTTTGGTAATTGCCTTTTTAGCTTTAATCGCTCACATTGAGGTTGATGGTGCATTCCCAGACACCACAATACAGGTAAAAATCATTGTTGTAAAATAGACCTTTTGGAAATCTGATTGTTACCCTTTAAAGTAATCTTTTTTCTGCCTAGTCAGACGGCAAACGGTGTAAGAAAAATAAATAAAATAAACAACTGCCAGGAAGAGGGCGGAGAGGTAGGGGTGTTGGAAATGCAGGCAGGGTGAGGAGAGGCAGAGGAGCTAACGTTCCCCGGGAGGACCACACAAGAGAGGATGTGGAAGCTAAGCAGCATTATAATATAACTTACACCCGATTTATGCAAATTTTGATTGTAAACATGATTTCTAACTTGATGTGCACATGGCCATAAGGAATTATGATACAATTACAAAGTGCTAAAAATTTACAAGGAAAAACGCTACTTCTCTTGATGATCAGCTCATCTATTAACTAAAGCTATCAAACAAACAGTTCACTAATATTGCGGAAATTAGACAATCTTACTGGTCCATCAGAAAGCTGGCACCTTCGGCGTCGCTTAGCAAACCCGTTTCCTGCTTCACTGCCCTCCATTTGTGAAAAGCCATGCCGATGTTTATTCGGGTTCTCTGACGTTTTTTGTCTCGAAGGCCTTGCTGCATCGTATTTTCTCTTTTTTGACGACACAGATGGACACTCTGTCGGCTCTTCTGCAGAGTATGTGTTGTCCGCCATTAGGGCTAATTTCACTTCTTACTGCGACAAAGAAGCGTTTCTGTTTCTAATAAAAAATACGACAAGTAAATTTTGTTATTGTTCTTCCTCTTCTTCTGCTAATCCTTCAATGTAGTCGCTTTGCAAGCTGCCTCCAAAACATAGCTGAAGAAGAAGAACATAGTCCCATGTATCCTTCGTTTTACGAAACACGCTCAGTTTGTCCGTGTAGTGCTACTATTGAAACATGGCTGTGCAATTTAATAAATTACATGTAAGAGTGTGCCCGCGGTGTATATACATAAAATGGCTCATTGTAAGGTAATATAAACATTTCGGTTCATTTGGAAGGTATTTCTTCACCACTCACAACATAGTTTTGCATTATATATTACATTTTGGTAAATAAATACTTCAAAATGCTACACACTGTACCTTTAACAAATATACAGTACAACACAAAAAAAGACCAATTACATTACAGCCTTTCCTTTTACTACTTCTTCAAAGAAATTCAAGTTTCCAGCTTCAGTAAGCTGTGCAGAAACCTCTGGCTTTATTCTCTCTGAAATCTCCTTCCCTCCTATCCTCCCTCTCTGCTTTCCAGCTGAGATTAAGCAGTTGGGTTTTAGGCTCTGCTTGTTGGCTGGTGTACTGAGAGAAATCAATGAGGATCAGTGCTGTTAGCTTATAGGCCAACTAATCCTTATCTCAACAAGCTCATCCTTCAGCCCGCTTCATCGCTGACTCCTAACAAACACCAGCCAGGCCAAATGAATGAGGGAGCACACAAAAATGACTGTGGCCTTTAGGCAAGTTGGGACTGGTATTGATCCAGTACAGTTTCCAGACAACCCAGTGGGTATCAGAGGACATAATCTGAAGGGCATCTACACAAGCCGCTGGAGCGATTCCACCAATTTCTAGGATGAGAAACTATATCAACTACCTCGGCGTCTTATTAGAGATGTTCGGCCCTGTATAAAGGACAAGAAATAAAAGCTAACGCTGTTATCTGTTCAATAGGGAGGACTGAGAAATAAATCAAGATGTGCGAGTGAGAGTCTGATCAAATCAAGTCCATATGAAAATTAATCACATAGAAAAAAAGAAACTTTATTATAACCTTAAAATAATAATAATGGAAGTATGCACCAAAAGGCTTAGACCACTACTGATATTGCTTTTATTTTGCTTTGTTCCCATGCAATTCACTTTAGGAATTATTTGATATCATTTAATTAGAAAAAATTCACATAAAAAATATTTTCAATTCAATATGTGTATAGACTCTGTATAGACTTGTTTTTTATTTAGTATTTTTCAAATTTTAAAAGAAAAAATTCACAGTTAATTCAATTAATTCAGTATCATATACTTTCCATTTATTAAGCAAAATGTTCATATAAATGTTTTTTTCAACATGTATTCTGTTTACAGACAGTTTATTCCAAAAGGCTCTGTGAAACTGTTTTTCTACTTCGCATTTTTCTCTTTAAAAAAATAGCATTATTTATTTCCATCATAAATAAATAAATTACATTCATTTTATAATGAATTTATACTTTCTTCGTATTTGTTATATGTCCTTTTGGACTCCACTAGTTTAAGTAAAGCCTGATGGTCCATGTTATCCCAGAAGAGTCCAAAGACTGTTTTTCAATGGAGTTAATGAACCTTTTATCAAAAAATAGCGTACATTTGACAAGTGACTTAAAAAATACTGCAGTCTTAAATCTTATTCTTAAATATAATTATATTTCATTTGACAACATTCACCGGCTCCCAAGCTAAACCGAGATACATTTACGAACACAAAGCAATCTTCCTTTTCTGCTATCCCTCCACGTCCGTCTCTGTGGTGGGGTAGAAAATGGTGTCCAGTCGTGTGTGAAATTTGCCTTGTGAAGAGATGAGGTCGAGATATGGGTCCCAGATATGCAACCTGATCGAAGGTGTACCAGGAAGAAAAGACTTCATTTAGAGATGGGATACAGGGCTGAGATAAAAAGAAAAGGTGAGTGGAAGAAAATGAAGGACCCAATGTGGCTGAGATTTTTCAAAGGTTTGAGCACCACCAGTAATACAGGCCATTTGTCTCAGCAGGTAAGAACCTGCCATGGCTTCCTCTTGGCACGCCGCTGGGGCTGTCCACCAACATCTCTTCTTGCTGTGCAAGGCAGGTCAACACCGTGGTCTCCTGAGAATAAAACAGTGAAAAGCCGGAAGACTGAGTAGATGTGGTGAGAAAAGTGGGCGGGTGGAAAGTATGAAATCTTCTCAGCACCTTGTCAATGCGAAGTAGTACCTCGTGGAGATAGAGGCTGAGGACTTAATCTGCTGTCAGTTTGATACATCAAGGGGGCTCTCGTCCTCATTTTTTAACCCCATACCCCACCGAGTGGCGTCAAGCTAATAGCCTCCCAGCAGCAGGAGCCAAGACAGGGTGAAAAAGGTATGGGACAGGGAATGAAGAAATATGGAAGAAAAGACTCACTGGGTCATTATGCATCTTCTCTAACTTCCAGGGATCATCTTTGCACACATTTTGACATTGTTTGGTGGAGCCATCGATCAGACAGTTCCATATAGCTCAAGAAACACAAAACAGGTGAAACTGGAAGGGGGGATATGGTCTAGAAAGAGTCGATGATGATTGAAGATGATGAGCAGGGCCACACCGGGTCACTTTTAATCAAACTCCCGCCACATACTGTGCCTAGCAGACATTGATGGTGATGATGATGGTGTTGACGATTATGATGATGTTCATGATGAGTTCTAACATTGGGGTTGTCTGTTCCTTTAGGCAGCACGCTGACAATCCAAGAATCCCAAAAATGTTCAATCAAACTGACGGCCTATGCGGCCACTGCTCACACAGATGGCTTTGCACTACATATCCAATTTAATCCCCAATACCGCAAATTAAAACTAGACCTTCTCAGCTCTGCTTAATGAGATTGGGAGCATTGAAGACAGCCTTGAGGGGATAGCCATTCACCTACACACAAACACACACAGCAACTCAAAGCTGTAACATAATGGTAAATACAGAAATAAAGTCTTCAAATACCCCCTGAAGTCCTATTCATAATTAAAGTTTTTATTAACAGCTGTCACAGGTAGCCGAAGGCTTCTAGGAACTTGGCTGACCTTTTGGAAAACGTTTTTTTTAGTTTTACGCTGTGAATCCAAGTGAACCACAAATCAACAAAATCCAAGAAGCATGTTCGCCTGTGTGTCATGTTTTAAATAGGCTCTTGAGCTCATCTTGCCCTCTTTTAAATCTGCGGTTCTTCTCCCATGTTCCTTTGTCAAAATGACATCACTGAGGCAATTAAAGTACGATAAATAAGTCATTGCATCAACCTCGCATGACTGATATAACTGTCAATAAGGCTATTACGAAAGCTAACAACAGCTAATTGTATATGCACATGTATAATCTTATATGCAACAGTAGCATTTTCAATAATACAGTGTTTTCTATACTGTATCGTTGCTGTTCTTCTGAAACCTCTGGACTCCAAATACGCTGTGTTTCAAATGGAAAACAACACTGTACTTTTTAAATGATTAAAAACTGTGTTGTCAAAGATGACAAGGACTTTTAAATACTTTTATTTGTAAGATATTTGCAAATTCTAATGAGAAACATAAAAGGCGACTAATAATAATGATTTATAGTAAAAAAAAAAAATCATGAAATGTGGAGATTTCAGAGAGGTTTCAGAAGGACAGAAACAATATTCTATTTGATAATGTCTGTTTTATCTTTTTTTTTTACTTTTGTCTCCACTGTACAGTTTACTTTAAATCTGTTTTGATACAATGCAAAACAGTAAAAAAGGCCTATGGAAAACATTTGATTTTAATTGAAATGTAATTTCAGTCACCATTCGCTTGACCCATGATAAAGTAACATCCTCAGAGATGTCAGGGAGTGGAGTTCGGCCCTGTCCACAAGCGTAATGAAGGTGCTGGGTTTAGTACACCGAGGTATTGAGGGTGTTTTAATGGCTTGTGAAATACAAGCGGTGAAGCCAGACCGGTAAAGTTTTCTGCATGGTTGGCTTAAGCAGACTAGATTTAGTACAAAACAAAAGAGCAGTGTGCACACAAGAGAACAGCTGGCAGATAGAACACTTGGCACACGTGGAAATACACAAGGAAAGAGACACGAACACAAACACACCCACGGTTTGTTTCTTTGAAGGGTTTGCCAAGTCCATAAATGTAAATGTGAACATCTTAGGTACATATCTTAATAAAGATAAATATGCAATGAGAACTTGCTTACATGTCTGTAAACTTAAGATAAATACATGCCAGACAGTTTTTCGGGTTGTATTTTTTCTTACATTAGAAAAATTCCTCAGTGAAGGTTTTTGTTTACTATACTGTAGAAAACTATAATTGTAGAGTATTATTTTACAAATTGTTCACGTATTTCTGAAATGTGGTAAAAAATGTTAAATTACAGAATTTTTTTCACAAGTTAATTGTAAAATAATATGAAAGCATGTAAAATCTTATTTTAAAATGTTACTTTTAGCTGCAAGAATATGTTTTTGCAGCACACCTATCTATTGACAGGTATTGACATTTTTGACTCTGGCTTGGGTCATTTTACCTGTTCTTTAAAATAACTGTCTTATATAACGGTCAGTTCTGGTCCTTGATTCTGATTGGTTGAGCCGAGTTTTAAGTCGTTATAAGAATTCCCCGATTTATAACTGCTGACCGCACTTCATAGCCTTTATATCATTTTTTTAACTTTATTTTATGAAACCTTGCCAGCATATGGAATAACCGTTTTATAAAAGCAATAAGCCCCGCAAAGCAGTGGGTTACAAGTCCATTTTTTAACAGCTAAGGGTGTCGTGACAACGCCTGTCAGGAAATAGTGTGCAGAACCCAGACGCAGACAGCAGGTGGCAGCAACAAAAATACATTTATTAAAGAATAAAAAAAATCACGATGGAGAAAAAAACACAATAACCGAAGACTTCACTAAAGGCAAACAAAAACTTCCCACAAGGGGGCAAAACTAGAACTAAAACCAGAAGCAAACAAAACACACACAACACAACAGGCAAACAGGAAAAAGAAAGACTACAATACAAAATGAACCAGCACAGGACAGCAAACACAAGGGCATTACATAGGGAGACTAACAAAGGATAATTAACATGGGACAGGTGTCGGGAATGAAACACTGATGGGAAGCTAAACGAGCTAAACATGAGGCTCTGTCATGATCCTGCCACTAGACCAAGAAACACATGACATGAAGCTCCCCTTTAATGAACTCCCTCTGGCGTTCACAAAGGGGGAGTAGTTTCAAAAGTAAAGTGGTCAAAGGTGCTCCGGAACAGTTTGCTTTCCTAAATTCTTTAAAAGATCAAATTTTGTGCTCAACAGAACTAAAAGACACAATCATTTTTCTACTATAGTAATCAATGATGTCCAAGAAATGTCAGCTGCCAACATTTTTTTCCAAATTTCTTTCTTTGTTTTCATCATAACAAAAAGTAGAAATATACTGGTTTGGAACAACCTAAGGATGAGTAAATGATGACAGAATTTTCATTTTTGTGTGGAGTATCCCTTTAATGTAAACGGTTATATTCTACATCCATTTAGTTTTTCTATTATGGCGGGAAGTTTTCATTGACTTCCATCGCTTATAAGCAGAGCTTGTTATTTTCAACCCCCTAACCCTACCCCTGAACCTAACCTTCACACTTTTCGGTCATTATTTTTCATCGGTTTTGAAGCAGTTGTCTTTAGACTCGGGGCCAAACCTAACTGCAGTTGTAACAAATGAAAGTGAATGCTATTATATAGCTTACTATATAACAGTAAATGCAATATATCTTGCTATCCATAAAAAGAAAAATATTTAAAATCCCCTGCCCTCCTCCTTTCAATTTCTTCCCATGGCCTCTATCATCATTATAAGAATTCCTAATGGCAGTTGGGTGGATGTGTTTGTTTTATCAGATAATGGAACCGCAGAGGCTTGATATTGGAAACCACACACATACAGATGGAGTAAGAGACAGCCGACTGTTATACAGACCACTGATTGGGTTAAATGTAATCCAATCTGACGCTACTCTTTGGAGATTATCCTTTGAAATTACAACTAATCAGTGTTGTTGGTAAGGAAGGTCTCCCTCGGGCATTCTGCACACGGACACACAGGCATCCATGCATTGTCCCCACACTTCACCGCAATCTTCTCACCCTCTCAAACAAAGCAGTCTGATTTTCACTATGTACTTTGAGATATCATCATCGCCAATTGCCGTAATCCATCTCAATCTGCAACCTCAGGCACACTCTTTTGCTGTCTAATGAGGCCTCGGGGTCAGACCTCATTCAACCCCCTGCCCCCCATGATACCCTAGTGACGTGTGGCTTCCATAATAGCACATACATGAGGAACAGCATTGGAAAACTTCAATCCGGGCAGCAATTCCATGTCTGATGCGGGCGGTTTGAAGGACATTATGGGTATTAATAACAGTTTGTGAGATCCTATTTTGATATGACCTGTAGCGGAATAATGCATCATAATGTGTTCGCAAATAGGATCGCAGTCTATAGGTGGTCCCTTCATATCCATCACCATGCACACCGTGATTATGCTGAGGGGTAAAGGGCTGATGCTAAATTTTTCAGCTGTCAATAACCCTTGCTTGACTGACAGTATCAGAGGAGAGTGTCAATCTAGCGCTCAGCCATAAATAGTCAGCAATCACAGCCTCGGTTTGACTTGAAGGCTAGAACAGGATGAGGTCTCAGTGTACAGAATATCTTATTTTATAGAATACATCAAATTAATAAGAGTACATAAATACATAGTGGCCAGAAGTGATGTCCAACTTTAGAAGATTGTGGTCTTTGCTGTTAATTAGAATATATTAAACATTTAAATTACATTTTTTATATGATTTCAAACCTGTATGACTTTCTTCTGAACAACCCAATAGAAGATATTTGCTAACTGAACAATGCCGGTACCCACCTAAAGCCACGAAACCAATGCAAGTCAATGGGTACCACTGTTGTTCAGTTTGCAACATTGTTCAAAATATCTTCTTTTGTGTTCTGCAGAAGGGTGAATAAATAATGACAGAATTCAAATTTTGGGTAAACTATTCCTGCAAGAGTTCTCTGTGATAAAATTGTTGTAGATCCAGGTTTTATTTTTGTATATTTGGAAAACAACAGGAGTAACAGTATATGTTTTTATAGACCGTTAGATGTTTAGAATAACAAGTCTTTTTTATACCAAAAATGTTAAATAATATTAGAAATAAATAAATAATATTTGTAAAATCAACAGACATGGCAAATAGTTATGATTTTATTAAAAAAATATACAATAATACAAAAGAAATATGGAAAATATTTCAGATAAATATGTTTCGAGTGGCTCTTTTTCACCAGGAATAATTTCTATGTTTGTCACACAGTATATTCAAAATTGTCTCCTAAATATAGAATTACTCCACAAGACTACTACCGATGAATCATGAGTTCTGCTTTAAAACATTTGCACACAGATTTCACCCACAAATAAGTGTAAACTCACAGGTAGTCAAAGAGAACCAATGTATTTTGATCAGGAAGAAATCTGCAATGTAGACAGTACACAGCCAAATACGTGAAAGAGACAATTCTTTGTGTGTGTTTATGTTTCATAGCATTCAGTCTATCATTGCACATTGCAGGACAATACATTATTGAGATTTGGATATAAACATTGTCATAGCAGATACATGAAACAATTTATATGCACACGAGTATGTGCATATGCGCTTGTGAGTGTAATTTACAGCTCTGCAAGTTTTTCAGAATTATTGCTTAACTATGTCAAAACGGCTACAGAAAATGAGTGTGCTGCCCTATTAGAAACATGTTCCCATATATAAACTCAATTCATTACATGGGTAAAAAAATCACTCAGTGTAAGTGCTAGACTGAGACTAATTAGACCTCCATCACTCACTAACTCAATTACCGCTTTCATGCTTTTGAGAGCAGTACAGCACGAAATGGATCAAAGAGCCAAACAACAAAATTACTCAGTGGCAGGTGTACGAGAAAAACGTATAAATTAGCTGATTTTACTGCTCAGTTAGTAAGAGAAACTGAACCACTTTCAATCTTCTTTCAAGAGAGTCCTCACACACATCTTGTGTTGGTGACGGCTGGCATCATTTGCAAACAATAGCACAGCATCAGTTTCTGATCAGTCTCTGACTCTTTTGCCTTTCTCTCTTTCACTCTCCCAGTCTCTCTCTCTCTTGCACATCTAGTTTCTAACTGCTTGGCGTAGCACACTGTTGATTTCCCTCGGGCACACCCAGTGTTCCCACTTTTATTGTTATGGCCTATTAAATTCCATGATGGAGAGGCCAAGTTGGGGATGGCATCTGTTCTGCCGGCCGTCCCAGATGGATACTTGCTGCAAGTTAACCAAAGCAGACGATTTCTGTAGAGCTGAATATATTTGCAGAAAAGGTCAGATCGATTTAGGAATCATTTATTGTCTCCTTTAATGTCCTGTTCAAGGCCGTTGGCCTTTTTCCACCCAATATTTTATCAGCGGTTGCAGGGCCCCAATGAACTGTGAAGTGCTATAGGATGAAATGCCCTCAGTTCTATAGGGTGAAATGGGCCGGGGTGGCTCGAGGTATCAGACATTGAGTGTTGTATAGTAGAAGAAGAGATCTGTTGTTTTTTTTGACGGTGCAGATAAAAGCCACAACAAGGAAATCGAAAGGCAATGGAATGTGCAGCCATCAGTTGGCCAGTAATGACTTCAATTTTGTCACACAGAGCTTATGTATGGCTTCAGAAGACCAGAAATAAAGCACACAAGTCAGATGGACCACCTTATGATACTTTTATAGAGCTTAAAAGCTCTAGTCCCTATTCACAGTAATTTTCCCTGAGCAAGAAAAAGAGCAGACAGTAAATTATTTAAAGATTCTCCTTTTACGTTACACGCAAGACAGGAAGTCAGATGGGTTTAGAAGGATTTAGAATGACACACAACGGTCAGTAAATAGTATTTGGTGTGCTTTCATTTTAATCTGGCCATTATTTTATTATCTCTGTCTCTTTGCTTTTTCCAGTACAAAGTTTATATTCCATTTGAATAGTTCACCCAAAAATTAAAATTTTAAAAATGTATCTCACCTTCAAGTTGTTTCAAACTTGTTTAAATGTTGTTGTTCTGCTCAACAAAAAGAAATTCTTTTGTAAGAGTGTTTGTAACCAAACAGGTCTGGGGCGCTATTGACAATTTAGAAAAAATCCCAGAACTGTTTGGTTTCACACATTCTTCAAAATATCTTCTTTTGTGTTCAATATAACAAAGAAATTCATTCAGAATTGGAACAAATTGAGGGTGAATAAATGATGACTACATTTTTATTTTATTTTACTATCCCTTCATGCTGAGGTGCGTCTTAAAGCAACAGTCCACCTGAAAACTAAAACGAGTTCTTCTTTTAAATAAATTGTTCACCAAAAAAGAAATACCCTTTACTCACCCTTAGGTTGTTCCAAAAGTGTTTAAAATGATTGGTTCAGTTAAACACAGAAGAATATATTGCTATCGAGAATGGCTCCATCATTAACTGCTTTTAAATCCTAATTAAAAACGTATAACTTTTAACTGCCATTTGATACTGTTTGAGGCTTGTGGACTGTCATTTATTAAGGTATGTATTTATCGTTATAAGTGTATTCTATTTCCTTTGTACATTACTTTGGTCAGGCGTTTTTTTAAATGTGCTTTATAAATAAATTCAATTTGAAATTTGCACTTGAAGATATTTTGAAAAATGTGGGAAACTAAACAGTTATGGGGCACTATGGAAGCCAATAGTGGCCTAGAATTTTTTGGTTTCAAACATTCTTCCAAAATGTCTTTCCAAGTGTTTAGAAGAACAACAAAATTTACACAGGCTTGGAACACCTTGAGGTTGAGTACATGATGACACAATTTTCATTTTTGGGTTAACATTGCCTTCAAATCTCATCACACAAGACCTGTTGAATTTTGATGGTTTTGACCATATTTGATTTGGGTTCTGTATGCCTGAGCTGATCAATGGTTTAAGAGGAGAAATATTTTGTCATTTTATGATGCAAACTGCTCACATTATTATTCTGTATACTTTGTGGAGTTTGAAAATTCCACTGTGCTAAACTTCTTTAAATCCTTGTTTATGTTCCATAGCATGTAAATTATGACAGAATGTTCATTTTCCTCCTTTCACAATGTAGCGTGTGGTGTGAAAGGTGCATCAATGCTAATGAAGTCAACATGAAGCAGTGGAACCATTCCAACTTGGCCAGACACATCCCACAACTATAACCCAGTTTTTGTTCCAGCAGTGTAAACAAAGCTACCATTTATGCCCATTTGGAAGACCTTCTCCTCAGTGTCATTTCCATCTCAATGAGATCCCATAATAACGAACCATGGAGTAGAATGGGAATTGAACAGGCAGGGATTTTGAGGGATTAAGCATTCCAATATCTGACATGAGTAAATGTCAACATAACATCACAATTTAATATTCCAAACAGTCAAATTAATCAAATGTCTGAATAACAAAGGATAACTAAGCCTGTAGCATCTGGCCCAGTAGATAAAAGAGCAATACGAGCAAAATGGCTTTTTACACAACATCTAGTTAACCTTCCTGCAACCGTTCTCATGAATTTCGCATGATTAAAGCTGGAATTTGGAATGGAGGGAGTCGGGGTGACGGGCAGGACAGCGTGAATCCATGCAGGTACAGTGGCACGTGCTGCGAGCAGGTGGAGATTTGTATCTCCATTGGGTTCAGGCACGACAGGCAGCTCATTTTGTCATTTAATTCCCTGCTTAATTTCCAGAGGATAACCATTCTCCCCCGCTGTATCAAGCGCTGCCTTATCTACAGGCAGCCGGCACGCACAAAATAGAACATTGCTGTCTGTTCCTGAAATATCCCTGGCACAATTAAGCCTTGACAGATGTATTATTCCCAACACTGACCGAGTTGCTGAGACAAAGGAACCTACACTGCTTTAGCTCCACAAGCTTCTCTGATGCACAGCTGCCTGGGCGTAATGATGTGACCGGCACCACGGCGATCTCCATGAAAAATGCCATGGATACGAGCGCTCTGTTTATCATTCCTCTAAAGCGATCTCGTATTGATGTACGGGCATTAGAAGAAAATAATTGCTTGTGGTTTGCGTGCTCAATCTGATACAGGTCCTGGCATCAGGACAGGCGACATACAAAACAAACGGCGGAGAATCAGCGTCCAAGGCCGACCAACTGTAATACAATATTCACAGAGGGGACTTTAGTGAATGGGTCAAATCCATCAATCTAACAGCCCTGGGAATCGCTGCAAGCCTAATGGCCCCACCCAATGTCAAAAGGAACACATTAGCATGGCTGGTGTTACATAAACTCCCTTAATGGATTATTAAATATCAGGTCGGGGAGGAGTGAATGCTAGTGAAACTCCGAACCATCAGATGCATTTGTTCCCATGGGAGGGTCTAGGAATACATGAGTATTATTCTACAGGACCTTCGGAGCTTGAGAAAATCCACAGGACCGATTCCTGCGCCAAACCTAACGCAAACAGTGACAGATGGTTACCAAAAACAAAGACAAGCTTTGAGAGGGCTTTGTAAGTGCTAGTACGTACTAAATGTCCCATGCAGGGAATCTTTCCCTAGTCGAATAACACGTGAAGTTCCTGATAAATTAAGTTTGTTTAAGTGAACGGTAAGTAGAGCAGCTAAAGTCAAAATCTCATGACTAATGAGAATATTTGAAGAGTTTGGTTCCAGAATGAGATTTTTATTATGTTATCATGTTTTATTGTGTTAGTTTGCTGTATTTAGGTTTTTATGGTTTAAATAAAATACAAAAAACTGCAGTTTGATTGATATTAATCGGAATGCACAATAAAGATAAACAGGATTTTTGCAAAGTAAAAAACACGGAGTAATCTCATTTTGGAACCAAACTCTTCATTTATTCTTTAGATCTTGACCACATCTAAAAACGCTATGTTCTTTTAAACCCACAAATGCACTAAAAGCCTTTGTAGCTGGATGTTCATGGACGAAGGCCATGGGTAGGCAAATGAGCAGTCATCAACATGAAAGGCTATTAGTGTACGGAGAACATTATTAAAACCAGTTAAAATCAAAATTTTATGTTGCGTGCCGAGTGGCATGAATGCCCGCCATAAAAGCCTGTAAGAGAACAAACGATGTGCATAATCAACCACATGTGAAAATATGACGTGACTCAAATCACAATGCTTAGTGCGGAATGTGGTGAAACGCATATCACGGGTCTGAGCAACATGACCACCAAAACAATTTCAAAAGTATTTGGTGATTTATAGACAGCAAAATGAACAGAAATGAACTGCCTTAGATAGCATCTCTTTCTCATGCAATGAAACTCAACATTTCTCCTAATGACCTGTGTCTATTCAAAGGAGGCCAACAGCAATACAAGGTTACACAAGTTGATGTTTCCCAGAGTCCAAGTTCGCTGCCTTGTTGTCTGCCTACGCAGCTGCCTTTTATGTTGAAATCTAAACTGAAATGGAATCCCTGAAGTGACTGATTTGGAAAGCTCTCCAGTTGGCAGCTTGTGTCTCACACAAGTACATTGGAGACTCAAATGGTTTTCAATAAGCAACTTGAGGAACAATGTTAGATTCCCATAAGCACAGCACAAACAAAGGTTGACAAACACTGTATAACTGATTTCAATTTATTTGAAACTTCAGAATTTCAGCATTTCAGAATTGATCGGATTACAGGGGTTTGACAAAATAGTATGAGCAGCCATTGTTATAAGGCTTTATATCATTTGTGTAGGCTAAAAACAAACTGCTCGACTGGTGTTTCAAGAGCCACAGTCTCCACGATTATGAGAAGAGTGAAAAGCAGGACCTCCAACATTTCTGAAGCAAATGGAAGATGTTTTGACAGACAAATGATACAAAATTTCACTGGAGTCTATTAAAAACCTATTAAAACATCTTAGGGTGAAGGTTACAAGTTGTATCAATGGCACCGGTTGTCCAACACACTATTAAAATGATACTTCCAAACCTGGTACATTTTTTGATAAAGTTAATGCACCGTATACACATGACCGTTTTCAACTAAAAACGCAGAAAAGTATGTGTCTTGGCCGTTCGTTTAGACGGAATGGGCATTTTGGGGGACTGAAGACGCAAACTTTTGAAGACGGGTCTCAAAGTGCAACCTTTTAAAAACGGCGCCTTTTTCGTTTCTATGTACACAGCAAGACGGAACTTTCCGATGACGTCAGGCACATGTGTGTTATGCGCACTTTCGAGTGAGCACAGACAAAATAAAATGTGGCCACTTTCCGTACTGTAAGCTCTCACTGCTCGACTATGTATTAACGTTTCCCAACAAAATGTGGATTTACTGCACCAATAAGACCAGCTGAGACACACTATTTACATTCGCCAGACTTAAAACCCACATAGAGTATACTTATAACTGTGAATGTATATGTGCCAAGTACCGTCCGGTTTCTTTACACAACAACATCGCCATCCACTGGCCTGGCATGTATACTACATCATTTTTATCCGTTATCCTGGATCCTTGTAAATGTAGACACTTTTGAATACGCTGTCATGTGTACTTGAAACTTTTCAAAAACGCAAAGGAAATACTTTTTTTCCCTGTTTTTCTGTCGATTGAATTTAAAATTATATTAAACTGACTTAAAGGGATCCTATTTTGATTATAGTTTTTGTCTTTGTTATGTTTATGATGTGCTAAACAATGGGTGTTCATGTTTTGATTTCCCAAAAATGCTTTATATATTACTTATTTGAACTGTGCTTTACACTGTCAACTCGATTATCAGAAAACAGTCTGTTGAGTTCGTAGTTCTATGAAGTCCCTCCTTCCGAAATGCTCTGATTGGTCAAGCTGAGCCAGTCTTTTGTGATTGGTCTGCTGCCTGTGTGTTGAGATGCTATCACCCTATCCATCTTTCAGTGGGTGGGATCAATGTAAATTTTGGAATTTATGATGTCACTTGCCCAGGAAAAAGTTTGTTGCGGTCCCAACTAACCATTCATTGTAGTCTTTAAAAAGTGATTTCTTTTAAAGTAAAAATTGTGCCTTTCTGTGATATTTGAACATTGTGACTTGGTAAATGTTGTTTATGATCAACCACCTATACTACTCACTAACTCAATTTAAAGAAGTGAAATTGTATTAGACCACCTCTTTAAAAAATCTGGTTGCAGTTCATTTAACTCATAAAATTAAGTTAAAATTGGTTATTGATAACATATATTGAACATGATTTTTACGTCAGTTTATATTCAAGTGACTAAAGCCAAATAGATTTTATGGCAGTTTTTAAATGTTCTTGTATATATTATTTTATATATATTTTTTTTTTTATTAATGTTTATTATATTACTACTCAATCAAAACAACCAAACTGCAGTTTGATTGATATTATTTGAAATGCACAATAATATAAAATAACTTAGAAAACTGTTAAATCTGTTTTTGCAAATTAACTAACTGCAAATTACTATTAATATGAATTCTGTATGTATTAAAGTGGATCTGTCAAGTACTGTACACTACACAGTCAACACTGTCTTAAAATGTAGCCCCCCCATAATAAGAGGACACAAGTAGGAGGTGTATCATAGGAGGCAGCATAATTAAGTTGCCTACCATATGCACCTGCCTTTGTCGACACAAAGATTCTTTAAAATATAGCCTACAAAACATAAGAGAGCTCCAAAGGTTTTGGAACAGAGCCACAGTGTTGCTTTTATCCACCCTAGCCCACTAAGCCTTTCCATCAAACACGAGCCCCCAAACAATACCACAGCCTGTCATGCCAGCCGCAGGGTCTGGGAAAACACTGCGGGCGTGCACATCAAACAGCCTGGCACATCGACAAGTCTAGCCTTGGCAATGCTACTTATTAGAGAAGTGAACCTGCAGCTTTCATACAGCATCAAGAAACATCCACATTTTTGTGAGTTATGAAATTAGATATATTATTCCCAGATATAGTTTCATATTCTCCCTTGTAATATCTTATTCCCCGAATAACAGTGTGTTTAAGTTCACAGAGCCTAAACTGTTTGTGTAAATGAGCAATTTTGTTGAAGCACACATTCATAAACTTTGCCACACATCCCCCTGCGACTGATGCACAGTAGCGTCGGAAGAAAACTTGTGGAGGGATGTGGAAGTAATGAAGCGTTTACAGGGCAGAGCCTCTAGAAAACAGAAAAAAGAGGTTAATACGCAATGCATGGTTTAAAAATGAAAGACATTACAACGTGATGAAAAATATACTTCTCTATGCTCTAAAAAGTCTACAGTTACATAACATGCAGATGTTAAGATTCATTAAAGCTGCAGATCTAGAGGCAACCCATGCGTGCAGGAAGCAAGCATATGCCACATCACAGTGCAGTCTAAAACAAATTTACGTACCCTGTCAGGCACTGTAACTCAGCAAAACGCCCCAGATGCACTTAAACCCCATAATCCCAGAGAACACTATTCAAGAAGAGAAAATTTGCAGTAGCAAGACACTCTGCTCTGACTAACAGTGTCCTCTGAGCAAAACGTCTCAACAGTACAGATATAAAGATTTAAAGATCTGATTAAAGATGGCGTTTAAAGACACCAACCTTGTACAAATCTAGTGCACTGCTTGTTATAGTCTGGTACTTTTAATACAAGTTTATTTCCTTGTGGGCCGATAAAAATATGGACCATTAATAACACCTTGAGCTATGCATTATGCCAAGAACAATATTTATAATGATAACTGTAAATAAAAGGTTTAAAAATAAGAAATTAGTACACTTTACTGATAATGTTGTTCGGTACGATGGTCAGCACATGGCCAATAAAAATGTTATTGGAGTTCAATACTAGCAGACTGTATAAGAAAACCTGCATTCTATTAAACCCACAGTGGTGTAACCGAGTCAACAAGCCACCCACAAAAACGAAAACTATACAGCAAGTGTCTGAATTCCACAGCGGTTCACAGAGTACAGCAGTGTGAACACAATTTATCTGTAGCGTAATCAAATTAAAAAGTGGGAAGAGAATTGAAGCCATGTGTCTGTCAGACCTTTTTCATGTAGTAGGTGACAATGATGGTGCGTTTTGGTGAACAGGTTAATTGAACTATAATTCACTGCCATGGCTTGGGATCAGCCGGGAGATTCAAGAGCAAAGAAAGAGAAAAGGGTATGTAGGTTAGTCGGGGGAATTGTTGAGGGTTAAGGCACATGATTAATGTGCAGTCTCAAGTTAATTCGCCAGCAAGGTGCGAGTAAAAGATTGGCTGACATGAACGTCGTCAGAACAGCCACGAGGCTGAACGGCTCCATACTGCACTTGAATTGTTGGAATGTCTTCACTAGAGTGGTAGTAAGAGCGTCAGGCATCTCAGGAGTGATTCAAAGTTGAAAAGAAAATAGTCCCATTTTGAAATGACTATCATAACTAATCACTCAAATAGAAAAATACTTTGTTGATTCACCCTTATGTCATTCAAAACTTGTACAAGACTCCTCGTTCTGTAGAAGATATTTTGAAAAATGTCTTGTTGGTTTTGTTGATACAATGACGGTCAATGGGAGGCAGTGTTGTTTGGTTACCAACATTCTTCAAAATATCTTCTTATCTGCAGAAGAGAGAAAATCATGCAGATTTGGAAAGTAATTTTTGTGATTCAATGAAAAGAATATTACATAATTATTTTACTTGTCTAAACTGGCCCTTTAAAACCTGCTGCATTATCAATACATGTAAACTTTTTTTAACACCGTTTCTCTCTCTCTCCTTCTTTTATGTTGAGTGTGCTTCTCTTATACATCTTAGACTTTAATGATATTATAGTAATATTGTTTATTAGTAAACTAAGTAAGCCTCTCATGCCAAAACCAGCTACTAAGCTGCTGCCTTAAAAAAATGTTGAGGTGAAAGAAGAGAATGAAGGTCATTAAATCCACCTACAATGTTAAAAAAAATAGGTTACAGCACTGAAATACCTAAATGAAAAACAGAATTACAAGAAAGAAGTCAATGACAACGATTCTAATGTTCAATATTGTTAATAGACTTCCTCATTATTCGTGGTTATAGAGTCTAGACTACCGTAAGACATGGTTTTTGGTTTTCCAGAAATCATCATGTAACACCTCACTTTCTCTTGTCTAGAGTCATCAGTGTCACATCATTAGTCTTAATAGTGGAAGACATTACTGAAGCAAATAAAGTGCTATCTTGTGTTTACGTCATGTTTGAATCTGTGTATTTCCCAATTACGTATTTGTTTTGAACAGGGGAAAGGTACTGCCAGTACTAAGTTAGCTTTTCTAATCATAATATCTGTGGATGTACACAACTGTTGAAGGTGATTCCAACATTGCTTGACACCTCAGCTGGGTTCAACAAGACTTAATGTTTTTCCAGCAAATTATGGTTACGAACCTCCCGCACAGAGGAGATGTTCTCCAATTGGAACAAAACGAAAATTGCCACCATTTGCTGGAAAAACAAGCAAGCCTCAGATTCATGCGCAGCCAAGGGATAATGGAAGCTAGACATTAATGTGAATAGCGCTTTCATATGGATATTTCTCCTAAACAAACGCATCGATTCGCTTCAGAAGACCTTTGTTAAGACCACGGAGCCATGTCGAGAGGTTCTTTGATCGATGGATGCACTTTTTGGAGCTTCAAAAATTTGCCCCCCTTTCACTTCCATTCAACCACTTGGAAGAACATTGATATGTGGTATTATAACTCCGACTGCATTATTCTTCAAGAAGAAAGTCATATTCGGTCAGGATACCTTGAGTGTGAGTAAAACATGGGGACATTCTGCTCGTCTGATCTACATAATGCTTAGTTGACCTACAGTCATACTGTTACTTTAAGGATTAGGGTTGGGGTGTGTTTTGCTAAAAGTCTACGTGTCATATGTGTGTTTTAGTGTATGTCCAAGTGTAATTTCAGATACCCCCAGAGGCCATAACAGCAAGTTATATAGAGCCAATAGTTCCATATCTTTCATGTTGCTTTTATGGAATTCCTCTGGGTATTAGATCTTCATCCAAGCCTACCCAATCGATAGCTTCCACTTAATTTTTCAAAAGTCCTCAGGCGTCGTGACCGTGTCGGTCAACCAGCTGTAAAACAGCCTCAAACTACAAATCCCATAATCCAACGCTCTGCCACATGGCTTCTAATTGGAGCTGCTTCACAGATCTTCTAAAATATCTACCAGCTCACAGTTCTACATTCCCGTGACATTCTAATCACCGTAACCTGAATATCCTTCTCAAAGTGAGAAATAGCCTTCTTCATCATCATCAGGGCGT
Source organism: Triplophysa dalaica (assembly GCF_015846415.1). NCBI lineage: Eukaryota > Metazoa > Chordata > Actinopteri > Cypriniformes > Nemacheilidae > Triplophysa > Triplophysa dalaica. The sequence goes on from NC_079547.1 coordinate 17,224,217, forward strand.
ACCGAGATTCTCGTCCTTGGAGAGAGACACAGTATTACGCTTAGATCCAAACCTGTTCACCTTCATATATGCCACAGTTCCTCCTCTAGGCTATTCCGACACAGCCGAGAGAAAATTGAGCTGTAACTCATCCAAACATCAGAGCACGAGAGCAGGTTTGTCAAACCAGTTAGACTGATTGTGGAGTTTCTTGCCAAGATTGGGCTTGTGGGCTGGTTCACTTACCGTGCGTTTGGTCGCTTGACCTCTGCACAAGATATGTAATGAAACCGAGACCGAGGTAAAAGCACAGTGATCGTAGGAACATAAAAGTGTCAGACCATTCATACGAATCCATATTCATTTACTTTTCTGCATTATAGAAAATCTTATATCTACCTCAGTTTTCAGTTGTTACCAAGTGTTTCTCCTAAAATTGCTCCGTAGAAATAAATAAAATAAATCTCATACATTTTGAATAGGCTATCTGGTATGATGCTGAAGGTTATAATGCCACACACCAATAAACCGTATCTGAACTTTCCGTGAAATAAATAAACACAGAAAATATTTAATATCATGTCTCATTAAAGATGTTTTAGATCTACATCAGCAATAAAGTACACTCTAAAAATGTTTGTGTTAGTCACGGTTGAGCTAAAAGGAACACGAAATGTGTTGATTTACAACACACCTCTGTGTCTACGAAGATTGTGTTTAAAAATAAAAATTTTAATTTATAATTGAAATCATAACATCATCACAACTGAAGCTGCATATGTGATCTTTTAGTGGTGACTATAACAACAAAATGAAGACATCAAGGAAAAATGGCAAGCAGCCCACCACAGGGAAACAGAGCATTGACCAAATCTCATAAGAGCACACTATGAGAAGCAGGGGGCATCCACAATCAATTCCTCCTCACTCCCCGCCGCCGGCGAGCCGTTAAGACGACGTGTGGACTGATCTAGCCATGACTGCAGTCGCAGACTGCGAGAGGCCCAGAGGTACATTGTGTCATCCGTTTACGTGCCCTTACGAACTATTACAGTCAAGTTCACATTTAAGAGCTCCCTAAATTAAGCAATTGTTCCTCTTAACCTCTGTAGTCGCATGTAGCATGCATCAGGGTTTATGTACATTGTGCATCCCCGAGGCCTCCTCCGGAGCGAGAAGATCGAGCCCATTTAGCCAAGCGAGGGATGCCAAAGTTCAAATGGAAAGTGGGGCTGCGAGCAGAAAGGCAGCCTCTGGAGAAATCAAATTTGCATGAACACCAAAGCTCTGCCACTTTGCGTGCCTGAGAACATAAAGGGCAAATGGGAGGACCCGTCCTGATTTGTAGGTTTTGTATACAGGGTCATCTGCAAATCAATACCATCTTTTTCCATTAACATCCTAAACGTTCAGTCTCCCATCGCTTTTGGCTCATTACAAGCCGTTTGCTTGTCAGGGAAGCGGTGCTAGTCGTTACGGCCCTTGAGGTTGTGCGACTCAAAGCATCCATGCGAAGGACGTACGGCTTCTGCCAGTTTGTCAGTGTGTACAAATCGGGGAATACAAGACATCCTGTTACCTAATTAGCTGTATTGATTTACGTAGTCTCTCTCCAGCGAAAGCCTCACCATACGTCTTTAAAACGCTCTTTGTCCTCACAAAAGGCTGACAAGGGAGAGAATTATAACTGCTTTTTCACCCCAGGCCTCTCAATGGTGACGGCAAATCATGACCCTTTTAGGGTTCGCCAGGCTCAGCCACACATTCAAGGTCAAGTCTAATTCGATATGGAGATAATTTTAAATATTCATTGTTGACCCAGGAGTTCTCCTCCAAGCTGCCACTTCCCGAGACGATTGGTCCTTGTTAGTCTCGAGTGGGGTGAATGACATGCAATGCTGTTTAGCTTGGGGCAAGAATGAAAGAAAGCCATTGGGGTAGAAGTTTAATAACATGACGTGAAAGAGAACTCAAGATGGCTTAGAGGTGTGGATTCAATGGAGCCCACCGAAAAGTGTTTAGTCCACGTAAAGGGATTTTACGGTGCGTTTCCGTCCATGAGCAATTTGCATTTAAATTCAGGGTGGTTTCAATGCCAATTAAGATTTGGCCCTAGGAGACCTTTTTCTTTTCTTTTATTGATGCGTATAACAGCGTGCAGGAGTTTTTACAGTGCGTTTAAGCACCTGGAATCACGTTTCAGCCTGGCTGTCCTTTAAGCAAGACATGTAAGCTTTATTGGAAAGTCGCGGGGCAGCGAACATCTCTTTAAATGGCACTAAATGGCAATAAACCCCAATAGAGCCTAACACAGCTTATACAATGGCATTCTTTTTTGACCTTTTTGGTGAGTTTTAGTTACATAAGCATGCAGTGTTATAGGAGAAGCTATTGATGTATCAACAAATGATGTCTGTTTATTTACACAGTGACACTGTATGTATTAATGCATTATTGATTTCGCAGTTGATACAGCCTATGTTGTAACCATACCATATAATATAGACCACTTTTATTTTTATTTGCCTCTACTTGGCTTTCCTGTATTTAATCTACAGCTGCTTTTAAACAATTCAATGTTGTGAGAGGCGCAACAGAAATCCATTTGAATTGAACTGAATTAAAAAGATATTTTGAAGAGTGTTGGTAACCAAACAACAATGGATCCCATAACTTCCATTGTATGGACACAAAGCTACTGAGACATTTCTTAAAATATCTATTCTGTTCCATAGAAGAAAGGGTCATACATGGGTTTTGAATGACATGAGGGTGAATAAACGATGACAGATTTTTTTAGCAATGAACTATCACTTTAAGTGAACATACCACAGTATCACTTTATTTCAACTTTAGACACATGTATCCCCATAGATATAAATAACTAGATGCTCATTCCAGCACTCCAGTCACGTAGTCATCTTCGAACGGTCCACTGATGTCACAGTTTGCTAGAATGCCACAACACTGCGCAGCCATGGCTGTGGATTAGCGTTAAGACATGTAGAGGCCATTCACACAACAATATACAGAAGTCTTTTCATGCGTTTCTGCTGTTTGTTCACACGACAACAGCTTTTTGGTGGACTGAAACTAAAACTTTTTAAAACAACACCATTGTCGTCCCTTTGTTCACGTGAAAATGCAAAACTGCAGAAAAAAGGTGATGTTTTACGCATACTTACATGTTCAGTCTGTAGGCAAACAATAACGGCGGCATCCAAGGCTGTGTGTTTGTGCTACGCAACTTATTGACGTTTCTCCAGCATAAAGTAGATCTACTGCACCACTATTACTAGCAGAGACACAGCATTAACATTTACAAGACTCTAAACACAAGTGTGCCGACAAAGGGTATTGAAAGGCACTTTTGGGTTAAACCGGAATATGTAATAATGTCGACAGGCCCATAGTGACATCACCATCCATTGTGCTGACATGCATAATACAGCTTTTTAACTTGCTTTCGTGGATGGGGCGTAAATGCTAATTATTTTGAAAACGTTGTTGTGTGTAATGTGTTAAATTAAAAAAAAAAAGATTCGTTTTTTTAACACTTTGTTATCGTGTAAATGAACTGGTAGTTGTAAAGTTACTTGTAGTCTGTAAAATTAAGTGTTGGCATATATTAAGTAGGCAGACTATTAATACTGTGTTACTGTTATCCATACGGTACTCCTCAAAACCCAGGATATCGCAGTTTGATAAACTAAAACAATAAAAAACATTGTCACATAATACATACAGGGGTGGTTTCCTGGACAGAAATTAGTCCCAGACTAAAATAAATGTAAGAGCTGTCCAAACTGAAAACACTTGCACTGATTTATCGTAAAATACATCAGTGCCTTCGTGCTGTTTTAAAATGCACACAAGCAATCTTTTTTGTAAGGCATGTTTGTTAAAACTACTTAAATTATCTAATTAAACTAAGGCCTTCTGTCTTAAGCTAAACCCTGTCCATTGTTACAGCAGCCATGATGCTCTCAAGTCATCTGGATATTCTTGTTTCTTGTGACTTGTAGCTTACTATCTGATTCATAGATGACTGCTTTTCATTGTGGTGGTTTCATCAGGTCAGAAACAGGAGCTAATGACTGTGGTCGTGGGTTGATCTCGCCCCACATCTCTGTGTTGACCTCACATCTCTTTTTTCTCATCCGTAGTGTCTATATTCCATCAAGCAACAAGTCCTTCAACTCACACGACCAAATTGGTCGTTCACAAGGTTCACATCTTCTCATCTGTGTTTCTGCAACTTATTACAGTTTCACACAAATGAAAAAGCATCGCTCAAATGCTTACTAACACAGATCAGGGGACGTACTGAAATTCACAGCTATGTTTCACTAAGTCTTACTAACTTTCTTCAGATGTTCACCCTGCAATTGTAGAAATGAACACAAAAGAATGTTGATACATCTCAGAGCATTTCTGTCCTGAGGAGACAGATTTGAGATTAAGTTTTATTTCTCGTGAGAAATAATCGAGACACAGGAGACCTAGGCAAAAGTCTTCATTTACTGTTCTTTTGTTAAACAATAGAATCGCCCCCCATTGTCTAGAAGAAACAATTGAAACATTCAATGAAGATAATTGGAGATTTTATATCCTGTGGGAAGGCATGTATGAACTCTTCATTAATTTCAGCCCTTCAAAAAATCTCCATCATTCTCTCAGATCGTTGTCATCTGATCTTTCACTTAAACTCTTCCTTTGTTCCATCTGTCTGTTAAACAAGTCATTATCCCAGCCTTGCTTACTACATGCATGTTGGAAAGCGTATGCGAACATTTGTCTATGTTTGTATGTGAGTATTGAATGAGTGGAGGGATGATGCCATCTCTCAGGCTCACTGAGCACAGCCCTGACCCACATTCACCAGCATCACATAAACTCATCTCTTCTGTCCCTCACACAGACGTTGCGTAACGCTGCTGCTCTGCTCTGCTCTCGAATGTTCCACTTTAGCTCAGTCTTCGAACAGCCAATGCATATTCAGCACGCTAGTGAGGGCTGATCATTCAGCTAATAAGAATTTCCAAGTGATTCAAGTCAAGTCAAGTGAGATTTATTGTCATTTCACTACATGTGGGGACGTACAGTGGAACGAAATGTTGTATCGCACAGAACCACGGTGTAGCATAGAGACATATAACTGATATAAACTTACATATACTTTATTAATGTAAACAAACTTTTCATGAATACTATACACATAATAAACATGTGTAGTCCAGTGCATAATATGTGCATACCTGTACACACCTTATTAATGCGCTGGGCTCTTTGTTTGTCATAGAAAATGATTATTTAGTTATATAAAACTTTAAGAATCCACTATTACACACATCCTAATAACATATTGGTGTGTATTTTACACTTCACCAGCTTTCAAAACCATCACGGGACAAACATATAGGAAAATATACTGAACAATATAATGCAATATATTGAATAAAACATTTCAATATATTGTAACCAAGTGCTCATGTTTATCAGTATATGAAAAGCAGCAATTCCTTATGTATTGCTCAGTGGATTGTGATAGAATAACAATGTATTATTCTATATATTTTTGAATAAATGATTTAATATGTTGACAATTCAAATAGATGGTAAATATACAATCCCCTTTGCCATCCATTGTTTGTATGAACAGATAATCCTGCCACACACTCACATCATTGAATGAGATGAAATGACAACGGATTCAAGTGTTTGCTTTGCTTCTCAGGGAAATAAGAACAAATGGTTTTCTTACAGCCAGCGCTACAAGCACACTGTGTAAAAAAGAGGATGAAAATGTGCCCACTAATGTAATCCTGCTACAGTATGCTACATCCTCTTGTGAACACAACAACTTGAAATCTTACTCTCTATACTAACATCTCTGTGAATGTACACGCAAAGATTTGTTTAAAGTGATCCTCAGGTATAACACCATTACTTTCTGCTAGGATTTCCTCTGTTTGTCTTGATGAATACAAACGAAAATGTTCAAATATTTCTTTATCTTAACAGAACCTTCCATTGTGCTGCATTTTGCAAAGGGGAATGAAATGCATGAATTTATATAATAAACAGTGCCCCTTAGTGGCCATCATTATATACAGCAGCTACATTCTCAGACTCTACTCTATTGTTCCCTCTGATGGAATTTTCACCATACATAAGCTCTCAGCCATAAAATATTTATTAGTAATTTGAAGCTATACCATGTGATAACTCTTAACACTATTTGAATTATGTTCCACTGAAAATGCAGTTGGTTTCTGTTTGAACTCATCCAATTAAAATTAAAACTACAGTGTCGTCATAATCATCTTACAACCCACTATTAAAATTTCTTGTTCAATTCACCCATCGACCCATGCCCTTCGTCAAATATAATGTAATGCCAAAAATTGATTTCGACCCAACCTAAGACCATTAGGGTTGCTTGATTAAGACTCGATTCTGTGGGAGCGCTCAATTTTACAGTCAGTGCACATGCAAATTTCCCCATGGCAAAGTGGTGTGAAACAGGTCTGCCCTGTTGGTGTGGTGCAACACTCTCATCATAGGAAAACGACACTGAAATAAAGAAACGGAGAAGGGGAGCGAGAGAGAGATGCACACAGAGACAAAGCGGGAGAGAGAGAAAATGGGATTCTAATGAGTCAGCCATCCAGAACCACCACTGATGCCCCGGGGATGAGCTTGGGCATACACTCGACCGATGCTGTTTATTCTTTCATTTCCACAGATTAATGGCTGTTTCCTTTATAAAACCTTAATTTCAATCTCATAAATTGATTTAATGGGGCATTTATGAGTCTGACTGACACATGCAAAGGCGTTGTGAATGTAAATGTCATTTTAGCATACTGACACTGCTCAAAAGGTGTGTTAAAGACTGGTCTGCTGAGATTGGGTTTGCATCAATTTAGCATGATTTGGAGACATTTCACCTTCTACATACTGATTAAAGTGATAGTTCACTCAAAAAAAAAGATCATCATTTACTCACCCTCTTGTTATTTCCAACCTGTCTGACTTTCTTTCTTCTGCAGAACAAAAAAGAAAATATTTTGAAGAACCGACCAGTATGACTTGCAGTACACAAAAGAAGACATTTTGAAGAATGTTGATAACCGAACAGCCGATAAACCCATTGACTTCTATTGTATGGACACAAAACCAATGCAAGTGAATGGCTGCCATCGCTGTTCGGTCAACAACATTTAAAAAAATATCTTCTTTTGTGGTCTGCGGAAGAAAGAAAGTCATACAGTGTGAGCAAATGATGACAGAATTTTCATTTTTGGGTGAACTATCATTGTATGAATACAAAACCAATATAAGTCATTGGGTGCTGCCGTAGTTCAGTTACAAACATTCTTCAAAATATCTTCTTTTGTCATAGTCATACAGGTGAGTAAATGATGATGACAGAATTTTCATTTTTGTGTGAAGTGTCCCCTTAAGCATAAAGGCTTCCCTTCGTATTAGTTTTAAGTTATTATATTAATCACAAATAAACAGTCTTAAACTGATGACTTAGCGCAAGTAGTAGCAACTTGGAGGCTCAAAAGTTTGAGTTCTCTTTTAGAAGCTTTTAATATTTGATATGGACCAATGTCCCCGTAAGCAGTAGCGTAGATACTGGGGTGTAAATGGGGGGAATGATGCGGGGGGCCACAACAATTCAAAGAGTATTGATGTAAAAGGACCTAAAGAAATTTACAATCACAATACCCAGAATTCCAAGCTACAGCCCAGCCTGTGAAAATAAAGAAATCTGAAATCATCTAATGTGCGGATCAGCAAACAGCATGTCGAGTATGACAGCCTTTCTCATTAGCTCTGACCCGAGCAGGGAAGGTCTGTTGACATCCGACTAAAAATCTCAGAATTGTTTACCATCTCTCATTAAAAATAGCAGTTCCAGGTCTGGATGAGTAATTACTCACCGCTGTTCTCATCTCTGGACTATTGCTCCCGGCTTCCTGGAATTCTGTCACACAGCCTGTCCTCAGACCTCCGATGCATTACTTTGCACGTCTACGTGTGACACGCACCACCAATAAACCATTTGTCTTCATAGCACAATGTGTGTTGAGTTTGCTCTTGAAAGCACGTCCCGTCTTCGTCTGGCAGCGAGCGGCACTCGTTCCAGGAAGACACATGGCGCGAGAAGCGCTGAGTCAGCGAACTGGCCTGACAGAAACATGGTGCTCTTTCACATCCAAAAAAGCGTCCCTCGAGACCTCGAGTGGCTAGACAACAAACACAAAAACAACAACGTGAAGCGGGACACTCATCTCTCACAGGCCGTGGTGGAGTCAGGAGATAATGAAGCTGTTGAGAGATAAAGAGAATGAAGTAGACAGAGAAACCAGCAAGGGGGGAAGAAGAGCAAGTTATCATTACTAAAACGAGTGACAGTGGAAAAACGACAAAAGATGGGGAGGCTTCGCGTGGAACGAAGCCCGACTGCCCCCTCAAGGTCAACCCCTCAGGTGCATGACGTGAGAGAAATGAGCTGGCGAAACGGCGGCTCGCGTTGGCGTCCCGTCGACTCCGCTGCCGGCATATTTTGTCTTGACGAGTTTCATTTATTAAGTGGAGGGTTTTCATATGCGCCGCGGTTCCTGGTAGTCACCTTTCGAGCATCCCAATTAACTCCTCTCTAATTGATGTTGGACGTATTAAAGTTAATGAAGCAGCGGTCCATCTGTTGCGTTGGGAAGCGGAGACTGTGTTGTCATTGATGGGGCAAGCGTATGCACAATGCAGCAAGGACAGCGTTTTTGCAGGAACGGAGCACGGGAAGACAAAGAGCTGTTTGGCAAGCGGGATCCATAACATCGCTCCACGATGATCCTTCAGTTCGCCTCTCGTGCATTTTTACGAGTTTCATATATCAGCTATATGAGTCTATATGAGAGATATATGACACGATGAATGATTCACAGGCTGTGAACTGCTCAGTATGTCTAATAAATAATAAATCTACATTTTACTGATATACACACTCCGGACCGTTATTAATTAAATTTTAATCAAGGTGACGGCGGTCGCATAGTGGTGGAGATGGCATTGTGGATTGTTTAAATCCTTCTCTCTCATTCGTTCTCGCTCTTTCTGTCACACTTTCACCTCATTTCTTTGTTGTGGTTGCATCCCCCGTGGCTTAGTCGGACAAAAATATTTCAGACCACCGAAAGTCTCGTGGTTTATTTGTCTTTGTGTGCGTAGGGCTGTAGTCGCAGGCATGTAAATGTATGCGCTAATGCCAGAGAGAGGGGGGTGGTTGGAATAGAAAGAGGGGATAGGTGCAGAGTTAATAGATACTGAGGAATATATGTGTGAGGGATGGAGAGAAAGCAAGAGAGCAATGGGAGCTGTATATTTACCAGATTGAACCCATGTGTGAGGGGAGCGGTTTGTGAGTGAACGTGCCGTCGGTGGGAAGTTCCATTTACAAAATCTATGCATTTAAAACACAACATTGTCATTTTTGTTATTCAGTCTTTCTCATCAATAATTTGGGGCCTAAGTGAACTCAATACAAAAATACATTTAAAAGGTCACCAAAACAGTTTACCCCCCAAAAAAATATTCTGTCATCATTTACTCACCTTTTAGATGTACAAAACCTGTATGAACTTCTTTGTTCTGTTGAACACAAAAGAAGATATTTTAAAGAATGTGGAGCTAGCAAAACACATTACAATCATCCCAAGCATTAACCTTTATCAGGCTACATCATGACATCACTTAATGTCTTGAGAAGACACTTCTAATAAATGCATGAAAAGGGTATGAATGGAAAAAAATGCTTGAAAGGGTAAGAACACAAAGAAGGGGGCGCAGAGTGAGAAATGACTGGCCAGCATCCGTTGTGTGGCTGGCATATTTAACCTGCCCATCTGCATGAAATATGGCCAGGCGAACGTGGCTCCGCTTCAGTGCTCCCGAGCCCGTACTTAACATTTCCGCAGGTGAAAGGGGAGGCGTCGTTAAAGGGAGCCACGCTCCGGGGATGCTCATCTCCAGCTCCCCCCGAAGCCATTTATTGCATGAGAGCTTCCATATCACGATCAATCCTCTAGAAAGAAACGAGAGGCTCCATGCAACCAGACTCACACAGCTGGGCCTTTTAACAAATACGTAATTGTTCTAAAACAAAAGTTGAATGGACTTGTTAAGGGATTGTTTGTGTACTTCAGCTGCATGTGGTAATATTCTGTAAATCTTATACAAGAATTTAATACAGTTTATGAATTACATTTTGGAACTTCGCATTGTTCAAAACCCAAATTTGAGTAACATAAATGGACATTTAAAAAAATTCAAGCAGCACAAACAAGATTAGTTATAGAAACCATAGCAGATACGCTTCATAATTAGAGCTAAAAAACCCATGAAGTCAATTTAGTCTGCTGAAGTACAAATACTTGCTACTGCCAATACATCCACAACATGCTGCTGTGTGCGTGTAAGGAATGCTGCTCCTGCACATATAGCATATATGAATTACCCCTGTATAGCATACATGATCACCTTGTAGCAGATCCATGCAGGTGGAGCTGGGGCAGGAGGAGGGTTTCTGAAGCGTGATGTACTGCTACAACAATCACTTGCCGCGGTTTAAAATTGAGCAGCAAGCTCATTGGCTGCTGATACAGAAGAAACCAATGAGCTGCACCGTGTGTTAAAGTTTTTATGACAGATTGGGTTAGAGTCTAACCGTAGACTATAGGACTTGCGCTATCTAGTTTCATGACAGGACTTTCTCTGACATTTGTATTTAGTTTAATTTATGTTAATATTTTTTTGTATAAAAGTTTTATTAGGTAAACAATTTCTTAAATTTGATTGTATATTCATTTTATTATATAAGCAATTTGTTTAATGGGTGTTGTAACTTTGTTGCATTTTAGTTTAAGCCGAGTAACGGTTCTTATACCGGTAACCCAAAATAATACTGGTTAGACATCCTTTTAACTTGCTAATGTGCTAGGTAATGTACTTTACTTGTTATTTATTTAGCTTGTTATCAGAAATGATCTGCATGGACTCTATTCTGTACTTCTGTACTGGAAGTTTAGTTCAGGTCACAAAAGTGCATGCGCAGCAACGTTTGTTTATGTTGCTTTTAAACTGTCTATACCATGCAAACAATTCTCCTTTTGTGTATTAATTTATTTTTAGTATTCTGTAGCTGAACTAGTTCAACGTGAGTTAGGAAAAAACTAACATAGTACAACTTGAATATACTAAGCGCACTAACCCAACAACAGAGGTATCCATTCACGTCTGTTGTACGGACACAAAAGCAATGCAAGTGAATGGCCACCATTGTTCAGTTAACAACATTTTTCAAAATATCTTCTTTTGTGTTCTGCAGAAGAAAGAGACTCGTACAGGTTTAAAATGACAATGGAGTGAGTAAATGATGACAGAATTTTCGTTTTTGGGTGAACTGTCTCTTGAAATATCCATCATCACTGTCGGACTGAAAACATTTACTTACAAAATTGCCACTTTACAGAAAATTAAAGAAAAATACTTTGTCAAAGTCGACATGCTTGTTTAAATACTTTTTATCGGTTACATATAATTGCCAAACCAAAAGATAGGAAAGGTGATCAATAGTAATGAATCTCTAAACAAATAGATATACCAGGTTTCAGTCTGACAGTGACGAAATTCAGCCTAATAATATTTAAATACATCACAAAACGGCATGAGGGTGTAAACAACATTCTCAGTGTGTCTAAATACACAGTTATTCTGTGCAAAAAGAGCCACACAGTCTCAAAACATAATGTACAGAACAAAGGAATAATGTTGCGGAGCGATTCCTTTCTCCTTTCACAAGCTGTGTTAGGCACTCCTCCTTGGTCTGATTTATAGGTCTATTCTCCTATGGCATGACGGACCAGCTTGAATTAATATGCATTTGCTTATGGCGTCCTGTGATAAATGAATTCTAGGGGAGACAATAGAGGTCACAGGGGAGTCTCTGTGTTAAGGCACAGTCACTACAGCCTACGCTCGCAGCTCTGCGCGTTTTGTGATCCCTCACCGAGATGATTAGGGAAGTCTCACACAGGGACTTACAGCCTGTGTTTACAATGTGATTATACTGACTGCTGTCACGGTCGTCTCTCGTGTGGGGCTAATAAAGAAATGGGAATGTTTGATCTTTGTGGAATGTCTTTTTTCCCATGCATTACAAGATATTAGTTTTGTCCAGATGTTGAACTTGTACAAATACTTTTTGGGGGGGGGAGGGTGCAGTGTTGTCATTGTTCATGAAATAATAAATCAGATTTTTCTCACAATCTTAGTTTTTCTAATTAAATATAAAAGTGCTGAGATTCTTCCTTTGAGCCATTATGGCGGTGCTCTTGTGTCGTGTTCTTGTTAGAGCAAAGCTGCTTGTTTAGCAGGTTTGCAGGCGATTTCATTGGCCAGCCCGTGACAAGGGTCCGGTCCTGGGAGGGGAATCTTAAAGACGGCATGCCCCTCTGGATGGTCGTAGAAAGCAGAACCCAACCATGCATCACCTGAGTTCCTGTACTAAAGGGGCAGATAATACTTAATCTAGCCAACCTCATTACAGCTGGCATGTTTTACCAGCTCCGCCAATACAGCTGAATCTCATATCGCTTGAAAAGTGTCCACCTAATATTTTTTTCCTTTTAGGGCAAATACAGGAGAACGTGTTGAGATTAAGTGCTTTCTTTCCTAATGATGCCTGACAGGTGCACTTCTGGTGAGATTAAGGACCGGCTGTGTTAATGATGGGATTGGCGAGATTGTCATAACTCACAAAAGGACCATTAAAGTAATATTACGAAGGGCTGGTGCTGATATGTGTTTAACTCTGGCAAGGTGGCACAAGGCAATCTATCAATTTTGTTCTTTGTGTAATTTCTATACCTGCAAGGCGTTTGAAAGAAAGAAAGAAAGAAAGAAAGAAAGAAAGAATAACCGGGGAGAATAAAATAGCATGCAATGCATAACACAATCTGAGTGAGAATGAAGGTATGTATAGAATATACCACCCTGACCTGCACACTACGGGCAACAACTTTACCCTCCAGAAAAGCATGCAGCTGCATACTTAATATATGTCCAACACAAAAGGATGTGCCTATATTCTGACCTACGAGCGCTGCAGGACACAGCTTGATCTTCAGAACCATTTGCGGAGGTGATTTCATTATCTCTTTGTTTTGTTTCTTATGTTGGAAACTGGACAAAGAAAGACATTTTCCTCCACTAAGGGACCATCAATCATCTCCAGGTATCTAAGATACTATTAAAGCCTTGAGAACCAAGAGCCTTGGTACTGCAATACTGCCCTCTATTGGCACAAACAGGCGCTTGAGGACGAAAGAACAAAGGAAAACAACAGAGAAAAACACACAAAGGAAAGTAGGGGATCCGTACATAAACACCTGATAGGTAGTAAATCTAAACCTACCATCCATTAAAGCTATCTTATGTTTTCCTTGCGCTTTTGTCTGTGGAGACTATATGATCTTGAAATGTTAGAGGACGTCATTTTTCATAATTAAACCATGAAAGTCTTTTACAAACCTGATGATGTTGCATTTAATGTATGGATTGGTCAATCAAATCACTATTAATCATTATAGGGCAGATACAGTTCTGTTTTTTGTAACACTGTATATGTGTGGAAGACATTTGACTGTATTCATGTTAAAGATGTAGTTCATCTAAAAATGAAAATTATATTATAAATTATTTGCTCTCTAGTTGTTACAAACCTGTGTAAATTTCTTTGTTTGGTTGAAAACAGAGAAAGATATTTGAAATAATGCTTGCAACCGAACAGTTCTTGGCCACCATTGACTACTACAGTAGGAAAAATTACAATGGTAGTCAAAGGTGCCCCAGAACTGTTTGTTTTCCTACATTCTTCAAAATATCTTTCTCTGTGTTCATCAGAACAAAGAAATTTATACCGATTTGAAACAACTCAAGGGTGAGTAAATGATGACGAACGTAAAATTTTGGGGTGAAAAAGTATCATGAAAAAGGTCTTTTAAACAGCTGTAATGTTAGATCAATGTCAGTCGTTTGACACATGAGACACATTAAGCACTCTTTACCTGCAATTTTATGTCCTAACCACACCCATCTCACCTGAGCACATCTCTACCTCTGTATTTCCCTCTCATTCTCTCTCTCATATTCCTCTCCTCACTCACTACTATTGCTCATTTTATGACTCAATTCAACTCCATTACTTCTAATGCACTCCAGCACGAAAACAGGTTGGTTTCTTTTAATCTAGAGAAAAAATTAGACTTAAATATATTTTAGTGAAAACTTGTTAACAAAATCATGTATAATTTAAATGTATTAGTACATAAGATTTGCGTGGTAACGTTTTAGCAAAATAGTTGTTTAATTGGCTTTGTTTTATAACATTAGAAGTCTACAAGCAAACCTCTGTGTGTATGTTTTAGATAATATCTATATGCTTTTTCACTGATTTATCTATCTATTTATTTTACAGTTTAAAATGGGCTGCTTCACATTTGCCAAATTTACGATGGTTGTGATCAACCTGCTTATTTTGGTAAGTATGTTTTTTCCTCTTTAAACGCATACATGGAGGGAGAGAATAATTGCATTTTTATTTATTGGTTTAGGGACTTTTATGTGAGGTGTAAAGAATGAAATAGATTTATCCTGCCTGCAAATGAGCAACAGATAATTTGTTTTCTCCTCTTTACAAAGGAACACACACACCGTAAACACATAAATTGAGCAAATGCAAGCTGATAGCTGAGGAATCCATTTGAAACTATTTCGCTGCATCGTGGTAGCCTTGATAATAACACTAAGTGCGAATGTGACTAAGGCAATAACACTTGCTCATATGCAACCAGTTTCATCTCATTATTGCTCACAGAATGTTGGGTTTACCACTTTGTTTGACAGCTTAAGCTTGCAAGAGTTTAAATTGATGAGAACACATTCAGTCGCTTGAAGGTTTTAATGCTGCAGGTACTTGAACAAAGGGGAGAAAGAGGAACATTAGAGAACCTTATTAATATGGTGTGTGCTATATTTCAGTCATTATGTTAGGTTGAAAACAGATTTTTTTGTTATGGCCTTAATCATATTTTATATGTTATAAGACTGACTGCAAATTGGCATTATATAGGTTGCTAGAATAAACAAGATTTCAAACCGTGTCAACTTCTAAATACTGACCAAGTGCTGATGATAAAATATTGCTCTGTTTCAATCAATGACATAAGATTAGGGATCTGTTTGGCAATAGGGTATTATGCACATGGGACGATGACTTACTTCTGCTAAAATCGCTGCCAGCTAGGTCACTTCCGCTCTCATAGCACTAAGGGGATTTTTCACCAAGTGAGATCGATGAGTTTAGTAAGAAAACGGCGGATTGTAACAGAGCTGGGAGAGATTTTAGGGGAAGGACATCATCGCTCTGTGTGCATATACCCCGTTGGAACTAAAACTAGATGGACATTGGCCGCTGGATTGTACGTCAGTGGTGCGTCATATTAGTCCTGGTAAAACTCCCCTATAAACACATATATGTGAATAAAGGAGCTTGGTTCTTTTCTGGATGAACATTTACATTTCTCAACCAATTTTAAGATCAATCAATTTAATATATAAGCACAATTTAAAATAGTGGGGTTTTACTATTTTTACTATACTTATACTCCTATTGAATTGTCATAACACTTATATTGCAAGGAAGTAGCCTACCCTATTATTTGTTTTACAATATCACGCATATCACATAAATGTTTACTGCAGTACCTGTTTACCAAGAGCTTTAAAGGAATATATTTTATATCTGAAATCTATTTTAGAGTCAAGCTGGATTCTTTTACCCATTATTATTATAATAGTAAGCAAACTGACTGCAAAAAGAGTACAAGTTCTGACCTGGAGCGCAACGCTAAAATGCGCTAAACTAGTGCTCTCTAGTGGCTGGATAGTTTACAGTTCCTTGTGGCATTTTTGACACACTTCCTTATGATTATTATCCAAGCCTAACCATATCAATTATTTCAATAAATCATTTTTTTTAATCCACACAGATAAACGACTGAAATCTATTCAGAAATGTAAACTTTATTGGGCAGGCGCAGCTTGTCTATCCTTTCTGTTTCTTTGGTGTTAAATAAGTTGTAAAAATGTAAGTGTAGCAACAAAAGATGCATTCTATCTTAAAGCGAATGCTCACCCAGACCTGCCTAAAAAAGCCAGTGTAACCACACCCCCACAAATCTAGGTCAGTTCTTGGTATGATTTGACTAAGACCGCCTTAATGTAGACTTTACAAGTAAGTTATGGGTACTTGTCAGTACAATTGCTTTGGAACCTGATGTTCCAAATATGGTAAGAAGCGTTACATTTCCTTCACACGTTTGCAGTATTCGACCATTCAATAATTGCTAAAAATGTACTCGCCCTCTTGTCATCGCTCTTGCCCTCCCATTTGTATAGGATGTCATTACTTCGGATAAATACATACAAAGATTTTTATAAAACATCCAAAATTGTACTATATGTGGTGACGCAACTGTAAATTAATCTCATTGGTTATTTCATGTTTAAAGAAATAACATTTAAAAAGACATGTGAAAACTCATGAATGAGATTATAAAATTACGGACTTTGACCACATTTTAATGTTGTGATTTTAAGGATTTATTGTGGTTAAAATTTCACAAAATATGCAATGAATTTGAATTGTTTATACACCTGTCTTTTCACTTAAACTCTGAAGGCATTTTGACCCCTTGGATTCCTTTGGAATACTTATATGGTGGATTCACACTCTTGTGACCCCAACTTTACTTCAGATTAAGTAAAGCTTTAGTAAACTTTACTTTGGCTAAACTTGGATCTCCAATATTTTGACTTTAGACTGCGTTACCAAGCTCAACCGCTTAAGATCAATGTACCTTACAGGTAGTGTAAATGCGTCAAAACTAAAACAAATTGTTTATTTAATAAAATGGACATACAACAAAATTCAACTAATCGTTTTTTTATTACAATTATTATAAAGTAAAAAAATACAACTTAATATTAACATAAATTAAATAAAATGTAAAAAGTTATATTATTAGACACTGCCCAAACGCAAACTGGAAACTTACTGGGGGTACCTGACACCCTTTTTTATGATTTGCGCATGCCCGCCCGAAGATATTTCTCATTTCGCTGCATAGCAAAGTTCAAGTTTGGTGTACTCTGACCTGCAAATTCGCGTCACGTGAATGTGTGAGACCAATAGAAGATCACAGCCTCACAACTTGACCTCTCAGTACAGAAAATTAAAAGATTTAGGAATCGCTCTCGCCCATTTCCGCAGCACCGTCCGACCGAATTTTGCATGCTCAAAGTCTAATGTGATCGCGGAATAAACCAAGTTAGTTTTTTTACTCAGATTGCCTGCAACTGGTTTTGACCAGCCTGCAAATCAAAGCCTCATTGTGATGACTAATTTTCCACCTGAATTAAGTGAGAAAGTTTATATTAGATATTTTCTATAGGCCAGAAATTTGCTCATTTTTCAGCTTGAATAGGGTATTCAACTCAACATTTTTATTCAGCAGTCGCCTATATCCCCTTTTCTCTACCGCTCCTGCATCGTGGCCTCTGTGATGCCCCTATTTCTATTGTCATCGAATTCCTCCCCTTTTCCTACCCCCGAGTCTAATACGTTTTTCCCACACCCATAGGGCATGCCCTTTCATTTCCTCAGTTTCCCCTTACGCATAACCCGATTTCCATGTAATCTCTTCAGGTGCATCTTTTTTTGACACCCCGTCCCCAACACATAGCATTTCATCAAAGGATTAATCATAAAAAATTCAACACCATTATTAATTATGGCAGGCAGGGAGAAATGTTTGGAGACAACAAGTTGAAGGTAATATGCCTGTCACAAATTATTTCCTGAGAGGCGTATCCATTACCAAAAGCAGACAGTTAGACTGCTAAAACATATAGACAATTCCAAAAGCTCAATGGAAGCAAAAGACAAAATGAAAATAATTCTCTCCTGGACGTCATAAACGCTGAGGGAATGGAGTATAGAGTGCTTTGCGTTTAGCTGTCTGCCAGCGGAGTTGGATATGAGCAGCACTGACAGCCGTCATGTGTCTGACAGAATATATATGGATTCAGATACGGTTACGGCATCAGCTGTGAATTATCATACTGACATCAGTCCACCCATGAATCTAAATCACCTTCATATGGGAACATGTGTTTTAGAGCTTAGACCTTTTCATATCTAATTGGACGCATTTCATTCTTGGTAAGATCATGCTTGCTTTCAAAGCTCTTTGAAAGATCAGAAGATATGAGAATGGGATTTTGTGTTCGTCACTGTCTCTGGAGATCCCTAACTAAACTTGTCTGGGAAGAGTCTTGGAGGACATAAATGAACAGTCAAGCACATAATGATGCAGACTTGAGGCCAATAATGGCTTCTTATTGAGCTATTGATAAATGACCTATAGATACAATTTATGGTTAATATTTATAATAACTCAGGTATACATTCTGGCCATGGGAAATACATGTAGGGTATCATTTCAGACAACAAAATGCAATGAGTAGATCATGAATTAATGTTGCCAAGTAGACTAGACTTCAAACAGAATATAATATAAAGCATATGCAGTCTCATACTTTTAACTTTTTATAATTAAGTACACAAGAATGTAGGACTTTCTTTACACTCAAGTAACATTTTTGAGTCAAAGTGCTTGTTTTTAATGTAGGTATTAAAGGTAAAACATTACATGTATATTTATTAAATGCGGAGTAAGTTTGTATGCTTCAAAATGTAGGAAAGTAAAAAAAAATCTGTTTAAAACACACTGATAAAAAGTGCAGACTTGAAAATGTACTAATGAGTAAAATTTCTTCACAGCTGTCCACCTCTGTTTTTTATATATCAGGAAATAATGTTAGCTAAATTCTAAGTATTAAGATTTAGCCCATCATTTTGCAATTTTGTACTGAATTTGTTAAAGTAAAAAAAACTAAATGTTTTGGCAGGTGGGAGGTGCATCTCTGGTTGCTATAGGGACGTGGGTGCTTATTGATGGAAGTTCCTTTATCAAATTTTTGGTACCGTTTATGACAAATTACACAAAGCATGCCAATGTTCCAGTCTTCTTCATCTGTTTGGGATCGGTTATGGTTCTGTTAGGCATACTGGGATGCTGTGGAGCTCAAAAAGAGAGCAAATGTCTTCTTATAATGGTAAATCTCATTCCTTTTATACTTCATTAATATCATATGCAATATGAACATAACATTTTGCTTGTGTACTTAATTAAAATATGTGCTTTTTCAATTTTCCTTTTGATAGAAATAGCATTTTCATGTGACCTCAAACATTGTGTCTCAACCTAAATATACATTCCCTCTCATTATACCAAAATGCAATCTCTTTCTCTCTCTCCATCTGTGTCTCAATCAGTTCTTTTCCATCATCATGATCATTTTCATTTCTGAGATGGCAGCCGGGATAGTTGCCCTGGTCTATTCCAGTGATGTAAGTCTTGCACCAATGACAAACCAAACTCTCTCTCTCTCTCTCTCTCTCTCTCTCTCTCTCTCTCTCTGCATGTAAATTCACATCATACTCTGACCATCATTAAATTAGGGGGGTTTGCAATGGCTCCAGCACATTTACCCACTTAATAACTCCCAGATTGCCTCAGGCACTATGCCAGCACTCTTACTTTGAGCAATTTATCGCACTACAATATTGACGGTTAGGCATTTTATATGCAAAACAGGCTATTTACATATAGAGTTCCACCCATTTAGTGAAATGTATAATAATTACAACAACTATGAATGAGTTATGGAGGGCATGTTAGGCGAATAATGCCATTTAATTAAAAAACACAAAGGCCTTTTAGGGCAAATTATAAAATTGATTTCAGCAATCTCATTTAATACATATGAAAGCCCATACTGTATAAGAAGATATGATTGTATAGATTTTTACTCATTTCAAATATGTATTTAATGATACAATCAAAGTGTTCTGACCCTTTTTGGTCCCACGGGTTAATTTGCATAAAAAAGACCATGTTTTCAATGAATCGTTGTGCTGCAAGAAGGTTATACACATTAAAGCAGTTAACTTTTAAGCATTATATTGTTTTACCATTTGCCTGGGTGCGGATTGTTAGGAAAAACAATTTGATTGTATTATTATTATAATTATATTAACATAATATATTACAACATAATATTGTATAATATAACAATGAAATCACTTTTTACACAAATACAAAATGTCTATCAATTCATGGGCTATATTTGAAATCTAATATATATTTTTACAAGTTGTCTGTGACAAGATACAAAACATGTAGCTCTTAGAAAAAAGTTGCTTAAGACATTAAGTAATACAGAAATACAGTAATGTTTATTAAATAATAAATACAGTTTCCATAAGTGCAGAATCAAAACTTTGGTGGAAACAGGGTTCGAATTGAGGGGGGGCTCGAATATTGGCTTTATTTTGCAATTCCTGTTTTGATTGGTTTGTTGTAAATTGGGCCAGCGGGGTAGGGCTAAAAATGCCTGGCCATTGGGCATGTCAGTATAGTCCTTCTTCATTTTTGTTGCTGACGTCATGTGGTGAAGAGTTGTTGTTTAGAGGGGGAGAGGAGCTTAACGTTTTTGATTAAACATTACAAATGCAAATTGATTAAAAAAATAATGGTGTGCACGTATAAATCATTTATAATAATCACTGCAACACAGTGTATAACGCTTAGGATTTCCTGTTTGATTGCATGTTGACTTTAAAGTGCCCCTAAGGTCTAAAATATTGAACTTGACGTCCCCTGGTTTATCATTGAAACTAGAGTACTAAAAACAAAACAAAAATATTTTTTGTAAAATTATCACACTAAAACTAAACAATATTGTCTATTATTTGTCTTAATTTCCCCAGAGATTATTTCACGCTCCATTCTGCAAACATGAGCTCCGACTTCGCCCAAAGCAATGACATTAGTTTTTCTTATTCTGTATCGGTTCATAGGTATTATTTTCATGTACTTGATCCACATTTTCAGGAGTTGAATCACGTTTAAAGTGCTTATTCACTTCTGCATACGGTGACTGGTTTGGCAGCACTGTACAGATAGTCACCGTCGACTTTGACGCGTCTCACCCTCACTAGCTAAAAGGATTTTTTTATAAATATTAAAAAAGGGAACAGCACTGTATTACAATAATATAAAGAACAAGAATCAAAGGACAAGAAAATAAATAAATAAAGGAAAATAAAAGGAAAATCTCAATTAGTAAGAAAAATGTTATCATACATTTGAAAAAAGTGTTATTCCTATTGTTATCAATAAATTAAAGAGATTTTACAAAAAGCAATTCTGTGGTCCAAACTATCATGTGATTGATGCTTGTTCTGGCATTTCCATCAATACACTATAAAAAAACTTTTGAAATAACAGTATTACTGGCAGCAGTTTGTAAGCAGTTAACTGTAGATTTACATTTGTGTAATTTACTGGCAACAGTTTATTCAAAGATAAGTGAACATTAAACATTAACAGATCTTAATCTTTACAGGAAAAACTATAAAATAACAGCCTCATGCAAAGCCTTCTGGGAACAAAAATTATGAAAAAAAGAAAAAGGTTGACGAAGATTTCTGGTTCCAAGAACGCTTTGCTTGAGGCTGCTATTTTACAGTTTTTTTTCGGTAAAAATAAAGACTTGTTAATGTTTAGAGTTCATTTATTTTTGAACAAACTGTTGCCAATAAATTAGATAAATATAAATCTACAGTAAGTTGCTCGCAACTATCTGCATAACCACAGCATATTTTTTACAGTGAATTTTGAGGGCTGGTACACAATTCGAACACTGGGTGGAAATAAATGTGGAGGAAATTATATATATTAAATTATATATTTATATAATAATGAAAAATATATATTAATTGAAATTTGTGTTGAATTAAAAATGAAAAGTGATACATGATACAAGGTTTTTGAGTTCGCAGGGCCTAAATCACCCATACATGAAACCTTACAAACTGTATTTGTGATGTTTGGTAATTGTGGTTAAACTCAAAATTAAAATGACCTTTAAGGTCTTAATGCAAGCAGAAAATCAGTTTGTTGATGAAGAGTCATATATACGGCTATCTGCATGAAACACGGTACTTCATCACCAAGCTAGTGAGGTTAATGCTACTGGGGAACCACTAGGAAGAAAGAGTGTAGGCCAATCCTGTGAATTATAGATCGACTAAATCGTTCAGGGGAACATTAGGCATGTAAATGCCCATTTAATGTGCTGTTTGTCACTATCACACATTCATCTATTTATTTATTTATTTATTATCATGACAAAATAAAATGGTGTTTCAATAATTCATGTACAAGTCTTAGAGCGGCTGCCCCATATTGATATGAAATAGGCTTTGTGAAGTCAAAACAATCACACAATATGAAATAGAACGGTATTACACGTGTACATTATTGCGTGAATAGTTACAAAATCACCAATTACGGGAAACATTTTTAATGTGCAATTGCACAACATAATATACAATCTTTCCGGTTTTAATAAGATTTTGATTTAATTTGGGGATTATTTGGCAATAACATTGCCACTGTTTAAATGAAATAAAATCTTATTAAAAAGAAAACACTAAATGTACTTTGTTTTAATTTATCTCTTTGGATATCACAAATTCAGTTCAGTTTAGTACATACTGTTCTCAGATCAGCAATTAGCCCTCGGTCTTTTGGCTGGCAATGCTTTGTCCTGTCAAGATTGTGAGGGAATTGTTGCAGACGTTGATGGATTAGCTGGCATGTAATAACTCTACTGATCTGTGTTCCTTCCCTTGCTCTGTAGGTGGGAGGGGGGACACTTTAAATTGTGTTTTTGTCTGCACATTTCCACAGACGTGCTGTGCTGAATACCATTGCTGACCGCACGTTCTCCCAACCCACACACATAGCAACAGTGTAATTGTGAGACTTAAACTAATTTGGGTTTATTAATCAAATTCCTACTAAGAGGTAGACTTAAAGCATACAACACAATGTACATTAGACTTTACAAAGCACGTTCACCATCAGTCCATTAGTTTATACACAAAGTAAATGAGCCGAGGACCCAGAAAAATAATGTATAATACTTTTTCACGTAAAATTACATCTTTTTCATGTTTTTCTTGTGAAGTTGCAGGTTTTTTACAGTATTCAGTATTTACAGTAAAACCTAAAATTTTCTGTCTGCTGGTGCGCCAGGAAAATACCGCAAAATATATATTTTTCACGTAACGTTGCATGTTTTGAATGTTTTTCTTGAATTTTTTTGGGTGTAATTTGACAATGGTTCCTGTATTTCAAAAATCTGATATAAAACAGATTACAGGAATA
The DNA here is from genome assembly GCF_015846415.1 of Triplophysa dalaica. NCBI lineage: Eukaryota > Metazoa > Chordata > Actinopteri > Cypriniformes > Nemacheilidae > Triplophysa > Triplophysa dalaica. The sequence goes on from NC_079547.1 coordinate 17,247,691, forward strand.
AATTACAGGATTTTGTACATTGTATCACACATATTTAACGCACATTCTCTTTATTAAAATACAGCCTATGGCTAAACGTTATGAATATATTAGAAAAAAATCCTTTTCTAAATTCTTTTGTGTGTCTGTTCTTCTGTCCCAACCTTTGTGATTTTCAAAAGACTAAGGAAATCTTAAGGAACTGGGCCTTACCTGTATTGAAGAAGTATGGAAAAGAAGAAGTGTTCACAGACTTGTGGAACTCAACCATGACAACAGTAAGCCATAGCTAACCCAATACATGCATGCTCATCTGCTTTACAGGAAAAACATCAGTGCATATCGATTGGGCCTCAGGCGCTTCAGTATGTGGTCAAATAGCATTCATCCGTCATGTCAAATTTCCTGGCTAAAAGTAGTCTGAAATCAGTTAAGTAAATGTGAAAATTAGGTTACTTAATAGAATAGCGGAAACTTGACAGGATAATGAAGACCATTCAAAGGACTTTACAGATCAAACATATATGGGAGACCGGGAGCAATATGTTAAAACATGACTGTTTGACCCAACCTGTGATTACAGTTTTTCTCGATTCTCAAACACATTTCTTGAAATTATGCCTCGTATTCTCAAAACTCTGAACACAAATCCATAACTTCTCACCCAATTCCCCAAACATCCAATTTTCAGGTCAAAATCAAGCTCTCTTCTCAAAACCATTCAAACGTGCTGAAAAACCAAACTTTCTCTCCAGATATGACACACAAGCCCTTAAAAACACCTACACTATACAACATAGTCTTAGACACTGATGAGATCAATTCAAAATACTGTTACTAAAATCTCTTACTGGGATTCAAGAATAATTTGATAGCTTTGTGTTTATTAGAAAAATACAACATAAAAGAGTGGACATAGAGCAAAGTGCAAGAATGAGCTTTAGGGAAAGAAAACTGTAAGTAGATGAAGATGATCTTACAAGACAAGAAATGTTAAAAAAACCCAAGAACAATATGAAATGGTCATGCAACACAATACAGTACACAACTGCACAAATAACATGTTCAGTCAGGCATTTAGCAGATGCTTTTATCCTAAGCGACTTACAGAGAAGATAAAGGAAACAATACAGTGAAGCGTAAATAGGAGGCATTGTAAAAAAAATATGCCGTCCTCTGCACCCTTGGCCCAATTTCGTAAGAGTATTCCGTATTTTCTGCAAAAATACAGAACTGGTAAAAAAGGGTGTACACGTGCTACAGTTTACTTGACACAGAATAGTGAAATTTCTCTCATATAAATTGTGTACGTGATTATGTTTACAGTAAGTATTATAAAGCCCACTAGATGATTCTAGGAGGCACAATCACCTGTGCTCCTATTGATATTATCCTGAGATTCTGATTGGTGTGGCATCGGTTTTGCCACTGAATGTTTGCTGATGGATAAATGTGTGCTATCAGAGTTTACATCTTGACACTTCAGTTCATTATATTGCGTGTTTGTGTTTTCTGAATGAGAACATTGCATTGTTAAACCTTTGCAAAATGAGGCTGTTTTTGTGTGGGGTAGGAACAAGTTGGTGTATTGTTCTGAGAATGTGTTTTTTGTTGTCAGAACATGGTGAATTGTTATATGAATTGTGTGATAGCAATCGAAAAAAACTGTCATAAAAAATGTCGTTATAAAGAGAACTTGTGTTCATTTATCATGAAAGCTATTTTGAGAATATGATGATGTTATTTTTTTGTGGAGGATAAAATGACCTAGGGTTTTCGAATTAGGGGTTAGAAATCCGAAATGTTCCCTTTTTCATGTCTGCGATTTAATCGTTTTGTTTCATAATCATTTTACTGTTTAAATCTAATTAAAATGCCTGTTTAATAGCAGATTTTATTGTGACAACTTGCCCCAGTACACTCAAAAAATTTATTAACTTCATCTTATTATGACGCTTATTTCCACTCAATTGGATTGATTTATTCGAATTTAAGTTTTAGTTGTCCGTACAATTCACCCACTTTAAGTTGACCAACTTATTTTATTTGATTTCAGCTGAATGTAATTAAGTTGTGTTGAGCCAATTACATTTGAATGCTGCAGTGATGTAAGCAAGATGTAATGGCAACAGATAGTGTATTGCATGACCATTTTCAGAGTATATATTCACTAAGTAAGGCTGCATACATGCCAAAGTGGTATGAATGTGCTCGTCCACAACCTAAGTAAAAACTTTAACCTTTACCACTATGGTAACCCCTCAAAAATCACAGACAACAGAAAATCTTATGAATTTTAACATTCAGGAAGAGTTTTTCATCCTGGACAAAAACACACATACAATTCATTTTGAAATGTACTATTTAAATCCAGTCATATAAGTGCAATGCATGCTGTGAACTGAGTCCACTGTGTAGTTTCAGTTAGTCCATGAAAATGATTCAGTTTGTCCCAACACAAATGGAACAAGTTATGTCAAAGAATCGCCTATTTATCTCAGTGTTACACATTTAAATTGTGTTGAACAAGAAACACATACTATGCTAGATCAAACTATATTGATCAAGTTAAACAAACAACCACCAACAATAATCTTTTGAGTGTAGTACAAAAAGTGAACATGTGTTCAATAAACTTCCTTTCTGAACAATTAATGTCATAATTTTCATATTTAAAACCTTAAGGTATGTGCTATAACAGAAATTGACTTTTTGTGAAATGTTTTAGTATATTGTGACAATCTGCCCCAATATAACACAACTACAAAAAGTTCAATAAACTCTCTTTTTTTCTGGACAATTAAAGTTTTCACGTTTATGTAAAACTTTAAGGTATGTTCAACAGAAATTTACTTTCTGTAAAATGTTTTAGATCATACCTTATATTAAAAACGTGATATATTAACTGTATCTAAGTGCTACATTTACTATCAGTGTCTCACACATCACTGGAACACACCTATCTTATGTCTATATCTAATGTTTAGAAAGCTGTTTGTGAATTGAATTACAATTGAAATACGTGTCTTTCTGTTGTGTGTAACAGTTAAGATGCTGTGGCTTCAACAACTACACAGACTTTTCTGAATCTTACTTCTATGAGCAAAATGGTCGTCTTTACCCTCCAACCTGCTGCAGAACCCCTGCAGGGTATCCATGTGTTGAGGAAAACGCCTTTTTCAGTCACGTCGTGGTGAGAAACTATACAATGGTGAAAATGACCTGAAAATGTAAAATAATTCCAGGGCAAAAATTCCAGAAGCACTTTAGTCATGCAAATATGTGGTTATTGGATGCAATTTCCCTCACTTTTTTCTGATATTGGTTTTGTTCCCAGGGATGTTATAAAAAAATAGTTAGTGGCGTCCAGATGAACATCAACCTTGTTAGTGCCGTGGCAATTGGAGTCACGGCCATTGAGGTAAACACAACACATCCAATAAATTGTTTCAATAACCAAAAAATATATATATTTTGGCATTTGACATGATTTCAAATTAAACGAAACCTTTTAGGATATACAGTAGAATAAATTACCGCATTACATGTTTTGCACAAGCATCAATGAAGGGCATCATTATTTTTAATGCTCATAGTCTGATTTAAATGTTCCTATATGACTGTCATCCACATTGACAAGGATAATGTATTGTTCTTTACTAGTTGGCAGCGATGGCCTTGGCCATTTATCTCTACTGCTACTTGGATGATAAAGCCACATGAAAATCTTCATTCTACACCTGTGTGCAAATTTGGTTTCGGTCATAAATGGTGAAGCTTATTCCTTTGACCTTTCATGTTTAGTAGATAATAGACTAGTTCACATTTTATTGTAAGACTGTTGTAATGAGTTTCAACCAGTAAAATATATAATTAGAATATTTCAAAATCATCTCACAGACAATGTGATGTGATGACTTGTAAAATATATAATATTAACTATTTTCCTTTTTATGACTGTAAGTGTTTTTTTTTTTTAATGAAATCTCTGCATCATCACATGGAATGCAGAAGCAATATTCATTTTGCATTGAAATTTCCATAAACAAAGGCCGTTTTCATTTCAGTCATTCACATGTATAAAACTGTAGGAAGAAGAGAAAATGTCTTTGTGAATTATAATTTCAAGTATGTATTTCTGCACTCATCCCTAAAGTTACACAGTAGCCTTACAAAGTTACACATTCATTTATTTATTTGATTAGAAATTAGATATTATTTATTAGAATGATCTTACTCGTTGTATAAATACCATGCACTGTGCTGTGTTTTAACTTTTCTGTTTTTCCTGTTTCCCCATGTAAAGCTGCTTTGAAACAATACACATTATGAAAAGCGCTATATAAATAAACTTGAATTGAACTGAATTGAATAGCCTCTGTGATCAATGCCCTACAAGTCCCTATTTAGTGGTAGATCAAATTTCAACTTTTATGAGGTAGATCAAATTTCAACTTTTATCTATTAAAAGCATTTACATACACTTGACATTTCTGTGGTGTGACTTGTGGTTCAATTCAGTTGTATAATATGTCTTTGTTATGAAAGATAACAGGAAATGTGGTGCTCTAGCTCGCACTAGTTGTAAATACTCAGTAAGCAAGCGTTTCATTCACATTACACTTCAGTCAATAAAACAGCATGTAGTCAGTCCAGCTTGTGGTGTACATCATTATGAAATCAACCCCACATGCATCAAACCTCAGCACACATTTAGACCGGAGATGAGCCCCACAGTAAATTTGCATTGATTTCAATAACCACACATTTTCCTTTGTGGCTGCTTCAAATTTCCACACAGTTTGCCTGATGTGCTATCTGGTTATCTAACACGACATTTAAAAAGCACAAAAGAGCACTTGTTATTGTTTTGCTATATATAAAAAAAATGAAGAGACCATTTCAAATTTTCATTTCAAATCAGAATTTCCACATGTATTGTGGGCATTTGAGTCCAGTGTCTGTTGAATTTCAAAAAGATCAAACCACAGGATTGACAAAGTTGTCCAACAGCAATGTGAAAGACGGACAGCATGACAAGATACATAAAAAGTGTAATGAGAATTGAGGTTATCAATTATTTTTTTAACTTTAATAAATGCTGAAAACCCATATTGCTCATTTTTAGTTAATGTATTTACTGATACAAATACAACCTTACAGTGTTCCCCAAATTTTATTCTATATAATATTGTCCACCCACTGGACACCTATTCCTCTTCTGAGGTTTTGATTGGAATGAATCACCTCTTTGCAACCTCATAAAATGGAGAATGCAGTTTTTTAAAGAAAATTTTATTTTTAATCTGAAAACAAACCATTTTCAACAACTTTGATACAAAACTAAAGCAAGAAGCCTGTTGAAGTATTTGATTAACAGAACTTCTTCATCTTGACAGTAAAATGAGATGTGACACATTTATAATCTGGTTTTGCACATGTCCCAGATACTGTGAAAATACTTAGTCGTAAATACAATGTTTGCTGTACCAATATTCTGAAATCTCATCCATGAAATGATATGACTATTATTGCATGAAAAATCGATGTTTCAAAATTTTCCTCAAATACAGTAGCTAATGTTAACACAGGACACATCAATGAAGCAGCTGAGATTGCATCGATTGTGTTTAAAGATCTTCCCATTCTTAAGGCTATTTAGTGGTTGTGTGGACACATACATCTTCTCATTGAAGAGGAATACATCACCGCAAGTTCTCTGGCAATGAGGAATGCCAAATTTTAATATTATGATGATAATCGTTTTTATAGCTTTCTAAATTCATTCCAACAGAGCTAATTTCTTGACTAAATACATCATCAAAGTCAGTTAAAATAAAGTTTGTAGTTTTGGGAAACTGCTTGTGATCTCAGTCACCAATAATTAAAACCACAGCATCCCAATATTAATAATTAAAAATACCATGACAATCATTTGATTTAAAAATATATATGACTGTAGATTATTTTATATGTAAACAAATTCAAGCATTTGTAGTTTAACATACAGTTCTTGTGTAAAAGCCATTTCATAAAAAAATGAAACCTGGTGATATTGACAAAATAAATAGACATAAGTTAAAACATATGTGCAGGATAGACCAATGCACATCAGTAGTGTAACTAAAAGGCATCATGCCTGCCATATCCTTAATCCCTTTCTATCTCAATTTGATGTATCTGCTGTCACATTCAGCAACTCAAACCGTCAACCTTTACTCTGTTACCAGCAAGTCTTTTTAAAACATCTTTTCTAGTGGAAAAACCTCCCAACATAAACACACATGAAATTTCATGACCTCATAAACACCTCCCGAAACATATAAACATACCAACAGAGGGAAGGTTCCGAAACATGCCATTTCAGAAGATCTCACATCACTCTAGTTTAAAAGAGCCTGAAGGTCAGAAGATACCAGCAGCATAGGACAGTTCAGAGAGGTTCATCCCACAATTCACTCTCTTCTTCTTATGATGGCCTGAAGAGTAACATAAGGCCCAGTGTCGGCCTGACGCAGGCCTTGTCTGTCAGGGGTTTGAAGAGGACCCCGGCTGGGATAAGTAAAGTAGTGTTTCTAAATCTGTTCCATAGGAGGTCCCTCTTCTTTAGGTGCTGGCTCCAAGTGAATGGGAGTGACATTATTGGGCTTCCTAACACTGGGGGGAAGATGAAAGTAAGTTTACAGACTGAGCAGATATTAAATGCACAAAAAAATAAACAGCGCCTTAGGTAAAGGTATAACATGTGTGACATTTTTTTTATATTACACATGCATTCAAATAAGAGATGCCCTGATACTACGTTTCTCCAACACTCCCGATTATTCAGTGTGATATCTGCCGATAAAGACTCTGGAGATTAAAAAATATTTCTTAACATTCTGAATGTTATTAAAGGAATAGTTCACCCTAAAAATGAAAATCCAAACCTGTATACATTTCTTTGTTCTGTTAAACACAAATAAATATGTTTAGAAAACTGTTAGCAACTGACATTTCTGGGGCACCATTGACTACCATAAATAGAAAAATAAAAATGGTAATCAAAGGTGTTATTGTAAAACAAAAAATTGTGTTCAACAGAACAAAAAGATATACAATATTTTTCTACTATGGTAGTCAATGGTGCCTCAGAAAACCCAATTGCAAACATTCTTTCAAATATCTTTCTTTGTGTTAAACCAAACAAAGAAATGTTTAGAACAACTTGAGGGTGAGTAAATGATGACAGAATTTTCTTTTTTGGTTGAACTATGCCTGTCAGTTCAATTGCTTTGGAAACTGATGTTCAGGTGCGGTATTCGACCCATCACTAGACACTGGTCAACTGGCCAATCATAGCACACCATGCTTGTCTGAGCGATGAGCTTTGTAAAAAATCTGTGCGTTACAGAGAGAAGGGTGAAAGAGGAGATACAAACATGCACGGCATGTGGAAAATAAAGCGTTTTTACCCTTAAATCGTGTAAACACATTGCATCACATCTAAAACAAACAATAATATTTGTTTTAGCCCCATCATATGATCCCTTTATCAGCCGATAGAGTTATCGACAGATACTGATTATTGGAGGATACATCGTTGCATGTCTAATTTAAATAAATCTTTTGATTAAATCTGCGATTAAAATGATAATCTTAACACAACCAAATGGAACAAAAAGTTATGTGCTAATATCTTAATGGTCAATTCAAGTCAATGACCTTTTCATAGCCTTAAACATCTATTAAACTACATATCATCTGATAAGAATTTATAAGAATTTTTGTAATCTTTATTGTCTTAAACAGTATCAAAGATTATTAATTTCATGGTCTTTAAAGTTAGATATCCACTAGTTTCACAATGTAACTTGTAAATATATACTCACGAGTAGGGTGAGATTGGAACAGCCACTACTAAGACGTGGTTCTTTTTTCTGAAGAGCCTCCACAGCCCTTTGTGGTAACCTCGTACATCCAGGTCCCACACATGCAAGCACTGTAAACAGTAAACAAGATAAGGCCTCACCCAATACTACAGTTTTATTACCCCTGCCTACATTTTATATGTTTCTTTCTTCATTCCTTCTCTGTGTGTTTACGACAAGTCGTTGATATCCATACTTGCAGGCCCTCCAAAGAATAGCCGTCTATAAAATTTGCACTTCTAGCTTGCTGTTGTTCAGGAAAAGATATCACAGTTTCCTTACGCTTCACTGAAACCAGCGACCTGATGAGTATTATAGGAATCATATTTTTTTGTCTTGTCAAATCAAAATCGTTTCATTTTTAAAACAGAACTACAAACACCTAAAAACGTTATATTACACATTTAATCCAAGCCTGCGTTTTACGGTATTGTGTGGTTTGGTGAACTTTCAGTCATTTATGTTTTCTCATAAGTTCAGCGTGTGAAAGTCACTTACGACTTACTGATGATGTCATCATTCTTCACTGCAGTAGATGACATGTGATCCATGAATTCAGTCTAGACTGTATTTAAATCCAAGTTAGAATTACCTTTGCCAGTTCAGTCCAGGTGTTTGTGTCTGTTTCCTCCTCCATTTTGATGAACATCAGAAAGGTCTTTCCCTCAGTATCTGGGATAAAGGAGTCTTCACATGGGTTTTTACTGTGGTCCAGGACCTCAGCTTCACTGCAGACAAACAATGGATTATTTCACGTGTTGTAATATTGAAGCATTAAATAACATAAAGTGCAACAGTAACATCTTCACAGAATATTTACCGTAGTAGGTTCTGGATTTCAATCTCATAAGCATCTTTCTTCAAGCTGTAAAAATAAAAAAGATCACTATCTAACTAATGTAAAGGATACAAATGAGATCAAAAGACAATATAGAAAGATGTTTAAACTGTTATCAGTCAAAGGAAAAAAATATCGATACCTGTCGGTGTTTTTCATCTGTACATTAGGAATTGTGTTGAACTTGTGCTTTTTAAAGTAAACTTCCTGTAGAGAAATATGGGCAACAATTTGGTATAAGACATTGTTTCCATAAAGATTATAATTGTTTATAAAAAAAATATAATAATCGCCATTTCACTTACATGGAAGTAACCATTCATGTTCAGGCCAATGATACCAAAGTGATATGAGCGAGAGACATCAGGGATAATACACTCTCTCCCTTTCCTCTGTTCTGGCATCCTCATCCACATGTCCCAATCCCAAAGCTGAAGGACAATAAAACAGATGGATGAAATGGCGAAAGTTAACAGAGGCATGCTTAATAAATGATGCGGTTTCGTATGTGAAATATTAAACTCTAAAATATGAGCAGAAGTGACAATTTTCTTATCCTAGTTTGATTATTTTTTTATGCGTGTAACCTAAATACTAGCAAATATAAATTAATAAAGAAATTAGCTTCCTCACTTTCTCGGGAGTCGGCCATTTGGGTTCCAGTTCATCCTTGTAAATGCTTTTTTTAAGCACCCAGCCGAGGCCAGGCATACTTTCAACTCTGTAGAGCAAAGAGGAATCCTCTGCTGTGTGTTCATAGCCCTGAAGAAAAAAACCAGCACACATCAATCAAACACATTGTTTGGAAGTCCATCCAAAGATTTTCAATAAATAAGGAAGCATTCTTTCAGAATTGACCACCAAACATTATTATATTAGGACTTTAGCAAAGTAAAAAACATGTTTATGTTTATGAACATATATAGGGAGATTTCTTTTGCACTCACTTGGTCATTCCAGGCTGAGATACAGTACAGACTATCATCGTCACTCAACAAATGGATGGTCTGGCTGAGAAAGCTGAAAAATAAAGACTGTTAGAACTGTTAATACTCTAGCATCTCAAAAATTCTATCATTATTCACCCTCACATTGTTTAAATCAGTATTCATTTCTTTCTTAAGTGGAACACATGAGAAGATATTTTGGCTCAGTTGTTTTGAGTTCATACAATAGAAGTCAATGATGTTACCAACATTTTTCAAAATATCTTTTCTGTGTCCAGCAGAAGAAATAAAGTCATACAGGTTTTGATGTGAGGGTGAGAAAATGATGAAACAATTTCATTTTTGCACATATGTATATTGTGGGAATGTGCTACCCTCTCGTGGACGTCTTGCAGTATTACAAGATTCACTTTACATTTTACATGAACATCCATTATTTATACCTGAAGAAATCTATTGAAATGTCCAGATCCTCCTCCAGGACAATGGCAAAATCTGCATCCTAAAAACAAAATGTTTCAAAACCTTTAATGTATTCAAACCCTAGTTTACTATATAATTATTATATACTTTTAATTTAAGCATAGAAGTACATCTACACTCACTGGATGCAGATTGAATGTTGCAGTTAAACTGGCTTTGTAGTGCTGTGGAAAAATAAATTAGACATTTGTGCTGTAACTGTTATGCATAACATCTTTTGACAGCAAACCGGATGAAAACAGTCATTCATAAGAAGGCATTCTGTAACCATCAGTTTGTTATTAATTCTCTATACCAAAGAAATTACCTGTGATACTCTAGCATTCTTAATACTGATAGGCGTATGCTGAATTCCTTTGAGACCAAAAAGCTCCACCACATCCATAGGTTCCTAAACCACCAAAACATATTTGTGAAAATGTAACTACAGTATAACCACAAAAGATGTGGGAAAATATAAATACATTGAAGAAGAGAGTAAAGGAAAAAGGAAAGAAAAAGTTACCTCATAATACCCATCGATAAAAACAGTGATCATCTGTGGATTGACACCATGGGAGGAGAGCAAAGAGCGCAACATTCTACAGAAACAAACATGACTTATGCTTTAGATATTCAACAAATGTTTGTTTGCAAATTTTAACATTGACGATACTTACAAAAAAAAACACTTACACATACTCGTAAGCAGAAATCACAATATACTGGCATAACACTGAGCTCAAAACAACAGATTAACAAAACTTTGAAATCTGTTTTATTTCTTAAAGGGGTCAAATGGCGCAAATACGTGTTTTTCTATGTCTTTGGTGTGTTATAAGTTACCCATGCATGTATGTAACAAGAGTTTCTTCCCATTCCATGTTTGTTTATACACTATGTTATTTAAAAAAAAACCCTAGACCAAGTTTTGTGTTGTCTACCTCTTAATGTTATGGCAGTGGCCATAACAATGTATTACACACGTAAAATTGCTGTACCTGTCAGTACAATTGCTTTGGAACATGATGTTCATGACGTTTTTCAAGCTTAAATCATGTAAAGACATAGCATTACAACTAACGATAATATTGGTTTTAGCTGTGTCATATGATCCCTTGAATGAACTTGTTTCAAGTTGTTCATTCATTTCACTGCTGCACATTTACAATGTTTTATTCTTTACAGTAATGTTTGGTTATTTAAAGTAAAAAGTAATACAAAACAATTGTACCGAACCAAAGATATTAATATTAACAAGATGCGCCACTGCCTTCCGTAAAAACAGACTTTGGCTATACTATTTACGTGAATGTGTATTTCATTAATTTAGCTGAGTAGGGAGGTTTCAGTTACCAGCCTATACATTTAAATATGGATAAAATGTCAGCAAAACTAATATTTTAAATGAAATACTGATAACTAACCGATATCGAATCGAAATTGGAACCATATAAATAACAATCGAATCGAATCTCCAAAATGGTCTCAAAACCCAAAAAGTCAATATACTAAACTGCACATGATTTGGTAAAACCCATAGAAATCGAATTCTACTAACCTATATAGATAGTTTGGTCTATTTCCAGCTATAACGGCAACTGGGATGTTGTAGACATTGTTTTTAGGCAGCTAGACAGGACATGGAGATAAGTTTAGTCAACAAAAAAATGTGTTTCTTATCATCAGTAATAATAAAAAAAGCCTTTATACGGTTTATCTCTGAACATCACAAAGTTAAAGGATGTGGCCTTACTGGGTCTGGATTGAATTCTATAGGTGCCGGATCCTTGCAGCTACAAATACTACCGTATCCTTCCACTTTACTGCAGAAAAGTTTCCTCCGGCGGTTCAGTTCTGTATCGACCCAATGACACTCCGCCTCTGAAATGATTGATTCAAGTCATATTGTATAGAATTTTGATAAAAAGAAGGACCATGGAGTAGGGAGGTTAGGAGAGGGTCAGAAGAATGACTCCGGAAAAGGCAGGAATACCTTCAGAAGCAGTTAGCTGAACCTCAGTTTTCAACAGCACAGGATCGCCCCAAGTAGAAAGAGCTGGAGACTTAGAGTGCTTCTCCCCATACACTTGACCTGAACAAATATTAATGTGCATTACAGTGAACAGTGTGTATACATATCTACAGTCAGGTCCATAAAAAGTTGGACAGAGGCACATTTTTTATAATGTTAGCTGTGTACCAAAATGTATTCACGTTGTAGTATATAACAATTAATATTGTCTTAAAGTGCACACACGCTTTATTTAGAGTGAACAACACACCAGTGTGTTGTTTTCTTATCGTAATGTGCTAAATTGTTGATTTGGCCACTGTTACTGGGATCTTCCTGATGGATTTGCTGTGTATTTTTAACCTAACTATGGTCTTTATCACTTCAGATCTCCCTGAAACGCCTGATGTGGGTTTACAGCAACAGCTTCCAAATGCAAACGCCACATGTAGAATCACCTCAAGACCTTTAAAATATTAAATTTATGAAGAAATGATTTAAGGAAAACACCAAACCTATCCTTAAAACAGCTTTTTATTCAACCGTCCAATAACTTTTGGTCTCTTGAAAAAAGGGGAAGCTACATAGAAAAGAGCCGAAACTCCAAAACCCTTCAGTTTATCTGGATGTGAATACACTTTTAATAAAGCTAAAAGTGTGCATTGCACTTTAAGACAATATTCATTATATATTTGTAACATGAATGCATTATTCGGTACATAGCTAAAATAACAAAAAATGTGCATCTGTCCAAATATTTATGGACCTAACTGTATATAACACACATATATATATATTATGCAAATTGATGATCTGATTTTACACATACAATTGAACGAGACCGATGCTAAAAATGTAAAATCATTGTTCCCACCTCCCTTCTTTACAACCAGAGTCCACATATCTCTCCAGCCTAAGGTGACAGCCACCGGACTTCCCAAACCTTTCAAAAGGTTCTTTGCAGCATCTTTCAGATGGAAAGTACCCTCATCCTGAAGAGACCAAGACGTGTACTTGCTTAAGTATTTAAAAACTATGTTTGTAAAGCATGGGCTTACAAACCAAATTAAACTGTCCACATAATATATATTACTATTAATACATTACCTTAACAGTGAAGATGAAGATTCTTCCACGTGTGACCATATTTAGGAAGAGGATCATAGCTTCATCCTCATGAGGGGAATATGTGTCAAATACTCTTTTGGCCATCACATGACCCTAAAATAACATTGAAACAAAGAGATGTCATACAACCATAAACTGTCAATAAACTTAGTAATGGTCAAGGCGATGGACAGCTAAAAACGATAATGATATTCCAAGATGTGAGCTTACAGTGGCCTGATTTAGAACTATAACGTGTATGCCTCTGCCTTGCTCCCTAATCTCATCTTCCAAAACCTGCAAAAGATATATGAATGATAGTACATAACACAGTTCAGTATGTCAAAGCCATTTATGAATGTTAATGTTATTGTCTGGTAACTGTGTCATATCACACAAGGCACAAAATCACTTACAGTGGTGCCATCAACCGCCACATAGACCTTAGAGCGACTTGAGTACACTTCAATATCCAAAATCTTCCTCCCGCTGGCTGGTCTGCGTGGAGTCTCCATGTTGGGCAGTGCATCTTCTGAAAAAATAAAGAACGAGAGCCAAGATATATTATTACAGATCGCGATGAGCTTTTTTTAAACCATGAGTTTCTGTCTGTTTACAAAGTAACTGAATGGAAGAAAATACAAAGACAGGATACAAGTCTGAAACAGGCTGCATGTTTTATTTCAATGCATATAAATAAAGTGAATTTGATTCTTTAAACTCGCTGAAAGATTAATTGAGCAACAGGTGCATCAATATTACCATAATCTTGAGCCACATCATCCTCATTCGCAACTCTTCTTGTATCAAGAATGAGTTTGATATTCACAAAAACTGTGATCAGTAGAAAGAGAACAGCACTGGCCTGCAAATAAAGCCACAAAGAAACTTAGTTACAGTAAATGAAATGACAAAGCGTTCAAAGGTTTAAGGTCAAAATCTTATCTGGAGTCTATGCTTTAAATGTTTGATTGAATCCCAGAATGTGTTGACAAACTAAAATTATAAAAATATATACGTTTGATATGCATGACTTGGATGAAATATTGAAGAAAAGCAGGTGTTGAGACCTCAGAACTGATGGGAATTACTTGAATGATCATACCTAATGAAGATGTTTAAAAATGTAAGGAAAAGTAAATTTTTACAAATTGTAGGTAAAGGATCCCTACTTAAAGATACATTTTATAATAAATTCTTGTTAGATTAGTTATAAGTGTGTCATTCCACAGTCTTGATGTGTTTACTATTACTCTAAAATGTGGGGAAAATACGAATACAGACAAGTGACTTGTACATTTTAAACAGTAACATCACTGTATGTCCAACTAAAGTGGTGCATGCTTGAATCTGTAAAACTCAACCTGTTTTTTAATAACGTTACAATACAGAGACAAACACAACCCCCACTGTAAACGCATGTGGATAATCTCATTGAGTGACATGTGCTGACCTGGCAGATTCGTCGTACTGCTCTTTTGTTAGTAAGTCTGTATTTCCAGGTGAGGTACAGGCTGCGCTGCTGACGGGGGATGAAGGGTTTGGCTTTCGGGTTGGGTGTCCAGGTGTCCATACCTGCAGTCCTACCCAGTACCCACTGCTCCAGAGCACAACACCTGCCTGCATCCGACAGCACCCGCGATCAAGTCTTCTTCATCTACACAACAAAGTGAATCACGATTGTTGTAAGAAATGGGTATAATCAAGGCATACATATTAGAATTGTAAAGCGCGATGCAGGTGAAACAACTTGAATGCATCCTAGCAACAAACACAATGCTAAACTGCACAATTCAGTGCTAATGGCATGAATATGTAATTAAATAATGACTATTGCAGATATGCGTTTACGAGGTATAATGCTAGTGGTGACGATATGTGAGAACTACAGATGAATTGTTTCAAAGAGCTATTTTTGTTGACACTGACATTTTTGTTGACTGTAACACAACACAAAATATAAGCTGTTTGCTGTTTACCTCAGCAGAATGTCATGTGGCCATGGAAGTGACTCCAAGAAGCGTCAGAAAATATGACTGTAGTGTATTTAGTTCAGGTTTAGTACCGTGTGGCCATATGCGGCGTATGAGTGTCGTGAAGCCAGAGAGCAGAAAGATCAACGCTGGTATGCTTTTCAAAATAAAAGCTCGATACGACCGCAAACGAAGATTCTTCGAATATTGTATTTAAAATTAAAATCAAATTAAAAAGAAATACATTCAAATAATTTAATTAAAAATTACAAAATGTACTAAATGTATATTGTAGTCAAACCAGTGGAGGAATTGGTCGAGGTGCATCGAGGGGAACCTTGAGCACTAGCAATATTTCATTATAAGTTTTAATAATTAAGCACCTATGACTTTTTTTACAGTTTTAAACCATAGATGCAGAAAAACCCCACTGCGTGGATAAAAGATGGAAATCATCTTCATTCTAAACCCCCAAAATTTCATTCCCTGGACTTCCCCAAATTCCATACCTCCTTAAGTAATGTTAGATTTACCAGTGATATGTTGTCTTTCCTCTGCTGTTTGTTATTAGCAGTCATAGAAAGTGACTAACAAAGAACAAACTCAAAACTACAGTATGCATATACCTTGGTAAAAAATACAACCAAAAGAATTGTAAATGCTCTGTATCTGTATTGATATCATTTGTTTGTATTGTATGTTATCAAACACTTACAAAACAAGCATTAACCATGCAGTCCCTATGAATGGATATGCCAGAAGTGTTGCAGTGATATGAATTTCAAGAGAAAGATACAAATTTACAAATGATTTTGGCATTTATATTGTTTCTTTCTTTTTGAACAATTTATATTATAATATTTGTACAACAAATGGTTCTTTTTCCCTAGACTATACACAGTTCACAAGGTCAGCCAGAATCCAGTTTTCAAGCATGTGAACGGATTTATCAGTTTATCTGAAGGAAGCGGAAAAGGAGGGGTAAATAAGTGACTTTAAATGTTTTGTTGGATGTTGTCTCTCTCACTGTATATCAGGACTAGGCTACTGGATAATATGAAAGCCCTATTGCTTGCTGTTTGTTTAGGTGAGCTTTTTAGATGAAATAATTGGCATAGTTAATTATTCCACTGGATGTTTCTCATAGGCAGAAATAAGTAAATTTGTATGTTGTTGATTGTAACTGATCAAAAGTGTTTGCAAGAGGTGTGTGTGACAGTCATGTAAAAAGTTAGAAGATAACACGATAAAAAGAGAGTGATTGTAATATTTTGTTGTTGCTTTATTAACAGTTTCAGTGATGATCACACGTGGAGCCTCTGAAGGTAAGCACATTCAATGCAATTCAATTTTATTTATATAGCACTTTTCACAATGTGCATTGTTCCAAAGCCACTTTACAGGAGAACATAAGTGGTGTGTTTATAGAACAAGCAAGATCATTCTAGTAAATAATATCTAATAAAAACAGTCTCCCGGTGGTATATAAGTGAATGCTTGGCTGAAAAGATTTGTCTTTAATCTAGATTTAAATTTGGAGAGTGTGTCTGACCCTCGAATAGTATCGGGAAGGCTCTTCCAGAGTTCAGTTGCCATGTATAGCTTTCCTGTAGCTCAGTGGTTAGAGCATTGCGTCAACAATGCAAAATTGTGGGTTCGATCTCAGGGGATTGCACAAACCTAAGTACAAATGGATAGGTTAATGCAATGTAAGTCGCTTTGGAAGCGTCTGCCAAATGCATAAATTTAAATGTAAAGCTCCGCCCCCTTTGGTGGTTTTAGTCATTCTAGGTGTTATCAAAAGTCCAGAGTTTTGATATCTTAGAGAGTGTGATGGGTTTTAATGTGATAGAAGCTCTGTTGAGTAGGTAGGGGCTAAATCGTTTAAGGCTTTATAAGTAATTAAAAGAACTTTAAACACAATATACTAAATGGGTAGTAAGTGAAGGGTTGGGGTTATGTGATCGTATATTGGTTAGAACTGCAGAACTGCAGCTGCATTCTGAACTAACTGTAGTTTGTTAATTCATGATGCAGAACAACCACTAAGTAGTGCATAACAGTAGTCAAGCCTTGAGGTCACACATGCATGAATAAGCTTCTCTGCCTCAGTAACACATAGAATCTTTTGTAATTTGGCAACATTTCTAAGGTGGAAGAAGCTTGTTTTTGTGACATTTGAGATGTGATTTCCAAATGACAGGGTGATGTCTAATATAACGCCTATGTTTTATCTGTATTTCTTGGAGTGAAAGTGCAGCCTTCAATTTGCAGGATATAATCAATATCCTGCTTCAGTGTCTTTGGTCCGATAAGTAAATAAAAAAGGAAATTACTATTCATCCTATGATTTATATCTTCATGCATTCTGCCAATTTGGATACCAAAGGAATCATCTGGTTTTGATGAGATATATAGCTGAGTATCATCAGCATTACTGAGTAAGCTAATTCCATCTTTTCTAATAATGTTTTCTAATAAATGGTCTATGTTTTCCTAGTTTATTCAATGAGGTCTAAGTTTGGCTTCTAAGAGGCTAAATGACGGTCATCTTAAAGGGTCTTGGATAATGTTATAAATGGCTCAATTGCAACAGGTAGTAACTCTTTTAATAATTTACTAGATATGGGGTCTTATAAGCATGTTGTAGTTGAAGAGCTCTTTTCCAAAACGCTATAAATCTATTTTTATAGTGTATGAAAATCTATTTTTACCTAGACCCATACATTTTGTTAATATTCAATTTATCCTGTTAAAATGGTCTGTTGGCTCAGTCTGAACATGTTAAACAATGATTGTTAAATGAAACAACAATATTTTCAATAATACATTTAAAGTTTTTTTTTACTTTTTTCAAAACGCTACAAATCCATCCTTTTTTAAAAAAAAGTTGGTTTATGTCTTTTTAAAAACAAACAAACAAGAGAACATGCAACATATGACATCAGGGACTCATACAATACATTTATATAAATCAAATAAATGCAAATGCATGAAATAAATAACAGCCAAATAAAATAAATAGTAACAAACTAATTAGAAAAATAAAATAAATATTTTCAATTTCATTATTCAATATTGTCCACCACATAAAACAAATAATAAAAAAAATAAGACGCATACAAATACCACCAACAAACAAATTCTGGTTGGTCGAGAGGACATATCGCATTTAGGCTTAAAACAGGCTAGGCACTTATACCGGTTTGGAAAGAAAATGCATCTTGCAGTACATTTTAAACAAGGAAATATAGCGATTTGGCATGAAACATTGATGGAGCAGTGAATAGGTTCAGTACACAGCAAAATGGCATGACAAACTCATTTTTTTTAAATGGCGTTTATTGCGTTTTGGAAAGTGCTCTTCAGTTTTAGATGTTGCAAGAAGTTTAAGTCCTGTTTTATACTGTAGATGAGAAACACTGTACCTTTTCTTTTGGGAAGAAGGTTGGGACTAGTTCATAGGACAGACTTGAAGGACAGACTTGTCTCATATGTATTCGATTTTCTCTGTAAAAAATCATGAATTCATTGCTAACAAGGTGCGGTGGAATAACCAGGTCAGATGATGTCTGTTTATTTGTTCATTTAGCAACTGTACTAAATTAAACCTTGGATTGTTTTAGTTAGTTTCTAGGAGGTTTCGGAGTTGCTCAGCCTTTGCTGCTTTTAGTGCCTTTTTATTACAGTTTGCCATCTCTTTCCAGGCAATTTTAAATACATTTAATTGGGGTTGTTTCCATTTGCGCTTCAGTTTACGTGTTTGTCTTTTAAGGGCGGGTTCTATAGAGAATGTGAAGCTGACGTCACACCCTATGTTGCAGTGGCGGTCATCTTGGGAGGTTAATACTCCACTGCTTTTATTGTTTTGATATGTACCGTTACTTGTTTTGTGTGATATATGATGAAATCGAAAGTGAAAAAAACATGGGCTTTTCCTGAATGACTCTGTGAAAGACTATTGCAGTTTTTAACACATGAAGATCAACCTACCATATTTATATTTCCTACTCAAACATGAAAAAAAAAAAATGCATTGAACGCAATAGCAGCCATCCTCCCAAGATGCATCGTTAGCACTATCTACTTGGATATTAAAATCTCTGACAATCAGTACTTTATCAACGTTTACAAGGTCCGATAAGAAGTCTTACGACACACCCTCTACCAACCGGATATGGCCCATGCATATAACATTAGCTTGGTGGGGTAGATTTATTTAGACGGAAATACTCATTTGGTTTATGCAGGTTTCGGTGAGGCAGAGTATATCAAAATTATCGTCTGTTATCATTTCATTTACAATAACTGCCTTTGAATTAAGTGATCTTGTATTAAGTATCCCAGACTTTATGAGTTGTTTTTTTATCTAAATTATTATTTAGTTTTATTATTCAGGGGACAGATGGAGTTGGAAGCAGCAACATTTTTTAACAGTTATGATCACAGACTTTGGATAAAGTTTTGACTTACCGATGGGAGACGTAGTCAAATGATGCGTAACATCTTTTTCAGATGTTGTCAGACAGAAGATCCGATAAAATATCTAATTTTAGCATTTATATTAAGCATTTATATACTTTCATGCACTTGCCAACGGCTTTCATCTGAATGAAGTGGCAGCACAATTAATGTATGTAGAATTTACATTTTATCTGTCTGTATTTTCCCTGGAAATTAAGACGGTTTAGCTAAAGAAACATTCTCTAGTAGGCAAATAGAAGGGAACTCCAAACACATAAGCATTAAACTAATTCAAACTCATTTACAGCAAGACATTTCAATAATGTTAATGACTTTTTCTCTTTGATATTGTTGTTGTCTTTCTTCCTCCTCTCTCTCCAACCTTCTGTCCTCTCATTTAGATGGACCCCCTGCTTCTCTGACAGTCTGGCCTGACAGAAGACAACACTTAAGGGGTGAAAAGTTCTCCCTTCGCTGCTCAGTAAATGATGGGAATTCAACAGGCTGGATGTTGCTGAGGCTTCAGGGAGGGGTTGTGAGCTCTGGTTGTTTGCAGTTCAATGGCACAGAATCTACAGGCAGGCCTGAAGAGTGTGGATTTACAGACATCGACAGTAAGAACAGCGGATTGTACTGGTGTCAGGGTCCTGATATAGACCAGAAAAGCAACTCTGTTAACATCACTGTGAGCTGTAAGAACACCATTGATAAAAATCGACCGTTGAAAAATCAATACATTTCTCAAAAAATACCAGGGTGATGTGTTTCATATCTCTGTCTTCAGATGGTGAGGTGCATCTCCTGAGCCCAGTTCTCCCAGTGATGAAAGGAGATTCAGTAACTCTGCAATGCAATGTCAAGTTGTATGAGTTTAACCAGATTATATTCTACAAAAATGGTGTCAAAGTCCTGTCACAAAGAGGCACTCAGATGACAATTGAGAATGTCACCCAAGCAGATGAGGGCTTCTACAAGTGTGCTATCGCCAATTCAACTTTGGAGAGTCTAGAAAACAGGCTTTCAGTTAGAGGTGCAAGATCTTAATAGTCACTGTGTGTATGTAATTTCATGTTTTAATGCTGTGATTTAGTAAACTTGTTTTATAGAGAACTCAACAGCTGACTCAAGTGACGAAAAGCCATCTTCAGGTATATCTTGATAAATTCCTGTCAAACTGTACTATAAAGCACCTGTTCCACAAACATATTTTTGTTGGTAATTTAGGATCCCTGGTGTGGTTGTCAGTGCTCTGTATAATCTTGGTTCTTCTGGTGGTTCTTCCTGTGCTCTGGCTGATGTTTCCAGGTCAAAGGTAGAGTGTAATTAATTCAGTTTCTCAAACTGTAAAGAATAAAATTTTATTGAGACTTTTCTTGCAATATCCTATACATTTATAGATAGGTATTTGCAATCCCCAAAAAGGATAATACAATGTAACTCGCTTTGGATAAAAGCATCTGCCAAATGCAAATGCATAAATGTACCACTGAACTACATGACAGATGTAAAGCTACAGTGCTTCCTATAAATTAAATAGCTGTTGTGTTTACTCATGATTTTCAGAGAGAAATTTCTCGCCAGTTTGAATGGGGCATCTAGAAGAGAAAGGATCCAACAGGAAATGCCTAAAACCAAGCAGGACGTGACTGAAGTCCAGTGGGATCTTCCCTGGATGGAGATGGACAATCTGTTGGACAAGCAACAACATCCTGGCAGCTGAACATTCTTATAAAAAACATTAAGATATGCGTTCCTTCGCGTGTTCTTCAAGTTAGAAAATAGAAAACTGTGTTCCATAAGTTATGGAAAATATGACAGGTTAATAAGAGACATTGATATTTACTGCACATTATATTATATTTTTGTATGTCTGTTAAATCTTATTTAATAAATGATGCTATCATCTATTGT
The DNA here is from genome assembly GCF_015846415.1 of Triplophysa dalaica. Lineage (NCBI taxonomy): Eukaryota > Metazoa > Chordata > Actinopteri > Cypriniformes > Nemacheilidae > Triplophysa > Triplophysa dalaica. Next base: position 17,269,296 of record NC_079547.1, read on the forward strand.
ATCATCTTTTGCTGCCAAAGCTATATTTTACATCAATTCTAAACTTAAAGCAATGCATTAGTGAACATTGAAATAAATGTTTAATTCTAAAGGTATAGAGGTAAATGCATGTTTAAGTGTTACTTAGATTGCTTTATAGGAAATACAATTAGTTGCTTAATTTAATGAGTCCTGGATTGTCTAGTCAGCTTTGGTATAGAAAACGTGCTCGGCTACACTCGTCTGCAAATCGTTTGCTTTCGGATTTTACGATTACGATTGGACCCAAGCCCTCATGCATCAAGTACTGTAGCCTATAAACAAATTAAGCAGGGTGTATGAATGCACAAAACCCAATCTGGCATACATTGTCATTCGAGTAGTTTCCAAATGGACTCTGGAAATCCTCTCAGCATGAACAGGTATTTATCATAATTCATTTCCACCTCTCCCACACCCAACCTTATGTCTTCTAATTTCTCTGCCTAACAGCAGATGACTCTTCAGGGGTGAGTAGTTTTCACGTCACCTTCAGTAAATGACCGTAGGCTACTGTACATTATCTGTCGATTAGGCGGATGAAACAAGGACTTGCTGAAATACATTGTTTTGATTTTCCAAGATTGTGATTTTATATTTAGGGGTCAAGCCACGAAGTGGCTTAGACACCTATTGCTTCCGATATATTTCTTATTGTTCTGCTGGTTCTTCTTCTACCATGGAAGTCTATGGAGGCCCATAGAACCATACATGGGAAAGTTGTGAAATTTGGCACACACATACAGGACGGTCTTAGCTGTTAGCATGTCAAATATGTAGTCTCTAACCCAAATTCCATAGCGCCAGCAACATCCACATACGTAACTTTTGAACCGTGCATAAAAAAAAAATTCCCTCTGAACCATTGGCTCATGCCGATTCGAATGCACTATATGACTTTCTCGAACTTTCTGTATTTTTTCACAATGGCATTTTACAAAGATGCGTGATGTTCCTAACTGAGGTATATGTGTTGTGCTCTGTTCATTTTTGTTATTGCGGCTGAAGTGAGTGTGGCTTTCCCTTTCTCTCTCCCTCTCTTCCTCTCTGTATTGTGTTGTGTTTTTGCCAGCTGCTGGGTGACAGAAGAACAGCAGCAGGGGTCTGACCATTACAGTGCCCTGTCTGGCTTCTCTTGCTAATGACTGGCAGTTTGAGTCGAAGGGCAAATTGTTGCCATGTTGACATTTTGGCTAAAAGAGGGTTTAAAAAATATAAAAACGTTAATAATGTTTCTCATTTGACAATACAAGAAAATTATTTTCAATTGACATCCTGATGAATAAGGTGACCCCAAACGTTACACTTTTACTCATTATAAAAAAAGGTAAGTATACTTTTCATACAAAACATTTCATACAATGTTTGTCTTATAATTTTTTTTAGGTTTGATGCCTTTAAACAGATATATCATTAAAAATAGTGTAGTATGACAAACTATTTATTATTGATAAACTAGTCAAATTCAGTGCAAATCTATCAAAAATGACATTAACAGCAACTGATTTATTCAAAAGTTACCTTTAGTTCTTATAAAAAGTGCTAGTTTCTAGTTCAGTAGAAACAACTTATGGAGACTTCACGCCCCATGCTTCTTTGCACAGATTCTTTGGGTGGCGATTGCCCCCCCTTATGGGCACAGGAGGATGAACCAGAAGGGCACTGAATATATCATGGTTCACAACCATGTTGTTCTAGGATAAACTTTAACCATGTTTCTCTAGGATAAACTGATCTTTAATAATAATACTTGGCACAATGAGTCTACTTCTACTAATATTAGTCCTGCTTGACCTTAGTGCTGCTTTCGATACTGTAGACCATAAAATACTACTAGATCGTTTACACCATTATATCGGTATTCAGGGACAGGCACTGCAATGGTTCAGATCTTACTTAACAGACCGATATCAATACGTCCATTTAAATGGGAAATCGTCAAATCTTACGCAAGTCAATTATGGATTATCTCAGGGATCGGTTTTAGGACCCTTGCTTTTCTCCATATACATGCTGCCCCTCGGCAACATTATTAGAAAACATGGAATTAGCTTCCACTGTTATGCAGATGATACTCAGCTATATATCTCATCAAGACCAGATGATTCCTTTAAGCTATCCAAACTGGCAGAGTGCATTGAGGACATAAAACATTGGATGACTAGTAATTTCCTCCTTTTAAACTCTAGCAAAACAGAAATATTACTTATAGCACCAAAATTAAGTAAACCGAATATCTCCGATTACAGCCTGCAAATTGAAAGCTGCACTGTTACTCCAACAAATACAGTTAAAGACCTAGGCGTTATATTAGACGGCAACCTGTCATTTAAAAATCACATCTCAAATATCACAAAAACAGCCTTCTTCCACCTTAGAAATGTTGCCAAATTACGAAATAGTTTATGTGTTGCAGACGCAGAAAAGCTTATTCATGCATTTGTGACCTCACGGCTTGACTATTGTAATGCTCTACTTAGTGGTTGTCCTGTATCATCGATAAACAAACTACAGTTAGTTCAGAATGCAGCTGCCAGAGTTCTTACTAGGTCAAGAAAATACGATCACATAACCCCAGTTTTATCATCGCTTCACTGGCTACCCATTAAGTATCGCATTGATTTTAAAATTATTTTAATTACTTACAAAGCCCTGAACGGTTTAGCACCTACTTACTTAACCGAGCTTTTATCACGTTACAACCCATCACGCTCGCTGAGATCTCAAAACTTAGGACTTTTGACAATACCTAGAATAACAAAATCCACCAAAGGTGGACGAGCTTTCTCATACGTAGCACCTAAACTCTGGAATAGCCTTCCTGATACTATTCGAGGGTCAGACACACTCTCCCAATTTAAATCTAGATTAAAGACACATCTTTTCAGCCAAGCTTTCACTTAATGCATAGTTAATGAACAGCAGCTACGCTAATTATTCTCTTTATTCTCTTTCCGCCTCTGCCTCGGGATGCCCATCCCGAGGTAGGAAGAAGTTCCACCATGTCCAGACGACCGACAGATGCCCATCCCCATCCCGAGGTAGGAAGAAGTTCCACCATGTCCAGACGACGGATAGATGCCCATCCCCAATTTGAGATTACACCAGATACAGCTGCAGACTGACTGACCATCCCAGCTCCATCTAAGGCAATTCCACCAGCTGCCAAGAGAAATATGACCATCGGACCATCCCAGCTCAGACCACTACATCCCCAACCAAGAGCAAAGACGGGCTATTTATCTTATTAATGCTGAAGTTACAATATTTGGTATTAAATGCTAAACTAAAATCACATGTCACCAGTCTGAGTGCAGCTATGACACGTCAGAGGGGATCTGGCCCTCCCGGTTGAGCCTGGTTTCTCCCGAGTTTTTTTTTCTCCATTAATCAATCATTGGAGTTTGGGTTCCTCGCCACAGCAGGGCAGTGTTGGCCTGCTCACCGGGAGACTGCATTCATTCATTTATTTATTTATTTAGAAATTAGATGTTATTTATTAGAATGAACTTACTCGTTGTATAAATACCATGCACTGTGCTGTGTTTTAACTTTTCTGTTTTTCCTGTTTGCCCCTGTAAAGCTGCTTTGAAACAATACACATTGTGAAAAGCGCTATATAAATAAACTTGAAATGAAATATTACGTATATAGACTGGTACACAAATAAACCAAAGCACAGAGGGCATCAAACCAAAAAGTGAGTCACTTTCACATAATTTCTCCCATGGGGCACTTTGCAGTTTTTACATCTCAACCATGTTTCGTTAAGCAGTTCTGAGACCAAGGATCTGTGTTTCATTACAGAAAGAGCAAAATATTTCATGCAATTAGAAATAAATGAATGCTTAATTTAAAGTAAATCAACCTGCGAAGAGCAAAACACTGACCAATTGAAGTAATAACCAAAGCAGTAAACTATTGTAGATTAACTATGTTGTATATGAAGCTGTAAATATGACTGAATGAATCCAATCTTTGATAAAACATGGTGCATTTCTTTTGTACTAGCCAGGCTAGAGTAGAGAATGATTTAGAAAAAGAGAAAGGCTACCATAGGACACATACTATAGAAAAAAAAGAACATCTAGCTTCATTATATAATGATAAGTGTTTCACTAGGAGCATTCAGTTCTCATTCATGACAGATGGGAATGGGTGGTGAGACCTGGCTGAGGTTGCCATGGTGATCTATGCACCGAGTAACGGTTGAACGAGAGTAAGGTGTCTAAATGCATTTTTATGTCAGAACAGTATAGCCACTCTCATTCCATCATGCTTTGGACATCTCTCACCCCACTCTGTTTCAAACAGTGTCACCAACAGTGAACACTCTGTCATTCTCCATAACCTTACATATGGCCTCCAAGCTGGAGATCTCTACCCCTGTGATGAGCTACGCAAAACCCCAGTCATTGAATTGACTGGCTCTTTATCTCACACTTAAACGTTCCGATATGAATAACTAATCCACCAATATTTTTTTATTTTTTACTGTAGTTTACGTTTACACGGGTCACCTGCTCATTACATTGAGATTATATGTGTTTATTAAATGGGATTTCACAAAACTCTCTTCCTTCTTATGCACTCACTGCCTATTTCTGCCAATCCAGAGGAATCTTTCTGCATCTGATAAACTTCATCGGAGATAATGTTCTGTGTATATGAGAGGAAAGCATTTACAATTTAGCAGTACATGGGCAACAACATTGAAGAAGAATAGTAAGGAAACAGAGCTTGAGAGACAGATCTCTCCAGCAAATTGCAAAAAAAAAATCATTTTGGCTTGGTTTCATTCACCTTTAATTTAATTTGAACAGTTAACTAAAATAATTAATGAGCTTAGGCACATCCTATTTTAGTATATAAAGAAAATACCAAAATTGTAAATCCTTAAAAAAATATATTTTACATTTTTTATATTACTATATTATTTCATGTACTCCCTGTCATCATATAATTCCAACACATTGTTTCTTTGTTGTAAAGTCCATGGTATCTGCCTCTGTTCTGCAATCATGTTACTCTTAAGCAGGTTAGGAGACCTCTTCAGCTTTCCAAAATCGTTTAGGAGCTGAGACCTAGTCTTAACACTTAGGAAACTTTATGAATCACATATTTTCTTAAATCTAGGAATAAGCGTAAAATGACGTCATTCTTAGAATTTTGACACACTTAAGAGTAAAATTTTACTCTAAGATGCTTTTACATACGGCCCTGCTCTCGTTCCTCCTTGAGTCTGTGACAATAATATTCATATATAATAAGTAATCAAACAAGGATCTGGAATACATAAAAATGAGGTTTGGTAATAAAATTTAAATATAAATAATACTGTGAATCTATTTAAGCAAATATGACATCCGTAATTCACCTAATTTTAATTAAAAGTTTTTCGCAAATAGTAGAAGTACTTGAGTCATTCAGTCAAACTTATCACTTATTACAGCAGACCTTTCGCAAGTGCACATTTCAAACTGCCAAATGATATTAAGGGCTATATGTAATGTATACTGTCTAGTCTTTAAAACATCATGGCTCAGTTGTTCCGACCCCTTTTGAAAAAAAACAGAACAAAGAACAACTGCAGTTGAAGTGTTAAGTTTATGTTTAATGAAGATTAATCTTCGGTTAATACTTAACAACTTTGCATACATTCACCCTTGTTCCTTATACGGCTCTCCTGTTTTTGCCAAGTGGTTGATATCCTTAGGACAACATCATATTGACCCTGAGACAACATTTAAATCAACCAATCAGATTTCAGAAAAAAATTAGCCTTAGGAGCATGTCATTTTCTGATTGTTTCCAGGGATGTTCATCACTCTCGCTTTGTTCATTGACCACTCTAGATATCTTCAAATTCATTTTACATAATTCTGCAAAACCCCCAAGTAAACATCAAAAAACATGTTATAGCATTTTTTTTGGCTAAACATATTGTTATTAATTCACTTTATGCAGAGAAGGTTAGTAAGCAAGTGAATGAAAATAAAAAAATGTCAACATATATACTGTAAAGTTTAAATCTTGTAACTATTTTGTGTGCCTTAGGGTCAACAGGATTTACCACAAATCATTAAACTTGTTTTTAATCCAGAATATGACTGAAACAATCCAAAACTCATGTTTTACTCATAGACAACTAGTACAAAATCTGCACACATTCATTAATAGTTTAGATTTTATGGTAATTTTTATACATTTATATATATTATATATTTAAAGTACACAACATTAGTTCAAGTTAAAATGCTGTATTACCAAACAGGGAATGAGTTTGTTTTCTGCGGCATTGAACAAGGAACCTGCTATAATAAACTGTTCAGGATCCAATGGCAACTTAATTTTTATTGTTTTATATTTATGTCATTTATATAAAGTTTTATGAGGTTAAGGCTAAAGCTACAACAGACTTACAATGGGTTCCCAGCACACAATCCAGGTCAAGACCGCTGTTGAATTAGAATATGTACTGAATCTCATAAGAAGGCCCAGTAACAATATCACAATACAAGTCATGGTCTGGACTGTCTGTGGTTTATGATAATAAACACACACAGCACCATTTATTTGATCGAAATTGTCATTTAAATATTTGGAAACTTTATTACCCCAAGTGCCTTTTGCTCTATTTTGAGAAAAATCTCCAAATGAGGAAAGAATTTAACTGCATTCATGTGACCATTTACAGTTACCTATTATGGTTTGGTATTATCATCCTGTTTGTTTTGTCCCCCTTGTGGGAAGTTTTTGGTTTGAATTTTTAAATGTTTTTGTGTTTTCCCCCCATCGAGGGTGTTTGTTTGTATTGTTTTTTAAAGACTGTGTTATTCACTTGTCCTGCATTTGGATTCAGTCTCATACGCCATTTTGTGACAGAATGAACCGATCACACAGAACCCTGCGGGCAGCAACGGACTCCATCCGTGCCTACCAGGCTCGTATCCTATGCGGCTTCCGGCAGAGGGGGACCCCCGTGACAGTCTTTGCCACAGACTTCCTGTCCATTGCGCACCACACAGATTTCAGCGAGGCAGAGTTGAAGGCAATCTTCAATGGCTGCCTTGATGAACCCTTTGTGCAGGCCAACATGCGCAGGTCGAGAGGCCTGGGCTTCGTGGACCTGCTCCGGATCGCTATGAAGCCTGAGGAGTCCAGGGCACGGTCCGTGGCGGAACATCTCACGGGCCAGCGAGTACCCCAGAGGATGACCCCTCACAAATCAGGGTTCCGGGTGTCGCCTTGTCCCCTGACTCCTCTCAGCCACCAGCAGAACTCCTTTGCGGACATTGAAGGAGAGAGCCCTGGGGGCCCTCGTTGGAGGAATCCCAGTCGGAGCTAGCCGTGCCCTTAGTCTCCGTCTTGCAGCCGACCACCCGTCCGATGGCCCTGCTCAAGAGGAAGAAGCAACAGAGAGAGGTGCGGTGTCCATCCCAGCCGATTCCAGGCTAAGACTTCCCCACCTTACCCTAGCCTCTTTGGACTCCCCTCTATATACTCTTGTGTTCACACTCAAATTCAATTAATGGATTGTTGGTCATTGGTTTTCAACGAAGAAGATACATTAACTGTCAGTACTCAGTTGGTACACTCTACAAAATTGGTTATTTCAACCCATTGTTGGGTCAAAAATGGACAAACACAACAGTTGGTCTATAAATGAACCTATGCTGGGTTGTTTCAATACAAATGCTTGATTGTTTCCATTGTGTGGCAAATATAAACATTCTCTGGTTTAATTTAACCCAACAGTTGAGTTTTTCCATTTTTGACACAATAAGTTGAATAAACCCAATATTTTTGTAATATTTTATAGTATTAGTAGTGTGGTATTATGAATTTGAGAAAACGATGTGGTGTGAGAGTTTATATTTAAGTTCTGAGTCTTTATAAACAGAGCTTTAAAAATATTTTATAACATTATAAAAAAAGATTTATATTACTCATTAACACGAGCAGTTCATTATTATCTTATAATTAGGAGCTATTACGTTTTGTTCCATTAAAACAATTGCACTTTAATCTTTCTAAACGCTTCACACTATTACAGGGGAACTCATTGTTAAATTAGTATAATCCTTACCCATTAAGTAGTTTTGATAATTCAGGTGAACAAAAACATTGTGTGAGTACCCAGTAAATAAGTCATAGTAGTCTGTAGTGTAAGGATAGCTGTCTGTAGGTTGAAAATAGCTGTTTGTGTTTTTTTAATACACTTATCATTCCCTTCCAGGGAGCATATGCATGTTGCGATGTATTTGTAATATGTAAATAGACAACCGTAGACTTTCAGTACATCAAAATTCATTTCCTGACCTTTCCAGTAGATTATCAAGCATCCTCCTTTCAATTTTGTTAGTACAATACAATACACTCTAACTTCCTCTGCAAGGAAACTCTAATGCATTTTGTAATCACATTAATTCTTCTATTCATATGAATAGTGATGGCAAGTAAGAGAAGCACACATGATGGACTTAATCCTTCAATGGACCTACTGTACTGTCCATTATGTAAATTAGATTTAGTCCAATGCAATGCATTTCCTCTTGATATGCACACACACACTTCTATACACACTGTAAAAGTTTATGCGAATGGCACAAAAAAATGACTGGGTAAATGAGATACTTACAAATTCCTTTGTGTGGCGGTATAGCAGAGGACCATTAATTAGATTTGACAATAGTTTCCAAAATGCCCCCCTGATATGGTACCCCAGTGTTGGGGTCTCTACTGTGGGGGGGGGGGCTTTATTGGCTAATTCCTGGTCGAAATGTGTTAAACAGAATTACAAATGTCTGTCAGCTGACCATGACATGAACACATTCGTCAGGGTTGCTGTGAAGCCTGCAATGACTGAGAGCTGGGTTTAAATGATTGTGGAAACAAGAGGAAATATTTGGAAGACTTTATTTATTATATATATATTTTTAAGTATAGGATGAGCTGTCAATCATCAAGGGCATGCATTTTTTCCTCGGCAGCCCAAATAAATCTGTCAGTCAGCCATGCAGGTTCTGACTGAATCCAGAAAGCACAGGCTCAATTGAATGCGTTATAAGGGACCATAAGGTTCTGAATTTCAGTTCAGGGATTTTATATATAAAACATCTTGCATTAAAGGGGCTGTGGGATTAGCTTTGTGTCACGGTTCTGCCTATCATGTTTGGCTAATTCTTGGTCTTGAGGCAGAACCAAAACAGAATTCCCTGTTTTATGTGGGGAGAGACGTTTTTGGCCTTTTGGCTTTCCATACTCTCTCCCCGAGTCTCGTCTGTTCCCGCCCTTTCTGTCTCGTTAGCTTTCCCTTAGTGTTTGATCTGTGTCGCCTGGTCCCTACCAATTATCCTGTGTTTGTTCCCCTTGAAATAGTCCTCATGTTTCATTGTCCTTTGCTGGTTCATTGTGTGTACGTCTTACCTTGCCTGTTTGATGTCATGCCGACAGCTATGTGTATATATATATATATATATATATATATTTCATTAAACAACATGAAATGCGTAGTCATGATTAATTTTTCTTTTTTAAATTACAGGATCTATAAAACTATGAATACATTCCATGATATTATGGAAATAGGACGATGCACATGATGTATACCCTACTGAACATTACAATGCAAAAATAAGAATAATACATTTTGTTTGAAGGCACCTTTCAAAACATTCAAGGACAAAATCACATGCTGGATTATTTTGAGGCAATAACTGTTGATCAATATTTTCAATTTAACTATAAAAAGGTCATAAAACAGATATAGGTCAACAAGAGAGACTTATTTACATTGCAACAAGGGCACTCGTCGGGCAACTAATCCATATACAGAGTGAAGATTTTGTTCAAGGAACATCTCCATGACAACAACATGGAAAAAAACTTGTGCTTTCACTATGCATCTTCTGATCAACCTGTTTTCATTTATCTTCATGCTATTCGATGCTTGGTCTAGCTTTGAAATTCACAAACATTTTGATTTATGTGCCGCAGAAATTAATTATCATTTTCTCCAGTACACAAGGAAAATGTGATAAAGTTTATCTTTAGCGCAAAGGGAAATTACCTGTTCACATGTTTGAATGAATTAGCTGTTTCTGTTTCTGTCCAGAAACATTTGCAACATCTGTCAGCCCACTGGCATATTCACATAACCACATGAAAAAAAGTGCCAGATTTTTGAAACATGCTTTCTTTCACGTTAAGTCTAATTTTGATTGAAATAGAGACTTATATAGGAGTCATTAAGCATCAAGGAGGGGTGATTTTGGGGTGTGTTCAAAGAACTAGACTAGATAATGTGTCAAGGTAGGCCGAAACTAATCACAATGCACTATGGAGACAAAAGATACACTAGGGAGACAAAAAATTATATTTAAAATAAATCGTATTTAAAGTAAATTTATCGTAATTTAAGAAGTTTTTTTTTTTATAAAAACAAGACCATAATGCTAAGGACGAATGTCATTTTTTGCAGTGTTGCTGAGATAAAGGCAGTCTCTTCCCTGCTAATTTTAATCTCAAAAGTCAAATTGTTTTTATTTTGGTTAAAGTAAAGTTTAACTCAAATTGAAAACAGTTTTAATAGGAATTTATTTAAATCTACAGTAAGTTCCTGATAAACCTGCTACAAAACTACAGCAAAGTTTTACAGTGTATACACATATGCATTGTTTATTAATAAGTACGACATATTTTGTTCGTGATCTTGAAAAAGAATGAATGTGGTTTCTGTCTCTTTCATGTTTAAAAAACAATAATACATTTTTGGTCCACCAGGAAGAATGATATTTTAATTGTTGGCCAAAGGAACCCTATAGCAGATTTGATTGCCAAAATATAAACATTGTTGAAGAATAGTTTAATAATATGTTTACCACATTTGCTTTATTATTTGCACCAAATCAGCCATGTCGGTATTTTGTCCAGAGAAACAGGGCATGTTGGAAAAAATACTTGATTCATAATTCTGCTAACATTATCAATAACTTGTTAGCATAACTTAGATGCTAGATATATTTATTTTTGTCTGTGATTTTGGTCACACTTCAGCATTGTGGGCAGTTCTCGGTATTAACAAACCATTAACTATGACCTTTTTCCCAATAACCTCTTAACTTGTTGCTCATTAATAGTAAGGTAGTTGTTAGGTTAAGGTTTTGGGTAGGATAAGGGATCTAGAGTATGGTCATGCAGAATATGTGCTTTATAAGTACTAATAAACCGCCTTTGTTCCAGTAATAGGCATGCTAATAACATCTAGTTAATAGTGAGAATTGCCCCCTACACTGAAGTGTTACCGTGATTTTTATTAGAGATTAAGCCTTAAATCTGTTTTAATGCTTTTCTTTCAAGCTGCGTGGCAAACAGTTAGTGACTTGTGATAATTGGTTGGTAACACTATTTGACAGAGAAAAAATATTTATATGTAAACATCAAACACCATTTAAAAAAATGTTGTGTTCTTAAAAATAAAGGTGCTAGAGATTTTTCAAAGCAATGCAGCATTGAACTTGTTTTTAGTTTCCCAAAGATCATTTACTAGGTTTTTATAAGAATCATTTCTCTCTTTTTATAATCTAAAGAATCCTATTCCAATACGAGAACCGTACTGTATGAAACAGAAAGGTTCTTTATGAAACCATGAAGCCAAAACTGGCTTTTCTAAGGCACCACGAAGCAACATTTTTAAGATTTTACAAGCAAGACATTTCTGGTTTCTTTTGCAATGTTTCTTTTTTATCTAAACAATAGACCCTACATATGAACCCGCATTTCCAATTATGTATGTTTATGTATGAAAATGATGCACTTATGTAGTATAACACTTTGGGATAGCAGAGAAAAGTTTTGCAACATGAGTTTGTAAAATAATTGCAATAACATGAATTTTCTATCAGATTTGATAATCAACAAGGAAGTGAAAGCATACCCTGTCATATTAAATGTCTTTACTTTACTTCTTTACCCATCTTTAGAGAAACAGTGAAAATAATTAAATGACTACCACATGTCGTGGAAGAATCCAAGGGCATATTTTAAATGTGGCAGCTCGAACAATGCTACTCTGACCCACTGTACGTCTGTCCTGTCACAACAAAGGCTGTTGAAAACAACTGAGCTGTCACTCTCTGTCTGGCTGTCACAGCGAGTGCAGTGTGTACAGAATGGCGATGTAGAAATATAGAGTGAAAACAAAGTTTGAAACCGAACAATAGAAATGGCTTGAAAGATGGATACTTTTGGTCCTTGCATATTACAGTAAGACAACCAGAGTGTACATTTAATTCAGTTTCGCTTATTGTTTGAAGAAACACTTTATCTGGACCTAAATGCAGTGCAGTGTATTTGTTTCTGCCACATGTAGCCTGCAGCACTAGGGTGTGAAGTGACTCACTCAAGTGCACAAAATGGTGGTAGGATACAAATGGAATCAGTAACCAGCCAGAGGATGTGTGAAGTAGATCTGAAGGACCTCTTCAGTCTACGAGGACTGCGAAAAATACAACAACAACAAAAAACTTAACAGAAATACATTTATCCAAAGTGAAGAACAAATGAGAAACATAACAAGCTATTCAGGTAATAAAATGTCTAGTTCAAATAAGCTAAAATTAAATGCAGGAAAAAGTAGTTGATAGTTCATAAAATAAAGGTGTTGTATATGCATCTTTTGTGTATGCATTTCTTTATGATTTGCCTTCAAGCCATTGAAGGTTAGGTTTAGGGGTGTGGTAAGGGAAGGGGCTCTGGTTATGCTGTTTTATAATAAACATACCCGTTTTGTTCACATCATATGAATTCATAATTAACATAAAATAGTTACGTATTATATTGTTTGGTGTTGATGAGCAATACAGTAAACGCCTTTTTTTTATATTTTTTTGAAGAACTGTAATGTTTATGGAAAAGATGTGTATTCAGCTGTTTCTTGAGTGTTGTAGTGGTTGGATGGAGGCTGCCAATTCATTCCAAAAAGGTGCGGGGATGTCAGAATATTTGAGATATTTGATGAGCTTCTATATGTTGCAGTAACCATGAAGATGCTAGTGAATTAATTGAGGAGATTGGGCGGAGCGGCAGAAGGACCCCATGTAGAGCTTTTCATTGAGAGAAGCTGCTCTAGAAGCAAGCAGACATGGAAGCATGTTACTTAAAGTAAGCGAATCAACAAAAGCGAGATCAAAAGAAAAATTTAAGTCACGTAACAATGTTCTATTTTTCTACATGTGTGTTTTCCACAAATTGCTGTTTTAGCTATATATTCCTTCTTCAATAATACATTTATTTACAATATAAAGTTTCTTTGAAACAATTTTTTTATAATATTTATACTGGTTTACACAGGTGGACCTTTAATAATGAAAATAACAAAACATATATAATGTTACAAATGATATAAATTTTATGTCACTGATAATTGGGATTAGATGGATCTCATCTTTAAATTGTGTATTGCAAACAAATCCATACCTATAGACTTTCAGCTAAAAGCTTTTACATCTCTTAGACTTTGAGTACAATTTTTTTACAACTTTTTCTATCTAGGATTAGCTTTTTCGCCATATGTTTCCCGTAAATGTTTTCAGCAATTTTATAAACCTCTCTTGGCAAAAACAGGTTTCTGCTATATTCTTTCTCCCTCTCTGCAACCCAGCTTTAAGGTGAAATCTGTTTCCATGACAACACCAATAGTCTCAGAGAACCAAAGAGATGATTTTTTTAGTATTTTAAAACACAGGCATTTTTTGTCTGCTACAAGATGGTTTTCACCTAAAGTACCATTTCACACATAGATTATTTTGATCTGCTTCCCAGAAATGTCATCTGTGTTTGAAATTTCTGTGTCTTGCTTTCAAAAATAAATATTGTTCTTCTATCAATCATGTGCTTTAAAGGTCCTATGTGTAATTCTTTGGAGGATCTATTGACATAATGCAATATAATATACATCCTCAGAGGTGTATAAGGGGCTTATATAATGAAGCGTTTGTTTTTATTACCTGAGAATGAGCTATTTCTATCTAAAAACACAGCGGGTCCACTTGCATGAAATTCACTATGCTGTTTCTACAGTAGCCCTAAACAGAAAACTGCTCTACAGTTTCGTAAATACTTTATCTCCTGCTAAATATGTTATACGTTAGATGCCGCTTAATTTAAAGCATTGGACATTTAACCTTTCATGTTTTTTCAGGGACAAAGATCCCAATTGCAGGCAAGCAGGTAAATGGTTAATGAACCAATGATTTACAAACAAATTTCAAAAAATCACCCACGAGGGGGAAAATCAACATGGACAAGGGGATAATGATGGCAGACAACACAGGAACGTAATCTTACTAAGACAAAAACAACACTTGACAAGAACTTACACTGACTTGACTTTGAATGTAATACAGGCAGGAACAAGACGCAATGTCAACAAGACATAGAACGAAATGAACTAGCACAGGACAGCAAAGACAATGGCATTAAATAGGGAGACTAACAAAGGATAATTAACAAGGGGCGCGGCCAAAGACAAAACTGGAGAGTGCGCATATTATGTCATGACAACAATACTTTGTCTCTCTCCACACAAAACATAAGGCCCTGCCATGATCCTGCCACAAGAAAGACATGACATGATGAGGCAGAATTCTATCATAACCTATTCTCATACCCAGCCTGATGTCACTTAAAACATCTTCCCATAAGCGACAGAAGTTCTAATTGAGAATTAGCATAAGTTTACATGTTGATGGTTTTGTTGAGTCACCATTATGGTAATGAGTGTTTGCTTTAGTTGGGATCTTGACCCTTTGCTTCTTATGTTAAGTCTGTCCCTAGTTTTAATATCTATGTGTTGAAACAGACACCAAAACATGTGGGAAAAAAAGCTCAGCAAAATTACTGCAATATCTTTTTTAGCTGGGTTAATACAAACAATTTATTAAGTTCATACACAATATAAAGTTTGTGCACTGAAGTTTTAAACCACAAAGCTGTTTACGTTCTTTTCCTGTATTTTTTATGGAATTTTACTGGCAACCACAGCTGCCGGTATTTTTCCGTAAAAAATACAGAACATTTTTTACAGTGTAGGTGTGCCATGCCCCCTTTACCAACAATGGCCTAAATGGGTATAAGCCATTTGCACTGCCCCGGTCACTTGCCCTGGCGATACACTCTTCTGGTTTCTGTCATTAGTTTCATATTCTAACAAAATTCACACACACGAATATACAGTACACATGCCCCTGGCATGAATTATCTCTTATAGTCTTGCTATCGCGAATGCGTGGCATGACAAAGAGCAAGAACAAATTACTGCTGGGGATAAATTAAAACATTAAAATGACATCTTGGGATATCAGAGGGTGTCTAGTGCAGAGCTACTATGTCACTATGAATAAGAGACAGCTTTCCTTATGCACTGCTGTGAAAGCTCTCTGTGCACCGTTGTGAAATATCTATCACTTTTTCTTGCACACTCAAGCAGGCATGCTAAAGCAACTGCAGTTGATTGACTCATCGTTAGCTGTGTAGGAGGGAAAACAGAAAGGCACACATTTTTCATTAAAAGAAAATAGATTATGAGGTCTGTATTGCCAGTCTGTCTGTTTTTAATCAGTTTAGAAGCAGGACGACACCTTCATGTCTGCCTTGATTCTTTCTCTGCTGTTTTGATGTGGCTTTGGTATGTCATCTTATTTAAATGTGAAGGCGTTAATGTATGAATCACTGTGTGTGTGTATGTGCAAATACATTTGTGGCCTCAATATTAAAGAGGCTCATGCATTATATTTTACTTTAAATCCAATAATGTCCACAGGTTTGTAAAAAATCACTCATCATTTATTCAAAATCATGTCATTTCAAACCTTTATGACTTACTTTCTTCCAAAGAACACACAATAAGCTTTGTGTAGAATGCTTGTAACCGAACAACGGCAATAACCATTCACTTCTTTTTTATAGACACACACATGTATTTTTCCAACAGCCTATTTTTGGATTCCAGATTGATTTATGTATTTTCCATGAGAATCGAACCCCAAACCATTTGCAATGTAGCTTCACTTGAGCTAAAGGAACACTTGTAGTTCTTCTGGAATTCTCCAACACAATTCAAAACAAATTTTACGAACTACACTCGCTTTCTTCCAACGCAATAGGTGACGTAATTAACACTATCAATGAGATGACGCGAGCTTTATCGGCCGCTGTCCAGGGTCCTGAGGCGTTTTCTGGAGTAGATCCACTCCAAATTATCTGGCTCTGCATATGGGTCAAGCATGAGCTGAATGGCGAAATCCTTCAATTTGCTGGTGGTTTGCAATTTACCACAACACAACGGAGACTGCGATTCTACATCACGATTGTGAACATTTTAGCCGTAATTATGTAGAGAATTCTGTAGATAATTAATGGCTGTGATGTTAATGCGAATAGCATTTGAGACACATGTGAATGGAATGGACTCACTGCGACCTTAAGAAACGAAAGAGAGAGAGACAGAGAGAGAGTTGGGGTGTTTGAGGGGGTTCATCTAAATGCGCAGCGCATATCAGGGAACATTGTGAGTCTGCGCGGATAACCGCCGGGTGTTGCAACACAATAAAGAGAACATAGCAAAACAGACCACGTTCCTTACTGAGAATCTTGCGCGCTTCTTTTTCGTTTTCATTTCTCACAACCACTCGTCTATAGATGTCCTCTCATTTTTGTAGAGGGAGATAAAAAGAGAGAGAGAGAGAGAGAGAGAGAGAGACGTTACTCGTCTGCTTAACTCACTAAGTTTTTCTGGTCGTCTTGACGGAATGTTCCTGCACCATCTCAACGTATGTGACTGACAGCGCGAGACAGTCTGCATTCGGCATCGTGTTGACACGTCCTTTCGCGACACCTCCTTGCTGCAGGCACAGTAAGATGTTCCTCTTTGCTCATTCTTTAAATGACCGTTTTAAGATTAACATTTTTTCTTTTGCATGTGTAGCCCTGTAATGCAATGCACGAATCAATAACTCTCGTGGATGAATTACAGCCTACATGGTCGAAATCATTTAACTGTATGGTTTGTGGGTAGTTCAACTAGCCAACTGGGAGTTCTGCGGTTTGCACAGATGGTTAAATTAACAGTAACTGTGATCTGTACGTTGTTCAATGCTCATGTGAACCCCACACGATTTGCTCCAACTTCTCCCCATGATCATGAAGCTATGTTGATTGCAGACACGTACACGAGATTTTTAAGATCCAGGAAAAACACAACTCATTCATGCATATTGCATTATTATAATGTGCTTTAAAAAAATACTAAACAGATCTTTCTTCTCTGCATTTTGAATATTTATTTGTGTTGCATAAATAGACGCATTCATATATTTTGATCAGATATATTGTATATGAATAATAAATGTTAAAACTTCATTAATATCACCATGCCACACCCAAACGTTTCCAAACTGCTCGAATTATTATGAAGCAGAACTAGTAGCACTCATTTAATTATAATGAACAGTATAAGATATATAAATTGTGTTGAATGTGTGCATTACAATAAGAAAAATCATATGCCACAATGTGCATTATATATGCATCAAGTCAACTTAGAAGTGGACTCCTTTGGATCAATTTTTTTCCACAATTGCTCCAAAACATTTATAAAAAATAAAATGTGATCTTTGCAAGTCCTGATTGCATTTAGAAAGGATGTCTTTGTGAGCTCTGTTTTGAATGAACCCAGCAAAAAGCAAGCGTTTGATTCAATTTGATTGCAGTGAACATTTCAGTCAGTTTTCTACTGCGGTGCCTCTATATATTATATTGGAATACATCGGAATCCATTTCCAATCTTGTTATTATTTTGAAACAGACCCATTAAGTTACATAGACAGGCCTACAAATAAACCATTTTAGAGTTAAGTTTAGATTCAATACAGTTCAGTGCAGCCTTTAAAACTACATTATATTTCACGCACCGCTTGCAGGTGTTCTGTTACATCCACTTTCAACTCTGATAATGATATAGAAGATGATATGTAGGTGAGTTTGCAGTCTCACACTTCACACAAATAGGCCAGGTTTGTCTAAGTGGTAGAAAGTTACAGGCAATTGACATTTAAGACCAACTATGATGTACGTAATTCATTTGAATGATTTGTGTTTGTGTCACATACACACAGCACCACAGTGCTGCTTGAATAATAACAAATCGCTTTGCCTATCCTGGGGAATCAAAGTAATAGAAGACACCCCATGAATTTCCTTGTGATTATAGTTAGAAATAAAGAAGAATAAAAAAGAAAGACCGAAAAGGAATTTCCCCAATTCCTGATTCATTCATTATGAAGACAGAAGTGTGTATATATGCTAATCATAGTCCCCTTTCCTCTTCAAACACCAATTGACAATCTAAATATAGCTACGAAGACATTAATGACTTAGTTCATGATTGGTCAGCATAGTATTAACACACTAATGACAGAATTTCCCCATTCTGCAGGAACTCTCTTCCTTCCTTTCGTTTTTTCATTGATGTGTCTTTGGAAATGTTGTGAGACGTTTGACAAATTACTCATAGCATAGCAGTGTCCACTAGCCAATGCCCCAGGGTAGATCTTAATGTAACATAGCTACATTGGAACATTGCAACATTATGGTATCTGTGGGCTGTTGGTGCCTGCAATGAATATTATTTTGGGGTGTAAACACCAGGGTGGTCAGCTGGTCAGTCTGACATGCCTTTTTACCTCTGTAAATTCATTTGGAGTGTGGTAACAACCTTGGTGGGATCACAGGCCCCTGGAGCTTTGGAAAAGCTAGCCTGACTTATTCTTGTTTACAGAGGCGTGATGTCTAGTTTTGTAAACGTCAATGTAAAGGAAACCAGCACAAACGTCTGTGCCGATTTGCATGTTTATGGTAAACATATATATATATATATATATATGTGTTAGATATGATTAAGTCAGATTAACAGTCACTTATTCATATACCAGTCATTATATTAAGAATCACTTATTCCATGATAATGTAGACAACAGATGTATAGCTTAAAATATGCTATTTTTGTGAACTGTAATCAGATTGAATAAGCAAGTTCACTACAGATCTTTCTCTATTTGTGTGTATGAAAAAATAAATTTAATATTATACTCCACTGCCCTGCGATGGGTTGGCACTCCATCCAGGGGGTATCCTGCCTTGATGCCCGATGACTCCTGAGATAGGCACAGGCTCCCCCGTGACCCGAGGTAGTTCGGATAAGCGGTAGAAAATGGATGGATGGATTATACTCCACCACATCCTTATACTGTACATCACTTATGGGTAGCTGTTAAATAAAGAACTGTGGGATAATACATTGGTTGTGGAAAATTTCTACTGAGTACAGACTGCTGGCATTTCAGGCAAATATTTATGAAAAGGAAAGTAACGATAAAAGGATTGTTTACAAAATCCAGTGAGAAGTGTATACTCTACTAAGGAAAACATCAGAATGTTTACCAAATCATTCCGATATGTCATAATATTTTCAACATAATTTATAACATGCCATAATATTGTCTCAAACCCAACCAACATCACTTCTGCAATGACATCTGAAAGTATACGTCACATGGTTTCACATTGAAGTGAAATTTCAGTGGCTGTTTATGCCCTAAAGGCCAAAACCTTTTTTTGAAGACTAAATCTTTCACATGCTACGAAGGCTATCATCTGTCCCTAGGTATGTCCTTCAACTAGCCAAACTGTTAAGTGTTTCCCCGCTAACTGAACAGCAATAGCTATATTCAGTTTCATCAGTAAAATCAATATAAAGTTCTCTTTAATAGGACAGTTTACCTGTCATTAGATGTTTTGTTGTTAGAATTATTTTTAATTGTGAAGACATGCTTTTTTGGCAAAAGGATTTGCTGTGGTAAATGTGCACCAGGGAGTGTGCAGAGGGAATGTTTACAAAGTGTTCGGGCACGCTGCCTCTCTGTGGCCTCTGATAGCTTAAGTGTACACTCCGGAATGTTGACACTTAAACACATGCACAAATACTGACACAATACTGTAACACTCAATGAATCCTCACACTTCAAAGGCAGAGGAAAAGTGCATTCGCATACATACGCACACGCACCCACATACCCACACGCACACACTCCTAGATAACATAAATTGTTACCATTAAGAGGATTTTTCCCACAAATATTTCTTAGGATGTTTTGACACTTGGTTGGCATATATTAGCAAATTAACTGAATGAATGTGGTAAGAAAACCCTTATACGGGAAGCTCTGCATTGGCAAGCAGTTTATTCTTTTCTCCTTTTTATTGCTGCTATTTATTCTTAAAAGCCGAAGCGTCTCATTTCAGAATTTCATTCTTATGTGTATATTTTTATTAACATTTCTACACTGAACACTCTGCAAATGGTCACGCAAAAAAAAGATGTCTGATTTTTGCCTGACCATTTGAAGAGTCTTCAGTGTAAAAATCTTTATAAACATGTATACAAAAAAATGTAGTATATTATATTATAAATGACCGAAATTCTGAAATACGGTTATTAAACTATTTAACAGTTGTCAAACTGCAACAAGAAGAGAATGTTTCAACATCCAAACCTTACAGAATACAGTGTGTTTTAAAGTGATTTGCGTCATGTGATGCGAGTTTATTATTGCATATTCTGTACACGACTGTAAATGTCAATGCAAATGTAAATTCTCTTAAGTGCTTGTGAAAATGCATGCATGTCAGCACAGTTTTTGCGAACATCTTTGCCTAGCGTGACTGTCGGGGTGCCCTTGATGCATAGCCGAGGGAGCTCTCAAGCAGTCAGTTTCATTATACCCACTAATTACAGCAAGAGTGCTTTCCAGAACAGCTGTTCTATTCGTTCCTCCCGATTTTCCTCCATCCATCCGTCCATTACACTTATACTCTCTTTATCTCATTTCTTCTTCCATCACTGTACCAAAGTCTGCCCACAGTTCCCCCGGCCCTCTGCCATCATGAGATTGGTGCTTGTGCGAAACAGAATTGAATCAGCAATTATCCCCAAGCAATACTGTGCAGTTGCCCGGGTTGCGTCATAAGGCTGGTCTGTGATACAAGGCGTATGGATAAACAATTTAATCACAATTATTTCCTCGCCGTCACAAATGTATGCAGATGATATGCCGCATGTGTCCACCATGTAGGGTCATTTTTGTAATATTTTATCATTATAGTATCGTTGTACCATTATGCAAATGTAAGTGAGTCTACTGTGAACCCATCTGAACCATCAATGTGTCTGAAGCATCAGCGTCTCATTCAAACAGTCAGGCCCCACTAAATCTAAAACATGTTTTGCATGTGTGTTTCAGGATCAAAGATGATTTGAAGAACTGCTGCAGACTTCCAGTGAATCTGTTAACCAACATTTTCTAGTTCATCTCTGCCACAGCTGATCAGTGGATATTGTCGCTTCAGTGCTCCAGACAAAATGGCTTCCAGTGTGAGAAAATGTCAGCACCTGTTTTTTGCACTCATCCTTTTGCCGTTGGTAAGCTTTGTGCAAATCTTACGTATGTAAACAAGACAGATCCATTGGATTAATGGAACTGAATTGCATGAAATTGAAAGATTGCTGGTGATCTAAACATGAAAGCACAATAAATTCCTGATTGTTAAACAAAAGTCTCTGAAGCTAATTAGATGTTTGAGCTCATGGGAGAGAGCAGCCTGAGAGAAGCAGCTTTAGATATATTCGAAAGAGGGGAATAAAAGCTTTAAACCACCGAAACAGAGAGTGGGAGACGAAGAGCGCTTGTGAGAGAAATGTACAGTGAGGTGGGGGAGAAGAAGATATTTCTCTTTTTATTGCCTTCCGTAAATATTTCACATAAAATCTGTCAAATCTAGCAGCACTCATAGTGTACTGAGTTAGTTTCACGGTATCCTTTCACAAGCAATCTAGTGAAGTCTTTGTTTATAAAAAGAATCATTTTCTCTTTAACATGCTGTCTCTGCTTCCCACCGAGGAGAGACAAACGTCCACCGGCAATTTACGTCACATACACGTTGGCACCGAGATGGTGCCTGGCATCTACCGATCTCTGGCACCAGACATGCCAAATGTAAACTGTCCAAAGGCCAACGTAGTTATGGTACAGTGAGTACTTGAGGCAGCAAAGGCCATGCTGTTTTATTTCACAGTAACAGTAAATGCTGGCAGGGGCATGGCAATGGAATATTTACAAAAGGTTTTACTCCTGTTTTTTCTCAAAGGTTTTCATGATGGCTAGATGATGGGCAGTGTTAGTTTAGTTTAAAACAACAACAACTTGACATTACGTGCTGGAACATATAATATTAATGTGGAATTATGTCTGAGATCATGTCTAACTTGGAAACATCAAAGTAAAGAGTTAAACGGATTGTTGACCCAAAAATATAAAATCGGTTATTGTTTACTCACTCTTGACATTGCAAACCTATATGTCTTTCTTTCTTCTGCGGAACACAGAATAAGAGCATTTGAAGAATGTTGGTAACTGAAAGCCATCGGTCCCTTGAAAAACGATTTTCAAACTGATAGAGGAAAGAAATTATACACTCATTGAGTCTTCCACTGCTCTTTGTTTTTGTGGTGTTGTAGAAAGACAAATGCACAAAAATTACGGTAAACAAAATAACCAGGAAAAATAGGCAAATCAACAGTAAAGAACCTGCAGTGAATAATTTTTTCTAGTGAGCCTTTTTCATGACATGTAATGTAGGAGTGAATTGTGTAGTCTCTTTGTGATGGAAATCAACTCTGCGACACAGAATGGGTGAGGGGTGAGAACTGACAGTGCCTCCATGAATATTAATGCCGTGCTCATGTTTATTAAATTTTGCTCATGTTTTCGCGGCAACACACGAGGAGGCCAGCGCTCTGAGACCAATTATCACACTAACTACAATGTCAGTGCACAACCGTAGGGGGCTCATATAAGCAGTGATTTCTTAGCTGATTAGCTTATTATATTTCATGATTATATTTTGTATTCTGTTTTAAAATTTTTGTTGCTGAAGGATGTTTTCTTAACGCTTCCGAATTTACAACGCTGTAAAATAGTCAATTTTCTGCACTTTGGTTTGGCTTTTAATGTTTTCTCGTAGGCTACATGTGTAAGCTGAAAAATACTGATATAGTAGAATGCATTTCATCATGGGAAGCCAACAAGGCATGTTGGAAGTGTTTGCTTTACCTTCTGTCTCCTGAGATGCTTTCATCTATTCGATTTATGAAGGCAGCACATAACCTTCACTGCTTTTGATATCCCACAATCCTCCGTGTGCTTGTCCGCAGGGGAAGGGTCTGTGACAGTGCAGTGTCACGCTCTAGAAATTAAAACAGCATCCGAGAAAGCTGTCGGTGTTATCTGTATAAATGTATGTTTTATTTACGTTTTATTCAAGTCAAGTTTTGATTGTATTTCTACCAAGAAATTACAACATGCTCCAACCCAAATCGACCCTTGGGAACATTTAGCCTAGTCCTTTCACCGACAGCAGACGATAAACGTTTATGGGACTTTATTTGGGTACTAAATGGAAGTTCCAACCGCAAAATTTTGTAAATACTGTAGTTCAACCCCCATAAAATCTATACCTTGAATGTAAGTAGTCGCTTATCCAACGACCGCCAGTGTCCGCCAACTCATTAAAATGTCTAAACATGCCGTTATTTCACCAACAGTACAGCAAATGAGTTTGGGAGAAATGGCCTTCAGTGCAGTGTTTTAACTATTGGTCTCTGCATGACATGGGTTACTTCCCCATTCCATTCTTCCTAAGGAGGTTTATGTGATTGTCGTAACTCTGTATTTCAACGGCTCTGGTTTTCACCAAAGCTATCTAAATGAAGCCGGTTTATGCAGGTCTGGATAACAATGACTGATGCAATGACGTAACAAGTCAGCTGCCTGAGTATTTGGACACAGCCAAAGTATTATTCAAATGTAGCCTCATAATGTATACAAAACGTCTGTCAAGGATAAAACTGACTGTAAAAATATTTACATATCTCACAGCTGTTCAGCTGGCTCCCAATAAAATAAATATAGATAAAAATATAGATGTTTGGATTGGCTCATTTGGGAAAGTCATTTGACGCAGTACTAGAGATATTTATTGTCTTGAATGTGGGTGGATGTGGAATATTAAACAGTTTCCTTATCACAAAAGTATAAACACAAAGCATTATTGCAACCCATCACTAGGGATGGTAGATATTTGTTACAGAGTATATGCAGTCTATATGTTCTTTCCTCTCAACTCTAGAGCTGTCATAATTCTGAGTTCTGTCTGATTTCTTTGACATTTATATTACAGTAAGAAACCACATTCGAAGTCTGAGAAATTGAAGCAGCTTTACTAAGCAGTTTTATTAAGGCCGTGTTCAGATTACACTTCTTTTTCGAAGCTGCTAGTGTCTGCTTTACATTATAATCATATGGAGTAAACCGTGTTTTCAACAAACTCTGTTTATAATTCAAGTACACTTCCGGTACGCTGCCTATCTTTTTCTCTGGGCTGGCTTCGTGCACAGATGTCGAAGTCATGGCGTTCGGCTGCTATTTAAACAAAAAACAATTCTTCCATTCTTAGGCCGTGTTCACTCTTAACTTCTTTTTTGAGAAGAAAAAGTTGACAATGGCGCTTTTTTGTAAGCCGGAGAGTAGACGCCAGGAGAGCGCAAAGTCGAGGCACTTTGGAAAAAAATGAGAACGCAGTGCAGCTCAGGTTTTCCGCACGGTTCTAGACGCGAAATGTGAATCGAGCCTTAAACTTTTTTGTTAACACCAGAAGACGCTCTGAGTTGGAGCTGCGAAAAAAAAAGTGCTGAGGACGTTCTTGAAAAAAGGGTTTACTCCATAGGATTATAATGTAAAACAGACGCTTCCAGCTTCAATAAAGAAGTCAAGTGTGAACCACAGGCTAAGGCTGCTGATGGACTCACTCATGCTGTCAGTGTTTATTTAATCATTTATGAGCTCTAATGTTTTTTTTCTGGACTGATGATCTTTGAAGAAGTTTTGACATTATTATATTTATAACTCTTATTCAGGAGTAATTTTATCACCTGCAACAACAACCTCAAAGGAAGTCCCGCCTTTCAGTAAAAAGAGTAAATTGTTTACTACTACTCTCTACTAACGATTCTTTGGGTGAAGGATTTTGAGTGTTGTGAGGTACTTGCCAACCTAAGCAGTAGCAGTAGAATCCTGGAAAAAGCTGTTTTTAGATAAATAAGAGTTTAAGAAAACAACATTTATGATGCAGTTAATTAAAGGTTGGAAATATATTTTTTCATTGTGACATTGACAGCAAATAATTAAAAAAATCCATTGTTTCTCATTCCTGTAAATATGACTTGGTATTGTATGACGGAAAAAGTAAAAAACGATATATGTATAAAAAATGCAAACGTACTTCTTTACATTAGCTTTAATCTATACATTGTGTAAAATGTGTGATTATCTTCCATTTCTTTAAGTTGTTCAAAACTTGTTTTGTCTGTGAAACAACAGATGCAGTTTTTTCATTCAAACTCAATGTTGACCAGTTTTTTTCGAGCACAGGTCTCCGAGCTGAAAACAGATATGCATGACACCTTGTTATCTCATCATTATTTTATGCATTTTAGGTTTCTCAGTCACGACTCTTTAATCAGATAATTGAGGTTTAATATTGTGTAAATGCATCTGTACTTACGGTTGACTACGATGATTTTGATCCAGGGCGATAAGCCAATAATGAGCTCATCAAACTGCCCCACACTGTCAGAAATGCTTATGCTTTATCTGTTCATTTGACATCGCCAAGTGAGCAACTGCCAGGACTGAAATTATCATGTAAATGGGTATTCAATGGTTTTTGAATAACAGTGGATCTATTAAGGATTCAAGTGTTCCATATCACCTCCAGAAGGCCCAGTTAGTATCTTTGCTTCTGTAATTGGACATTTGTGACCCTGGACAACAAAACCAGTCTTATGGGTCAATTTTTTTATTGAAATTTAGATTTTACATAATCCGAAAGCTGAATAAATAAGGTTTCTATTGATGTATGAGTTGTTAGAATAGGACAATATCTGTCTGAGATACAACCATTTAAATATCAGGAATCTGAGAGTGCAAAAAATCTAAATATTGAGAAAATTGTCTTTGAAGTTGTTAATCAGGGGCACTGTGGCAGGCCATCCACTCACAAAATTAAAGTTTTATATATTTAATATCCTAATGATTTTGGGAATAAAAGAAAAATCAATAATTTTGACCCAAACAATGTATTTTTATCTTTTACAAAAAAATTCCCGTTCTACTTAAGACTGGTTTTGTGATCCAGGGTCACATTTGTGCTGTTGTCACCGGTAAAATTTTATTGAATAGCGGTGCAATAATGGGAATAAGTTCGGAAAAAAATCACAAACCACAGTAGGCTAATATAGACTAAAAAGATTATCAGCCTATTTCTTACAGTTATAATGAGAAAATTTACAGGCAGCATAAGTATAGACTTAAAACTCCTTTAGAGACACTGTATAATTTAGCCATTTTGTGGGATATTTTAAGACATTTAATCCTGCCAATTTTTATGATTATTATTGCTGGTTTGTGATATCAAACACAGCAATGAATGAAAAGCTATTCTTGCATTTGCTCTAACATGTACTTGCAAACATATACCAGTTTTGTGTCTGATTCTAATGCTGCACTCTGTGTTTATATCTTTCAGATCTCCTGCATGCACCCAGACTGTGTCATTCAATTAGAGAAAGAAAAGTGCATGGAAAGGATGGAAATGGATGATCCTGCCAGCGAACCTGAATTAAGTAAGAACCACATTCACACTGTTGTCCTGGGCCACAGTGGAGGCGAGGAGGACCGCCCCTAATTTTTTTGTCATAGGATTATTGCTTTATTTATAAGCAATAGTGGTCTATGGTACTGTATATGTTCCGATTCCTATTTAAATGTGGTTAATAATTGCTGTATCGTGTGTAAGACTGCATGCAAGTTGTAATCTACACCATTTCTCGTTTTATGGTTTTAATTTTAGAGTGACAAATGTGGCATGTTTCAGATTTATCATGCAGTGCAAATCTATTAAGCTGCAAATTGTGAAAAGAGTGATCCAATATATACGAGTAACAAAAATAAAGTCTTCCTTCCTTAAAACACGGTGGCGCTTGTGGGTGAAGGGTGGAAGATCATACACGCAAAGCTCCTACATGACTGATTTTGACGCCTCCTCGAGTGCTGTCTGCATGCAGCATTTATAATAATCCTTTGGACAGTCACAATCACAACCAGTAATGAAATGTTGACAGTTTGATTTGACAACAAGCTGTCCTAAAGGAGCAGGCCAATGTGTTTACATAAAACTATAGAATCCATCCAGAGATGAGAAAGTGCAATGCGTGTTTGCAGCAATGATCTGAACACAAAATAGAAAAGACAGGAAACTCTGTGGTTTGTTTGGGCTACACGGATACATCATCTTTACCCTATTAAATTGCATAATTTACTTAGACCTATTTTTGGTCATTGAAAACAAGAATTAATTGAATCATTAGCTCTCTGGCTCATTTTTGGATTACATAACCAGTCATATAATTCATAAATCAGATGTAACAATTCTGCCTGGTATTCTACAGAGGTACAGTACATCTGGAAAATTTTGGAGTGAAAGGACGAATAGCTCTGCTTTTCATCTAATCATGCATCTGTGTCCAATTTACACAAGTAATTAAAACTGCTCTCAGGAGAGAAATCATAATCGGTCATTTTCCGCAAGTGTTGCAATGTATTCCAGGAAGACAATGTTTTTCAAACTCCATGCATCTCTTAGGAATGCTTTAATCTATTGTTTGCTCCTTTTTGTTGTCATTGCTTCTACAGAGGAATTTAATGGTTGAGTTAAAGGGATAGTTCAGACAAAAACTACAATTGCCGTGTATTTACTCACCCTCCGGCCATCCGACATGTAGGTGACATTTTTTCTTGTGTAGAACCATAAAGAAGATTGTTTGGTAAATCCGCAGCCCTCTCTGCTTCATATAATGGGAGTCTATGGGGTCCCCCTGTCTAAGAGTTTCTAAAGCACATAATTCCACACAGAGGCACCTGGCGACATGTTGACGTTCCGTGAAGCGAATAATTAGATATTTTCATAAAACATTTTTAATAATATTAGCCATATTGTGCAGCCTCTGCACACGATCGCAATATTCTCTGTTCAGTATTTGGTGGCGGATGGCATATCAGCGTCTGTTACGTTTAGCGCCACCTGCAGAAAGGGAGTGTTGAGGCTGAACAGTGTGGCTAATATTATTAAAAATGACGATCAAATTTATGAAAATATCGAGCAAGTCACTTCACCAAACGTCAACATGTCGCCATGGAGCCGCTTTTTGGAAATATGTGCTTTAGGAACTCTTAGAACGACGGACCCCATATACTCGCATTATATGAAGCTGAGAGGGCTGCGGATTTACCAAACAATCTTCTTCATGGTTTTAATCAAGAAAAAATTACACCTACATATCTCGGATGGCCTGAGGGTGAGTAAATAAACGGCAAATTTGAGTTTTTGGCTGAACTATCCCTTTAATCTAAAAATACAGTATAGTTGTTTGTATAGTAATCACTCGGCTGGATTATTGCACAGTAATTCTATGCTATTTTGAGGCTGTGTTTGGCCCTGCCCAAACAAAGAAATGACAGGAGGGTCTTTCAGAGCATTTAAGTCATGTATTAAATTGTCTAAGATGTTTTACAAGACTTCAGGCTGCTGTGAGATGTGTTGTAAGCAATGTTGTGTGCTTGTTTCCCAAACACTTGTTCTAGAGTTTGACAGTCCATTTGCCGTTTGTTATTACAGATCTGCAACATTTACACAGACCACCGAGAAGCAAATGTCAACTCTGAGTCATTTAAATGTATGCATTGTATGTAATCTAGAGCAGTGGTTCTCAACTTGGGTCGTGGGACCAACTGCTCTGCATATTTTGAGCCTCCCTATTTCAAGTCAACACCTGTAAAGTGATTTGATAAATTAAATTGTTTACTCTCGTTTTTGTTGAATCTTTGCAAATACCAATTGTAACCTTTTTAAAGCGCTCTCAGGCCTGTTTGCATTACAACAAATCAAGATCATGCACCATGTCTTCCAAATGATTTTGCCCTTTCCTTTATCTGCCCTTAAAGGACTCATTTAATGAGCAAATTGGTATTAGGGTCTTCATGTAATGTCTGGAACATATTTTGCTTGAAAAATGCTCAATGGCTGTGTAAAACCCACGCCCCTTCTGTCCGGCGTGTCAACACAACACAAGTGTAGTACTGCCATGGCAATGGTTTAGCTTAATTATGTTTCCTGAATTCGTTTTAAACATTTTAAATGTTTAAACTCCAAGTGCCCATTTGCCAAATAACATCTATAAAAATAGAGTATGTTTAACAACTGGCGCTGAATGTTCTATTTAGCCCGTTACTGACTTAGCTCCATTCGCTATCGTATGCTAACGTTATCATCCTACATATACGGTACATGTACGTCAATTCAGACTGTTGATAAATATTACAGACATCGGCAGCTTTGTCTCGTTCAGTTAGTCTCGATCCCTCTTAAGGAACAACTTTGAAGCTAATCCTGCTTGTACTGTCCCAGGTTGATAAAGTACTCTGAAGTGATTCGCGCAAACGAGTAGGTTTTTATTTATGGTTTATAATAAAATAAAATAAATCTACTCTATGCAGCTATTACAATGCATGTTGTCCATAAACTTTAGCCGTGGCGTCACGTTTACCGTTGTCGCTTGTGAAAACAACAGCGGCGGCAGCATAGTGGGTGGAATAGTGCAGAATAAGGGGCGGTAATATTATAAAAGAGGAGCAAAATCTGAACGGCTCAGTTTCTCACATGCTTGCAGAGAAAGGCTTACCAAAACAAAGTTACTGGGATCTGGTTTTTCACGTTTTCTGGGTTGCTAGATGCCCCGCGGACCGACTAACTCCAATAAATAGGGATCATCATTTACTCAAACGGGCCATGTAATGCTTAAACATTCCATTATCTCCAATAGATAGGGATCGTTCACCCAAAAATGAAAAATTCTGTCATGAATCACACTCGCTTTACACATGTATTTGTTTTGTTGAACACAAAGAAACGTTTTTGGAAGAATTTTAGCAACTTCAAAGACATCATTTGGCCACCATAGTAGGAAAAATGTTTGTATATTTTTTTGTTCTATTGAACATCAAATAAGATATTTTGAAGAATGTAGGAAAGTAAAAAGTTCTTGAGCACTGTTGACTACCATTTTTTTTTCCTCCTATGGTAGTCAATGATGTCCTAGAACTATCGATTGCTAACATTCTTCGAAATATGTTTCTTTGCGTTCAACAGAACAAATACAAGTCTAAAACAACGTGAGTGTAATTCATGACAGAATTTGACTTTTTGGGTGAACGATACCTATTTATTGGAGATGATAGAATGTTAAAGATATCTTCCAGATGAAACAGATTAACAGAATGATTAAGCTATGTACATGCATACAGAAAAACACACAGCAGAGATTTTAGACAACAATTGTACCGCCATTTTTATTTGCATTTTGTTTAATTGAAAAAAGTATAATACAGTATAATATGTGTATACTGTACTGTAAATTTTATTATTGGAAGCATTTCATTAAATGTATTACATTTTGACTTTTAAATGCTCTGATATTTTTTATACAGTATGCACGCTGAACTGCTGTGGAATTGTTTTATTGAATTCCTTTAACCTATTTCACTATGGGAACAGATGGAGAACTATTTCTGTCGCCTGTCATCTGCACTGATTTCCACTTAATCATAAGAACGGGTGTCAAGTAGCACACCTAAATATATCTTAAACCAGGCTGTTCAATTCTCAGGCGCCGTCAATACCTCAATAAAAACTGGTTCAGAGACAGAATCTTGCAATCACAGCAGCGCCGCCAGAAATAGACAACAGTATAATGTTGAGATCCAACACAAATTTGAATCACAGATAAAGACAGCATACATTCATTCCACACTGACCGGCTATGTCTATGTGATGGAACAGTCCTTTATTGAAGTATTACTGTATGTGTCTTATTGGTTTTGTAATGGTCAAGGTAAAACTAAATGATATCCTTTTGTTTATTTTCCCAGTATGTAGTTGGATGTGGGACAATCTCACCTGCTGGCAGCCAGCTAGACTTGGTCAGGTGGTCTGGATGCCCTGTCCTGAGTTATTTGAAGTCATGAGTGAAGATAAGGATGGTAAGTACTAGAAGTGCTTGCTTAGTCAGGCATTTGTATTACAATTGAAGTAAGGGATTTGGACGAACCTCCAGGTGTCACGTTAAGTTCAGTATGTTACCCATCCTGCGCTACTGACACAAATGATATCTTGAATGATGTAGTTTGTTGAGGAGAGGTGTGCTTGTACATTGTGTTGGCTGGATCCTTAATGAGGAAATAGAAACCTTAAAGGGATAGTTCACCCAAAAATGAAAATTCAGTCATCATTTAATCATAATTTTTAACCTGTATCACTTCGTTATGCAGAACACAAAAGATATTTTGAAAAATGTTGGTAACCGAACAATGTTGGTACCCATTCACTTGCATTGGTTTTGTGTCCGTACAATATAAGTGAATGGGCACCATCGTTGTTTGGTTACCAACATTCTTCAAAATATCTTCTTCAGAATAAAACTGTTTTGTTTTATGCTACTTCATTATGATCTTTAACTTGTTTCTTTATAGACTTTGGAAAGGTAAGCCGTAACTGCACAGAATATGGCTGGTCAGACATGTTTCCTCACTACGTTGAAGTTTGCCCTTTTAATGACAATGGAACAAGCCCAGTACGTATCTTTTATTTCTCTTAATAGAATGAATCACCCACCGTGACTTAAAACACAATGCATGTATTAGGTATAGAGAGATGGTCACTTGAGTACAGTGAGTTTTAGTACTTTATAAAGCAAACTGTAAACTTGAAGTGAAAAATTACTGTATAAATTTGTTATGCACAACACAAAAGATATTTCGAAGAATGTTGGAAACCGAACAATAGCGATATCCATTCACTTGCATTGGTTTTGTGTCAGTACATTACAAGAGAATGGGCATCGCCGTTATTCGGTTACCAACATTCTTCAAAATATCTTCTTCAGAATAAAACTGTTTTTTTTATGTTTCTTCATTTTAAAAATATATTTTTATCTTTTATTTCTCCTAAAAGAATGAATCACCCACCCTGACTAAAAACACAATTCATGTATTAGGTATAGAGAGATGGTCACTTGAGTACAGTGAGTTGTAGTACTTTATAAAGCAAACTGTACATTTGAAGTGAAAAATGACTGTATAGATTTTTATCACTATGTCAATTCTGAAGTTTTAAATATCATGACAGTGATGTATATTTTATTTCTTGTTATTGAGCAGGACATGTACTACGTGTCAGTAAAAGCTCTGTATACTGTTGGCTACAGCACCTCACTGGTGTCTCTCACTACTGCCATGGTCATTCTCTGCTGGTTCAGGTAAGACAGAGGGAAACTCAGAAAAGCATTCATCAGCCATCATTATGTCTCTAAAGAAATAGCCAACTGAAAAATAAAAATGATTGGATTTGTTCACCCTAAGTGTTGCATATATTTACATTGATTTTGAATAATCTACAAAATTCTGTAATATGGTTAGAACAAATGTACAAAGACACAAAGAGAAAATCTTGTACATAAGGTATCTACAGTATTTTCTTGTTTTTTTAAAATATTCCTTATGATTGACTTTACCCACAGGAAACTACATTGCACAAGAAATTTCATTCACATGAATCTGTTTGTGTCCTTCATCCTGAGGGCAATCTCAGTCTTTATCAAGGATGGTATTTTATATGCAGAGGAGGACGGCAACCATTGCTTTATACACACCGTGAGTCACACACACACAAATGCACAGTCCGTCATGGTGATGAGACCATTAACATTCTGGCCTGACCATGTCATTGCTTTGTGAAGAGAATTAGTCTCAGACTGACACATTTGTGTAGCCGTTATGTGCTTTAATTTGCTTCAGATAATGAGGTCTCTGTAGTCACCCCAGTCACTTATGGTTTGGCCAACAAGTTAAATGTGCTTTGAATGTTACAACAGTATGATTTTATAGTGACTTCCCTTTTTATGCTTTTCTTAATAGCGAAAATGTAGTAAGCTTGTCCTTGAATGTTTGTTCTTCGTTCTGCAGGTGGAATGCAAGGCGGTGGTGCTTTTTTTCCATTATTGTGTTTTATCAAATTACTTTTGGCTGTTCATAGAGGGTCTGTACCTCTTTACTCTTCTGGTTGAGACATTCTTTCCTGAGAAAAGATACTTCTACTGGTACACCATTATAGGATGGGGTGAGACACGACGCATTTGCCCACATAATGGTGCACACGTACAATATTACAGACTGAAGTTACTCTATGTGTTTTATGGTTTACTCAGGTACTCCAACGATATGTGTGACGGTCTGGGCTGTCCTAAGAGCTCACTTTGATAACATCGGGTAAAAGAAAAGATGCATTCCTATCGTAAATAAATAATATCGTAAATTCAAAGAGTAATGCTTAGTAAACATTTAGTAAACAACCCCTTGAAGCAAAATGGAAAACAGGTCAGACTGAGGATAAATGACTTTGTTTGCAGATGTTGGGACATTAATGACAATGCTGCCATCTGGTGGGTGATCAAGGGTCCTGTCCTTGCCTCTATCATGGTAAGTTAAGCTACTATCATCTAATATACAATTAAATAAAATATTGTATTATTATACAAGCTAAACTGTCTTTTCTCTTCAGATTAATTTTATACTCTTCATTGGCATCATTATAATCCTGGTGCAAAAGCTGCAGTCTCCTGATATCGGAGGGAATGAATCCAGCATTTATCTGTTAGTCTATAGCTTTTGTGTATTCTTAATTTTAAATTGAACAATGTGCTTTAGATTTAGTTTCGTTTGACTTGTCTGGTGTGTTGTGATTGACAGGCGTCTGGCACGCTCCACACTTCTCCTCATTCCCTTGTTTGGAATCCACTATACTGTTTTTGCTTTCACACCAGAAGATGTCAGCAAGAGAGAAAGACTTGTGTTTGAACTTGGTCTTGGGTCATTTCAGGTACAGCCTTAGTTCTAACTGTCCTGTCGTTTGATTTGAAATGTCAAATAATTTTGCATAACTTCACACACTTTTTGTTTCCATGTTTATGTACTATACTGTGTAATAAATTATAATATGATTTTTATGATTATGATTATATGATTTCTAACAGTAATATACATTACATCTAGTGACAATTTTCTCATTTTCATATAATTTTTTATGGTGTCTTTAGGGTTTTGTAGTAGCTGTCCTTTACTGCTTTCTCAACGGAGAGGTAAGTGTTTTTTTTAGTGCCGATTGAGAATTTTTTATTTATTTATTTGGAGTTAGCTCAATTTTAACCCAGTGTCTGTCAAGCTTTGTGTTTTATAAAAAAAATGAGAACACCTTGGCTATGCCCATTTCCAAAATAACTTTGAAAGAAAATCAAGAGCCTTTCATTTAGTAGTATTTTAGGATGTTACAGAAAATTCCAATTTATTTATTTTTTACAATTTACAGTAAAATGTTGTTTCTAAATATTTTAGACTCTTTTTATTGTATTTAAATACTATGTATCATTGATGTTTAGATATTTGAAAATGACAAAAATACAGATTAAAAACATTTATTTATATATGTAAAACATTTATTTAATAGATTTGAGTTTTTATTTTTTAAGAATCATCATTACTATCACAGTACCCATTAAACTACCCTAAGATATAAAGAATTAAAAAGATGTATGTAAAATTCTGATTTTTTGTGACCAGCATGTTAATCCAGATTCAGTTAGATTACTAACCCTCTTGTCCCTAAAGGTGCAGTCAGAAATCAAACGGAAATGGCGCAGCTGGACAGTGAACCGCTACTTTGCTGTGGATATGAAGCATAGGCACCCATCCTTGGCCAGCAGCGGTGTGAACGGGGGAACCCAACTCTCCATTCTCAGCAAAAGCAGCTCACAGATCCGCATGTCCAGCTTGCAGGCTGAAACACCAGCCACATGAAGACCACACATCCTTTAGACGAACAGACTTGATACCAAACCATCTCCAAACTTGTTCTAACAATCGCCATCAACATCCAAGCCCTGTTTACTTTTCTAATGGGGTCTATATGTAGTCAGTCAAAGCAGAACATTACATCTTCTGGCCGTCGTGAGACCTCATGCTTTTGGTATGGAAATCTGAAGACCTTACAGTCAATGATCTATTGTGTGCCAAGCAAAGATGGATATTTCGATGGGCTTCTTGACTGGATTGATCTGAAAGGAAAGGAATTGATTGCATTGAAATCCAGTGTTTCTTTCCGGTAATCTACTGATAATAAGCTAATAAAAGTGGAAACAAAGTGGAAACATACCAACAGCGCTTCAGCCATGGTTTTCTTTTTTGTGAAACACCAATAAAGCAACGAGATTCTCAATATGATACATTATTTAATTGCAGTTGAGGAGATTTTGTGTTACATCTGGTGTTGCAGGAAAGGAGACACATAACATGAAAAGGTTCTTGAAGGATGGCGAACCATGTTTCCCACAGGAGGTAATAAGTCCCTGACACATGATTCTTGATACACAGACCAGTCAGTCATGTAATATGTAAATATTTTAATCGTAGAATGAAGGACGGCAGAAAATTTACGTTTAAGGAAACATACCATGAATTATAAGATCTTTAGTGTTTTTTTGATGATATATTTGAATGTATGTTTTTTTGGACGGTACGTTGTTGAAATCTCTTACATGGTCACGTGACCTATTTTCAACATTCTAATAGAAGTAAAAACATTTGGGCTCAAACACAGACTAAAAAGGAAACTTTGAACATTTCAGTGGGAGAACTGAATATTTAAAGGAATAAGAATTGGTAAGATTAGAGTTTTCTTCTGTGGAATTTGAGTGGATTCCTGTTGTTCTTTAAATGTGGGTTAAATGTGATTCTAGTTTTTTTATCAGCCTCTATTACAGAAAATGCCAAGTAGAATATAAAAATGCAACAAAACACATGCCACTAGATTTGGCATATTTACAGTGCACAGAAACTGGGTAAAATAGTTTTGTCGCATCCATTTTTATATCAACAACACACACACACACACACATATGCACACACTTATGTCGAGTAAATTATAATCTGACACAATAAGTCACCCATATCAGATGATAATTAAATCAACTAAGATAAATGTTCTAAATATAAATATATAAGCTTTATATAAATATTAAATTGATTTTACATGTTGAACTTTTTGAACAAACTAAACATTTTCAGACTCATCTTCTGATAATTGTTGATATTTTTCTTATTTTGTAATTTAATGTTATACAAGTTTTTTTCTTGTCTGGATGTTCACAAGCTAGCATTTACTAAAAGCACTTCTAAAAATCCAAAGATATATTTTTTGTGGATATTTTACCCCATGGGACGTCAATTGCTGTTCTAGTTTGCAAAGTATTTAAAATCTTTGAAATTGATGTCAATGCATATAAACTGAAAATGTTTTGAAGTGCCTTTTTTTAGGAAAAAAATCCTTTGTTTAAAGTTAAATGGTCTGAATTCCTCTGACACCCAACACGACAATAGGCTATCAATGTGTCACTAAAGCTACACAACAATTTCCATTTACTTTTTTGATAGTATTATAAACCATTCTCAATAATTTAGAGAATGACATGATTATTTGTATTTACAAGTGTTATGTTGTATGAGATGTGAAACAAACTGCTGGTCTCAAGTTTGAATGAACTTGGTCATGAGACTTTTTGAAGTATTGTGGTAATAGTGTTTAGATGGATTTTGTCATAAAACAAATGCCTTGTTTGTAACAACGACAACTGCAAAAATAAAAGGCACATAAAGTAGGCTACATACTGTATATAATACAGATTGTATGTTTTATATGATCTACAATTTTTTTAATATGTAATATGTAAAAGACACTATGGATTTTGTTTTGTTAATTCCATTCCATGAAGCTGAACGTTTACAATTATTGATAAAAATGTAATTTGCTGAATTAAAGCCTGATGTACAATATATATCTAGGATGTTAAATTACTTAATTCCAATACATACAATTTAGCGATGACAAATTTATGATAAGCATATCATTTTCAAATAATTGTGAAATATACCCTTTTTATTAAATCTCTTAATATCTTTTTTGCTGAGTGACAACACCAGAGTGTGTAGCCATACACTCTGCTCAGTGTTTTCATGTATATAACAGTAAAGTGGCTGTAGCAATGCATTGTGAATACTTAATGCAGAGAAAAGTAATATTTTTTATCATAAATTAAAACACAAAAGCGAATTGTGTTCATTTGTGGCTGTTTAACAGGTAATACACTGAAGATGTATTACTTTTCAAGTAATTTGAAAGTTTGCCTGTGATTAAAGAGCACTTGATGATGTTTAAATAGTTCTCAGAACTGCTGCGTATTCTTCTTAATTGATGCATGCATTTCATGTGATTTGTGGGTTCCTACGCATTCAAAGAAAGTGGGTCATCATTTCGATGTACAGCAATATTGATGTTAAAACAAAAAATGAGATTTAGTCTAGTTTGGCACCGATTTCATATATCCCAGTCCTCACCCAGAACCAGATAACCTGCACATTTTATAAAACTTTCAACAATACGAAGATAAAAATTTGTTTTACCTAGCAGTACATGTTTGTCTGGGATGATCACTGCAGAAATCCGCTACTGAAACACTTTAGAATTAGTCCTACAAATAAAGGGGATGTTAAAACATTATCTAAACCTCTAGCATTTTACGGGTAGGGAGTTTAATGAAAAGGAATTACATTTTATCAATTGGTGATTTTTCTGTTTCTTTTGTTTTTGTTAATTAACAATGTGTGAATATGTTTGTCATGTGTGAATTACACTACAGATTTAGATGTAATATATGTATTGCTTTAATGGAGCTGTATGTCACCTAATGCAAACCACATTTTGAAACTGTGAGTATTATGTCTTATTTTAAATCCAAGCACATGAATTACAAAAATAGATTTAAGAAAATGAAAACTAATATTTCTGTTTGGAGGTCTTTTAATGTCAGTCAATATTCTGTTTGCTAGCACAACACAGCTAATATTGATTTTACATTTGTGTACATAATCCTTTTGTTTTTTTTCTTTACTTGTTTGTTTATATTGTTTTTATTTTAAGTGGCCATTATGTAAAAATGCTGGCTTTTTGGTTGATGTTTTTATGTATGGTAAATCTT
Source organism: Triplophysa dalaica (assembly GCF_015846415.1). Taxonomy (NCBI): domain Eukaryota; kingdom Metazoa; phylum Chordata; class Actinopteri; order Cypriniformes; family Nemacheilidae; genus Triplophysa; species Triplophysa dalaica. Next base: position 17,307,742 of record NC_079547.1, read on the forward strand.
TCTGTACATTATTGTATTATTTTGAAACTCCATTAAATGTTTTTGAGAAGTGAATTTTCGAATACTCCCTCATCCTCATCATAAATATAGTGTCTACACATGAAATTTAAACTCATATAACATATTCTTATCAATGTTTCTTTAAGCTGACTGTATCATGCAAGTTTTTATACAATGTCAACACTTTGGAGAAAAACAAGCGGACCTGCTTTGCCTATTTACAGAATTGCGGAAAATGCAGTTTAAATTACATCCTTTAGGGGGAATCAACGCCACATAGAGCTTAAAATAATTTGCACCTATATATGCAGTATACTAGATATGTCACATAACACATGCATATAACAAAGAAATTTACTTCACATCAAAGATTCAACAAACCAGCACACAACTGAAAACAAATTACGTTAAGGCAGGTCGGTGAATGTAGCAACAACTCTTACAATCAGGACAAGGTTGTTATCTTAATAGGTATCTGTAACATTATAACAACTGAATTAATGACAATACACACAAGATATAAAACAAACAGGTAATATACATATTTTGCCAAAAGCTGAACCAAAGTTTTACATAACAGGTGTACAGTATTCTGGATTCAATTAATATTTTGAATTTATGGTCCCAATAAAGGCTTTGCATTCTCATATCCAAAATCAAAAATGAGCAACCCAAAAAGGCAATGACAGAACTTCTAAATTAAAACAAACATTTCAATAGCAATTCAATAAAATAACATCAAATGAGGACAACCTGCAAAATGAAAAAAAATACACACCCTACATGTACTTTATATTTGTATACTTTGATATGAATTATTACAATGTTATTTTGAGAAATTCTTCTTTGAGAAAGACACTGAAAATGTGCCTTCAACCATTATATTTTACTCCACTCATTTTGCTGAATAAGACATTATTCAGACATTGATTCGTACAATAAGCATGAATTACATACAAAATAGTTTTATCAATATAAAGATGTTGATATACAGTAACTGCTTATGTAACATGACATTAAACATGTCTTTGGAGTAGGCCTATAAAAATATAAGGAAATAGTTGACTTTAAATTTGAAACTAGGTTCAGAATTTCAATACACAAATGTTTTCAATAGCACATGCAAGCCATAACGCATACATGTCATAAAGAGTGTAAGCTCATCAGTGGACATTATTGTCAATATACCTGACAAAACGAAGGAGGGTAAAATGAAAAGATTCTAAAGCTATTTTTTAAATAAACGTGTCATTTCAAGCAAAATAATAAATGAATAATGGAAAGTAACCTAGCCAACCACTTGTTAGCAGCTTATTAGAAAAAAAGTTTGCGAACCAAAATTATGTGTGACAATCTTTAACCCGGGTAAACATATTTTTTTAAATGAAATACACGGTGAGTAGCCTACTGTATATTCCATTGCATTTCTTGTACAGGTTACTTTTCAAAGTTTAACACACATTGATCAAGTTTTGGTTAAAGGCGAGGCCTGTATGCTGTAAAATAGCTTTTAATGATTTAATTTTGTAGATATAGACCGCTGCAAATGAATGTATAAATATTTATTTTGCACAACAGCGCCACCACTAATCTTTAGATGCAACTGGTATGTAATGATTAATAACAATATTAATGAAATTATATTAAAAACACCAAGTAACAGAGAACAAATGTCTAGTATACAGTATATAGAATATATATATATATCTAGGGACAATGAAAAAGTTAAAAACTACTTTCCACCAAACATGAAACTTTACAGTGTAGTGCTCCACATGTGTGCACTGCAAAAGCTTTTTAAATAGGCCATTTTCAAAACAAAACAAAATATAATTATTTTAATAAGAACAATTACTGCTAAAGATAATTGGAATTCATTCTGAATTTTTTTTTCAATAAATACATTTTAAAGAAACATTTTTATCTTTGAATAAATCTTAGTGTGTTACTGGTTTTAACTGATTTATAATGAATAAAGTATCTTCTATATCTTACCAGTTATGGTAAGAGTGCTATGCCCTGTAGTCATTTTATACTTAAGTATTCAGGGCCAGTGCAATGTGCAATATATCGCATCTTGAGACAATTTACAAAATAAAATATCGATGAATATGGCTTTATGAATATGAAGATATGCGTCCGCTATTATTTATGGAAAATCCAAATTGAGATCTTTGTTTTCTAAGGCAAACAGCTGGGTTTGGATTCTCTCCATCCATTTGAACTATGCATTAACTCCACCTTCAAGCCGATAAGTAGATAACAAGTCTCAAATGAGTCGTCAAACTTTACAACTCCATAAGTACTTTATGACTTACAGAACATAGTCAGCAATAGGTCCGTTCCAATAATTAACTATTAAAATTAGGAAAAAAGAAAAAGCGTATCACGATTTTGTGCTTATGCATTATGAGTAAATGGACAAGAACAAGGAGATCACCTCTTAAAATATACACTGCAAAAATGTTTTTTGAAGTTAGATACATTATGCAATGTGAGAAAACCAACTTAAGTAATTTTTATGTGTCAATTTAGATAGAAAAAGATCTCTAAGGTAACAATTGCATGTCACTCCTTCATGCAATGTATAATATGTTTTGACTAATGGAAAGGAGAGCGAGATAGAGGGAATACACAACAAATGAATGTTAGCGCTCGCCTTTCTCTCACACCGTCGAAACCCATTTCTAGGGCTCAATGAAAGGCAGCTCCTTGGGACTGGATTTCTCCAAAACTGAGATTTGTGTGACTGTGCTGCTCTCAGTAAAAAGGGTCCGTCTTCTCTTACTGTATCTCAAATAACTTTGCGTCTGCCACTTCCACAGTCTCTTCTTCAGTTCTGCTTGTACCTAAAACAAACAAACTGGTATGCATTCCTACAAAGCAAATAAGATTTCCTATATACACAATTTTACTAAAGCTTTAGCTTACCTCTCCATTGAGAAAACAGTATAACAGAGCCACAACAAAACCCTGTGATGAAACAGAGAAATATATCAATCTCAGGATGAGTTGAATAACAATCATAGTAAATCTTCTCTAAATAGCACTAATATTAGTTCATACTTTATGTTTATACTTTTTTTAAATACCATAACACAAACTTTTATAATTAGATTGTACGTCATTGATTTTCCTCCGTGTGAAGAATTTTATTGTGGGTTGTACACACACACGCACACACACACACACCTGAAAGGGGCCCAGGCCGAGCTCCAGGAAGTGGCGAGCATTTTCTCCTGTGTTCTCTGGCAGAAAGGCAAACACCATGTAGTGCATGCCAAACAGAGGGATCAGGAAAAGAGTAGATTTGGCCAGTCTCCTAAAAGTATATAAATAGTTCAGCATGATTTCAAATCAATAACAAACTCATAATGTAATGGATCTTATTATATAATAGATGTGGGATTTTCATGATACGGCTGTAACTAGCAGCAACATTTTGTACAGTATGCAAATAATTTTTGTTGAGGGGAAAACATTCTTAGCTATGTTTAAATTCAGCAAGCACTCAACAATTGTCCGTACATTACTGCTGTTAAATTGTACAGTAAGTGTGTACATTAGGCCTTACATGAAGTGGCCGGTTTCATTATTGCCTCCCACTCCTGGAGACTTCAGCTTCTGTACAAGGATCCGGATCACATTTATGAAGATGATGAAATTGATCTAGATCAGACAAAGCAGGATTGATTACAGATTATGTTCATACAGTACTTGTGATGTACACATATTGCAGTTCTTAAGTATTTACTGGAGCCCGACAATTTAAGACAACAGGAAAGTGCTTAAATGTTTGCTTTTTATCATTTATACATATACAGTATATATATGATAACTTTTACAATGTTATCAAAGTACTCAACCTAATCCTGCTCAGCATTATCTAATATGTTTCTAAATAACATCTTAATGAAAGCAAGAAACATGTTTGGAAAATGAAACATGTAATTTATCAAGTGACACGAAATAGCGCAGAATTATTTAATTGACATCAATGTAACTTCTTCATACGTTTATTTTTTACATATAAGTTCTGTTAATTTCAGGTTTAAATCACATTATGAATCCATCCCAGTTTTTTAAATGTGAACTTCACATACAGGTCTATGCTGTATTTAACCTGAATATTGACAAAGATGTTTATTAGCAAAATGAGGTAAATATAATGACAACTTGAGGATGCTTTGCAGTAATTCTTCCATACCAGAAGAGACACTGTGATCGGTCCTTTGATGATCCACCAGATGTAAGCGATGTTTGTGTCATCCCAGCACCTTTAACATTCACAGTATACATTTGATGACTTAAAAGTAAGCCTGCAGAATGAGTGACTGTGAAATAAGATTTATAATAAATCATAAAATCCTACACATTTGTTTATCACATATTTTTGGCTAATATTGTTCTATAATAATACAGCATTTCACAATTGTACCAAAATACATAATTGTACGTAACAGAATTTCCTTTGCATTCATTGAAATAATCATAATATTCACAAGCTATAAATTAGAAATCTTACCATGTGTTGTCAAAAAAATACCTTGCCAGAACCCAGATGGTCAGTATAATTGTTGGAAGACCTAAAAGATTCAACAAACAGTTAATTTACATAAGAAATTGCCTATACTTTGACAAAAATCATATCTAAAATGCCATGTGAAAAGAGATTCCCTTTAAAATGATCATAAGAGGAGATATATTCCGTTTGATGCCTACAGGTGTCACTACTGTAACATAAAACCGATTGGCACACAATCAGTCCGTGTCACTACTTGATGCTCACTAAGTTAAACAACTGTCTGAGTGCTCAAAAATCTTTGAACCTTAATTTGATGAACCTTCATTTCAACCCTTTTGGAATATTCTAACTGTATGTCTCAAAGCATTACCTACGGCAATTTCTACAAGCTCATTCGTGCCAATATTCTGTTCCAATTACCTCACTTACCCCAACCAATAAGGATGTACCACCAGAAATATTTCTTCTGTGAGACAAACGTAAGAGCTAGAAGAGTCTGGAGATACATTCCCTCGACGAGTAGCCAAAAATAATTAGCCAGAATACTGAATTGGAAGAAAGCCACCGCTGCCTTGCACGAGTTCTGAGGAGGAAGACATTCATATTTCATCACGATGTACATTCATCCGAGATGTCTTGTTCCACAGAAGACACAAAACACATCTACAAGCTTATGATAAGTTTCCAAAAAGGCAAACACAAAACATTTCGACAAAACAAGAGATTCCCTGAGTAGGACTACAAAATAAGGAATTGGGATAAGAAAAAGCAGAAATGACACCGCAGTGCCGGTGAGTGGGGAGGAAAAGTGTTAGCTTTGTACAGAGGCCGCTGTGTAAGAGATGGATTTTTATACTTCAAAGACTGTTTGCGAGATCTAGCGGAGGCAGATCTTGAAAGAGATGCCTCTTCTGTTGTGTTGTGTGATACGTTCTACCTGGACTTGCATAGATGCCTTCTCTCAAATACCCTTTAATCAACACCTTCACCAACCAAAAATACGTTCCATAATCCATAGTTTATTATAATGAATATCCTAAAAGTGTTTATACATTATACATTTAAACATATAAAATTTGAATGTTTTATGCATTTTAATAGTGTCACTATTTATATTTGCAACAGTAACGCTTTACAATCTGTGTGGTTGGTCAGTTTCTTCTTTACAAAATACAATGCTTAGACTTACAAAAGAAAACACATAACTACACACACTAAAATGGCAGTGATTAGTATTGTATAAGCTCATTTTCTCTACAGAAAATTGTGGTTGCTCTTGCCTATAGTCAAGGTTCTACAACAATAAGAAAAGCCAATGAACCTAAAAGTTTCTCCTTTCCTACTTCAGATAATTGTATTTACCTTTCAATTAAGTCAATAGTCCCTCTTTCCATTCTTTCAAAATTATTGAATGTAATTTAATGCACATGTAAAAATGTCAATCACGAGCTACATTCTGTACAAGCTGATAAATACTACATACAACACACCAGTGGCGATCGGTGCCTCTTCTTCAGGGGAAGCAGGAATTCAAGATACGTGTTCAGCGCTTCACGTGAACCTATGTGCATCATATCATGTCAAAATACATGCCTACTGCAGAGGGGGTCAAAAGGGTTTATGATAAAGAGACGCACGGGTTCAGAAGACTTACAGTAACTTTGATAACACATGAGATCAAGCGAGTATCTAGCAAACGCAAGTGTTTCCTTTATGAAAAACCATTTCGGCGCGTCTGCAGTAGGCACGTATTTTGACATGACGCAAAACACACATGACGGGCTAAATAAATGTGAATTACGAAAAAAAGAATGCAATTTTTATGGTATATTTCTTTTATACGGTATCATTTCTTTTTTTTGTATTTTTTTACGCCGCCTCAGCTGTCGAGAATTTTCCGTTAATAGTATGCATGTCTGTCGAAGCTTGAATTTGTATACATATATCTGAGTATAGATTAAATATGGCCTGTGAAGTACATGAAGACCGTGGAAAGGATGGTCGTGCATTAATAAATTCTACATTAGACAGCTGGTGAGACTCACTGTTGACATAGAGCAGTGATCCAGATTTTCATCTGAGAAGAGAACCCCATCTTTGATAAAGATTGCACTGGCTCTCAGGATGAAGGACACAAACAGATTCATGTGAATGTAGTTTCTGGTGCAGTGGAATTTCCTGTTTTGGACAAAGTAAAGCAGAGTACAAGACTGTAGTATTCATTTTATTGCCAATTTGGTGTGATGGACTTCAACTGTGATACCAAGCCTGTAGCTAAATCAAATTCGTAATTATTTGTTACCATGAAAGTAAGATTACTTAATCTAATGATACAAATATTTTTAATACCTGAAGGCCGTAAATACAAAGATGGCCGAGATGAGGGAAACCAGAGAGGTAGCATAACCCGCAGTGTACACCTGCCTGAAAGTTGAGTAGTATGTGGTCTGGAACAGAGAGAAAAATAGAAAATGTAGAAAAAGACTTTCGTCTGGTATTTGAACATAGTTGCTTTCTTATAATTGGTACATAAAACTTAAGACTTAAAGGTCCAGTGTATGAAATTTAGCGGCATCTAGCGCTGAGGTTGCAAAAAGCAACCAACGGCTCTCTCCACCACTCGCCCCTCCCTTCTAAAGCACTATGGTGACTGACACAGCACTAAGATGTCTTCATGTTTTTCGCAAAGAGCTCTGTAGAACAGTTTGCCGTTTAGAGCTAATGTAGAAACAGCATGCACAACACAACTGTATGTAGATAGAAAGAGCTCATTCTAAGTTTTAAAAAAACATAACGCGTCCTAATGTAAGGTCTTTATAAACCTCTCAAGACATAGTTACTGTATGTACATTATATTGCATTTCTGTCAATAGATCCTCTAACAAATAACACATTGGACCTTTAATTTTTGCTATCTGGAAGCAATATTTATCTCATTCCCATAGTGAAAATAAATTTCATGTGGATGACATTTAAATAAACTTTACTCAGTCTAGTCTAAACCCCTAGGTTATAAAATGATGGCAAGATGTTTGAGGAATCAAATGGAGTAATAAAATGACTTTTTTGTACATGTCTTTTGTGTCGCAATCTAAAACGCAAATGTCAAGTGGTGTTAAAATTATGTCATATTGTTTTGGACTACAGAAGCTAATTACATAACTATATTATAGATGCATCTATAACCTCATTGCCCCTTCCTTTGATGCAAGCACAGTTAAAAGTCATTATGAATGGGGAATTTAAGTGGTAGAGATTCAATTTAGTGCACAGGAGAGATTATTATGCTCTTGTGTGACTCATTCAACTGCTGTGAATTAGTCTGTTCACGTTGGGAACATGCTCCTCTATTAGCCTAAAGCTTGTTTTTTTGTGTGTCTGTCTGTGTGTGTGTGTGTGCGCTTGTTTTTATACACGGCAAAAAATGACTTTCTTACTTAGACTTTTTTTCTTGTTTTCCAGTGAAAATGTCTAAACATTCTTAAATCAAGATGCATTTTCTTGATAAGTAAATTGACCTAAGAAAATGAGTCTTGTTTTTAGTAAAAAAATATGAAATTTCAGTGAATTTGTGCTTAAAACAAGCAAAAATATCTGCCAATGGGGGTAAGAAAAATGATCTTGAATTGAGTGACTAAGAAAAATGTAAACCTTAATTCAAGATAAGTTTTCTTACCCCATTGGCAGATATTTTTGCTTGTTTTAAGCACAAATTCACTGAAATTTCTAAATGCATCTTGAAACAAATTAATTAAATTGACTTAATTCATTATTTACTCTTATCGTTATAGTGAAAATTATTGTTACTTGTATAACATTGTGTCAGTGATGTATTCGCTTATTTTGCATAGCATTTTTTGGCACGGTAACTTGGTTCGTAACATACAGCCTTTTTAAACCGCTTGCTAATGCTAAAGTAAGGCATCACCCCAATTGACCAATTGTATCGTCTCAAATCTTCGTTGACACTGTATTACTGATAAACTATGCAACGTGGAAGTTTGGATTTTATCCTATCAATTATTAAATTACACATTTGTATGCACAGAAGCTAAGCAGTATTATAATATAATTTACACCCGATGTATGCAAATTATGATTGTAAAAAATGATTTCTAACTTGATTTGCACACGGCCATGCAAAAAGGAATTATAGTACAATAACAAAGTACTAAAAACAAGAAAAACTCACTTGATGCTCATGCTCATCTATTAGCTAAAGCTATCAAACAAACACTTCACTTATATAGCGGAAATTAGACAAACTTACCGGTCCAGCAGAAAGCTTGCAACTTCGGCGTCGCTTAGCAAACCCTTTTCCTGCTTCAGTGCCCTCCATTTGGGAAAAGCCATGCCGATGTTTATTCGGGTTTTCTGCCGTTTTTTGTCTCGACTTCGCCTTGCTGCATCGTATTTTCTCTTTTTTGAACGAACAGATTGACGCTCTAACGGCTCTTGTGCGGAGTATGTGTGGTCCGCCATTAGCGCAAATTTTGCTTCTTACTGCAACAAAGAACCGTTTATATTTCTACTAAAAAACACGACAAGTAAATGCTGTTATTGTTCTTCCTCTTCTTCTGCTAATCCTTCTATGTAGTCGCTTTGAAGCTGCTCCAAAAAACAGCCGAAGAAGAAGAACATATTCTCGCGCATCCTTCGTTTTACGAAACGCGCTCAGTTTGTCCGTGTAGTGCTACTATAGAAACATGGCTGTGCACATTAATAAATTACATGTAAGGGTGTGCCCGCGGTGTATATACATAAAATGGCTCATTGTAAGGTAATATAAACATTTCGTTTCATTTTGTAAGGTATTTCTTCACCACTCACAACATAGTTTTTTATTATATATTACATTTAGGTGAATAAATCCTTCAAAATCCTACACATTGTACCTTTAAGAATGTTTAGACATTTTCACTGGAAAACAAGAAAAAAAGTCTAAGTAAGAAGTAGTGGTGGGCCGTTAACGGCGTTAACGTGCTGCGTTAACGTGAGACTCTTATCGCGCGATAAAAAAAATGTCGCCGTTAATCTATTCTCAAAGTTGGGTTGGGAGCTGTGTCTATACTACGCAAGCTATGATGACTATCACCTTGATATTTTAGCGCGGATGTATACCAGCTTAACTGCACTGTACGGGGCGAGAACGAGATTTTTCAACTCGCGTGATGCCAGTCATTCGCGGAAGCAGAAGCCGCCTCATCATCTCATAAGCAGGGCTTCATTCGCGCGATTCGCGCAGCAAGTAGGTCTATTGGCTCTTTGCATTAACATATAAATCACTCGCGCTTGAGGCGCCATTCGCGTTTGGTCTGAACACAACATAACGTTACTGTGAAATTACCGCATCAAACGTGACGTGCTAACATGGATGCAGCTATGAAGCCGCCGGGTTTGCTTCAGGGAATATTAATTTTTAAGAAGCTTCCCAATAGAAACATCGACAAGACTAAGGTTGTTTGCACCTTGTGCAATGCGGAATTGGTTTAAAAAAAACTCTTTCTCTCAACAGGTAGTGGTCTAGCTTTAGTTGAAACCAGTAACTTTGTATTGAGATCTAATGTATTTTGGCTCCTGTATGACATATCGCTTGTTGCTCCCTCACTCTTTGTAAATCGCTTTGGATAAGAGCGTCTGCTAAATGACTAAATGTAAATGTACTGTAGGAGCTCTTCCAGTCTCAAGTACCACCTAAACGCAAATCATCCCTTAGCTAATGCGGAAGTAAACACAAGTTCATCTTATTGAACATAATTTAAAGTCATTTTTTGCAGTGTATCCCAGTGGGGACCTACACCCAAATGCACACCAACACATGAGGACAAAATTGCATTCATTGAAATTCTTTATGTAGGTAAATGATTCTTTCAAAACATTTTCATGAGGTAAAAAGAGCAAAACTATGAAAAGGCGGTTGAAAAACAATACTCAAAAGCATAAAGAATATGTTTTGCATGTACTGGGTGAGTTTGGATCTCACGATTAGGTTGTGTGAATGATAACCAACATAAGCTGAAAGGATTTAAATGTTCACCTCTGTCTCTGACATGTCCTCCACAATCTTACAAGCATTCTCATAGGATGGGTAGGCTTCTGTCCAACCATCTTTGGTGCAGTTTCTGAGTATGTAACCTGCATTGAAACGTTATTGAACATTAAGATCAGTTTGTCATTTTGCATAAACTATGTCCAAATTCATCCCTGGCAAAAAGAAATGCATACAAGAGTTAAGCGCAGGATACACAAAAATGTTCTATAAGAGATGGATACAAATATATTTGTGTTGAATGACATTTTCATAAAATGGGAGATTTTTTCGTTTGCAGCATAAATAATAAAAACATACCTCTTTATAGAACTGTTGCATAAATATAACACAACACAATATTAGCCTACACTTTTTCGTAATCCGTAATTTTTCATAACCATGACAACCTTTGAGAAGTCTGTGACAGATGTACAGCGTACTTATTACAAACGTTGTAGATTGGTTGCAAAAAAAGATTTTTAAAGAAGTAAAGTCCCAGACTTCATATGAAATTAATACTAAATTCAACACAGACACAGCACTGTTTATGCAATTCCACAAAGGTCCCTCTCATCTGCATTTCACAGTATAGGGATTATAGTTGTATTAGTCTGCTGATGCATATCTTTGGTTACTTTTTATGTCACGCAGATACAAGGATAAAGACTTCAGATGGACAGATCGGATTACTCAAGATTATATTCACTGTTTTTATCTGCTTTCTTAGGATATGGGGCTTATGTCAAGAATGGAGCATAATGAATAGATTGTCCCCCACAGCATATGGAGATGAAGATACAGAAAGCTAAGGGAACAGGAATCAGCCATACAGATTAGGTATCAATGATCAAGATCCATTCTACATGTTTATGTTTAATGTCATTGATTTGGTTGACTTTCCTATGAAGGGACAGAAAGGATTAAGGTGACTATACAGTCTGTTGACCACAAATCATCACCTATTAAAGGCAAGGATCAATTCTTTCCCTTTTATAGAAAAATGTTTAGAACATGTTTCATATATAAACCTTTTTAAAGAATGTGTATTCAAATCATTATGTCAGTGGAGTCTTCTTCATTCCCTGTGTATTCTGGTTTGAAAAAAAAAAGATATGAAATCATCCTTTAAAAGATTAGCTGCATCCTGAGAATTATATAATGGAACATAAAAATAGAAATGAGAAAAACATCAAATGAGCTATACATATGATCATTCTTCTGTATGCATTTGCATGGCACATTTCAATTGGACTATGAATCAGTAAGCTATGTATGACTTGACATTACTGCTAACCTATAGCCTGTTGTTTTCTCACCTACACTTATCTCGACCATTCCGAGGGCCTGGTTAGTGGGTGGTTGCGTGCTAGCTTGCCAATGGGAGTTGTTTCCACCCGCTGTTTCTAGCATTAGCATAAACCAAAGTTCATCATGCAAGTCTCACTCCCTGAAGCCACCGTGGGAGAAGACAGACCAGGAAAGGTCTGACCGCTGCTGCTTTCTGTGGTAGAGGTACTCCATGAGGCATTGGCTAAGGGGATTCTGATAGATTTACAAGAACCGAATAACAGTGCTAACAGTTACTGCTGAAATGCTTGCTTTGGTACTCTTTGATTTTTTCATCATTTCCTTGGCACATGTTCAGCAGGATTTGGAACACAGTCGTGTTTTTTAGCCTGCGCAACCTTTCTACCTCTCTTTTGATTTCTCTAAAGCCCCCGGTAGTTATGCTTGCTTCATGAGTTTAAGGAGATAATAAAAATTACAAATTCTGTCACAATTTACTGTCCTACTCACTATCATGTTTCAAACTATTCCTATTGTTCCATTGTTTTCTTTCATTCAATTTGTCTATCAAATAGCTAACTAATAATATTAACACTATACAGTAAGGTCCCATTTGTTAACAACACTTAACCACATTAGTTAACATACTGTATGTATTATTAGATATAACATCGACTAAGAATTAGTATAGGAATAAATACTGTAAAACTGTATAATTATAGTTGGCCATGTCTGGTTTTGTTACTCCAAATTTCCAAACATTCCTTTATTCAGGATTTCTAGATGTAATGTGGCAATTCCAGCCAAGTTTCTGTAAAATTTTACAAAATCAAACCTCAGGAGGGACAGAAAGTTTATTGTTGTATTGCTTAAAAGTGAATATGAATTAGTTTTCTTTGCAGTATTTGATCTGAAAAAAATGTGAGCATCTTTTCCGTTTCTCCAGTTCCCTTTTTTGTAAATGAATCAAAATAGAAACTTTATTTTATTTGAAATTTGCGAGAAATATTGTTTGTAGTTCACAGAAATAAACAATATATAATTTTACCTAAAGACATACCTATAAAATGTTAATAAATTGTGAAATTCTATTCTATTCTTATAGCATTTTTCAAAATTTGCAACAATTTTGCATTGTTGACACGCAGTTTACCATACAATAGGGCAATAATTACTATAGTAAAGAGAAATAAAAATAAATAAATAAATAACCACACAAAATATATGGTTTTATTATTATTTATATATGATTTATTATAAACTCAAAGAGCGCTTTTCCACCATCACGACGACTCGTTCTCCTTGCTCTATCGTTCCACTCCGTCCTGATCCATGCCAGTGCCGAGCGGGTACGTAAATGGTTTCATTTTCCACCGCAGGGCAGATAATGGCAATCTTTAGAATGTCAACACTAACGCGCCACCTTGGTAACACAAAAGTCTGAGCAATGACGTCTCTGCACGCATTCTATTCTATTAGACAACCGTACCGAAAATTCCGAGCCGAGAACAGTGCCCTGTCGAACCAGTCTAATGTGGAACATAACTGTTACCGTTTCAGACCAAATCCATAATATAAAATAAACATAGTGTTGATCTGTTTATTTGAATAAGGTGAAATTGTACAATTTTTGGTTATTGTACCAAAATGGTGCTTTTATTTTTAAGTACAATCAAATTGGCATTTCATCAACTTACATTTTTTTGTTTAAATGTTTATATCAGTATCTCACCACTGGCCCAAATTTAAAACGGGAAAGCTGAAATGACTTGTACGGACAATTTATTTGTTACAGCAATTTCTTATAGCTTTCTACAGTAGCACAACATGCATTTCCTACCTAGCAGCTCTAAATCGCTTTTCACAACTGCTTTATATGCAATTTTTAAGCTGCTACTTAAATGTAAATGTAAGGATAATGATAAGGAGTTTGCAGCATGAACCATAGGCAGATTTCGAACCTGTAAAAATTGGTAACAATTTCCTGTAGACAGCACTTACAATCCATCACTTGTTCAATTTGTTTGATCACATGTTATGAAGACATTGAAGAACAACTGTAATATCTTCACAACCCACAAAAAACAATACACTCAATGTCCCTTAGCAACAGTTAGCAGTGTTTATGATACCCGGATATTCAGAGTTTACAGAGCACTCCTGGTTTTTCTGTGTGTGTGTTTGCCTTGTCACTTTTATTGCCCTGGGCTGGAGACTGTTAAACAGTTTGTATCCTTTTCCTCTCCAGTCAGTTTGGTTGCAAGAGTGCAACCAAGAATTACAATCTGGTATGGGGTGTATATTATAAAAGATAAACTATTGCTATTTTTGCAATGGTCTAAAAAGATGTAATGTTTGACATATACACAGACCGTCTCTAAAGGTTGTCATAATATTGGCTTTGTGGTCTGCACAGATAAAAAGACCACCAGTGCGAGAATCACCGGACCACATGTCATGCTATTCAAACGTGTTTAAGACTTCGAAAATGTATTTATTTTATTTTATGTATTCCTTAAGATAGAGGGAAAAGAACAATAATAAAAGAATACAGTTGTTTACCGTGATTTTTGGCGTAAAACTGAGACACTTCAGAACATGAGACATTGACCACCTGTCCAACTTCTGCTCTGTACCAGCACCAAATCTGATCTGGCTCGGTACGACAACCTTAAAAAAAATCAAACGTTTGTTAAAACATAATTATAAACAAAATGCACATATTTCAGGTGTGTTAAAAGATATTTCTAATTTAAATATTTATTTGCATTATTTCGGATACCTAAAATATTTTTTTACAGGTTACAATACATAACTAGCTGAAAGCAATATAAAACAACACCAGCAGAATGTGTGCTCACAGAATAAAAAGAGAAAAGGGCAGAGAAGATGTTCACAGAAGTATAGGAGATGGGCACAGAGATGGTAAGAGAGAGCGAGAGAGGCCATGGACGCTCTGAGAATTGAAAAGAAAGCTTTAGATAAGTCAGGCATCTCCTCTGTTCATGGTAGATCTCCGACTGAGGAAAAAGACCACAGAGAAAACAGAAGCTGAATCAACGAAGAAGATTTGGAGTATAATGAGAGCCACAGGGATCATATTAAGGCATGGCTAAATAAATATGAGTGCCACATCTAAGCCACGGATCATACTTCCCTTCTTGCTATCTGTATACTCACTACTATACGTCCACAAATTGATGTGTAACAAACACTAGTTTACAATTGAAACCGCTTTATTGGAGAACCTTCTGTAATGATGTCTATAAATATGGTGACCTCATTTCAGAATGGAAAGAGTGGAATCAAATTCTTAATCTAGGAATCAGTAACAGAGTAAAAATATGGACACAACTAAAGCCTGCTTCAGGTTTTAGAAGCCAAAGCATTTGACTTAACATTTTGATAACGTTTAGATGTATAGATCTAGGTATAGATATGGAAGCATCTAGAACAGTATGGACACATCATCCAGAACTTTATCATAATTTAAGATCTAATTATGACATTTATAATTCTCTTTATCGGGCATTGGCACCCAAAAATCATTTACTCACCATCATAAAACCCCATATGACTTTTTAAGTCAATAGTGGCCATGGATGTCAATTGAATAATCCTTTACTCCGAGCATGATATGGAGGTCCTAGTCCAGGCTCTTGTTCCGTCCAGACTGAACTATTGCAATGCGCTACTAGCTGACTTCCTGCTTGCACAACAGAACCTCTACAGATGATGAAAAATGCAACGGCAAGAGTGGTCTTCAATGACCCGAATAGAGCACCTTTCACCCCTCTCTTCATTGAGTTACATTGGCTCCCTATAGTCGCTCGCATCAAATTCAAGACTCTGCTCCTGGCCTACAAGACCACCACTGGTTTGGCACCCCCTTATCTTCATTCACTAATGCAGACTTA
Organism: Triplophysa dalaica; assembly: GCF_015846415.1. Taxonomy (NCBI): domain Eukaryota; kingdom Metazoa; phylum Chordata; class Actinopteri; order Cypriniformes; family Nemacheilidae; genus Triplophysa; species Triplophysa dalaica. The sequence continues at coordinate 17,323,502 of NC_079547.1, forward strand.
TGTACCAACCAGATCTTATGCTATGCAAAAAAAAATTACAAAAAAAAAACACTCACACAAACCTTCTCTGGATCATGTGTGGAATGATCAGCCTGCTGCTACAAGATCAGCAAATTCTGTGGCCATCTTTAATAATCTGCTGAAAACACATCTCTTCCGTCAGCACCTGACCGATCATATCTGACTTCTATATCCATTATACTCTGTCCATATATAGAAAATAATAAAATAATAAAGGTAAAAAAACACTTGCCCTGTACACTTTGTGAGACATGTTTTTTTGCACTTATGCTTTCTGTTGTCCTAATATTGACCCAATTGCTTCCATTGTTTACCCAAATTGCAAGTCGCTTTGGATAAAAAGCATCTGCTAAAGTGACTTAAATGTAAATGTAAATGAATAACAACTTCAATTTCATCTACACAGCTGGCTTTAGAAGACTTAGAGAATCACAAAGCTGGCTTCAGATGACCTGAAGCATGCTTACATGGTGCCTTCTGGGAGCTTGAAAGCTCCTGATTAACATGTACTTGTGTGGAATAGCGAATTCTTCAACAGAGAAAATTATTTGAAAGTCATAAAGGGTTGGAATGAGATGAGGGTTAGTAACTGACGACAGAACATCACTTTATTGTAACTGTTCCCTTAAGTACTACAATAAAGCTGAATGTCACAACAAAACTAAATTAGTTTAGTACAATATAACTCAGTATTCTAGAATAACAGTAGGCCAGTGATTATAAGACTGGGAAATTTGAGATGAGATCGCCGTTGGAATATTAGGGGGTCTTTTATTAATACTCAACGTACTATTGTAAGGCCCAATGGGTCATTAGGTGCCAAAGGCATCCTGATTGAATTTGATTTCTTCTTGAAGAAACATGCAGTCAGAGTTATAATAACACATATACTTTTACTTCCAAGCGGTAGAATGGGAGTGAATGGGGGCCAATTTTTTGAAGCTCCAAATAGTGCATCTATCGATCAAAGAATGGCTCGACATGGCTCTGTGGTCTTAACAAATGTCTTCTGAAGAGAATCGATCCGTTTGTTTGTGACACACCATCAATGATAATGTCGGAGGCTGGTTTTTCCAGTAAATGATGGTGACGAAAGCCAGAGAGGGAGGTGTTTCTATTGGCTGAAAATCCTGTGCTCTTCACAGGAACTTATGACACACCTGCATTATTTTCCGGAAAAACAAGCCTCTCGATTAACTTCAGAAGACCTGTGTCAAGAACACGGAGCCGTGTCGAGACGTTCTTTTGTCGATGGATGCACTTTTTGGAGCTTCAAAAAATGTTCCCCCATTCACTCCCATTCTACCGCTTGAGGGTAATAGTATACGTAGTATTATAACTCCGACTGCATCATTCTTTAAGAAGAAAGTAAGATTCACTTAGGATGCCTTGAGAGCAAGTAAAACTAAGTAAAACTTGGGAAATTTTTATTCAAGCCTGAAGTATACCAATTAACGCTTCTTGATACTGTAGTTACGTGCATTTCATACATACATAGTAATAAATAATCATAGTAAGTAAACACGACAAGTAGTTATGTCCTCTTTATTATTAACTACAATAAAACAATGAACAGATGTCATAGTAAAATCTATAAATAAACAAATATGTTTGTACAGGAAAGCCGAATTTTACTTTGTCATCGTTTACTCAACCTCATGTCATTTCAAACATGTATGACATACTTTCTTCTGCTGAACACAAACACAGAAATTTTGAAGAACGTTGGCAACTGAATAAGGGCGATTCCCATTGACTTGTATTGGTTTCGTGTCCATACATTAGAAGTAAATGGGTACCGCCGTTGTTTGGTTACCAACACTATAATTTTGTGTTCTGCAGAATAGTACGTTTTAAAAGACACATAGTAGAACTCGGAAAATGGGCAAGGAGGGATCTGGCTCAGTCAGGATTTATGGAAGCTCACGATGATCCCTCCAGAAACTAACACTTTGAAGCCATGAGGTCACCTCATTAATATAAGTTTAATCAAAGAGCAACATGAAAATGAAAAGTTACAGATATATTTTTTTATTCAAGGCTATCGTGTGTTCTCCGTTTTTAAATGAAGGATAAGGAGAGATAAAACATGAATGTGTTTTTACTCGAAAGTTTGAAGATGTACAGTTTTATCATGCTTGTAATTAAAATAAACATTTTTGTAGGCTTTTAAAGTGGACTCTGCTTTGGCATTAGGTTTGGCAATTCTTTAGAGCTCTAATGAGAACAGATTGGAAAGATAAACATCATTAACATCAACTGTCAGAAAGGCAATCAAATTGAGGCGCATTGCTCCCAATGAGCAATTTCAAAGATGATTCAACCTAATATGGTGAAAACTGCTTTAGTCTCAGAGCTCAATGACTGCTCACTGTGCTCAGCAGCACAGGAGACATCTGTAGTTCATGGAATACAGAAAAGGACTAAATGGTTCTGCCTCCTGTGTGTATTCATTCAAAACCATGACGCTGATGTGATAAAACGGTCAATTACATTGAAAATAAATAATAAAAAAGAACTTCTGTATGATTCATCAGCTGTGTGTTTATCTAAGCACTCGCTGTTGATTTGTTCATCATGTACCGTATATCACATGGTTGTTACAAGTAGAGCACCGAAATCCAAAGTTAGCTGACCAGAGAATATTCAAATATTTAGAAAAGTCTTATCATTCCCCCTTTATCTGGCTTTTTCTTGTCCATTTTACTTTGCTGTTTTTTCAGAGCGTCCATTACTGTTTATGTGAAGCTTTCGAGTGTGGCGCTAGCAACGCCTAGGTCATGGGTTCAATCCCAGGGATTGCAGTCCTCAGATACAAATGAATAGTATCATGCAATGTGAGTCGCTATGGATTAAAGCGTCTGCCAAAATGCATAATAATTTTTTTTTTAAGTACAAGATTGTGGAAAAGGAGCCTTGGATGGAATAAACCTAAAAACAATGAAGCATCTCACGGAATTGTGGTTCTACCATGATGAAAATGTGTCACTAAGCATTGGCCAAAAAACCCCTCAAAAATTGTAATATTTTTTAAGCAAACAAAAAGTGTTTACAAAAAAGCTTAAATGTAATTGTTTTAGCAACGCACATTAAAACTTTTTATGCAGATATTATAGGTCCAATATTTATATTCGTTTTTATTATTATATGTTCTAAATTTATTAAAATATTTTATGCCTAACAAATCTACTGTTTTTAAGTCATAGGTTGGTGTTAAAGAAAACCTGGGAAACTTTTTTTATGTTCTGTGACTGCAGCTTTTGACATGTCTTCATGTCATACGAGTCATGTCTTGCAAGTTGCTTTGCTAAAACGCACAATGTAAAAAGCGTCATACATGGAGAAAGCTCCATGTGTATTAATAAAATTGAGCTGAATGAAATATTCAAACCAATTTATTAAACACGAAATTGATGCTTATCTCACGGATGACGGTAAGGAGAAAAGGGCATTGTGTCTAATGTGCCGTGTAAATACCAAGGGCAAGGTGCAAAAGCCATGCAATCTTTATCTGGGAGACGTTGGATGAATAGAATCTAATTGTGAATTCGGTATGGAGCTCCTCTATCACTTCCTGTCAATCTTGATATGCTATAAATAGGGAGGTTATGGTCATCAATGACTTTTTTCTGGCTTTTACTCTTTTGTCATTTGAATGCAGGGACATACAATGTAGTCAATATCTGGTATCTGATTACCATAGATATTACACGTTTGCTGAACAGCTTTAAAGACACAATGTAGAGATCTTTAATCTTTATTATTCTTATCAATTTTTTTCCGATCCCAAATTATCCGAGTTATGCTGTCCACATGATTTTTAACTTCTACAGTATTCTTAACAATATGTCAGCAATGTCACCTAAATCATTTAAAGAACACCAGATACAACGTTGACTTTCTCAGTTATGAAAGAGACACTTTTGAGCAAGAAACTCTCCCACTGGTTACCTTAACTCAAGTGTCCTTTCAATCTTAAGCACCATCATTTTCCTATTATTTCTTTTTTTATTATTCACCATGGCTGATATTTTCATGCAGTGGTGCATGTTGTACTAAACCACCCACCTGATTGACTGACCGCTAACAAGTGGCCATTGAGATTGTATGCTGTGCTTCTGTTTCTCCATGACTTTGCAAGTCCAGGCTGGTCTTAAATAAATCAAATAAATCGATGGCGCCTGCCCTCCTCCCCTTCATAAACTCAGTGTTAATCAAACTCAATGTGGGGCAGGAATCAGTACAGCGTGGGCTCCCATTAAAAACTCAAGGGCTCAACACTTCAACCTGCACTGATTCTGAAACCGACACACTAAAAATCTCTCAAAATGTCTTCTTCACGCTTGCTAATGTTACCACAAGATGCCTGATTTACTGGCACCTCAGTTTATGCTATAGGACTGCCACGTAATATACTGTATACTGTATTGGTGTTTAACCCACTCTTTCATATTCAAACTATGCAAAGTGTGTATTATAATTTCAACAGTTTACAGATTGATTGTTCCATTGACTGACTAAGTATTAGGAATCTTTCATTTATTATAACTCGTAACTTTTTCTATTCTAATTTTGTTTGCCCCACTAACATAAATTAAGAAATTCATGTTTTTTTTCACGCCCACAGAGTCTAGTTTCTCATTTGAACACTTATTTGATGGTTCCAGTCACAGCTCTTGCTCTTCAAAAGAGTCTCTTGAGATGCAGGAAGATATTAGTTAATACACTGCAGACACTTCTAGAATATTATATTTTTATTGTTGTCCCAGTCACTGTCCTTTCGCAGTTCATGAGATGTGATTGAGATCTCAGTAATGTATTATTTAAGAATCAACTTTGTATTAGATGTCTCTCTCCTAATGCTCAGGCTACATATGAGACAACAGTGAAAGTGAATAAAATGTATGTAGATTGTGGCTCAAATCATTTGGATCTGAAACAATTGTTCAAAGAGGAAATGTTTTTTATTAAAATCTTGGAAACGCTTAGGAAAATTGTTCTTTTTTTAACATTAGTAAATACATAAGCTAAGATATATGTTTAATGAGCTCATTAGCTCATCTTTTATTATTTTACTACTATAAAGCAGTATAAGTATTGTTTATTGTTCAGGTCATGTTAGCTAATGCATTAAGTAATCTTGACAAATTCAACATTATTGTTGTCCATTGTGTAATTATTTGGAGGATCTGTTGACAGAAATTCAATAATATATACATAACCTATTGTCTACAGAGGTGAATAAAGACCTTACATAATGAAGGGTTATATTTTTATTATCTATAAATAAGCAATTTTTACCTAAATACACCATGGGTCGTATTGCTTCAAAAGGGAGGGGTAGAGAGAGCCGTTAGTTGCAATTTTGCAACCTCATCTCTAGATGTCGCTTAATTTCACACACTGTGTCATTAAGTGTGACCAAAATCTATTTGATTTTGGTCTCTTGGTAAACTGAACACATGTGGGAGACACGAAACGTGGGAGGTTTAAGTAAAATTATTAATTTGCTCTCCATTGAATCTAAACAACAAATGAGATATAAAAATATTTTTGAGCCAGCCTTATGTAGTCAGGGTGCTTTTATTCAAGTTAAAAAAAGAAATTACGTGAATGAAAGTGGTTAATTCAAAAACCACAACACAATCACATTTACATATAAAATAATCCCACATCCAATGGGTTTTTACTGTGTGCATGTGCAAATTTAATAAACAAACCTGAATATTATTCATGTGTCTCAGCTGCCCTGCTGCAGGAATGAGTGTGCGTTCAAGTGGGGCAGCATTAATACCATGTGGGTCTCCAAACTGGTCCAAGAAATTATCTCATTAGATTAGATGAAGGTGGTAAAGAGGTCATCAGTAATTGAGACTGGCACCCGCGGGTTCAGTAGTTTTGTCACATCACCTAATTTGAGTGTTTAATAAACTCTATTCATTTAAATACTGTGAAATGTATTTATAAACCTATTGGATACATCATACGTGCCTAGTGATCTTGTCAATTAATAATAAAATGCTGATTGCAACATCATCTTAAAATACCACATACTGACAAAAAAAGGAACTGGTAACAAAATGCTAAATCCCTGCAATGATACAGTTGTCATTATCTTTAAACAAATAAGATTAGCAAAAAAATCTGAAACACAACCTTCAGGTGCTACAGAGGAAGGTGGAACTGATAAACCATAATATGACTTTCAAAAAACTGATAAACTATTTAAACAAAAATTTTCCACTAGTGACTAGGTTAACTACGTACAGAACCTCAGAGGAAATATTAACTATGAATTGTGCTTGCGCGCTGTTTATTTTTAAAGCTGTCTGCTTTGCTTTGACCCCTTTTCACTAAAATAATTTCCAAACTAGCAGGACAAGTTTTAGATCGCAGGTGACTTCTACCAACTAAAAGTTTATTTAGACTGCATGATGGGATTAAGCCTAGTGAATATCCAATTTTGCTTTCATATCAGGCGAAGCGTTTTATCGCTCACAGCTATTTCAGTCCAATAAGCCAGGTAGCGCAAAAGTACTAGGTCGCTGTTGTTTAAGTATAAAAATGAGGGTCATTAGTGGATTCCAGAGAAACGCACTTTATGAACGTCTATTTATTTAATAATTTTAAAGATTTGTAGCTAATATTGCAGTGCTTAAACTAATTTAAAGGAATAGTTTACCCAAAAAGGCCACCATTGGCTTTCCTAAAAATTCTTATGATCAAGTCAATGGGGTCCATTTCGGGTCAACTTTTCCTTTAAACAAGCGTAACTGATTACGATTAAAAGATGGTGTAAATCCAAAAATGATGAACACTAACCCCAAACAAAGTGAAAATTATCTTCTAAAACAACAATGAATAAAAATTACAAATAACAAGGCTAAGCAGATAAATAGTTTATGCAATACGTTATTGTTCAGAGTAGATGCCCTGATCCGTGTGTTTATTGCTGGACAATCTGCAGTCAGTTTTCATAGGCATGTAATATTTTTGTTCTAGTACATTATGGCAACGAAAATTTGCACCAAATATAAGCGGGTAGTATGAGCCAGCCTAAGGGCACCTTAAGCACCTCATTAAACGTGACAAGCATGTTAAATAATTTATAAGAAACTATTTTATTCTAAAGAGCAGAGTATAGCTTCAATGAACTGAATGACTGTTTAAACAAAATACTGAAAGACTGCATGCCATAGCAATGGTTAAGGTCCTCTTTTTGCAGTTAGCAAACTAGCTGTAGTTATTATATCAAAAGCCACAACTCTTTCACAACCTGAAGGGATGAACACTAAATGCTTTGAGCTTTTTTAAAGTCCTTCTGTGGAGAAAATCAAGTTATTAATGTTTTTTATATGTCTGTGTGGTGTTTTAGTATGTTTCTGTTCAAATTCATCGTTCAAAAAACTATCAAAAAACTGCAGTTTAGGACGTCTCAAAAACGTGTTTTGAAATTACTCAGATTTTCTACAGCACATCATAAACCTGTAAAGATGTGTCTGGAATGGTGTAGCGTTACATTCAAGCTTTTAATTATTATTTTTTATCCTTTTTTTGCTGTAATGGTTCTTCCTCTTCATGTCATGTCTTTCTTGATCTAGTGGCAGGATCATGACAGAACCTCAGGTTTTGTGTGGAGAGACACATAATTATTAATTGTACAATTGTACAATTAGAAATATAATTGTCTGTCACAACATAATATGCGTTCTCTATGATCTCGTCTTTAGCCCCGCCCCTCTCGTTTCCTCGTTCAGCTTCCCGTCTGTGTCTCATTACCCACACCTGCCCATTGTTATTTTCTTTGTTAGATCCCTTATTTAATGCTCTTGTGTTTGCGGATTCATTTTGATTCATCCCTAACCTTGCTTGTCTTGTTCCTGCCTTGTCTCTGAGATTTCATAAGCCTTGTTAAATATCAGTTTTGGTTCTTGTTTTGCCCCCTAGCGAGAAGTTTTTGTTTTACTGTTTTGGTCTACCCTTGGATCCTGGATTATTTTCTGTTTGCCCCCTCGTGGGTATTTATGTTATTAATACAAATATTTTTTATTAAACTCTTAGCTGTCTACGCCTTGGTTCTGCACACAACCCTGAGAGAACGAACCAGCCAGAATAGAACCCAGCAGACATCATGATACGGTGGCCGTGCACCTCCAATCCAGAGTGGTGGAAGGCCGGTGGTCCATTCCCCGCCCAGCGCCATAGTCACCTGCGTGACTACGCCCGGGACCTGGAGGCAAGGAGGGGTTTAGTACCTTGGGTACTGGTCCGTTGATCTGGTTAGCTGGGATTGACGATCCTCCACCCTTTTTGGAGCGGGAAGAGATGGTTTATCAGCTTTTCCCACAGTTGGTGCAACAGCTGCTTCTCCGAGAGGAGCTAGTCAAAGGCTCCTTTCCCAGCTGCCCTCAGGTCTCCTCTCGTTCCGGTCTGGTGTCTGTCTCCGAGGATCGCATGATAGGCGTCCTCACTGTGGGGAACACAGCACCTTCCGTCCCAAGCTCGGCAGCTCCTGACCCTTCCACGACCCTCTGTGGCAAGCGGGGGAGGAGGGGGGCATGATGGGAAACGTCTGCGGACTCCTCCGGTGCGGAGCTAGCCATGCCCCCTACGCCATCTTGCAATCGGCAACTGGTAATGACGTCCAGTTAAAGATGAAGAGGCAGTGGAGGGGGGCGCGGAGCTCTTCCAGCAGGTAGCCAAGCCTACCCCAGGGACTCCGTGGGTGTTCGTCAAAATATGGTAGGTAATTTGCAGGGGAATTTTCACTTTAAAGATTATAGACTTGACCGATTGGCACAGGATTAAGATCTCAGACAAACTCTGCAATTCTTACAAATGAATAGAGGTCCCCAAGTAATACTAATCCCCTGCAAATAGGGCGATCAGGGCATACCAAGTGATCTCTAACAAAGTAATAGTGAACTTTGTCAAATATGTTTTACTCGCATTAGTTTGCTGTGCCATTCCTATTGGATCCAATATTGTTACTTTAGAACTGTAATGCGCGAACCTGTGGGCTGGGCTAGAGAAGTAGTTGTTGATATTCTTCTACGGAGGCGCTGTTCAACCTATCTATGTCATAGATAGGTGCATTCCAGGACCTGTCGTTCGCTGTTAACAGTTGTAATTCCAGTAAAAAGTGCATTTTCAGTTCTTACACTTGCAGGATGTTTGCTTGAATATGTTTCCCTCTTATATAACAAAAGCTTGGGTTAAAATTGATGACTTAATTCATGACTCCTTTAAAAATGGGAAGAAGCCAGTCAATGTTCCATTTTCAACAGTAAACTTCATATACAAGTGTAGTATACAACGTATTTTCCAACCAGGAGAACAGACTCATGCATTTAAATTAGAAATGAATCATTATCCTTTGATCAGGGTGAAAATACAATAAGAGGAGTCGAATTGATCCCTTCTGCTGATCCTCATCAGCAGCCAGAATTGAACAGCTTCCGTTTGAGTAACTGCCTTTAATCTTCTAAACCTCTACACCTGATTACATCCTATAATTGCCTTTAGCTGACCTGACCTATATTGGAAAGTGTAAATCCTACTTTATAGAATTAAGACAAAGTGCACTCCAAAAAAACAAATATTTAAAAACATGACAAGCATGTTTGGTTGGACATTTTGCCACCCAGGGTATACTTAAAAAAACACTTGACATTTACAGATTTTAGAGGATTTGTACTTTGAAGACAATGGATTGACTTATTTACAATATTAAACCTGCTGTCTTCTCATGCTTAACATGGTCAACTTGTCAAAAAACAAGTTGGGCGAATTACGTAGTATTTCTGTGCTCGATAAACTCCCCCAGCTATAAATATAAATACAAAACGCTGTATTTTCCCCATACCGTGCTTGTTAGTATCTCTTCTTTGCCTGGGCTTTCTAAAACGTGAAATTTTTTGTACAAAGCTCATCGCTCTGAAAAGCGAGGTGTGTTATGATTGGCAAGTGAATAGCGATTGGTTGAATACCGCAAGCTTGTGACGGAATTGAAACGCCTCTGAACCATATTACCACATCAGGTTCCAAAGCAATTGTACGGACAGGTACACCCACCTTACTTGCCTATACATTTGGGCGGTCTTAGTAAAATCATAACTGATGTCGAGGTATGGGGGTGTGGTAACACAAACCGTTACAGGCAGGTCTGGGTGAGCATTTGCTTTTAGATAGAATACATATTTTGCTCCGAAAATTTATTTTCATATAGCCCATTATGGTGCAAGTTATTGGTGCAATTTATTCGTCTTACATGCATGGGCAACTTATAACACAGAAAAATACTTTCACACCATATTACCCCTTTAAAAAGAGTTCAAAAATATGACTAATATGTCCAGAAACTTCAAACTTCAAAACTTTACTTCAAAGCGACAATCAAGAAATTAATCAATGACTTTATTCGTCAAAAAACACATGCTTCACAATGCAAATTTTTGTGCAAAAGTTGCCCACTATAATTATCGGAAATCAATGTAAGTATAGGCATTTTTCACTCGTTCATGAACTTCATGCACACACCAGGGCAGCAAAAAAGGTGCAATTCATTGATACAAATATGACAAAACAAGAAATAACAGCAGACACAAGAATGCGTTTACCTTTGAAAGTCGCCTTTACATCTCACAGAACTACAGATATGCAAAATTAAGCAAGTCCGGCAGCTGTCAAGACAGAGTATGCCAGGGTACAGTCTGTACACTTTAAAGGTGATCTGCTGATGATGAACAGAAGTAGTATAATCCCATATTCAGTTTGAATTATATTAAATCATTCAATTTTTCTCTGAATTCAGTTATAGTTATATTTTCAAGTCGTCTGTCACCACATGTGTAATCCACTATACTGTAGAAACAACATGGCGACATGGCAACAACACTGAATGCAAGTGGACCCGTGGTGTATGTAGATAGAAATAGCTCATTCTAAGGTAAGAAAAACATAACGCTTCATTACGTAAGGTCTGTATACACCACTGAACATATAGTTTTGTATATTATATTGCATTTATGTCAATAAATCCTCTAAAAAATTACATACTGGACCTTTAAAATAACAATAAACATAAAAAAAGGAATAATTAACTAACTGATAATGAAGAGAGAAAATCGTACAGTAATGGTCCAGATAAGCAAGCTCACCAGTGATATTGTGGTTGTTGGCCTCTTGTCTTTGTGTACGAATGCATTGCTCTTGAGCCTTCATATGTTCAGCCACCAGAGCACATTCTGGATGAATCGTTTCCACCTGCAAATCAATAAATAAAATAAATAAATGTTTGAGGCATGGGAAACTGCAACCCTTAATAAGAAACCCTGCAAACCAGTCAGAACCCACCCGAGAACTGCATGATAAAGGCGTTGTTCCCAATTTCAGTCCCCCATTTAAATCACTCGTTTTTAAAGGCCAATTGACCCTTGAAATCAGAAAATAAAATCTTACTAAAATATACCCAGACAAATGTGTAAATGCAATATGATTTAAAATCCAACATATTCAAATTTAAACCGAACCACATAAGAATCCTTTTAAACCTTCCATTAATTTTCGTTTATTCCAGAAAGGAAAAAACCTTACCCATTGTGCTACAACAACTGACTGAGATATATTAGAAAATATATCTGAAAATATAAACTGACATGACTGCTACATTAAAAATATTGTGATTAGATTAATTCTCAAAGTCACAAATAAAAACTATTCATAAAAAGAGTCTCCCCTCCAAGTAAAAGCGTCTGAAAAGGTAATTTGTGCATTAAGCTTATTACGACAAAAGTTCACGTTTTACACGACCTCTAGCTATTGTTATGAAAATGACCCCATATGCTGTTTAGTGCAGTCAGATAAAGACGCATTTATTTTTGCATTTGTAAAAGTATTAAAGAGTACCTAGCATATGTTTTTTTAGGTCCTACTTTGGTTTATGGAGTGTCCAACAACAAGTTTATGTACATACAATGTGTAAAAACACTATAATGTCGGAATAATAGACAGTTATTCGTACCTTACTTCTTGACTGACTTTAACTCTCAAATGATTCGTTCCGTGATTCATCCATCTAGGCCCCGCCTACCCGCTAACCTTGTGTCATGTGATTGATCAGATGGTGTAGTCTGTTGTTATTGGTCAAACGCGTTCATCATTTGTTGCAAATGGAACACCCCTACCATTACAGGATTACGGTTTACATGTGGTTGGATGTCATGTATATTATATGTGTAGCTAGAGATGGAACAAACTCCACCACGACTGGAGCAGGATATTTGTCAGTGGCAAATGACAACTCTTGTCATAAAAACTCCCAGTGTGACAACATGCATGTTGTGCTTTTGCTCATCAATGAAATATTTTTTTTTTCTTAAAATACTGTTAATACGTTAGTAATACTATTATTTCATCTTAACTGTGCGTTGTCATGGTACGTAGAGCATTTCAGAAAGTCAAAGTTATCAAAAATGACTGTAGTTTCACTCAAATATATCTATATAGGTCCACGTGCGGCAAATGTGTCAAAATGCAAAGTTAATATCAAGATAAAAAAACTGTAACACCCCAGAAATAACGGTACATGCTAATGTTAGCGTTTTATGCATTAACTAAACACAGACATAATATTTCTTGAAGTTAAGACAAAAATCTAAATTCACACTTACAGGTTGGGATTCAGTGGAGCTAACAGGTCAAGCGCCAAGATTATTAAACCAATGTTCGGTGAAATGACGCGCGGACAGTATACAACCCTGGAGTTATACTCCTTTGGTATCGTTGGAAAAATGAATTGTAACCATTTTTCCCTCAGACGTTCTTCCTTTGGTATATTTGAAATAAGTCCGACTTAGTGTCACACTTTCAAACACGGCAACAGAACAGACTGCATGAAATGTCATTTTCATGATCTCATGCTACGTACTCTTTAATGGTTTAATAAATGTTTAAGGATTGAAAGATATTTTAAGAGCACCTAACCCCAATCCCACCCCTTACCCCCAACCGCTTGTCAACCATAAAACACAACACACGAGTAAAAGTACATTCGCATGTATTTATTTAATTGAATGAAGAAAACAGTTGCTCCAAATGCCTGAATATGTATGTATGTGTAATGTCAATACAGTTAACGAGACATTTTGAAAAGAAAATCCACAAAAAATCATTTATACTTTATGACAACTCGCAACAGTTTTGAAGGAAACAGAGAGAAAGAATGAAATATGTGGGATGCTAAACCCCTTTATCTTATCTCATCTCAAAAAGGCATACTTGCCTCTGTTTCACCTCTTTGCTGTATAAAAAGGCTTGTAATAGCCGCCCACTTATTCCTGAGAGGAATGATGCAGAAAGTCAGAGGTGGGTGAATGCTAATGATCTGATAAGCCTGGGGTTATGATGGATCTACAAGTACAAACAGGTTCAAAACTTTTTGAAACCGATCTACGCTTCTCCTATGAAAAGAGGAGAATCAGTTTCTTTCTGTGAGGTGAGCAATTTTACCGTAAAGGTGATTTGTTTTAATTAGTCTAAGAGGAATGCCTAGAGGCTGAGTTTATGTGTCAAACCAGTCATCGCAAGTGTAAATCAAATCAATTGTATGACGTCGGTATGGAAATTAAAGTAAACAGACATCACGGTTATGTTTACTATTATTCATCCAGTGGTTATAATGTTTATGTTCTTTTAACCTGACATAGAGAGACTCTGGGCAACATTAAATGTTATCAGACTGCAAGGTGATGCAGTTAGTAAGAGAGTTTGTGTCAATGTGTTTATAGCTGTTAGTGTTTAGAAACGTCAGAGTGTTTGTTTATCTGTGCCTGGGAGCGCTTCTGAGCGCTTGTGTGTTCACATGTACGCATAGGGCCAAACTTTCGAAAGCATCCTGGTAAATACTGTAAAATATGTCAAAATCTAAAAGCATTTTAAACGGCCCTTACTAATTAAAAGGCTCATAGATCCGCCAAATCATATTTTGCTTTATATGAGTTGCCTGGCATGAACTACTTAAACTGCATCTTAATATGAACTCTAGAAGTTATCCTCACTATTATACTTAACCACTTAGTATGTTTGAATTGTGAGAGAACATTTTATAATCCAGAACAGATGGTTACACTGTTGGTTTCAATGACCTCTTAGGTTCAGGAAGTTTTCTGAGGTGAACAAGGTGAATTTCAGTGCCGTGCTAATTATGTTGCAGTTGGGTGATATTCTTTGCACAACAATTATCTACACTGTAAAAAACAACCAGTAATTTTACAGAATGTTACTGTTTTTTACTGTTACGGATTTTTTATGTATATTTGAAAGTAAAATAACAGTAGCAGAAAACAAAATGTAATTTTACAGGGAAAAAATATTATTTTACAGATTGTTTCTGGCACCCAAGCTGCGCCCAGCTGCCAGAAAATCACCAATTTTTTTTGGAAGATTTTATTTTTTAAAGTTCATTTTTGAAAATCAGTCAAGAACTGTAAAATTACATAAAAAAGCAAAATTAAAAAAAAAAACGGATAAAATTATGTTTTATATATACTTATAATCTGTAATCTTACTGGGAAAAAAAATGATTTTTTTAATTTGTTTATATTTCTGTCATTGCAAGTGACAAAAAAATCTGTAATTTTAGGGATTTTTGTTTTACAGTATATTTTAAAGAATGCAAAAGATAAGAGCTAACCAGGTTGTGGGTTCGATCACAGGGGATTGCAAATACCTATGTAAAATGTATGGGATAAAGAAATGTAAGTCGCTTTGGATAAAAGCGTCTGCCAAATGCCTGAATCTAAGTGTAATGTAAATGTGAACCATCAGTCTGATAAATCAAGCTTAAAGGGATACTCCACCCAAAAATTTAAATTCTGTCATGATTTACTTTGGGAGGGGGTAGTAATTCATATCAGAAATTTCATTTTTAGGAGGAGTATCCCTTTAGGACAAATGTGCAGTACTGAAAAATACACAACATTAAATGTTTTTTGAGCAACATGAGTAAATTATGACAATACTCTATTTAAAAACTTAAATTCAACATTGGTTAAACTAATAGAATCTCCAAAATTAGAAGATTGATTTTTCATTTTGCACAAACTGTGAGTCATAGTGTATTTCTTAAACCTAAGGGCATAAAATAATTTAAATTGGTTGTTTTGCATTTCAATTCTTTAAGCGATATTTCATCATTAACTTCTGCAGAACACAAAAGAAGGTATTTTGAAGAATGTTGGTAACTACCCATTCAGTTCTATTGTAAGGACACAAAACCATTGCAAGTAAATGGGTACTGCTGAATAGATACATGACATGTAGATACAATTATGGTATGAATTTACAAAGATTGAATTGTGTAGTGGATAGCGTTGTTTAAGGGTTGTAGTGGGTTTACTAAGAAGACAAGGTGCTTCAACCATTCACTTCTTTTGTATGGACACAAAACCAAAAGGATGCCCCTCAGCTAAGGACTATGTGTCTGTATGCGTGGTCAGCTTTTTGTTTGATATAAAAAAGCAATATTTTATTTGTGCGCATCTAGAGTACGAAAAGACAGAGACCTGTTCATTTATACCAGCAATATAAACTTCTGAGGAAAGCGAATATTTTACATCGCTGTATAAATCAAACCCTATCTTCTTACACTCGCATTGTATGCAATCTACATATAAAACCCCACCTGTCCTCTCACTGATACTACAAATCTCTTTGGCATTTGCTCAAGCTAAAGCTCATCTGTCTAAGGACATAAAGACAGTGTGAGAGGAATAGTAATGAGCAAAGCCCTCTATGCATCACTCCAGAAAATTTCATTTTCATCGCAAGGCATAGAGTTGCACTCGGGGTCCCAAGGGGCATGAGAAAGCAGAGACATGTAGAGAGAAAACCAGTTGTGCCCCTCCAGCACTGGTGACATACCTGAGCAATACTGTGCTTTAGTTTGATTAAACTGCATTTCGCAGGAAGACATGCCTTTGTCCCCATATGGCACCAGCGGACCCCAGAAGTCTCATTTCTCGTCCAAACCGGTTATGGAACAGCTGCTGATAGACGGAATTTTGGTCTGATCTCTATATCTGTCCCATGCAGATTTGCACCATAATGGGCTATAAAACCATTGGAGTCATCAACAGCTGTCTCAAACAAGCTATCCAAAGCTAAAGCCTTAAAAACATCCTAAAGTTAAACACCTGTTGACTTCAATGGACTCTTGAGAAACTAGTGACCCGATTACAAATCTTATACATAATGTTTAGAACAGAAATAATGGACAAGAAATAAATGACCGATAAGAATCCTGTTATCAGTCAGATTGCATCCAGACCAGTGGCCATGGAAGATGCTCATAAACACATGGAACCATTATATTAGGAAATGAAGTACCGTTCAGGAAAGGAAAGTCATATCATTAGAGGGCGTACCAAACAACAAGTACATTTAATTACCACATTGATTTGTTTTCTTATTTGCGGCCTGTGCCACTCAGAAATAGGCAGGACCCTGGCTTAGTATTAGCTAGATGGGTGGTTTGACAAGCCTGTTTAGAGGAGCAATAATTTGGCATTTTAGATTTTAAGAAAAAGCTCTCGTTTCTCAGATCAGGTCAGTACAGCTCTTATCACATCAACTTCTGGGGTAAATCAGCACTTTAAATATAGCATGGTAGTGAACTCTTGAGAATAATCTGGCTATCAAACAGCATGCTTTATACTAAATTTCTGGTGCAGTGACGGCTTTTAAAATAAATATGGGCATCTATTTACAGTAAATTCCCACTCAAGAAAATCTCTCATGCAGAGATGCAAATGTTTTAGGATCTATAATGTTTCATGCGATATAGTTTTCTGTTTCAATTTCAATGCACAACCTTAACCATAAAATCTTTCAAAAAGAATCCAGGGATGAGATAACTGCTAGAATGCACAGAAAACGTTAATACACTGAAACCATTGATTGTTGAATCATGTGCATCATCTTACATCATCATTTTACACCACCCCATAGCCTACTTTTTTGTGGCTGTTTTTTACATTTCACATATATCTTTTGGAATACATTGTATGGATATATAAACGTGTGTGACTTTAATTTTAGACATTTTTACACAATTATTCTGGAAAAAGATACGACAAGCAGCGCAAAGGGAGTTCTGTGAGAGTGTAGCGTACGTCACTATGCATAAAGCGTCTGTTACAAAAATGGTTATTATAAAGTAGGCTAATTTTGAAAAAAAAACAACGTAGCCTACCAAGAACAACAAACATCCGCACACCCACACAAACAACCCAACAACGCTCTATTCTCTCATTATAGCAAACTTACTTCTTTCCAGGTGCACTGCTGAATCCACAAGGTCAGTAAAACGGCAGCCAGTTTTAAAGTTGACGAAGCTCTGTAGAGTAACATGATCAAGACTCCGGTAAAAGGAACAAAGTTATTGTCTACCCAAAAAACCCGTAGCCTCTGTCAGATGTGGACTTCTTCAATCATACTGCGCTTTGCAGTTCAGCACAAACGCTCAATCCTAAATAACGTCTAATAAGCTCATGCAACTTGCAATAAAATCGTGTGACACTTCCTACAAACAGACTGTAAACATTACGTCGCTAGACGAATACAGCGCACACTGGGCTTTTGAACTGTGCGTTTGGAGAAATGACTGGAAGTCACGGCGCGCCACCCCTTTACGCGCAAACGCGCATCAGCTCACTGAAACTGCTGGTGACCACACTTATAACTGCATCTGATAATCACAGACATTTTCGAATCAAAACTATACGAAGAAAAAGCAAAGGTTTACATGTAAGAAACGGACCGAGTCTGACAAACTGACATTTTTTAAGTTAACATCTGCGTTCAGGTCGCAACAGAATTTGCGCTTATGAAATATTAACTTTAACTGATGGATTACAGATGCGTTTTCTACTTGACGGGGCAATACATATGATGTCTATGCATATCAGACTGCAGAACTGCTAATGCAGCTGGTTCTGGATTGTATTAAAAAAAGTAGTAAAATACACTCATTTGTCAAGGATAAACACAAAAAGTTTAAATAAACGTATTTCCATTGTGGTCCTTGATGTAATGCACAACTTCACTACTAACTGTGGTGACAGGTTACCTTGGTAAAATACAATCATACAATTTTACCCAACATCCTAATACATCTAAACACATACATTGATACATCATTCTAATAACCAGCTTTTAACTTAAAAAGCTAAAATACTTTTAATGTTCACTGGCAACTTATTCCACTCTTTAGCACCTGAATATTTAAAAGACCTACGACCATACACATTTTTAAAACAACATAATGTAATATCCATGAGACTCTGCCACTGGCCTATATAAATTCTGACATTTATATTTAGTTTAATTGGTTTCAAAAACATTTTTGACGACAAAAAGCATTGATGTTGATTAACAAGCAAATGTGTTAATATCACTGATCTTTAAAACGTTGTGTTTTCTTCATTTCCCACTGTTCTCTTGGGTGCGGTACTCTCATCGAGGAGAGGGATGGACACGATCGCTGCATTTGGTGTCTGGGCGTCCAGCACGCTGAAGCAGCGTTCGTTGACACATCTTGCCCGCACTGCGGTTGTCCTACGGGAACCAGCCACCATTTCGTCTGCTACCCGGGCCGTGACATCGGTGGCTCCGGCCCCGAAGTCCGCCTGTATTAGCAGCGTTAGTGATGTGGGGACCTCTGCGAACGTAAACCCGCCAGCCAAGTGCTCACTGTTGTGTACACAAAGGGACCTGGTGCTCCGGCACCTAGAGCGGTTAGGGTTACAGGTAAACCGAGAGAAGAACAAGCTCTCCCCAGTGCAGGGTATCCTCTTTCTCGGTATGGAACTTAACTCTGTCAATGACGGTGCGACTGTCCGCAGCACGCGCCCAGTCGGTGTTGAACTGCCTGGAACACTTCAGTCACCCAACGGTCCCCCTGAAAGAATTCAGAGGCACCTGGGACACATGGCGTCCTCGACGGGGGTAATAATCCTCGGGTTGATGCACATGAGACCACTTCAACACTGGCTACAGAGTCGAGTTCAGAGGACAGCGTAGCACACCGGCAGCAGGCGCATGGTGATGACGCCCTTCTGGCGGCGCACTCTAACCCCTTGGTCTTCCATGACCTTTCCCCGAGCGGGGGTTCCCCTCGGGCAGGTTACGAGGCACGTCGTGGTGACAACGGATGCCTCACTGCAAGGGTACAGTGTGCAACGGGCACGCAGTAGCGGGGCGCTGGACGGTCCGCCGAGGCTTCGGCCTCTAGTGCAGGGCCAGCACGTGCTGGTCCACCTGGACCGCACGACACCCGTAGCGTACATCAATCGCCAGGGTGGCGTCTGACCAGCTCCTTGTCTGTGTTGGAGGACAGCAGAAGGGGAAGGCTGTCTCCAAGCAGAGGCTGGTGCACTGGGTCGTGGATGCCGTTGCGACGGCATACCTATCTCAGAATCTCTCATGCCCATTGGCAGTGAGGGCTTACTCCACACGGGGTATAGCCACATCCTGGGCACTGGCCTCTACATCTGTAAAGCTACGGGTTGGGCTACGCCCAAACATCTTCACCCAAACATCTTCGCAACCTTCGGGTTTACCCGTTGTCAGCCCAGGTCCTGCATGGCCTCCAAGAGGTTGGGTCGGTGTGCTATCGACCTTTTTTCTTACCCAAACACATGGCTAAGAAACTGGTACCTCACCAACCTTCCTTCTTACCCAGACACTGGTTAAGAACAGGCATTCCGTCCATCACTAAGCAAGCACCCCCTGGGGCTTGGCTGGGCAGAGCAGCCTTCCCCCTTAGGCCGGAACACCATACGAACTATCACAGATAGCTCTAACTGGACCTAGTGCTACAGGATGCTGTAACACGACACAACGTCTCGTTCCCTCCATCAGGGAACTGAAGTTATATACGTAACCAAGACATTATTACACACAATTTAGCATTTGCAGTTATGAGGATTCACCAACTTACGGCGAGACATTTAAGTGCGTTTAGCTAAACACAAGGGTTTCTCCTATCACAATAAATTTTGTAAGCAAAGAGTGTAGTTTCATAACATAATTAGGTGTTGGGGGTACATGAAGCACCAAGGACGTTCATTTTAATAATTGAGATTGGGCACTCCAGAGACATTTTCAAGAGGGAAAGTCAGCAGTTATCTTTTCCTTGAGCTTATTAAAATGTAGGCCTATCCTGGAGATGTTTGAGAAGCTTAATATGTTAACACATACAAATTAGTATTGTACCAATAAATACTTCATATGATTATTTTACAGGGAAGTTAAGTACATTTGAGTAGAATAAGAACAACAATTCAGTAAAAACAGTTGACATACACTGTGGAAAAAGCATTTTGATAGATTCTTGCTTTTCTATATAACTTCTGAATTCCTTTTACTGCCCATTTTCAAAAAGAGTTTTGTGCATTCAAGCTAAATATCGCTGCAGGGTTTGGCTCCAATTCAAATTCATGAATGATATGGAATGGAGATGATGTCTCTATCCACTGTCCTATCTAAATATCCTGTGGTCATGGTGAATTTGAATCCCAGCATAAGGATGCATTCTTATTTCATTCAAATATTGGATAAAAATGTTTTGAGGAAATGCACCCAAATTATAGACACAGCTTTTGTGTAAGCCATGAATTAGTTAAGTGTCCTGTTGGACCCAAACACTGAAGTCTCTTTGAAATAAAGCATCTGCCAAATACAAAAAATGAAAATATCGTGGCTTCTTTGAAATGAACCATTTTCAGGTATCAAGGTTAAAGGAATGTATTAGTGGCTCAATGAGATCACAAATCTCCAATGGGAAAAGCTCAGAGCGAGAGTCCTTCACCGTCTCTCAGGAACCGCTCAGAGCTTATAATAAACAATGTGAACTTTTCACATTTTATATAATAATTAACTGTTATCATCAGTTATATATGTTGTTCTTTATTTAACAGGTTTCATTATTGCCCACCTTTAAACCTTTTTTGATTTCATTGTGTGAATTGCGATTCTCTGAAGTCTATTGGTTGAAAAGCCAAATACATTTAATAAAGAAGCATGGATTATCACATTTAACTTGCGGGTTGTTAAGCATCTGTGTTGATTTGGCAGGAAAACAACAATTGTACTGTACATATATATACATGATGTTCTCATCCAGCCAGGGGGAAATATTATCCTAGCTGGACAACAGACCCCCCATTGCTTCCAGCTGCCTTGTCACATGAGAAAAAAGAAGGAAGCAGACATAGTGGACTATTAGTCTTAAGGAAAGATGTTCAGAAACAATGTTACAGAAAATAACCTTATTTTCACATACTGACCAATGATGCCGTGTGGTAAACACAGTGCAGTTCTGTGACTATGGCAAGATGTGGTTTTGGAATATTCTTATACCTTTTCTCTCTCTCTCCCTTTCTCACTTGCTATCTATATAGAAAACAAAAAAAACAATCTATCAGAAGAAATGGATAGAAAATATTCTCATTCCTCACAAGTTACCGTAAAACACAATATTTACATGCCAAACAGAAATCATGTACTGTATCTTGGGTTCACCGGTTTAGATCTTGTTTATGGCAAATCTAGATTTAAAAATAATGAACTGATTAAAAAAAGAATGTAAAAGCAAGAAGGGGACTTTTAAGGCAGGTCAATGGAAAAAACACCCAGACTATTTTAATCCAGTTGACCAAAACTGAAATAAAGATGAATTAAGAATTTAAAGATGAATTGTAGACATTTGTGATACATTTCTGTTTTAATTTTGCTCTCTTTAATTTGCTATAATGGCGAAGGCCTAATAAGACCCAGTTAATTGCTATTTAGACTGTGTGCTCTTGCATAGAGAGATGCTGTTAGTGTATATTTAAGTGGCACTAATTTATACAAATATATGCAATTTGACAGAAAGGTCAGACTCTAATGTTGTTTGGATGGAGTCCTTGTTATCTTCAACGGCTGATGCATTTTCTTGACTGATTAGCATGTGCTGCATTACAGAAACAATCTGTAGCTTTTTTACATAGTTTTGTGCCTGGACTGCTTGAATGTAGGTCCCTCTTTTCTCTAAATTTGTTCACATAGCTTGAGTGAAGCAGATAAGTATCACCAATAAAACCAAAGCATGCTCTCAACATCATTGTAAACCATTCTAATGTGACAGCTTACCCTAACATAGCAAATCCATGTGTATGGCTGTTCCACATGTATCATTAGCCTGGTTTCCATGGGTTGCGCAAAATTATTGTGATATTTGCTAAATGTCGATAAAAAACTTTTGTGACTAACTGACTTGTATGTTGTACAATGACTTGTTATAAGTCATTCCAAATATCATGGCAATGGGTCTAGGTGGGTAGGTTTGCAATTTGCACATATTGCAGCCACTGCACCAGCCATTATTTTTAATTGAAAGAGATGTAGGGTGTTATCTAGGAAAGCCCCTTATACGGGAGAATGGCCACATGTGAGGTGTTTCTGGGAGGTTATAGTATGCTATTCACATCTTTTGAGAATAATCATGTAACTTTTACATAGTTTTTGCTAAATTGATAGTTTCCATTGAGCGTTACTTAAGTTACATGCAGTGAGTGCAAATATGTGACCTAATGTGAATGCATCTGTTTTTTATTTGTATTAAAAGCTCAAGTGGACAGCGAGCCAAATCTGTTTACCTTCATTATAAAAATGAACATGTGAACTTGTGAACCAGCCGTTATCTATCAATACCAAGATAAGAACCACCAGCTCCAGCCTTACATTAGACATCACAAGTGTTATCTGCATCCATTCTGCTTAGCAACATCAAACAACAGCTCTTCAGCACAATTTATAATAAATCAATAAGTCAAAATTCAGTTATTACGCTTGTTCAAGTGCATTGAACAAACCTGAGGAGGTGAACCTCCTTTGAACCCTCAACTATTATGCATAGCACAACAACATTTACTTTGTAATTATTTGTCAAAGCTCTGTGGTCATTAGAGATGAGAAGGTTAGGATCAAGCAACTGGCTTCGTTAGACGCAAACAAATGTTAGGTTGAGAAAGCACTCAACACAGCACAATAGGTATGTGTAAATAGTGGTGTGCATTTTACTGCTTCAAGCCACGGACCATGTGTAATTGAGTGTGCTATACAAAGAAAGACATTTCTTTCTTTCTGTTATGTCAACAGCATTGGAATAATTGAATGTGTGTGTAGGAGGATCTTCTAGAAGGATTAGAAAACTGTGTGATTTGCTTTCCTTCTGGTATATTTTACTCACATTCTTTTCATTTCAAACCTGTATGGCTTTCATTCTTCTGCAGAACACAAAAGAAGATATTTTAAAGAATGTTGGTAACCCATTACCCATTGACTTCTATTGTTTGGACACCAAACCAAAGTCTATTGGTACTGCATGGTTACTGTCACAGTCCCAGTCTGTGCTCCTCTGTTATTTTGGACTTTTATGTTATTCCCTGTTGTGTGCCATGTTTGTAGCCCTTTGTAGATTTTTCGTGTTAATTATTGTCAGGTGTTCCCATTTTTCTCGGCTTGTTATCACAGTGTATTTAAGCCCTTGTGTTTCAGTTGTTGGTTGTCTGTCGTTGTTCAATGTTGCATGTCCCCCTTGTTCCTGTATTCAGCTTTACTTTGTTTTGCTTTGCCTTGTCTTAAATCCTTACTGCATATGGATTCAATGCCTTGCCTGCATATCTGTCACGATTCCAGTCTGTGTTCCCCTGTTATTTTGGACTTTTATGTTATTCCCTGTTGTGTGCCATGTTTGTAGTCCGTTGTAGATTTTCCTGTAATTGACAAGAGGGTAAACGTTGAAAGAATTTTCTTTTTTGGGTGAACTATCTCTTTAAATTAAAACCGATTGATATTTGATCCGACGCAAATCACCCATCGTTTTTTAGAATGCAATTAATACTGGGGCATGTTCAAGCTCAAACCGGTGCACAATGTTTCGCTACGGTTTCCGGGTGAACGACACGTTTCCTGTAAACGGTATGCAATGGGGTTTGAGATACGTTTTCTCTTGTTTGGTAGGTGTTGTCGCTCCCCGATCCGTCCCGGAAACACGATTTGTTCCGCGCATGTGCGAAAGTGCGTCTACTTCCGGCCGAAACAATTTACGGCAATTAAACAAAAAAAAGGTCGTTTGACACAACTCGTTCCATACCAGAAATATTTTTATTTTCATAAACTCTTTATTGAAAATTGCACTTAACATCAGAAGACATTAAACAAATTACAATTTATAATTGTTTGGAGAAATTGGCTGAACGAGGAATAGGCTACACTACCCTTTTAAGATCGGAACATTTATAAATTTTGATACTTGTTTAGGTTATTTTATGAAAATATAGTTTAAAAACTGATATGTGTCATGAGAGAGAAATATTTTGAATTTATAAAATATAAATATTTTTACCCCAATTAAATACTTGTAAAATAAAAATCTAACTATAGTTTACAATTGTTAGACACCATTCAGTATATTGTGTTTTATTTTTAAATTATGCTGTACATATTTTAGCATACTAACAACAAATAAAAAAAACGTTTTTTTTTAAAAAGTCTGTATTTCTGAAACACACAGAATTTCTTGAATTCATTCAATTTATTTATACATTTGTTCCTTCACTTCTTTAGTCATTCTTTAGTACCTCCCTCCATCCCTGCCTCCCTTATTCACACACTCACTCACTCATCTTTTCATATACTTAAATTGCTGATTGATCAGAATGGCATTGACCTTTAGACGTTGTTCATCAATACAAAACAGGAATTTAGTATTAATTTCAATTGAAAAAAGCTAATGGTTATTTTATCAAATCAATTTTTCTAAAGCAGGGCACCCAAGTACGGTCATTTGCAATTAACTTGTACATTTAGCACATGACATATTGTGTAACGTTAGACAGTCAGTTTCTCGGTATTTTGTTTCCTTTTGAGTGTATAATTCGTAGACACCCGTTTTAACTTCCAACGCTCTGTGGGGCGTTCAGGAATTTCTACTTTGAGGAGATAATATTTAAGATATCAAATGCAAAATAATTCACACCGCTCTTGACTCTTCACCAAATATCTAACTGCAGGGCTGTCGTGAGACTTTTGCACATGCGCAGTACAAATCGAGCAACACCTGAACGGATCGAGTCGACTGTAGTAAAATCTGGATGAACCGGAAGTGACGTCAGTTTCGCGCATGCGTGGAACAAATCGTGTTTCCGGGACGGATCGGGGAGCGACAGGTGTGTCAAGAATGTCAGTCCAATCAGCAGCAACATGTGTAAAAACCACGTAGTATTAAAGGGACAGTTTGCACAAAGGGTCAAAGGAAAGTCGTTTAAATATGTACGCTGCAGCATGGTATACGCAACAATTGAAGATATTCAAAGAGATCTATTTTTCAGTATTCAACATGTATTTACACCGATTTCACCAGGCTCCGAAAAATTCTTCAAAAAGAACACAAAGAATGTCCTTCTCGGCTGCCATATAGTTCAACTCTTGCCTTAGCACAACAGGGTGTTCAAACGCACCACCGTTTCAGTTTAACAAAACGTTTGTAATGTTTTGTCAGGGCTGAACGCAGCCATGATAAAAGTACAGTATACCTTGAATGTACTTTGGTTAAAAGTGTTTTTCAAATGCATAAATGTAAACGAATCTCATTTCTGTATACTGCAATTTGTTTTAACAACATTAGGGATCTTAAAACAGTGAAGTATAAGGGAATTGAAACAACAATACCCAACTTGTCACATCATCATCCTTCATCTATGGGACTAAATACGCAGAAGGATTGTTTGTTTGTGTTGGATCCTGCTTACCAGAGTTCCAGCAGATTGCACAAATGGTGGTAATCAATACTGATGTTGTCTTTGTATGCAGACTCATGACTGTACGGTGTGATGAGCACTTCTGAGCACAGCTTCGCAAAAGACTCAAGAGGTATAATTTAGTGACCCAGTTATGTATCTGAATTGAATTTAGATTTTCCTTTCCCGGTCTATAGGGTCGGAGGCAAACCTCTGGTTACCTCATATAGTGTGCTGAGGAATATGAAAACTTTTTATGCCAATTAGTTTGCTTCTTTTGTTGCAGCAGAGCTTATCAATATGGATAAAACACTGTGGTAGTCAAGGACAAGGAATTAAATTTTGCATTATTGAAGATTGATGTGGATTTCCTGGAAATAAGGAAAAAAATTGAAATCGGTCACTTTTAAATACAGTTTTATTGTCAACGATATTCGGAAATATTCATATTTTTTACCATCAAAGTTTCTGACAATTATAAATCATAATTTTGTTAAAACATTTAAGATATTCACAGTGGGCAAGACATTAATATTGACTTGTAATTTAGACGTAAAGTTGTTTTTGCGTGTTGGCTGTGTTGTGGCTGGTAGAGCAAAGAGAGATACAGTGAGTCTAGCGCATTCAAAAAGAAAACAAATGTTGTAGGGAGAAATAAAATGGCTGTTGTTTCCTCAGGGTGAGATGAGCCTCTGTGAATGTTGGTAGAGTTCAGAATTTTTGTCAGAAACAGACCGCATGTCCTCCCCTCTGGGCCTTTGGGGTGTAAGGTATGGCAGATTTGTTTAGTGGTTCAGCATCACCTGAAGTGCAAGGTCACCTCAGTGTGCATAAGCATGGATGAGTATAGAGCTGTCTGAATTCGCCCTATCTCCTATATAGTGCACTATATCGGGTGTCCGACATTTTCTAGTGTTGTCCGAATTCTGAGTAAACAACTAATTCCAAACATTTGTTCATCCACATCCACAATGCATTCTGATTTTGAGTGTACATCCGATGCATATCATATCTCCCATGATACAGTGCGAATCAACCGTTTGATAACAATCAGCTGGAGGAGAGTGACCGTTAATGCCACGTATGTACGTTTATACACTTTATTTATACTGTTTTTCTAGCTGTCAGTTATTTTCTAACTTTTTTGAGAAAAACTGATTAAATGAATGTTACATATAGCAGTGTTTGTTTTTTTCAAACGTAATAAATGTAATGGTAAATAAACTTGGAAAACATTTGTTTTGTTCTCTTTATTAAAAACAAATAACAAATAATGACAAATAGTGACAAATAATGTAAAAATGAACATTTTTACAAAACAATCCATAAAGCTACACAGGTGTAATACTGTACAAGCGTTGAGACAAATGTCTGCGACAGTACTGTCAGACGCAGAATATTACGTCAGTGTCCGAAATTGTTCACTCATTCTTATTCACTTCTTCCCCATATAGTGGACTTTTTAGCATTCGATATGTAGGGAATAGTGAATGAGTGAGCAAGTGAGCAAATTCAGACTCAGCTTTAGCGATGCAAATAGTGAAACATGGGCATTTCAATGCACATTTTTACCAAAGGTTTTCACCACTGATAGGTTAGATGTCAAAATTTGGGGGGTTATAAATACCCATATCGTCTCTCTTAAAGTTTGAACTTTTTTGTTTTCAAAGCATTTTTTTCCATAGTCAGGTGAGGGAAGTGTCACCTCCATAACGGTCCATAATCCCCCATAATGGGCACATGCAAATAACAATACAATAATTATTTTGTGATTACTCTTTGAAGAACCATTGCAACTGCATTTCTTGGCTATTATTTATTTTTGGTTTGTACATTTTAATGCACAGAAATCCTACAAAGTTGTTGTCTAAAAATGTGACATGCATAGTGCTGGAAATGCCAACATCCCAATACTGTCATAATAAATATCAGCAGTCTTGGAATGCCAGTCGGCTAAGCAAACAAAAGGACTGTAACCTTGGTGCAATTTCCTACTCGTATTTCAAATTATTCAGATTTACCATTTTTTAAACATCTCTTAGTTATTGTAGCGCTTGTGGTCTGACACACGAATGTAAGTGTCATTTATGCTCTCCGACAGATATGTGTGTGTGTGAATGTCAGGTGTGCATGTTACAGGAATCAAATTAGTGAACAATAATAGGATGTACTAGCCCTTCTAATGTCACCATTGTGGGGATCACCTCATAAGAGAAAGGCCAGTAGCTCTATTATTCTCTCTTTTCTGATCAAACCTTCTCAAAGAACACACACTGCCCAGCCTCGTGAGAACAAGCTACAGAAAAAAGTGATAGACTGACATTTGTGAACATACAGGATATAATTATCAACCTGACACTGAACAATATGCAATTACAACAAACATGTAATTGTCACAGATGTTTATGTCTTTATATAAATGGCTGGTGACTAAATGGATAATGAGCTACAAAAGCTGTATTCATCGTTTTTATTTGAATAGATAAATGAGCAGCCAGACAGACTGACTGGTTGGTTGGTTCTTCTAGGCCTCTATTGTGTCATGACATATTTGATTTTCCACCGATGAAAGCCTGCATAATGTCATGTACTGTACATCCCAATCTCCCTCGAGCATCTAAGGTCACTAAATTCTGCTGATCATAAGCTAACAGACATGGAGATCAAACACATTTCCCATTGAAGTGCATTAAGAAAAACTCTACAGATGAAAGAAAAAGACTGATAAAAGAAGCATGTGTTCATTTTGATGCATACCCCTCAATAAATGCTGACACTTTCTTAAGGAAAAGTGCTGATTTTATGGTAATGGCGCAAGTGCGTGTTTGAGCTCCTGACAAAATCAGAAATTTGTAGACGTCTCATTTTTCGGTAGCAAGGTTTTAGTTTTTGGTTTAAATGGACAAGGACGAGAACAAATCAAGGTCATCAATAAGGATGAATGCCTGTTTGGTAAGCACTAGGTGTGGGAATCACAGGGTACCTCACGATACGTTTCATTACGTGATTCCACTCAGGATACCGATAATATCACAATATTACGAATGTTTGAAAATGAATATATTGCTTTACAATTGTATAACGATACATCATGATATCTATGACTATGAAAAACAAAATGCCAATGAAAAGGTTAAGTGCAACATTTGTCACTTTATTAAAGTCCACAAAATGTTTTTCAGTTGGTAAATTAATAACATATTCCCAACATGAGTAACATTTATCTTTGTGAACTGACACATTTCATTTTTCAAAGAAATTGTATAAACCATTTACATTTCAACCCATAAGAGCCTTTTATTTGAACCTGGGAACATCTCATTGTTAACAGGCTTAAATAAAATAAACCTGGAAATATCTCAGTGCAGCAACTTTCATTAAACCTTAACACATTAACGTTTATTCTGCACGAGCCCTATCTGCCGTCCTAAACTCTTTAGTTCCATGACAGAAAGGGGGTTTCAACTTGAGAAACTATAATCTCTGATTGTACTTTTAAAAGGCAAATGTAAACCGCCCCATGCATAGGGGATGCCATCCGTCAAGTTAATTGGCATTTTAAAAGTACAGTCAGAGATGATAGGTTCTCAAGTTCAAACCCCATTCTGTCTCAACACAACGTCTCGTTTCCGTCCATCAGGGAACAGAGGTTACATACATAACCGAGACGCTAACATTTGTTCATGGTTCCCTCATTCACGTTTTAAGTGCCACCCAGTGGAGCCATAACGAAATACGCTTGGAAATTTATTGAGAGCGTCTTGTTTTATTAATTATTAAAATAACGATGTTTGCTGCAGTGTATCGATTCTCATATCACCATATCGATATAATTGTCACACCCCTAGCATGCTTATAATTTGTTTATAATTTTATAACCCAGGTAACACAATCCTGTATGGCTGTATAGGGCCTAAAATGCAGAAAATCATTGAAGACCAGATGTTTCTGTCGGCCAGGGATCTGCATTTGGGTTGAAGAGAATATTTCAGGAGGACGGGGAACTGAGCAAACAGCAAAACTATAAAAAGGCCAAAGCTCAGATTGAATTCAATTGAAAAGCTATTGTGTGACCTACAACTTCCAGTCTACACATTTAACATAAATCTCCCACATTTAACTAGTCCGAAGGACAAGGTTTAGAAAATAAAGTTAATGTAAAGGGTGCCAAGAGTGTCTGACCTATTTGTCTTAGTCAGTTCTTCTGAGAAGTTTCAAAGACAGACATTTGCTTCTCCTTTCTTTGATCATCTCAGCAGGGTCTTTCATGGCCCCATTTTTTCGCTTTCTATTTTTAGTAATTACTGGCATGTAAGGTCAAGAAGGTGTTGAAGTATCTCCTAATGGCCTAGAATTACCTTTGAGGTTTCCCTAGTAACAGCTTTACACTAAACCTTACACAATAACATGTCATCATGACGTCAGTCAAGACCTTATTCATATCAATTTCTGCTTTTAACCCCAATTTGTTTGTGTGTGTGTTTGTGTTTTTATGCTTCAAACTTAACAATTACATCATCATGAAGTTGAGGCGTAAACATCTCGCTCATTTTAATTTCAGCTTCCAGCTTTAGGGATAGTTAACTTATAAGTTCTTTCATCATTTATTCATCCTCATGTCATTTCAAAACCCATGACTCTTTGTTCTGTGGAGAAGATATTTTGAGAATGTTCATACAATAGAAGCCAATGGGGCCACAATGTTCTGTACTGTAGATGGGGCACCAGCATTCTTAAAAATATCTTCTTTTGGGTTCTGCAGAAGAAAAAAGGTTGTACAGGTTTGGACATAAAAGTGAATAAATGATAAAAGACTTCACACTGGCAGAACTAGGAATATCTGGTCCTGATATGTTTATTTTGTAAGACCTAATTACTTTTTAGTTTACAACACATTTACCCATTCTTTCTCTGTGCTGTTTATGTAGGGGTCGCAAGCCTATTCCAGACTCAAATCAGAGAAATGCAAGGACATTTTGTGTAATCATAGTGTGTAATTGCTGCACCAAACAGAATCACAAAATAATTGTTTTCAATCCAATCAGGTATTTAAAACACGTCCTTCATCTACAATTGGTCAGACAATCACATAATCCGCTCTCAAACCCAACCTAGTCTAGCCACTCAATCGAAACAGGTTGCAATTCTGTTTGGCACAGATATTACACAACTAACTTCCAAAGCAGACAAACGATTGTGTAAGCAGTATAATACAATTGACAGTAGTAAGTTTTAAAACATTCTGAACTGACAAATATGAAATAATATCAATACAGTAGTTATGTTCCACGCAGGTAGTTCTATTAAAGCCTTTCAGTTGAATTTGCCAGGTGAAATCATTTGAAATGGACTACACCCACAGTGCTAAACATAATGAAGTTATCACACATTCAGAACCTTATTGATTTTAGAGTCAGGCGTTGTTTCCTCTGCCTGTAAAGCACGGCTGACTGATCCCTGGTCTGCTCTCCTTGCTGCCTTTGACAATGTTTTGGGGATGTAGTGTGTATTCACACAGTCTCTTTGTTCTGAAGCAATTCAATTGGGGTCAAAAACAGTGTGGATATAAAAGAAAGTACATATTTCTTTCTTTATACTGCAGAACACATAAGGAGATATTTAGAAAAAACAATCAACATTGGACCCCATTGACTTCCACTGTACGAACAGACATTTCCCAAAATATCTCCTTTTATGCTGCACTCAAGAAAGGGTCATATACAGTTTTTGAACAACATAAGGCTGGATAAATACATTTTTAATTGTGGATGAACTGTCCCTTTAAGGAATACGTTGATTCAATTGTTTAAGCTTTATCACAGCATTATCACCAACACTTTTACCTATTCTGTCTTAAAAAGTATTCCCTGTTTTTTGCCTCTGTCTACACCACAACAGCTGATGATACAAATCCATTTTGTTCCAGGATAGATAATTAATTAGAATGGGAATGTGACAGCAAATGACACAAACAAGCAAAGACTCATCCAGGTTTAAATTGGTGAGGGGACGAATGTAATAAACTTATATCTAAAAGATCTATGTGGTTCTGACACAAGCACGAACTGAGAGAGGAAGCAGAGGATGTAGCTCCTCAATGTTGCTGTCAAAACATGTTTATTTATTGGTTGATCTTTTTCATTGAAATTAAATCAAATGCACTAGAACAACATCCGAACACAATTTTCGAGGGACAGCTTGTGTAATGAATGGATGTGTAGTAAAATAAATCAAAACATTCTGACAGATAATTTATGAAACTGTCATTACATATGGTTCATAATGTTATTCACTTGTCAGAGAGCACAATAGAGAATTAAATAAATGGACCTCAAAGCCAACAACAATTGGAAAGCTACATAAGTGTCACAAACCTCAACGTTTAATAGAAAGATATTTTACAGTATTATTTTTCACAACCATTCATCTTGTCAATAACAAATGTGAACAAAAATATCTTTACCCCCAATTTACATACAAGAATTAGGCAGCAAGCTAGAGTTTGTCTTATTACAGTGCAGTAGTAGGCATAAATAGAAAATTTAATAGAAATTTAGTAAAACTTCCAATGTTATATTGCAATTCTTTATACATATAAGGCACATTTAAATTCTAAGTTAAAATCATCTTATCAGACGGATTATCCTTATCCAGCATGTTTAATAATATTGTCCCGCCCACCTGAACATTACAAAGCAGATGTAGTCATTAATAATTAGATTGCAAGTTCTCATTTACCGTTTGTGTGTGCCTGTGCTGAACATTAATTTAATTACCGATAAAGAGAAATACTTCGGCTCTGGTAAAGGTACATGTAACCATCACAGAAGAGCCGTTTCGCTACTCCTTCCATATCTCGAGGTATCTGATTTGCTAGCTGAGCCAGAGGCATATGTAGATACTGGCCGACCTCAGGACACGGGCTCACTTTTGGGACATTGTAGCCTTCTTCTTCACCTACAAACACATTGATGGTGCATATTGAGTGCAAATTTTTATTGGAGGCAAGTTTCCAAAATTCAGACCCAGCACATTCACTTACCAATCCGGTCAGCCATGCTATCAAAGAAGATCCAGTCAGTAGCTTGTGGTCCGTATTTGACAAATGAGACATAGTGGCTGGTCTCGATACACAGCACAGCGAACAGCTCCAGTTTCTCTCGTGGAGGAGTGCGTGGATCAGACCCTGAACTAAGAAAGCCTTGAGGAAGCTGTAATGTGCTGGGTTTGTGCCCCTGACGCTGTTGGTGAGAATGAACCTGTAATAGATGTGATATGTTCAAAAAATATTCGATTTTCAGCTTGGTTTGTGTTTTCCTTTTATATGCTCGGATGGGTTGAAATTAAAACACTAAGGATATCTTCACTGTCTTTTGTAATTTATAACAAACTGTAAGTGTATAGCAGAGCATGGTGCTAGCAATACCAAGGTCATGGGTTTGGACCCAGGAAATGCATATGCTTATAACATTTGTAGTCATTCGTCAAACATTACAATTTGAATATATATAATATAATATAATCACATCCATAATAAAAGTTATTGTTTAGATAATATAAAGTATGTCTGTGTATTTATAACTACAAAAAAATACAAACATATATGTATATAAATATTTAGGAAATATTTAGATGTATTTATTTATATTTACCATGAAGTGAAATAATATGTAAACGTTTAATATTTTGTATCATTTATGTTTAAATATTGTATATATATATATATATATATATATATATATATATATATGTGTGTGTTTATAAATACAAGATTAATATGCACAGGTCAAAGATATATATTATTTAAACAAATACTTTATTCTGGATGCGATTAATAGTTTGACAGCTGCAGATACAATATAATATAATACATTTTTAATAAAGTTTAATGACCTGACCTGAGTTGAACATGTTGAACAGAAGTATTTGAATCCTGTATGACTAAAAACTGCGTCTCTGAAGCATTCAGCACACTCTTTACTTGCTAGCTGACCACACAACACACATGGCTGAGGACCTAATGAACAAACAAACAAGACAAATATGTTCATACGAACAGAAAACTGTGACGTTCTAATGTTTATGACAATTTACCATGAGAAAGAAGGCCAGTGATGTCCAGCTCCGTTGAAGGAATGATTTTTGGAAACATTTTGAAACTCTTTCCTGAGCGAGGCATAGTAAGAATCAGACAGGCTGGTACCTGGAGACATAATAATACATACTGTATTAATAACAAAAGCTTGGTCATACATACTGTACACCAACCAATATAATCAGATTGACAGCGTTCCACAATTTACACCAAATATTTAGCTACAGACAAACAGCCCCATCTACAGGTGAAACATGCACGGTAAAATAATAATACTAAAGTAAATACAGAACCAAAGCACTGTAAAACGATACACACAGTGAAAGAAACAAAGGGTGTTCACAAACAAAGGGTGATACCTCTGCGAGTTTGAGACCGTTGCTGTAAAAGGAATGTTCCAGAAGCTGCTGAACTGTTGGCAGTACTAAATCATGGTTGTAATCCATAAAGATTTGGTAGTAGTAAGAGGTTTCTACTTTGCCGTTATTTCCTGACTGATTCCTAAACATGAATAACATGATATGAATGTATTAGCATCACATAATCACATTTTAAGCAGACAGGAAGTGTTTCTTAGCCTAAGTGCCAAGACTCATTAGGGGACCTGGTCACAAAAAAACAAAACAATTAAGAATCTTTTAAAGTGTTTTTTATGAATTATAATAAATCATTATACGTATATATGTTTTCATATAACAAATATGCATAATTCTAGTTATGCCAAGCTCTAGAATATTAAAGAAAAAAGACATTGCTAAGAGCCTTTCATTTTTTTGCTATGCTATAAAAACTGTATAAAATTTTAAATAGACAAATAGAAAATTGTATAATAATTTATTTTAACAGTAGCTGATAGAAGCAGAATTGTTTAGTTGTATAGCAGGATTGTTTTGAGAAGATCTACATTTTTATTCATTATCAAATGTACTTCAAAACCAACAAAAGATGAAATGGTGTGGTACCAAAGTTTGAGCGGAGGATCTAGAGAGAGAACCTCTTGCATGATAAGAGTTAGAAACTCTTCAGGATCTACACACACAAAGAAACGGAACAACATTC
Source organism: Triplophysa dalaica (assembly GCF_015846415.1). Taxonomy (NCBI): domain Eukaryota; kingdom Metazoa; phylum Chordata; class Actinopteri; order Cypriniformes; family Nemacheilidae; genus Triplophysa; species Triplophysa dalaica. The sequence continues at coordinate 17,358,521 of NC_079547.1, forward strand.
AACTGTTGTAAAGTAATTTTACAGACTTATACAACAACGAGGAGGTCTCTTAGAGATACTGAGATGTACATTTTGTTAAACCTGACAAACTTGAACAGTGCTGACTTCTGACATCCTGAAGTCACCTTACCCTTTTCATCTGTGGTGTAAGTTGAGCAACGGCTACGCTTTTGTAATAGTTGTCGAAGCTTCATCACACTCTTCTCTCGTACAAAACCATGTCTGTTAAAATGAGTTGTGTTAACTTGATTTAGCTTTTAACAGGAAATGGTTATATCCATATAAAGCAAAATTTGCAACTCACTTGCGTAGAGGGTTGACAATTTCCTTCAGGAGAGTATTCTGAATGGGTTTGTCTTCCTTTTTTGTGGATTTAAAAAGCAGAGAATCCAGGACTGATGAACAGGAAAACAAACTGAATGAAAACAGAAATCAGATTGTTATTTACTGCGGAGAATTATTTAAATCATTTATTAAATTGGTTATTTACTCAATTTTATACATAAAAGATTTACACCTATACGCAGTACACAAAAAGATGAAAGTTGACTACGCTCCTAATTTTGCTTTGTTTTAAATCAGCTTCACATATATTTATAAATTTAGGAGAGGTTTCAATGTTATTCTTGAGAATTTCGGTAAGATCTGCATATTTATATTGTTTTCTAATTGTTTTCAACAGCTTTTCCTAAAAAAATGCATGTAAATGACAAGGTTTAAACGGTTCTTAGAGTAGTTAGACAGATAAACACTGTAGATGGGTAGTTGAAAAATATTCCATAGAGGTGTCCTATGATTTGACATGGGAAAAAAATTAGAAAACAAAATGTTAATAATATATTTTATTATTAATATACAATATTATTTTATATTATTGAAATGTACATTTATAATATAAAAAATTGCAAAAGAGAGATTTGTCTTTATTGTAAATGTTTGCTTTCACATCATTGGACACTATTTGTCAACACCCAGATAGTTCTTCACAGTTTTCAGCAGGGGATTTACACCTGTTCACAGCTGTTCAGTATTAAGCACAATATGTAGTTCTTAATGCATGTTTAAACAAGATTTGAGGTGAGTTCAAACCTAAACAAGGCAGAATCCATGTAACAAGAGTTGCAGTGACCCTGAACGCCCTTCATACATCCTGTCAATCTGTTTAATACGTCTTCTGAACTGATTGGTGGCACATTCTCCTCTTCCACACATGGATTTTCCCCATCATTATCTACCATTGGAAAAATGTGTGTAAGTAACATGTAAGTTCCACTAGATAGCGCTTTACAATATCATGACTACAAGTAACCACTTTCTGCTGAAAAAATGACATGTCAATAAACTGGAAATTCTATGGACCATGACAGCCAAAACAGGTTCTTACCATAATATCCATTAAACGTTGTTTCCTTTGACACAGAGAAACGGTCATCGGGTTTACAAGATGACAGTTTCACAAATAAACCACATTTAGGAGCACACTTGAAGTAACGTTCTCCATTTAATGTTCCATCACTCACTCCACAGTCATTCTCCTAAAAAAGACATTTGTTAGTTTAGGGTTTAATCAAACAAATTATTTCATGGGTCAATAGGCTTCCAGTTTCTTTTTAGAGCTTGACAAATTGTTTATATAAACAACATATGTCAAAATAAAGAATATACCAGTTCCAGCCCAGCCCGCTTTTCAGGGAAATCTGGCATATATCCAATCCATCGGATGATTCCATAAACAGGTCCGTTATATATCACCTTCACTAAAGACCCAACAGTAATTTCTGCAGAATCAACCACACCCCCTATTTCTGGGTAATGAGAAATGTCAATTTTTTCAGTTTCGTCTGTTTAAAACATTAAAAAAAAACAAAAAAATTGACAAAGTTAACAAAATATATGTGATTAACTGAGACATGTTAAACATAACCTTATAATACCAAGGTGACCATATATGCCCAAATTATTGTTTGCCTATGGCAAAAATAGTACACAAAAAACCTGCAAAGATGCATGCATACTGTGTGTTACCTTTATTTAACAACTCCTCTTTAATAACATAATCCAGTGGGACCTGTTTCACTCCCCCAACCTTCCCCTCCTCATCCTTATCCTGAAAAAAAAACATACGTGTATTTTTAGAATTATAAAGATGATTACTTTTTGGGGCAGTTTCTATACTAATTTACATCCACATCAATTCTTTTTTACAAATGAGCTAAAACATTATTGTGAGATCAAGGCAATGTATGAAACCTTACTAGCACGCACTAGTCATGAGCCACTTCAATATAGATTCAGTACTCACTGTAGATATGAGAACCATTTTTATGCCCTCATCATCCACTATCTCCATAACCATGCCATGGTGAGCTTTTTCATCAAAATATGCAACCCTGTCCCCACTCTTTAGAATCTCAGTAGATGTCTTAGGTGACATGGGGGTTTTAGAATCCTTAGGTTTGATTCTTGTAAAGGGAGCAAAAATGCCAGAGTTTCTGTCGCAACGGAAGTAGTTTTTGGAGGAGAACGAGCCATCATTCTGGCCTTTCCCTTTATGTTCTCCCTGACAACATCAGGAAATATAAGACATAAGACAAGGCTACTACATATTGAATGGATTATCTTTTATACAACATTCCATTTTCAACACAAATATAGACACATTCACACTCATGCATGCAGGCCACTCACCTGTAATTCCACCCCAAAGAAGACTCCTGCTATAGGATCACGGGTACAAGGTGTTATCCTGCCAATGTACTGAATCACACCTGTGAGCCATTCGTTTTTGTATTCCACAAAAACTTGACTGCCTTTTGAGAGGGCCAAAGAGGTCACTAAAGCTTGTCCAGCCAATGCCATAATGCGCTCTGCATTATCTTCAAGTGCAAGCAGTAACTCAGCTGCTATTCGTGACAGTGGTCGCAAAAGATCAGCTTTTAGATCCCTTTCATATGTTTCACCAATAAAAGTTACAGGCAACACGGTATCGTTTCTCTTCTTTCTGCCTTCGTATAGTGTCTTATGTGTGTGGCATATTTGGCCGGGTTTTAGATATCCATGGGAAGGTGGTTGAGCAATTAACATGAAGTATTTCAGGTCGTCAGCTGAACTCATCTTTTCTTTTTAAAATATGTCACCTGGAAGATTGGAAGTATTTCAGTCACATTGTTTCCAGTGTGGGCATGGGCATACATAAACTGCAGCATTGGAATCTCCCTTTCACAATGACTTCCTCAGAACAATGCGCATTATATCACTCTCGCAAATGATTAAAATATTCCAATAGAAACAAAACATTTGAGAACGATACATACTAAATAAAAAGAATACGTTAAGAAATTCGACATTGAAATGCGCAAACATACGATTTAAAATAACAACAACAAACAATCATTAAGTTACTTACCGACGTCACTCACTACTTTCGATTTCTGTATCAGTCACTGTCAAGTCTTCCTCCAAATAAAGAATCAACTTATTTTACTATGACAGGTACTATAAAATGGCGTTCATGGTGCTGCGCTAAATCGTTGGAAAAAGTAAAGAAATGTTTTGGTCAATAAAGTTGCGTATAAGCAGGCGTTGTTCATCACTCATTTTAGATCTTAACCAAAAAAAACAGTGTCGTCTGACGAGAGGTGCGTTTGATTGGCTACTGGTTGTGGACGTCATCACATGCGTCGTCGCGGTCTGATGACACACCTGTTTTGGTGTGAAAATGGCTGAACGCGAAGCGCTTAAAAGAGAAATTGAGGAGCTACAGAGTAAGTACTTTTTTATATTTTTCAAGATGTTAACGGTTGTAAACAGTAGCACGGGCTGCTTTTAAATGGATATTTTGTCGCTATTATTACAGTTTACTATATAAAAGGTCCAGTTAAAGTGTGGCGACACAAGCTACGCTCGTGCTGACAGCGGTTCTCTTCTGTATACGTTAAACAATTTTCATTCGTTCTCTCGTCTCTGTCTAATTTATCGTTTTATCTAATTGCGCAGATGTGACATGTTCATGTTGTCTGAAGTTTCAAACCATGTTTAACATATATACACGAATATTTTGTTAGTTAATGATTCAGAACTTCAGTCGATTTGTATTTTCATTCTTATATATGGATACACTGCCACAATAACCTAAATTGTCCATTAAGAAATTGACAGACAAAAGACAAGCTGACGTTTTAAAGTCAATTGTATAACGTATAAACAAGAGGCATTTTAAGGTAGAACTGAATTTGTTTATTTATGACTTTACATACTTTTAATTGCTGCTAAATTCTTTTTTGGATTCTTTTCTGCTATAAAACCATGATGTCAAATGCAGTTAAAGGGCTATAACAGTATCACTGTTTTCTTGTCTCACCCTATTGAATGGATCTGAGCTCACATCATACTTCTTGTTGATATTGCAGATCTTATTAATGATTATAAAAATACTCATGGTGACGTTCCCTCAAGCTCTTCCCAGTGGGATCGTTCACGGGGGGGTCGGGGTCACGGATCACACTTCACACAGTCATATTCAGCACCGCCACAGACTTATGAGCCTCCTTCTTCTGGCAGCTGGAGGAAAACATACTCCCTTAACAACAAGACCACGAGAGCTACTGGGGGGCATGTGTCTCACCCTTACCATCATGTGTCTACTCTGAACCAGCCTTCCCATCCCATTAATAACACATCTACTACAGCTACTGCTACACAGAATAATACTGGACTTAACAGGAGCAATGAAAAGGTTCCAGAAAAGAAAAACAAGAGTAAATCTTCGGCAGGCTTACTACAAAGTGAAACTTCACAGAAGAGGAACACTGCCAGTGAGCAAAGGACTGTGCTTATATCTTCAGGTCAACAGATTTCTCATGGCCATTCATCTACCTGTAATCTAGTGGATTCTACTTTATCATCATTAGAGAAAAAGAGCCAACCTGAAAGGAAGATAAAACCCACTTTAAAACTGCCATCATCTTTGACTAACCCCACATCCCTTTCAACTATCAAACAAAAGCCTGAAATTCAACTACAATTCAAACCAGACCCCCCCACGGATGCCTTATCCAGTAGGACTGTCATAATGCCAAAACCCCAGAATGATTCTTCTTTGACTTCTTCTGACACTAGCTTTCAATCTCATACTTCTTTAACCCCGACAAAGCTTGTGCAAAAACCAGACTCAACACAGAAATGTGTCGCCTCATGCCATAAGAGATCCCAGTTTACCTGGGTTAAAAAACAAGAAGTTGTAAACGTAAAAAATATTCCCAAGACAGAAGCTCACCCCATAGAGACCTCTGTCTCCCCTGCCCCTGGATCCTCTCCTGGGACTGTCAAAGTCAGACGACTCTCTGGCTCAAACAAAAGGATATCTCACAAGCCCAATCTATCCCTTGGATCTACCAAGACCTCAAAGTACAGCTGGGTCTCTTCATCTTGTTCCTCATCAACAGCTGGAAAAACAAACACAACCAAACAGCTACGCAAGCCACTTTCACCCAAATCTTATAAGGTGCCTGTAAAAATAACTCCGTTTGGGTTTGAGGGAACCAAAAAAACAAGAAGTCCCACAACATTATCGGTTGTATCAAAGAAATCAAAAACTGGGGGGGCCTCCACATCTAATGTCGGTCACACCAGCCGCTATTCCTGGAAGCCAGCTGGACAAGGTTCTACATCAAATACAACCAGCTCAGTTCCAAGGTCTGCCCATAAAAACACAGCGTATCAGTGGGTTGCTAATAAGAATGGTCAAAAGGGGGAAAAGAGGCCTGTGTTGTCCTCGAGCCCAGCCCACTCAAATACTCCCACCACTCCCAAGTCATCGGGAGCATTCAAGCTTAGGAGCAGAACCAAAATCATCAGAAGGTTCTCTAGCACGTAAGAGATCTTATTACATATGTGATTGTTTTTGAAAAAAAGAATAAATGTGAAATACTCTATCAAAGAATATTGTCTTATTATTAGATACCGCACAACCTTTCAGTTTTCGTAAATGATGTCATGTTATGAGGATGATAATAATACAAACAATTAAAAATGCTGTCATTCATGCTTCTCTATCCTCAGTACCCCCTCCATAGAGAGGAGATACAGCCCCAATGTGGTGACATCAAGGAGCCGATATTCTCTGCGGAGGCGGTCACACAGTCAGGTCAGGAGTCCAACCAGTGCCAGGCTGGCTCAGTCGAAAGAGCTGGTTTCATTTGGCAGGCACAAGCTGCGCCGCCTCTCCCTGACAGCTTTGGGGAATTCGAGATCAGGTCAGTTACTAAGACTGCACATTCACAAAACGCCTTGCAAGTCTCAAACCAGTAGACCAAGAGATTGCTTTTACACCTACTGCGACTAATTGGCTTAATTAGTAATTAACACAAAACAGTCATTGGAAAATTCATTATTTCTGCTTTGTTGTGTTTCGCAAAGAGGATTTAAATTGAGCTTCATGTTCTGAATCAAATGCAGAGCTTAAATGTAGATATGAACTGTACAGTACAATGCGTACTGTTGTCTTACTAAAGCAAAAATGAGATGATTTAAATAAAGTCTTTTGCCCTTTCTTCTCAGCTGGCAATACTGTTTTCAGAATTTGTAGACATTGTTTTAACTGGCAGTGGTATGCAGAATAAATTATTGTCATTGATATTATTCATCTTTTTATAGTGAACACATGATGCTAAATGACTAAATGTAAATGATCCATACTGAAACGATTGCCAAAATTAGCAGTCAACACAGTAATATCTTTGTTACATCAGAGATTTTGTTATCATAAGGTCATATGTCAAAATATACAAAATATTTTTATGCTATAATATAATCATCAGATATTTTAAACAATTCATTTTTAAATAGAGGGTATGCATCAAAGTCACTTTACCACATGAACACATGTAGGGACAACTCTGGGACACGCTCCCCTGGGTGGAAAAATACCCAGCAATTTGGCTGAAGAGAATAGGAGAAACGAAGAAACCGAGACTAAAACACGCAACTACAGTATTTCCTGAAATTTCAAGCAGCTGGACTCCACGGTGATCCTTACGACTTCTCAACAACTTAAATATGAATCAGGTGTTCCTGGACACACTGAAATGTTGCAAGGATTGCGCTACCTTATATTGTAAGCAGTCATTTTGCTGAGTGTTTTGCCACCCAGGAGGGAACACTCCGGTGTTGGTGGTCACATGGTAAAGTGACTTTGATGCATACCCTCTGTAGACTGATTTCGCACTGCCACCATGTTGAAATCGAAAGTGAGGTAGAGGTGGGAAAATAAACCCGGAGGACATTATGACTGCAATGGTTTGGACAACAAACCTGGAGTTATTAAAACAATTAAAAATGTGCATAGGATGCATGTCACACGTGGTGGTTTACTTGACCACTTTAGGCAAGGCAAGGCAAGGCAAGTATATTTATATAGCACATTTCATACACGAGGGCAATTCAAAGTGCTTTACATAAAATGATTGACAGAAAGAAATAAAACGTATGTTTAAAATGCAAATGATTTAAGATCACAAGTACTTTAGATTTTAAGAAACAATAAAACACCAATAAAATTGATTAAAAAATGTGAGTCTATATAAAAAGAATAAGAGCAAAATAAAATAAATTAGAAATAGAAGTGCAGTTGATGTAAACCAGCACAGTGCTCATGTTGTGAATGCACAGCTAAACAGGTGTGTTTTTAATCTGGATTTAAAAGTAGCTACTGTTGGTGAACGTCTGATGTGTTCTGGAAGCAGATTCCAGCTACGGGTGGCGTAATGGCTAAACGCTGACTCGCCCTGTTTTGAATGAACCCTTGTTATCTCTAACTGACTTGATCCTGATGATCTGAGAAGTCTGTTTGGTTTATATTCAATGAGCATATCTGAGATGTATTTAGGTCCTAGACCATTGAGTGATTTATAGACAATTAATAATACTTTGAAGTTGATTCTAAAAGTAACTGGTAACCAGTGTAAGGACCTGAGGATTGGAGTGATATGCTCAGATTTTTTGGTTCTGGTTAGAATCCTGGCAGCAGCGTTCTGTATGAGCTGCAGCTGTCTGATGGTCTTTTTGGGAAGACCTGTAAAGAGTCCATTACAGTAATCCACCCTGCTGGTGATGAAGGCATGGACTAGTTTCTCTAAATCTTGGCTTGAGACAAAACATCTGATTCTGGCTATGTTTCTGAGATGGTAGTACGCTGATCTGATTATTGCTTTAGCCGTACCATCACATATTAGTGACTGTTTAAACTTCCAAAAGTAGGTTTCATTCGCACACACACATTCCAAACCATTGCAGTCCATCTGTCCTTTCAGTTTTCTTTCAATTATGCCACAGACCACTAAGGGTCTTCCGATTCCTGGTTGACAAAAGCTTTAGATTAACAGGCCTCATAGGGACCCCAGAATTTTGCACATTTCAAGGCAAATGCCTGCAGTATGAGTGTAAAACAGTATACATTTTAAAATGATATATCAGAGGCAAAACAAACCCTGAGGCTTGTTTTCCGGCAAATGACAATGGCAGTTCTTTGAAGAATGGATGCACTTTTTGGAGCTTCAAAAAATCGACACTCATTCACTCCCATTCTACTGCTTGGAAGTAAAATGATGCGTGGTAATATAACTCTGCATTATTCTTCAAAAAGAAACTCATATTCATGCCTTGAATGTGAGCATAGGGACATTTTGTTTTGCCTCTGAAATATCCCTTTAAGTCCTTGTGTCTTTTACTATATTTTACCCGTGTTTCACAGAATCTGTAATCTATCATTAAGTTGATATCCTTTACCCAAAAAAGAAAAATTCTGTCATTCATTTACTCACCTTCGAGTTGTTCCAAATCTGTATAAATCTCTTTGTTCTAATGAACACAGGGAAATATATTTGAAAGAATGCTTGTAACCGAACAGTTCTTAGACCCCATTGACTAACAATATAGGAAAATGTACTTTAAATATATATATTTTGTTTTGTTGAACACATGCTTTAACAGAAGAATGTAGGAAAGCAAACAGTTCTTTGGGGCGCATTTGTCTACCGATTTAATTTGTCCTACTATGGTAGTTCCTAGTAGATCCTGGATTCAGGTTTATTCTGATGCTTCATGTGCTGATGACTTTATTTTAGCGGTACACCTGTATTGGTTTCACTTGTGTTATGTTTAAATATACTGTGTTTTTTGTGATTGTGTACAGTCTTCAGAGTTTTGAGAGCTTTATGCTTGTGATTGTCTACGCAAAGAGTTTAGCCAATTATAACAGTAGTTATCACTTTGATTGTTTACAAAGGAAAAATAATGCATAAATAGTTTTATTTCCAATAACATGAATGCATGTCTGCATTCTTAAACACTTCCACTCCCACGTAAATATGAGAAACAATTAGCCTAACTGTAGTTGTGATAACGCATGGTAAATAGTGAAAACTAACATCCCAATGGTTTAAGAAAACCACATTGGTTGGCCTGTACGTTGTTACCATATACCTCCAATAGAGGGCAGCAGTCTCCCAGAAGCCTCATTGGTTTGGTAGGGAGTATGTTTGGGTGTGATGGCCCGTATCCGCTGGGGATAGGAGGAGTTAATTAATTGCCCAATCGGGCCGTGATGGTGTACATGTGCCGATAGTGGGTAATTTGCAGCTATGGCATGCCGAATACGGCTACACTATCAAACCCTGCCAGCAGTCCCTCTCAGTAGATAAAAAGGAGCTAATGCGTAATTATCCCTTTGCAAATTGGATTGTTTTAACGAACTGGAGAATATAAGCCCAACCTGATGAAAAGCAATCACTGTTTTTACAGCCGGCTCCACCCCCTTCACTTCATCTCCGTGTAGGCGAGAAGGGCCATCTCAATGTAATTCGCTATGGGTTTGTTTCTGTCCCTATTGCAGTATTACAATTACAATGAAAATACCTTCTTTACATACAACAGCTTTTTGGTTTGTGCATTAGTTGCCCTTAAATATACTCTCTCGCTCTGCGGATGGCGTCGTATAGTTGAAAGTTTTGTTGCTTTCCGAGCGATGCTACATCGGACATGAGGCAGAGTGTGAATGCTTTGAAAGAATAGAGAAGAGCAGGAATGACAATGGGGGTGATGGAGGGGTTAGCCAGAGGGACTCTGTGCCGGAGATAAGAGGAGCTAATAAAGAGCAAATTGAATTACTAATGAGGAAAAAGAGGGCAGGCGCGTTAAAAACCACCACTAACTGCCTCTCCTCACTGCCATGGCCACTGCCGCGTGACATCTCTTAATTCCTTCGCTGATGAGTGCCTCCCTCATGTCTCTCTCTCTCGTTCCCTCTCTCTCCACCCCTCCCTCTCTCTGTTTACTGAGGCTGGTTGGTTATCTGTTGGGGGATTTAAAGGGGCATAAACCTAAGTGAGCAGTTAGGAGCGTAATGAATTGCGGGCAGGGGAGAAGCGCCTCGATAATCCCATAAAATAGATAAATGACAGAACACAATAGTGAGGAGATGAGAGAGAGAGAAGGAAATGATGCCGCCTGAAGCCTATCAACAGAGTTTCGGCTCAGGACCTTTTAGAGTTACACAAATATAGCCAGCTTGGTCTGCACTGGGGAGGCTTCACACAGATATCCTTGTTTGTCAGATACATTTGTTTCCTTCCAAGGTCTTTCTGTGATTTGCTTTGGCTACCTAATATGCAGCTATTTAGCTTGTCCGGTAGTCTTGATTGTCTAAAGAACAGCCATTTTTTAAATCCTTAGTTTTGTTTTTTCAACACTGGACAGTGAAGGTGTTTCATGCACATGTAAGGTCATTTAAACAGTTTTCCTTTATCAGGGACTTTTGTCCATGAGCGCATGTTTAGCTGTAATTTTAATAGTCGCAAACAGAAGGAAAGGTAATATAGTACATAATATAGTAAATAATATAGTACATAATAGTGCCTGCTTGAGTCACGCAATTAATGTAGAAATGGCCAAAGTAAAAACTGAAGGAATTTGAAATTACATGAGAAATGTGAGAAATCCCATGGAATGCAATTTTCTGCATTGCTGGTTTATTGATTTGTATGTAATTAAATGAAGAGGTTTCTTTTATACACTGACTTTTTATATACTTTGGTGTATAAGGTTAGTTCGTGTATGTAAACACACTCCGAGATATTACAGAAAAATACAAGGACAATATATTACGGTAATCATTAGTTAAGCAAAAATGTTGAGTACATCAGTGGTCTTAAATGTCCTTTAAGTCACCCATTGGCTTGACTTCGATTGACAGTAAATATCTGTATTATGATTACGAGTTAACAACTGGTAGGGAACGTAGATTTCTTTTCTTTATTGGTTGATTATAATAAAGAATATTATTGACATAATTATAAGTGAGACATTTGTTAATTGATTGCCCATTGTGGTACCATGACGCTATCAAAAAATAAATGTATTTCCACTGACTAACATTTGCAATGTTGATTGACTATAATTTATTTAACATAAAATAACCAAACATGTTTTGAGACAAGAGTAGCCCCATCTACAGTGAAATACAATTGGTTTGTAACACTCCTTTACATAACTGTGTATAATAAAGTTTGCTCTGATTAGATGTTGTTGTCGGGTGATACAGCAGTTTCATAATTAGTCCAGAAAGACAAATTACTTCATTACTTTTCACATTGAAGTTGCACTATTGTCTTTTACAGTGTCGTTTGTTGGATTTCTATCAATAGTTTCAAGGTTTTAGACCTTGACTGTTTTAGGTCAGCACATTTAAATGCTAAATGTCAAAGTACACTAATACGAAATATGTCACAAGTTACATTAAAGAAAATTACATTACATAAATGTCACATTTATTTCTTGATCTAAAAAAAATCTGAATCATGATGTGGAAAGCAGGTATACATCTGTGGCAGGTATAGATCTCCCACTCATGCGTGTTTGCATAGGCAACCTCTCTCCCATGTGGCAAAGCAATTAACTGCGGGGAGAGTTGTCATGGCTTTATTTGGTCTGATGTGTGTACACCAGCCCTGAACACACATAATTCAGGTCAAAGCATCATCTCCTTTGCTCGGCTGGTATCTCTGTGTGTAAATCAAAGAATAGCGTGTATCTTTTTCAGCTGGCAATCTCATGCAGGCACTGCAGCACATGCTCACCTGCTGGGCAGTTTACGACTCGTCACTCTTCTTCCGAACGCATACTTGCATAGTCATGTTACCGGGATTTCGAAAACACGCACATATACACACCAAAGCCCTGCCCAATTCCACATGGGTCATATTACTGTGTAATTATGTACCTTTTTATTTACCTATAAATCTGTCTGTCATAGCCTTGACCTCGCTGTCATTTTCCACTCGTGCCGTCCATCACCAGCGTGCATGAGAGATCATTGGTAGTGGTCATTGATAGAAGTCAATAACTGATCATGTTCATAGCTTAAAATGTAGAGGTATGCCAATCTGTCCGTAGTTCAGTTTTTTAACAGATCACACTCAGCAGGGAATATCAGTTGAGAAGTTAACTCCACATTATTTTGGATCCCTGAAATTTCAAAAGCATGCAGCACTTGAAACACTTAGCTTAATAGTGTCTAGTATGACAAGCTAATTGTAGTTTCGTATTTGGCAGATGCGTACATCCATTTTATTGGATGTGGGAATGGAACCCACAATGTTTATGCTGCTTGCTTAACATAATGTTCTATAAATGGAGCTACAGGAACATCCTGTGGTGGTAAATATATTAATAATGTACATAATGAAACAACACGATATGACAATAAAAAGTATTTTTTTTTACTTTTATGTAACCCATAGAGATAACTTGCCAGGTGTGACCTCATTTTTAACCCTCTCTAAATTTTTGTCTTATTTAATCCTCGTAGCTTTTATGATGACACTTTATATAGGAGGGCGGTGTCATTACGATAGATTAACACTCTGCCTTACTCAGAGCAGATGTAAACAAACAGGCACATATCCTGGCAACCAGGGGTTAAATAAAGAGTTCAAGGTAGGAGGAACCCTAAAAATCTGATGATTTTTAGATTTCTTTATAGACAGGAAGGAAAAATATATCCCTAAACTCACATTTTAATCTTATAGCATGTGTGCAGTCTTATCGAACCTGTAAGCATTCGTTCCATATGTGGTTTGTTTGTTTATTTTTGTATGTATTTCACATCACTCACTAGTTCACACTTCCTTCAGTTTCTGCCACTTTATTTCACACCAGCTCTGCTCGCTCAACCCGTCCCCACCCTCTCGCTCTCCCACCTCCCGATCTTATATGTCACTGCCATATTGAGAAAGCGTCCCCGCTTCAGCGCGGGTAATGTACACCCTGTTTATGACAAATGTGTGTCGGCAGGCCCTGGTTTACTTGATCCACTTGCCCTCGTGATCCCGGGGTAGTGCTATGGAGCAAGGCAATAACCCTCCCGTTTCTGAACATACTGAGGCGTGCACAGGCTGAGAATTGATAAAGACAGAAGGGCGCTGACATTTCGTGTTAGTGCTGTAAGTGATAGATATTGGGATTGAATTGCCCATGATAGATAGATAGATAGATAGATAGATAGATAGATGGCACACCGATCCCTTCAACTGTGTCTGTGACGTTCACAGCCTCAGACCGTCTCTGGAAAGAACATTCTACTCATTCCACATCACTTTCTCAGGCCCCGTAGGTCAAGCATATGGGCCAACTCGCACTTTAATGGGGAGTAATATCTCCCCCCAACAGTGTCCTCTGGACAAACATCCAGCTACTCAAATTCATGCTCTGTACGGGTCCTGGCACACACACCGTCTTGCTCATGATGTGTCCAGCAGGCCTGTTTTCAGCACGACCACCCACCACCTGTTAACAGCTATTGTGTATGTGTTTTTTGCAATTTATCCCATGGCCCTAAATTTCAACTCGTCTGTCTTTCAGCTGTCCGATGTCGGTTTTAGTTCAGTTTTACCCTGTAAGTTTTCTCTGAAATCTGTACGTTTTGGTGTGTTTTGTTAAGACGTATAATAAATTCAAAGTTGGAGCACCCTTTAAAATGTTCACACTCAATCTTCACTTTTTAATTGAAGACTCTGACAAAAAATACTTAAGTGAACTATAGTTTTTGCTTTTGACTAATTGTTGTGCCATCGTAGTAAATTGATAAACACTGTGTACTATAGTAAAGATCAAAAACACTACAGTATCTAAGAATTTTACTGCAGTCTACTAGTAGTAACTACTATAGTATACTACAGTAATGTATTTGGACCAATATACCACTATTGTGCAGTAAAAAATAAAAACACATAACTTTAGGTAAACTAAAGATGAAATGTCCCTAATTTATCCATCTGTATCAAACATTAATGTAATTTGTCAGTTACCTGCCGGATCATGATGAACTGCATATTTTTTTAATGATGACAGCAGATGATTTATATTTGTGCTACTACTGTTTGGCCTGTGCTACCAAACATTAAATCTCTGTAGCATCAATGCTATGTGCAAAAAAGTGAACTTGCATATTAACACTAATAATAATTACTGCTGGCATATAACAAAATTCAGGAAGCCAAAGAGGACACTAGTTAATTCCGATTCGCTTAATAGGACTAGTTGTTATAATCCCACTATTTCAGCACAGTTGAATTGCGCAATAGGATATTTCCCACGCTTTATGCAGGGAGAAGCAAACTTGACCAATCTAATCTGAAACAATTATATTGAGAATTCAAAAGAAGTACCTTTTTTTTAAATCTTCGGACAAGTAATATTTGTCCGTAGGACAACCACATGACAATGCTTAAAGGTGGGATGAACTGGGCTTGTTTATTTATTTATACTGTTGTATGAGGTCTACTTATGACATTTTCATGGTTTTTACATTAAGAAACCGTAACTAATAAGCTATTTTCTACCCTGGTTTTGAGTCCGGCTATAGAAACTATCGGTTTGAATGGGCGTTCCACCATGAAGACTTGGAAGAAATCACCCACTGCTATGATTGGATAGCAGTTTGCGTAGTAAACTTAGTTGGAGCCTTCTGTGGTTAGAGACGTAATGTAAAGTTACAAATTCGCCCTATTCGCACAGGAAAAGTATTATCTGGGGACCTCGAGTGATTTATAAATTACCTCCCCACATCTGTATTTCATATTTCATAGCATTCGCATGGGAAAAATGAACCCTGTGATTTTACTCAAATTTACTGACTTATTTACCTGATGTGATGGCAAAGCTTTGCTTCGTTTGTATAGCCTTTAGTTGCACAGGATTAAGATCAAAGACAACCTCTGCAAGCATTACAAATGACTAATGTCATCCCCAGATTACATTAATCCTGATCGAATAGGGCTCAGGGCATATCAAGCGATCTCTAACAAAGCAATAGTCACGCATAGTACAAAACACTAAACTGCGCCATTCCTATTGGATCCAACATTGACGACACAGCACTGCTTTTTAATTTTAGTCTCTCTGCAAATCCATCATCGACCTCTGACTTGTTCACAGAGTAATCTGCGGTAAAGTTTTACCCACATGAGCTGGAACGTCTTTAAAAGTTAACTTCATCCACGCTTTAATAATGTCTGATTCCAAAGGACGGTTATGCAGGAACCATGTTCTTCCACAACCAGGCACTGACTCCACAATATTTTGCGATCTTTAACAGCATGTTTATTGCTTGCTCGCTCTATCTGGTTCTGCGCAACTTGTGTTACTTCAGTACTGTCATACACGAACCAGTAGGCGGGGCTAGAGAAGTTGTCGTGGATATTTTTCTGTGGAGGCGGTGTTCAACCTATCAATGACGTCATAGATAGGTGCATTCCAGGACCTGGCGTCCGCTGAGCCTGGTGTCCTGTTCGGTAACAAGGGCGTTTTCAGTTCTGACTCTTACAGGATGTTCCCTTGAGTACGAGTCCCTCTTATACAACAAAAGTTTGGGTTAAAATTGAGGTCTTTATTTATCGGCCCTTTAATGTCAAGCCCTCATACGTATAGAAATGCTGAATATTAGAAATTTTGTGATGGTCTTTCATTCTTTTCCACGGCTGCATTTTTTTAAACATTTTTGGCTCCATCAATCAGCAGTGTCTCATAAAACACATAGACAACCCTAGATAGTCTCCTTAGATGTTGAAAAACACTGTGTCTGAATGTAGTAGCATATCACTGTAACACCAAGATTACAACGTCAGGCCAACCAATGAACCTAAACTCTTTAGCGAAATGTCCCCTGTGTTCGACATGGATTCCTGGTGTGTAATTCATGTACCTTCACTGACAGACATAGAGAGACATCATCCACTGCACTGGTGCTTTGCTCTACTCTCTGAGGGCCAGGAAACTGTTTCATGTCAAACTGTCAGCTGGCCATAATTAAAATTTCCTGCTCCTGAACCGTACGTGACACACCCAAGAATCAACGCAACTGACAGACACCTGCCAGGAACGCCCATCCACCTGTAAAAAAAGATGAAGAAGAGGGAGGCTTCTTTGAGATGTGCACCTGATATAGCTTAAGCTTGAGGAAATGTTTAAGTATTTGGACAGGCAGAAATAGAAAATGTGATTATTGTCGAGCTATTGCACACATTGTCGCGTTAGAATTGGGATTGCGTCTGTGCGGTGAAGGGTTGGCGTGCAAGATCATTTGTTGAGTGTTTGTGCCAGCAGTTGAAGGCTAAGTGATGAAAAGTGTAATCCAAACTCCAATGAAACGGGACACTGCACTTAGACTCTTTCCTTCCCTGTTTTGGGGATAAATGTTTTCACGGTATCCCAAGGGGTCTCCGGTAACCAAAGGGACAGAATAAATCAGAAACCTTAAACAGGACACACCTGCTAATTATTTAAAAACACACATGACACGGTTTGCTGCCTTCAACACATGCATTGTGTGTGTACATGTCTACTGTACACAAGACTTAAAAACATGCTTAACTTATGATTTATGGATGAAGAGTAAGTGAATACAGCTTTGCTCTAGGAGTTGAGGTTGACACATGAGATCACCATCATCTGGTTTCTGTAGCGATGACTAATTGCTGCATGTCAATTGAGGCATCCATATTTAAAGGGAAGGTTCACAAAAGATTCTGTCATCGATACTCACAATGTTGTTCCGGAGGCAGCGCAATGTTCTCTCTGTTAAGTTCAATTTTACTGCTAAATTTAATTTCACTACCGCATCAGAATTTTCAATGATCCCCCCCCCCACTTACCCTTTGTCTGCACAAACCGTGTAAAGTGTTACCATAATAGCCACAGTAAATTGCCATTGCATTGGAAGCGTGCTTTGCAGTCTCAGGCTTGCCAAACACAACAATAATGAGGCCTCATAGGGTTGGGGTGAGTGGATCAGATTGGCGGGTGACAGACCCTCAATGTCAAAGGTCTCCACCTCGGAGGGGTAGAATGGGGCCTTAGGTTTAAGCACAGCCCTTGGGTATCACTTTATAGCAGTAAGTCCTACTACCTTCTAAAGCTGGTTAAGCCACAGAGTTCATGTTTATGAAGGGGTTGTGTATACAGAAAAAGAGTCCATTTGACACATCATTCATTTGCTGCAGCTCATCTTATATCTCACACTTTCACTTTAGCTCATGATTTGCTTGGACGAGGGCTCAAACTGTTTAGGTACTGTACCTAACCCTGTTTAGCCATTTCTAAATGCTCTCTCATGTACAGTTCACAAAGTAAGGTGACACCTTTTAAAAAACATTTGGGTCAGGTTTGGCAATTGTCAGATTGGTCACATGGTAACTATTTTTGAATTTTATAACATACTATTTTTTGGACCTTTCGTATCATTTTACTTAATTTTATATGTAATTTTATTTGTTTTTGGACTAATATCCAACTTAAAACTGTTTTGGTACAGTAGTGTTACGGTAACTGTATTATGTTATTATGCGTTGCTTTTTTGCTGGATATTTATCCAAAATGTTTTATATATGACATAATAACACAGTTTTATTTTATTATCTTGTGTAAATTTGTATTATTGTGTGTCAGATTTTTTAAACCCTCAGCAGATATATTGCACTATAAATGCCTTACCGTCAACCACATACCGCATGTTTGTCTCCTATGTTGTATCATTTTTATAAATGGTTTTCACCATTTACCTAATGTCATATTTTGCTGACAATGCCTGCATTCTTGTTTGTCTCAAATCCGCAATTCATTATAACATCACCAGTTAATTAATAGAATATGACAGGATATGATAATGACTGTTGAAAGACAGGTGGGGAGGAAGTGTAAAAATTGGGTGGACTGATTAATATCCATTTATATTTTCGGCCGTGGGTATGTGAGCTAACACGTGTTTGTATCATTCTTAGTAACCGTATCCGAGAACACTTTCAACACATTGCAGTCAAGTACAGATCTTGAAGGCATGCTATTGCCATTTACACCACCTTCAGTGGTGCCGTCTCACTGACCGAGTTTTGGCCTTTGATGTGCCTTGTTCACTCTGTCTAAATTGCATATCACCAGATTGACAAATCACTGCCCAAACTACAATCTTAAAAACAGATGTAACTCCAATAGTGCGGCTGATAAGCATGTCACATCACAAGATAAAAGACTGATGTTTGTGCCCAAAATATGTTTTACGATCCTTCAAAGGAAAGTCCTAGATTGACTAATATATGTACTTGGAAACTGATTTTATGTTGTGCTGGTCACTATGGCAGCTGTCCAGAGTTGATACTGACACTGGTGAATCTCTTACACACTAAAAATGGCTGGGTTAAAAACAACCCAATTGGCAACCCAGCACTGGGTAAATATTGGACAGAACACATGCTGGGTTACACATGATAACCCAGCATGCTGGGTTTTTGAAAAAAAACAAAATTCATTTTAACTATTCATGTGTTTAATTCTGGGTTATTCTTGCTGGGTTATTCTTAATTTATTCTGTACTTCATTGTCAATCAAGACAATTGACATCTGTTTTTAAAAAAAAAAAAATTATTTGACTGTAAAAATAATTGGTAATAAAAATGTCAACTTTTACACCCAGTAACAGCAATATTTTTAGATTTGCATAATTAAAAGAAAACAGTTTAATTATAATAAATAAAAATGTTTAATATCAAACATTAACAAGCATTATAAATAACATTATAAATGACTAGTAAACATACTCCACAATATGTAGCAACAAATGTCAATTAATAAAACTAACTAAAGACATATAAATTATGTATAATACATTATGAATTACACTTAATACACTAAGAAACCACACGTGCAGCAAATCAACTCATTAAATACAGGCTACCACACTCGTCTTTCTTTATCATATGCACAAACCTTGAAATGTTTGGTTTAAAACAGAGGGAGCAACATAATTGACTTGCCGCTTAATATCCAGAGTGAACACCGAGAGAGGCGTTCCTGAACCGTAAATGCTCGCAGTTTTGACTCAAATTTAGTTAAATTCTCTCTAAAGTTCATAACTTAGCTTACATGTGATGGGGTTCACTAAAATTTTATTAATTCGCATTTTCGCGCATCTTCACAGGACTATGCGATGTCAATTTATCTGTAATGGTGATCTGAGGTAACAGTTGCTGGTCGTCTAAATTACATCACTAATGTTAGTTAAGACACCATTGCCTTGCAAAACGTTAAAAATGCTTATTTCAATAAATATTCAATTATAACATAAAAAAACTTAAATTGCTCCAGCCAGTGACTTTGCCCCTTTGTTCTTTATAAAAATGAAAGTTGCGAAGTACACTCAACGTCTTCAGGGCGGTAAGCGCTCGAGACTCTTCAAATAACCCAGCGGTGAGCAGAAACAACCCAGCACATTAACCCAGCGGGTTTAACCCAACACCTTGAAAACTAAAACTACCCAAAAAGTGTTTAACATGTGGAAAAATAACCCAACAAAACAACCCAACAGACTCAACCCAGCGGTATGGGTTAAAAAATAACCCAGCCATTTTTAGAGTGTAGGGGTCCCATAGATCCCCATTGTTAGCACATTACTGTGAAAACTGTTTTGAGGAATCAAAATGTCATATAAATCACTGCCTTCACTCAAACATGATGTAAGAACCAGGGTGTGTAAAGTACTGAATGATTGACTTGTTTACGATAAATAAGCCTGACCCTATGGCCCCTGGCATATTCTCCAATAACTTTATTCTTTTTTGTCCACTACACGTATGAATTACATTCTTGTTTGCAAAGAAAAATAAAAAACATAAACAATCAATAGGAAGACATCAATAAAACAGATATTGAGCAGTGGCGTTGAACTGGAACTTGTGTTACAATGAACGCCATCTATATGGGCTTCACTGAACATAGATTTGTGGTATATTTTTGTCCCTTCCTATCACATTCTCTTTCCTGCTCTGTGACTGAGTGATGAAATTCTCCTAATTAACTGGCTGGCTATTGCAGTAGGCTGGCCAAAGAGGGGCTAGGGTACACACATACCTTCCAAACCCACTGTCCCGCTCCACCTGGCTCACAGCCCATGATGGAGGGTGGAACTGGGAAACCCGACCCTAATCACTCAACTTTCCATTTCAGTCGAGGTGGCCCAGACATCGGAGCTCACGCTCTATTCTAGGCCTAAAAGTAAACCAGCAAACCTTGCAGGCATCCATCCATTCTCCTTCTTCATCTCCATTGGTTCCATCAGATCTCTATTTATGCTCTCACTCTCGTTCTTTCTCAAATTTTGTCTGAATCTTTATTTTGCTCTCAGGGGAGCAGTTAAGTACCTTGGCCACGACTGGCATGCAAGTTCCCCAGCTCAACACCCCCTATCCCAGTAAGCTCCATAAAGCCAGCACGAACACGCACACACCCGGGCTGCCCCAACATGCTATCTCAGTCATCCTCACAGGTGGCCGTCCAAATTTAAAACCGCAGGCAGGCCATGCGTGTGTTATCCTGGGAACTGTGTGGGAGATTGTTTAACACACAAAGCTGTCAGACTGATAGACACATGAGATCTGGGAAGCCCATTTGTTTTGCCTGTGTATTTTGTCAGTTTTTTTGCTTTCTATTTCTTGCACTTATTTCCTTATCATCTTGTTTTTTGTAAGAGTGTCAGTCAATTAACAAATACTTTTTTTATAGTTAAAGGGATTGTTCACCCAATAATAATTTTGTCATCATTTACTCACTCTCAAGTCAAATCTGCATACATTTCTTTCTTCTGATGAACACAGAGAAAGAGATTTGGAAGTATGCTTATAACCAAACAGTTCTGGGCCACCATTGACTACCATATAGGGAAAATGACAACTGTAGTCAAAAGTACCCCAGAAATGTTTGCTTTCATACATTCTTCAAAATATCTTCTTTTGTGTTCTATAAAACAAAGACATTTATAAAGCAATTTTCCTACTATTGTAGTCAATGCTGGCCAAGAACTGTTAAAAACATTCTTCCAAATATATTTCTTTGCGTTCATCGGAACGGAAATTTATACAGATTTGAACAACTTGAAAGTGATTAAATACTGAAAGAATTTAAATTTTAAAATGGTAAATAAAAAGAAAATATATTAAATTAAATAAAATAAAATGTGTAAAATTGAATACAAATCTAAAAGAAATGATAGTATTTCATATAATAAAAAGGTCTTTATCCTTTCTAAACACGTCATATGTTGTTTTTCTAGACACATTA
Source organism: Triplophysa dalaica (assembly GCF_015846415.1). NCBI lineage: Eukaryota > Metazoa > Chordata > Actinopteri > Cypriniformes > Nemacheilidae > Triplophysa > Triplophysa dalaica. The sequence continues at coordinate 17,380,178 of NC_079547.1, forward strand.
CAGTGTGTGTGCGCCTTGTACCTCTGCGCCTTTTAAATGTGTGTGTGCAAATATCCGTTTAATTATAGATGATTGTTTGTATTGGTCTGTCAGCCGGCACCGTTGTTAAAGGACTTTAAGATAACTGCTAATTCCACTCCTACAGTATCGATTGGCTGGAATTGGTGAGTATAGTTTTATAGGCTCCCACTCAAGGTACATAATTAATGCTCAGCGTATTTAATTAGTAAGATTTGCTTTGAACACAGAGGGTCATTTAGTCTTGTTGAGTGAGGGAGGCAATTCAGACAGCTTTGGTATTAAAGTATGCGTTCGTTTACATGTGTCGCCTTGTTTTGGAGCAGTGGAATTGTTGGAGTATTGTGCTTGTGTGCTGGACACCATCACGGCGTCCGAAATCGCATAATGTGACAGTACGTACTGAATTTGAATAAGTACCCACCTATCGGCCATTAAAATGGTACGTTTTATATAGTATACAGTATATATAGAGAGTAGTATGAACACATTTCGAACATACTGTGTCTGCCATGTTTTATGGTCATGTGACCCGTGTGCTCTTTGACCTATGATGTATTAACAACAATGTTAAAAACATAATTTAGTCTCTAGAAATTAATTTATTGGCACTTACATTAAAGTTTTCCGCTATATTTTTTTGATTTACTTTTGAGATTTTTGCTGTTGCTCAGCTCCCCAGGCATCATGGGATAGAGAAGTGTCCTTTCGATCCACACTCAGTAATCCCGGCGGAAGTAGTAGACCATCCGGGTATTTTCTCACCTACTGTTTTTTGCACAGAGATTTCAGTCATACTATTCACGACTCGTACTCATTTTCGTCTACTATGTAGTGCTGAAGTATGCGATTCCGGACACAGCGCATGTCTCGATCATATTACCACCACCACATGTAAGACTGCTATCTGGTAAACTTATAGGCAAAAGGCCAATATTACAAGAAGGGATGTCTGCACTGCTGAAACCGCATGCATTGGCTGGATTCCCATTTGCCAAATCACTGTCTGTCTCGGCTCAACAGATCCACACAGTGAGCACAGTGTTAGGCATGGCTCCCACTTCTATTTCTGAACCAATATCAGTTGTACAAATCACCGTGTAGACATCGGCACAGAGTAGGTCAGGGATATCTGCCAAAATAATAACAGCTTCTTAAATTTTTTTAGTTTGCTGTCTCCATGCTTCCCTTTTAACTTTTTTTGAAAAGCATAACTGGCAGTATGCTTTAAGCAATATCTAAAAAAAAGACTTAAAACGTTAAGTTCTTCAGCCCATAAGTATGAAAGATTTTCCACAAGGACATTATTATTCCACAATTATAATTTTGAATGTTTCGTATTCAAAAATTAAGTAAATTTGCATTGTTAGATTAGGGTACATGTTTGATTGATGGTTGTAATGTTCAATGCATCTCATAACCTGCAGAGGGAACCCTTTTACAAGGGCCCATTGATCATTCAAACCACCAGTGACTTGTTCAGGACAGATTCTAAGCCTATACCCTTTAAATCATGTTTTCCTGGGCTAAATTCTATTTAAAAAATGTTATTTTAGTGCTTTATATTTTGTGCATTATATGCCATGCTTTATATTTAACTTAGCAGTGTAAGGTAAGTGTTCTTAGATTGCCTACCTATTAGGACAAAGAAATAGACCCAAGATCGCTTCCGCGTTTTATCTCAGTTGCATCCATAGGGAACAATGGCGTTTTCACTCAAGATACACCTAGGATTACGGTCAGCGACGTGAGTCAAATTATCCAAACTCTGCATCATACATCGACAACCATCAAGGGGAAAGGCTGTTGTCTATCAGTTTAAAGCTACATCCACAAGTATGATTAAAAAAAGTAAACTTTTGCACTCACTTAAGGCTTGATCACAGAGGCACTCAACAATGCTGAGCTGTAGTGCTGTCGGTTCGCTGAAATTTGAACGTTTTTTTTCGTAGACATATCCTTATCGTTGAGTAACAATTTACCTCAACCCTATTAGAGTGGAAGTGGCTTAGAGTGAGATTTTCGTACGTCATCACCCTGCATGCATGTAGTCTATTTACAACTTTGTGTTAACAGATGCTTAACCATGTAAATTATGCAATTATGCTATACAATCCAATAATAACATTTTACAGCGGAATGACCCTTAAAAAGAGTAAAATAAGAGTTACACTAATTTACTAGCAAATAAACAGACTCTAAGAGTGTGTTGTGTTGTGTGTGTGTGTGTGTGTGTGTGTGTGTGTGTGTGTGTGTGAATAGCAGCAGTGTGTTGTAAACCCACCTGTCTCCGGCTGAGAATTGTGTTGAGGGTCTTTCCTGCACCTGTGGACTCATAACAACGTTCCTCTCAATTGACAGCACTAACAAATCCTACACACTTGCACACCAGCCAAAAAAGGAATCTCTGTCATTAGAGTACAGTATTTCGGAAGCACACATACACGCACAGTCATTCAAAGATTGTGGTCTAATAATATTGTTTGTCACCAGGATCCTTCACAAGTTCTCATACTAAAGGCACTCATTCATTTCACTGTAATCGAAACAGGGTGGTTGTTTTATCACCATATATGCATATATTTAATACGGTTATAATTTTAGATGTGTTGATTTTTTTCTAATAGCCCTTAGTGAATTTTTAGCATCCTTTTAAAAAGAACAAATTCAGGAATAAGAACATTTATGTTGAAAACCAATAAGATCATTTGGCATATTTGAACTAATAATAATTCTACAACTTGTTTTAATTATGTTACCCAGTGTTATTTAATTTTGTGTGGCTTTCCACACATTGCTGTGTGTAATTCGTTTATTTGTTTTTCACTTTCCTTGTGAGTAGCACAGAAGTAAGCAATGAATACTAGAGAGGGAGGGAGAGGTTAAGGATCTGGATAGTATTGATCAGGGCCAGTTCATTTTCTGTTGTCCCTGGTGAGTTGTTCTGTGGGAAATAGCTAGTTTGTCTCCTGTCAGGGTGGCTGTAGAGCAACCTTGGCTCCATCCCGGTTAGTTGTAGTCACATCGGATCTGGCATTGCAAATATTCATTATTGTCTGGTCTAAGTTATAATGTCTGGCCATCGTTGCTTATAAGGAGGACTTAGTCTAGATTATAACGAAATGTTGTACGGACACAAAACTAATGATACATTTCTCAAAATATCTACTTTTGTATTTTACAGAAGAAAGTCATATTGTTGCAGTCAGTCCGATGTCCAAATTCGCAGTTTTTTAGGAAATGGAAAAACACTGTACTGTGTAAAGGATTATAGGCTATACTTTATTGACAGGTACTTTTTAATACCTTTTATACATTATATTTTGAGGGTGAACAAAAAATGAAACCACAAAATACGGTAGATTCAAGGTTTTGGAGGGACAGCGGGGTGAATAATTGATGATTGAATTGATTTTTTGGGAAACTATCCATTTACGGTAATAGTAAAGATGCGAGAGTGCTTTTATGAAGAGTAATATTCTGTGTTGTGTAGACCGACTATCTATCTAGCACATTTTCTAAGAGGAATAGCAATGGTCGGTACTGTATGGTGTATGTTTGCCTGACACTGACTGATTACCAGGCTGCCAAAAGCATTCATTCACCATTTTGGGCCAGTTCCCATCTGTATATTTAAAAAGTGACAGCACATTAGCACCAGCTCCCATGTGTAAAGGACTGGGGCGGAAGAGGACAGTGGACTCTGTTGTATTGATTGTGTGGTGTGTGTAGTGGTCAATCAGTCTTAAACCCCAGTGGCTTCAGTGGTTAAATGTGGTGTTTTGTACCTCACTCTCGCTCTTTTCATGAAAACCACACATGTGCTATTGTACATTTTGATGCATCATTTCCTAGATGCTATTTTAAAGGGTTTCACAATGACTTATCCACTTTACTAGTCGACTAGTTGTCTAGAGAAGTATTTGATTAGACTGCAGGTCAATGTTTGCTTAATGTAAATGACTTACGGCGTGCAGCATCAGCGGTCTGTTGCATTTCTGGCAAGTCCAACGCTGCATTGACTGAGAGTAGGTAAATGGAGGGGGTGTTTGTGCAAAGATGATATTGCAGAGAAAAAAGAGAATATCTCCTTTCTTTGGCTTTGTCCTATTCACCTATAGCACGGCCATCCTGTTCCACTTTTAGAGAGCCAAAAGTGTCCAAACCTTGCGTTAAAACACATTCAGGTCCCTTTGGTGAGTCTAGTCTTACTCGAAGGGTACTCACTAAAATCTCATGAACCGGCTCACATTGAAATGTTTCTGTATGTCCTCACATATTGGACGATGTTCAATTCCACTTTATGCATTGCACTTTGCAGTTGTGTTCAGTTTGACATTTTTAGGGTCACATTAAATTGTTCATTGTTGAATAAATATTTGTACAAATCATCTAAGATATCCATAGCAGTGCTGTGGTTCACGAACATGCAATTGAACTACGCAGCACATTTCAGACTTTGATATAATTTCAAATATGTTACAGTTCTATAACAAAAGTAATATCAAAGTTCTAGACCATTTCAATGGACACGCAGTTAACTTCCGGTTTGTGTTTGGCTAGTGTATAATAATTTAACAATTTAGATATTTTTTTATTTGTTAATATTCATTTGTATTATTATTTGACTCCATAATAATTGTATTAAATAAACGATTTGTTGAATTTGTTGTATGTTCATTTTATTAAATAAAAAAATTGTTGAATGGGTCCTGTAGTTTAATCGCATTTAAACAAACCGTATGGTATGTGGACATACAGTATATTGTTTGAGCTTGGTATAGCATTCTAAATTAAAAATATTGGTGAGACAAGTTTAGTAAAGTAACTGTTCTTCTCGGTTTCTTTTGCTTCTTTCAGAAATAATCAACAGGCACTCATAAAACTAAAAGCTATTAAATTGGGGCAAAGTCTGTTTATGGAAGTCGTGCCACTGTCAACCGTCTTATCTCCTTTTATCGGCAAAGGCAGATATTTCTAAAATTGCTGGCAAAAGTCACAATTAAACAGAATATTTCCAATCAATAATTAAGCGTGACATGACCGGAATCTGAACTTTGGTTTGCTAACCTCAAATTGCGCAAAAAAAATCACCTTTTTCGAGGTTGCCTCATATACTGCTCCTGCGCACAGGCTGGCAAGCGCCTCACGAAAGCCCAGAGAGTTGACAGTCTTAACTGATTGATGATTGGCTCGTTTTACTGGAAGGCGGGACTTCCTTCACTAGAGCGGCCCAGAGTGGCCATATTGAGCATTGCATTCCGCTGCATTCATTGTTACGGCAGTGGCGCATCTTTTTAATATTAAAGTACCAATTTATAAAACATGGTCAAGGAGTCGTACCATAAGCATTGTGGCATGCAGCGGTTACCCAACCTAATGTTACATAAGTTATGACCTTTTCCTAAGAAGCACTGCCCCAGATCCGGAAACTACAGAGACAGCTGTGCAGGTGTGTAAACAGCTTTGTTTATGTAGAATTGTTGGACGCTTCTAATGGAAATATTTATGCTGCATATTCATTTAATAGAAGTAATTTGCAACCGATTAAGTTGTATGTAACAAGATCCTTGTGTGGTCAATGTTTGGCTCCTTAATGCAGCTCTGTGGTTGGAGTTAGTGAATACGGCCTGGTCTATTTTAAGTGTCGCTGATTTGTCCCGCTCCTTACCCTGCCGGAGCACTTGTCATGTCCCGGATCCTCTTTCATGGCATTCTCCACTTAACGAGTTTGTGGATATTAATGACCGTCTTGAGGCGAAGACTCTTAGCTTACAACAGTGATGGGACAGTGTCACTCTTGATCTTTCTCTGTGCCCCCCCATCATGAAAAAGTTGATAGATTTGGTTTGGGCACTTATCCAACATCCAGTACTTGGGTGAGAGATCTCTTAGTAACTCCTCCCAAATGACACATCTGAGGTAGGGCGTGCAGATCCACTGAAGGTCAGGGGCTTACCCTTTCTCAATGCCCTTGCTGTTACCCTCGTGACATTGAGGGCAGCTGCTCCAGTGGTTATGTGCCCTCCTCTTTGCCCTCCCGGAACAGATGCCCGTAGTCCTCAGTGCCAGTCTTACCCAGAGGGACCAATTAGAGCTTACTCCAGCTGCTGGCATTAGTGCCAGTCAGAACGGAAGAAGTGAAGAGTGGAGAGTGATGAAGAGATGCAAAGGGATATTAAAGCCAGTGGGACAGTATGTCATGTACTTTGTGTTTTGAGCACCTGCTTGACACCCCAAAGTCCAGGTGTAAAGACCTGTCTTTGCAGTTGCTGCAGGCAACCCCCAACTTGTTTGATTTTCCATGTTCTGCAGAAAGAAGAAATAAAATAAAGTTGCTAACTAAACAGCATTGCCCCATTGAATTCCATTATATGACCACAAAACCACAGAGACATTTCCCAAAATATCTTCTTTTGTGTTCCACGGAAGATCAGATAAAGAGTTTAAGGAGAATTATAATTTGACCCAAATCAAGGTCATTCTTTATTAAATGTCTTTTAGGGTCTCATGGTCATAATTTATTGTCCCGTTTACTGGAATTCCAGGCCTCAACAAGACCATCTTAAGCTTGTGGCCCTCCAACTAGGTTAGTGTTTAGCACTGTGACACTTTCACGACCGCCATAAGTCACTCAGTAAGCCATCGACACGGTGACCGGCCACTCGCGCTCAATCTCTCACTCAGTGTGTAGAACTCAAGTTTTTTAGTCCCTTGAATGCTCCAACCTGATCGAGCATGAACAGCCAAACACCAACTCCTTTTATCAACACACATTAGCACCCTGTGATGAATGATCTCTCCTTGCAAGGAGTACGCCTCCTTGGATTTTGTCTGTCCTGCTATAGACTCTTAGGTGCCCTTGATAGCAGACAGGTGGCTGACAGGTGAAGTGAGCATGTGAAAGCGTCTTTAGCTCTCGGTGGACATACACGCTCTACCCAGATCGCATCAGTCATGTTTATTTGGTCTGTCACCACCACACAATAAAGCGGCTGTGCGCACGCCATTGGGACATACATGCATACATGTACATTAGAAACTACATGTTATACTGTGAATGTATGCAGTGCTGTTGTCAGCACGTGCCAGAATCACTCAGTTGGATACATGCCGCAATCTCCTGCTAAATTTGTAATTCCTATTTTTGAGACACTTATGCTCGCATGTTTTTATAAACATGCCACCATCTCTCAAAAGATATACAGCTGTCAGCTGTCAAGGGCAGTGTTTCAGACTCTCTGTTTTTATTGTGTGTTGAGGCACGGGGCACTTATCTATGAAGTGCCCCTACTGTGTGCCATAGATGCATATCATGAAAGCATATGAAAAAATTTTTGGTTCAACAGATAAATTGTCACTTCGGAATAATAAGGTTCTATTTGACAAATTGATTTGTTCAAATATTCTTTACATTATGTGATGTTGTTGTGTACAATGTGGGATTTTTTATTAGAAAACAAAAAGGTTTTATCTAATAAGTCAAATGGAATGCAAAAACTGCTCAGAATGCAGATAGAAACTTATAATTTCAAAGTCACAATAAAATACTATTTCTAGTGTGTTGTTAATTCACTCAAACTTTTTTCATCATTTATTAATCTTCATGTCATTCCAAACCTGTACGACTGTGCAGAAAAATATATTTTGAAGAATTTTGGTAAACAAACAACATTGATCCCCATTCGCTTCCATTGTATGAACACAAAACCACTGAGGCATTTCTCAAAATATCTTACTTTGTGTTCCACAGAAAAAAGAGTCATATACATGTTTTATATCACATGTAATGGATAATGTACAGGCAGCCGGTTGTTATCACAGAAATACAGTAAGCCCTGACGCGAAGCGGAGATTCTTGTATCACATTGAAGGGGCTTATTTCGAGATTACAGTCGGCTGCTTGTACATTATCCCGCTTATTACACGGATACTTGAGAAAATTACACATGAGAAAAAAACTGGACATGAAATGTGAATAAAAAATATTTTATTAGATCATTTTATCTGAACGCAGACCTTCCGCGAGTAAAACCTGTTTACTTAAGGTAAGAAAAGACGTTCAGATGTCACGAACAGGCAATTTGGTTATATAATTTGTAAATAAAATGTCATATATGTTATTAAAAGATATATTTACATTTAATTTGTCAAAAAAACCTGAAAAAAACATTTGCTGCATACGGATTACCGTTAGTTATTGATTTTGAGAGGTTGTTATCTGGGAATAACGATCCTGCAAATGTCTGGCTGGGCAATCAGAATCAAGCTTTCCAATGAGCCATGTAATAAGAGGGTGAATAAATAAAGACGGAACGTTCATTTTTGAGTGATCTTTCCCTTTAAGAGTCACAAGGGTTACAAACTATGTCTCTTCCATACTACACTTGTTGTGTAGGTGTGATTCATTGACCATAAAAACACAAAAGAATCAAAAGTAGAGATTACGCTGACTTAAAAATCGAGATATTATGATGATAAAGCATCATGAATTATTTTGGCCTTGATTATCGTGTCCTGAAATTTTGATATTGCGACAACACGAATCGAAATGTGATTCATGATGCAGGACACAGTGTGATTTCAGTAACATGAATGTTCCTGACCCCCAAATCCTGCGAAACATTATGCACACAGTACTTCCCAACGCACTTTCTCCATTTCTCCTTATATTAATATTGTATCCCATCCAATGTATTTCTCATTGCAGAGTTCTTGTTTTGTTAGGAGTGCAGTCCTCTAAGGCTAAGGGCAAGGTCAGAATACTTGCCTCTCATCTCTTATTCATATCTTTATTGCCATAACCGGATGTAAACAGCAGTATCTAAGGAAGCCATTGCCATTACTCATTTGTGTTTTCCCTGCTCCGTTACTAACCAGCAGTGACACACAACCGAACGCTTGCAGACGTTAAGCAAATGCAGAAACCCCACAGGAGTAAACATTAGCAGTATGGAAACATTTCCGTGATGTGGGCTCTGAAGTATTGATGTCCACTGAGAGGGTACTAGCTTAAATAAAAAAATGTAGCTTTAATGTTAACACGCAGTACAAGCAGTCAGGGATGCTCAGTACGGGTCGTGTTGCTCTTATTATTTCGAGCCATCTTGGGTCCAGTAATCAGCTGATGCATAAGCAGAGCCCAGTATTTATGTGTGTTAATGTGGTGTTGGTTTCTGTGACGAGAGCGCCATGCCGATGACTGATGATTCCTGGCCTCTTGGGTGACATTTGAGCCTCTCCCAATTTTGACTGGTATGGAGTCTAGTGGAATCGTCCAGTGGTCCAGCAGTGGCCATGGTTCACGGTGAGGCGGTTCTTCTTGTTCCACATCTCTCATCGGATCTGTCCAGAGTACCCTCTTGATAACCATCTTGTTATGCGTCTGTCTTCATTACCAGCTCTTCTGGGCCTCTAAGGACACTTCTTGTATTTCTGCTCTTAAGAACTTCTCAAGGTCACACTTCTATTACACATTCACAAAAACTTGGAACACCTTTCAGCCACGGGTATGTACATTCAGAGGTTGTTTGTGCCAGAATGGAGAAGAGTCATGTTGGTATTTGGGGTCAAGAGTTAAATGGACTCCCTCCAGTCTCATGTTGTATGTTCCTCTGGTTCCTCACAATCTTCATAGGGGAGCAATTGTCACCAAATGATAGAAATTGTTTGTTGCCTACCAAATGTTGGGCTTATGGGATATAAAGGGAACTTGCCCTACAGTTACCTATACTTATTGATATTGAGTCTGGAGACGTTCTATACCCTTTTTGGCAAGTACACTACACCAACGAGTTAAACTAATGTATAAATAGCAAATGGTAGCTTTCTTTTCACACCATTTGTTCAGTTTTTTTAGGTTTGTAATGTATTTCGTTATTAACAGTAACTCGCAGGACTTGAGGAGCTCAGTCGCAGCCCCTCCTTTACATTTGGCATCACATTTTTATGATTGCTCGAGTTTTAGGAATGCTGGTTAAGCAGCTGGTCTGTAACACGTGTGCCACTGAGACTCATTGACTGAATTGCTTGGAGACAGACAGACATTCAGACTTTAATCAAACAATAGTCAACAAACCACAATTCAAATCACAAGTCTCTGCCAGTCCCTGCCAAGTGGACTGGCACACTCTTTCTGCCGCGCTTATTTTGTCCCATGGGATTCCGCTCTGCCCTAACTCTAGTTTGATAGCAGCGTTAAGTGTTCCTGGTTTACAGGCGAAGCATTTAATGGCAGCGATGCCGTCCCACTGGGAATCAGAGGATGAGCCCCTGGGGAATTGCTGCAGAAGCGGCCTCTCGCTGTCAATAATGAGATTAATGATGTGACAGAGATGGAACGGTAAAGAATCGGACCGCTGTTAAACGGAATTAGTTGTCAAATTTGGAGACGGGATCAGAGAACACGAGATGACGTGGCTTGATAATCCTTAAGAGGATGCAGGGTGTCACTACTGCTCTGTCACAACACGGTTGAGGAGCTCAGAGAACATTCAAGAAAGTGTGAAATAAATACTATACCAGTATTTGTGGAATCCCTATATCTGTATCGCTTCCAGAGAACATGGGTAGGACAAGTAGTGCAGCTTAAATGTCTGGATTTCACCTCTTGCAAAAAGTATCTTAAAAAGACATCAGTGAAGTGTTGACTTGACTCGTTGGCTACCTTAAAATGTCAAAAGGTGATAGGTATTATTGTTAAAGAGGTTGGCCATTTAATTAAGTATGATCAAAAAGTAATTATGACGTGCTGATTGAGTTGTTTGTAAAGTACATTGCTGTGGACAGAGTAAGGCGGTGATATATTTCTGTACGATGACTTTATAGATCGTTTCATCGGACACAAGCACCTGTCTCTGTGTGTATTTATCGGTCTGGCTGCTAGTAGCATCATTTATATTATATTTAATTTATATTAATATTTCATTGTATAGTCATTGTATTCAACTAAATGAATACTACTCAACAGTTATTGTTGGGCCACATAACGTTTGTTTATGTTGTTGCTGGTGCAACCTTCTATATGAAAATAAATTACCAAATATATTGACCTAATGTACATTAAACGAGATGTCCAGAAGGCATAATAGCACAGCTTCTGCTTTTCAAATATTTTAGCATCAGTAATATTTTCCAATTTCTAATATGCATACAACATTTTATTACATCTTTACTAATATACACCTAATATAGACCATTTAAAAATCAGTTTTTCTGAAATATATAGATTATTGTTTGGGTAAAATGAACTACTGACAGTATTTCTAACAAACTAAAAATAAAAAGTTTATTTCTGTTTGAATTTACAGTATGTAGTAGAAAATAAAAACTGGTGAAACAGGTCGAAATGACAGAAGAAATTCTCTCTATTTTTCAGATCTCAAACAAGTTGATATTTTTTTAGCAATACCACTTGTAAGTGAATTGAGAAAAACTTTTATTTTGTAAAATGTATTTTTTATGGTAACCCAGTTGGATTGCTGTTGGATGACTTTGTTACTCCAGAGGTTTGAAAATTCTTTCCGCGGTTGTATTTGAGTAAACTGCATCAATTTCTCAAAGTTTGACATCACTTTTGGCCACTTGTATGTAATTAAATAGTGTTCATTCAATTAAATCTGTATTAAACTAATTTCTTCAATGAATCGATTTATTTTAACATCAGTAATCTGTTATCCCAAGCAGCCCAACATAAAGCCCACAAAGAACAGACAGATAATAACATGGGAACCTGTCAGAAAAATGAATCCGCACAAGTGACAGAGAGAAATAGATAAAGGTGTGAGCTCGCCGCTCCAAAGCTGAAGTGAGTTGAGTAAATAATCGGCGGTCTGAGGCGGTGCGGGGCCGGCGTGTCAGCGGGCGATGGATGAGTCCCCAGGCCTGATTGTAAAGCCCAGCAGGTTGTGTTGGTTGAGTGAGTCTGTGCCGAGTAGAGTCTCAATCTTCCCTCTAATAGGCCACTGACAGGCCTTTACCACACACATATACACACACTTGCGAGCACACACATCAATAAAAAGTGTCCTGACAGGGACCACAGCCTGTGCTTTGGCACCTAACGTTCAGCGCCGCACTAAACCAGCCACACACAAAGACGCTGGCGGCATCAATTCTGCAGCGCTATCATTAGACAATAGGTAAGGCGGAACAATACAGCGAAGTGCCCAGCGTACGGCTGGCTGTGTAAGACACAAGCTCCCTGACAAGGTGTATTTGTCATCTGCAGGGCTGGCGTCTGCGGTACAGATGAGAGGTGTGTGAAAAAGTGACTTTGAGCCTGACAACTAATTTCACAGACTGGCATACACAACCTTTCGACGTAGGCCCACACATAAGTTTGCTCCCTCGCTTACATAGTCCGCTCGTATACTCCGAGGTACACACACTTCATCACTAGTGTAAAACACACATAAATGCTCATATGGGGTCCTCCGTATCACATACACGTACACTTGGATCCATCCCACTGCTTTGTGCTCTGTCGCTGTGCCGTGCTGTGCCGAGATTTGATCATCGGTAAATGTTTGTCGAAGATGAATTCCCTGGCTGATGCTAAAGTGTGTGTCTGGTGATAAATGGAGAGGGGTGGCCTGGCGTGGAAGATGGGGAAAATAAGAGGAGGAAGGGCTTATATTGCGACAGGAAATGCGAGATTTTATTGTAATATTCAGAAATGGCGATTATACACAGGAGAAGTAGATATTTAAATATCAAAGGCTATTATTAATAACTAAATATTTTTCTTATATTATATATTATCTTCTTTCTTTCCTTCTTTCCCTTCCTTCCGTCCTCCCAGCTTTCTTCCTTCCTTCCTTCCTCCCAGCTTTCTTTCTTTCTTTTTCTACGTCCAATCTTTCAGTTCATTCTTTCTTGTATGTTCGTTCTTCCTTGTTTCCTCACTCCCTGCTTTCCTTCCTCCTTTATTTTTTCCATCCTTCCTTTGAATTGCTGTACATTCTTCTAGCATTTGTTTTCAGGCTCATGTTGTTTTTATCCTCCTTTCTCACACATTACTCATTACGGAGACAAAGTGTTCCCAGTCATAGTGAAAAATGTAGTGTCTCCCTGACATTTTCAAGTATGTTCAAGCCAAAAAGGAATTTAGAATACTGTACTGACTGATCTTTTCTATTAAATGGATTATTCCGATCCATGTAATAAAAAATTAATGTGTCATAGTGTTTCTTTTGACATCTAGGTTTTTCTGAGCATTGGAGGAATGCAGTTAAAAATGTTGGGATATTTACTCGCATACTAAATCAGTCAACTATATTTACAGTTTTAATGTAACTTATCTAATTGCATATACTGTTACTTTATTATATGTACTTTATTATATAAAGTTTGAGCCAAAGCCTCTCTGTCTCTCGTCTTTACTAACCCTCTCTGATTCGTTTAAGTTCTTTAAGTAATTCCATTCCCCCGCTGGCTTGTCTAACATGCTAAATTGTAGGCGCTGGGAATAAATCTTCAGGGTTTTTAGCTCTGGTGTAAAGCGGAGACGAGCGAAAGCCGCCATGCCGAGTCCATCTTTTACTCAACCCGCATGCATGCATGTCACTTCAGCCCAGCCACTCATAAAGCAACATGATGGATAAATGAATACAGAAAGAAATAAATAAAAGCCACACTTATTCTCTCCCGCACATCCTTCCCTCCGCCTCTCTGATGGATCTATGAAATGATATAAGGAATAAGACTTAGAGATAGAGAAAGAAAGGGTTGGGGTAGGGTGGAGAGACGGATATGATTTATTAGGCTGATAAAAATTCAGCCTTTGTTATTCAGTCATTTTTCCATGTGCGGCTTATTAAGGAGCGCACCTGCCAGAGGAAGACACTGTGTGTGCCGGTGTGTGTGTGTTTAAGTTTGTGTGTCCTGTAGAGCAGAACTCGGATCTCACAAAACCAGTCTGAGACCACATTAAATTATGAGATTAAAATATTCTTAATTAAATCATATTAAAAATACATATATTACAGTGGGATGGAAACCGGAAGTACTGTTGCTCAATTAATCTTTTATAGATGAATCTTTAATAACCAAACAAGTTGTGAGGTTTATTTTGGCAGCTCAATTGAAACGGGATTTTGTTTCTCCTAGATGTATAGTGTAAAATCCTACATGTAACTTAAGTTTCTGCAAACCACAGGCTCACTAACTAATGACTTGGTTATAGCCCACGTGGGCATCATTAGGTGATTAAGCATTATTGATCGGTGAAGTGACACGTCAACCATTAATTTCCTTCCCTGATTTGTATTTTTACTCCACAGGCCCTCCCTTTCCATCAGTGCGAAGTCCGCCGTCACATAGGGTCATCAAAACACGCTACAAGATTGACACGCGCAGGGCACACACTGCCCACCACAGCCCCACTCTTTCCTACAGAGTCAAGAGAGTCCAGTCGGCCAGGTAAGGCATGCAGCACCTGTAACTGTCATGAATTCTGGGCCACTTCAGGACCGCCCCCCTGTTTCTACTTTTCATCAGGGCACATTTTAATGGTTTTGTGCTATCATAATCTCCATGTTTGCACGTGTGCCTACACCCCAGCCGCAATCTCAGCCCCGCACAACCAATTACCAGGCTGATTAAAACGTCTCTGTTGACATTCACTGTCTCTAAGCACCTAATAAAACCTTAAATAACCGCCTTGCCCTTAATAACGCCACACAGAACCATAACTAACCGTCTCATCAGCGCTGATATTATGACAGAGAGAAGGTGCCTCATCATGGTAATCTATTATGGAAAATGTAACATTAGACCATAAACATGTTCTGCGGGAGGGCCCACATGCTTTGAGAACATGTGGGCGGTGACCGAGATGCCTAAATCAGCTATAGCTTTTAATGGACCATGGCTCCTTGAAATTGGTTTCATAACAATAAATGCAAAGGGAAAAAACAAAAAGGGAGAACGACAGTAGCCAAAGGGTTATGTTATGTGTGGGTATAGTCGCTCGCATCCAATTCAAAGCTCTGCTGTTGACCTACAAGACCTCCACTGGTTCGGCACCCCCATATCTTCGCTTGCTTGTACAGACCTATGTACCAGCCAGATCCCTACGCTTTGCAAACGAACGACGTCTTGTAGTTCAATCCCAAAAGGGGATGAGATTCTCTGGAATACATCTGTGGAATGATCTACCCGCTGCTACAAGATCAGCAGATTCTGTAGCCATCTTTAAGAATCGTCAACAACTGACCGATTAGTTCTGACTTCTATTTCTATTCTACTCATTCTATCCTTAAAGGTGTGATGAACTGGGCTTGTTTATTGTTTTTATACTGCTATATGAGGTCTACTTATGAAGTAATAGACTATTTTCGACCCAGGTTTTCAGGCCAGCTCTGCAAACGCTAGGTTTTAATGGCTGTGCCGCAGACACTTGGAGGTAACATCCACCGCTTTGATTGGATAGCAGTTTGCATAGTAGGAGCCTTCTGTGAATTTGGTTCGAGACGTAATGTTAGGTTACACATTAGCACCATTGACAATTTTCACACAGCATCAGTATTATCTGGAGACCTCCTGTGATGACCTCCCCACATCAGTATTTCATGTGACTCAAATTTACTGACTTATTTCCCGGATGTGATGGCAAGGCTTTGCGTATAGTTTGTACAGGGTATACTTGTATTGCGTTTAATGATATATGACCATACCAGTCATTTGAGACCAGTGATCCCGAACCAGACAAAAGATCACCCCGATCATGGGTCTCACATGTTGAGAGAGTTCCATGATAAACAAACAAAAGGGAGAATCCGGGTAACTTATGGATATCACCCAGCACCTGAAATAATACAAAACACTCCAAAACTGCCTCCATGATTCGCAAACGGTGGATAAGACTTTGAAAAATTATGTATGAGCCCACCAAATCACAGAGCTGACAATTCACACGGGCTTAAGATCACAGACAACCTCTGCAATTAATACAAAGGACTAGAGGTCCCCAGGTAATACTAATCTAGTGCAAAAAAGTGCTCAGGACACATCAAGCGATCTCTAACAAAGCAATAGTGACGCATAGTACAAAAATGTTTTGCTCACATAAGATTGCTGCGCCATTCCGGATCGGATCCATGTTGAAGGCACAGCACTGCTTTTTAATTTTAAACTCTCCACAAATTCAGTGTCGACATGTGCCTTGTTCGCGAAGAAATCATCGAAGAAACAAACAATGTTTTTCCCACATGAGCTGGAACATTGAGCTATGGTGCTCATATAAGAGGTGCATGTCTGGTCTGTTTTAATCCCTCTCTCTTATTTTTTTGTAATTTACTTGATCCTTTCTACTGACTTTGTTGTTATTATTATGAATAATTATTAAGAGTGAATAATATTAATAATTATATATGATAACAATTATTTTTATTATTATTATTATTATTTTAATTTATTAGGTTTCTACCTCAAAACTACTAAGAATTATCTAACAGATAAAACAAGACTAAGACTCTAAATCCCAGCCTGACAACAGCAAAAGTAGGAAAGCTAGAAAGCTTCTAGATTGTAAATGCTTAATATAAAGACAGGGAGAAGAAAGAGGGGTCACGGCTGTGTCTGTATGGCATTAGCTTTAGTCTGATAGGAGACCACTGAGAAATCCCATTCACTTAAGGGTGTAAATGAAGCACTCATGCGTGTGGGTGTAAATTTTTTATTCCCACTCTTATCTACAGAGTTAAAATGATCTTCATAAATCCCCCTGACGTGCGCCCCTGGCTTAGCCATGTAGAAAAAAGAGGCTGTGGATTATAGGTGTTATATGTTAAGAAGGTTGCCACATTAAACAAAATAACTTTCTCGTTTGTCTCCCTCTCTCTCTCTTTCCCAGTCCCATTCTCTCTTTCTGGACCTTTCTGCCTTATTGAGAATTGTTTTACAGAGCCTTGAGGGGATAGCACTAAAAACGGCCCATTTAAAGCAGGACCAATGCCTGGAATCATTGAAATATCTGATAGGCTGGTTAAGGAGCTGTACCTGGGATTTATAGAACAGATCTGTTTACAGTAAAGGTTTTTAAATATGGTTATGTAGCTCATATCAGTGCGACTTGTTGCTCTAAGTTTGGTAAATTTCACTGTAAAGGCCCAGTGTGTAGTCCGAAAGGGAGGGGGGAGTGAGCCGTTGGTTGCAGTTCGTAACCTCATCACTAGATGCCGCTAAATATCCACACTGCTCCTTTAAGAGATCTTGCTAAAGAAACATACTACTATGCCTGATTTAGTATGGCTCCTGATATATGCAGTCATCACATGTCAGTTAAGATCATTTTGGGCAACAGAAGTGTAACAGCTGCTCTTGAAATAGATGATTAATAGGTCTACAGGTCAGACTCTCATTTGAGCTCATTATTGAAGAGATGCTGACATTTTGACCCTGTCTCAAGTATTCAGCACATGCATGCGTGTCTGTTACTGCACCATTTTGATTTAGAACAATACAGGGCAAAGTCCATTCTGTTCAAATTCTCTTTTTCTTGTGGAATTATTTTGTAAGTGATTGAGCTACAGTATATTTTACTTTACAATGCAAGTACTTAATGGTAGTACAACGTATTAATACACTTTGTTAATTTTATTTATATGAGTGCTATGGTAATTTGTCATGTTTATATATATGGCCCTGCCTGTGAAAACCCAGCTAAAGTCATTTTTTGTGATTTACTGTTTTCTACATAAAATAATCCTACTGTACATCACATAAAAATTCTGTAAAAATATAACATCTTTCAAATTGACTGAGGAAGGCTCTTTCAAAGATTGAAATCGTAATCAAATTAATGGTTGAAATCAAACTTTGATGCCTGTTATCTCATATTTAGACTTTGGAAATTGGTGACTGTGTCACATATTCAACCATGAAAAATTAAGAGACTATTTCATAATAATTTTTAGTTTTTCTGAATGTAATACCGTATTTCTAGGTCTGGTTAAGGTAATTTGTCCCTGTAAAATGTCTGCGAACATCTTACAATATTTCTCCCACATTTCAACTAAAATAATTCTCTCAAAACTACAGAAACAGGTCAAAATTACAAAAACATGCTCTGTTTTTTTTCAGACCTCAAATGCTGCAAAGAAACAAGTTCATATTCACTTTTAAGTAGTGCAACATTGGATTTTGGACAATTTTAAAATTCTGTTTTATGTGAAAACCTTGATTTTATCACAGTTTTCATGTGTCTTGTCATGGTGTCCGTCTTTCACATTGCTGTTGGGGGGCTTCGTGTCTCTTCTAAAGATTTGATTTTGTTAAAAAAGACTGAAGACATATTAATTGTTTCCAAACTACTCATATTAAATTGTTGGATTTCGCATCAACTTGCATGCAGTTGTTATGTCAGCATTTTTTATGCTATAGCTGATATGCCAATGTTTTTACATCGATCAAAAAATGAGAAATATTGTGGAATCTATGTGTATACTCACCCAAAAATGTATATTTTGTAATGAATCTAGTTGTTCCAAACCTGTATACATTTCTTTGTTCTGATGAACACAGAAAGATATTTGGAAGAATGCTTGTAACCAAACAGTTCTTGCACCCCCTTGACTACAATAGTAGGAAAAATAAAATGGTAGTCAAAAGTTACCCAAAACTGTATGCTTTCCTACATTTTCAAAATATCTTCTATTATGTCAACACAACAAAAAAAATATATATAATGTAATTATCAATGGGGTCCAAGAAATGTTAAAAGCATTCTTCCAAATGATTCTTTCTTTGTGTTCATCAGAACAAATAAATGTATACAGATTTGGAACAACTCGAAGGTGAATAAATGATGACGACATTTTATTTTGCTGTCCCTTTAATTATATAACAGGCAGTGTATTATAAAGCACTACCGATGTTTGCAATTTGTGTGCATTTGAATGATTTAGATTTGGTATACAAGTACTTTTGGATTTATAATGGGTAAGCGAGTGTGTTTCGTGGGGCTTCATTTGTGTAATGCAGATTTTGTGAGACGGCGTGCTTGGTTTCAGTCTGCCTTTGAGCTGTGATGACTTACCGCCATTCATTTAGCTGCCTGCAATAAATATTGATTCATCAAGGGATTTTCAATTTGAACCTCTGTGACGCATTGTGAAATATTACAAGAGAGAGGGAAATGAGTAGGAGAGATAGTGTGGGGGAGAAGATAAGGGAAGATTTTTAACGATCCATCCAGCTTTTATTTATTCATTTGTTGGTGATGCTTATTTTTAGAGTATTTTAGATTGTGGCGCTCCGCCACATACTGTACTCATTACATTTACACATTTGGCAGACGTATCATTTACGCTTTTATCCGAAGCTACTTACAGTGCATTTAAGTTACACATTTTACTTATCAGTGCTTACTTGAGAAACAATCATGAGACTGGGTTTACCCGTTGAGCCACTGGAACACGTGTTTCCATCTGACGCACAGCATACTTTAATGAAAGCCGTAACACCAAGAGTGTCACTGTGTTTGTTGGTTAAAAAACAAGCACACAGATGTTCTTCACCACCCAAGAACTCAAGCAGGCAAAGGACTGAAGCAGACAGGCGGGGTGCTCTTTAGCCCCTCACCCTTCCATACAGTGACCCGGCGTCCAGCACACGCAGCGTGCCGGAGAGCGGTAGGAGTGTGTAGTCAGCAGTACGGCTATGTCAGGTGATTGAGTGTTGGAGGGGACCGGGTGGGGGAGGAAAGCCCTCGTAAATCCCTGGCAGCCACCAGAAAATAGATATAATCTCAACATTAACTACATTAATAGTAGCAGGAGTTGAATTAAGAAAGCCGTAAAGCATGGACGCCTGGGCATAAATTACATGAGCCCATGCACACACGCATGCAAGCATACAAACTGCCTTCCTCCCGTTACACGCTTTATGTTTTGCTCTTTGTTTTCTGCATCTTCATTTTGTTAATTTTACTGTCATTTTACTGTTACACTATATTTACTTGAGGCAGATTTTTTGTTTATTTATACTGGACCAGTGCATTGTATATAAGCAGATTTAGCAACCGTGATTACTTTTCTGCAGTTCCCTAAGCTCTGTATATAAAAATATATAGATATAAAAATGTACCAATGTTGTTATTTAAGGAATTAAAAATGTCCAACAGGATGGATGTAAAGAACTAAAGATAATTAAAAGTAATTGACTAATGTCATTTAATGTCCAGTCGATGAAAGTTAGCAACGTATAGTGGTGAGGTTGCAAATTGCAACCAATGGCTCTCTCCACCCCCCTCCCTTTCGAAGCAGTACGGTGGCTAACACAGCACTTAGATGTTGTCACGTTTTCCATTCTTTGCCGTGGGAGATTTCATGTTTACGAAACACACTCTGTAGAGCAGTTTGTCCGTTTAGGGCTACTGAATAAACAACCTGGCATATTCCCTGCAAGAGGACCCGCGGTGTATGTAGATAGAAATAGGTCATTCTAGGGTAATAGAAACATAATGCTTCATTGTGTAAGATCTTTACACACCCGTGAAGACGTAGTTTTATAATATTGCATTTCTGTCAATAAATCCTCCAAAAAAGTACACATTTATTAAGATTCTATTCATGTCTGAGAATCACAAACGAGACACAATCATATTCCGTTCACCTTTTCTTTTTCTCCAGTCGACACGTGCGGTCACGCGTGCTCTCTCGATATGGGTGGAGTGGCAAGCGTGGCCCTCATCAGGTTTAGTGCTCTGGTATTGATCAGCACAGGATGTGCTGCAGCATTGCTCTCCCCTTCTTTACCACCTCTCCATTCATCTCATCATGAGAGGTAAAGCGACTGAGAGCAGGATAAAGAGAAAAGAGCTGGTGAAATAGACGTAGAGCATAGGGCACAATTCTCCAAGTATAAACAGAAATGTTCGACTGTTAATACAGAGATTGCATCAAAAAGTTGTTATGTTTATTGCTGGAAACTACATTGTGTACTATAGGGATCTCCAGCGAAAACCACTGAAAGTTGTCTGCTTTCTCTTTTGGGATTTTTTTGTCAGACAATTGTTCTGTGACTTACAAGGCATTTAAAGGGATAGTTCACCCAAAAATGAAAACATTGTCATCATTTGCTCAAACCACTACAGAAGACATTTTAAAGAATGGTAAAAACGTTCACTTCTATTGTATGGACACCAAACCAACGGAAGTCAATGGGGTCCATTGTGTCATGGTTTCACCTCTCCCTGTCTGGTATTTCTTGGATTAGAGGTGGAATCATACAGAATCCTTTGTTTCATGTGGGGAGAGATAATTTTGACCCGTGTGGTCTTCCATATTCTCCCCAAGTCGCGTCATCGTTTCTACCCTCCTGTTTCCTAGTTTGTGTTAATTAGCTTCCCCTATAAAGAGTCCTCGTGTTCATTGTCTTGTGCGCGTGCATTGTTTGATGTACCTGTATGGTTTCCCTCGTCGCGTGGCTTTGTGGATGTTCCTTGTTCCTGGTTCGTGTTCCCCTGTCTTAGTAAGTTTAGTCATTGTTGTTCTAGTGTTTTGTTTTATAGTTTAGTTAGTCCGTGTCTTTGTTTGTTAAAGTTTATTGATTTACTCCTGTCTTGTTTTACCCCATTGTGGGTTTTGTTTTGCCTTTTTTTGTCCCTGTTTCTCTGTTGAAATAAACCGTTGTTACCCCTACCATCTCGTCCTGCCTGTGTTTGCCTGCAATTGGGTTCGCCCTTGAGATCCGTGACACATTGGTTTTCTGTTGCCAGCATTTTTCAAAATATCTTCTTTTGTGTTCTGCAGAAGGAAGAAAGCTGTACAGGTTTAAAATTATACGAGGGTGAGTAAATGATGATAGAATTTTTGTATTTTGGAGTGAACTATCCCTTTAACGAAACCCAGGAAACTGGCACAGCCAACCCACTCGTTCTTCCAGAAACTTACGGAATAAACCGTAGCGTGAACTTTGAAGGAAATAAAGTCATCAGAACTGAAATGTGATGACAACTGTTCAGTTTACCTCCTGTCATCTCGCCTCCAGCTGTACCATTTTCTCTCTCCTGCCATTATTTCATCTTTTTGCCCACCTTTCTGCCCTCAAGGTGTTGCTTTCCAGTTAAGTCGTTTTCCACCTCTAATAGTCTTTAGTACGGTTATCACTTAGTTCCCTCATTATCTACTTTGCTTAAAGCAAAAACTCATTCACACGACGAAAATTGGTTAAGTGAAACCAGCCAGCTCATTTCAAGGGTAACTCTTTTTGTCTATTCTTCAGGATGAGCTCACTAATGCTTTCTCTGCAGCCAAATAGACAAGACAAGCATTATTGCGAATGCCCGTGCGGCCTGTGAATTCCTCCCCGTCACCAAAACAAAAGTCACATCGTTAATCACCCCGCCGGAGTGCTGATTCGCTCTCTCCTTCATCCGCGGTCGAAACACAACAGGACACACATACGTGCATGAACACGTAAAGCCCAGACAGTTGAGTGAACGTATGCAGCCGTGAGCTAAATTATTGAAGTAGGCCTAACTTTTCTTAATTAAGAGGTTTTTTAACTTAATTAACATCGAGCTGAAGTTTACATACATCTCAGTTGGTCCTCGAACCGTCCGGCACTCCAACCCAGATGCGTTTTTGTGTTGACACAGGTGTGCAGTTGGCGCGGTAACTCTTCCTTGCTGATGGTTGCTCACCGCGCCCCCTAAATATGCCACATACAAGGAAAAAAGAGATTTGTGTCTAGTGGGAGTGATAAAAATCATGATGCATTAGAGATGTTTGCTGTAAAAGCGTTTATTTTGACAGAATGAATTAAAGGGACAAAAACTGCGATTCGCCTGCGAGCCCCTTGAGGTATAGGTCATCATTAGCAAATCTGGTATGCCTACATAATGTCATGTTTACATTGCGTTTTTCTTAATGTGAACACCTGTCTTCAAAGTTTTGGTGTGCGAGTGAAATCAGTAAAGCACTTTTTCTGCTCACTCTTGTATCGGCCAGTAGAACTAAGGAGATTTTTTTAGATCATAGCTTCAGGGTCAGAGCCCCCTGACGCTAAATCACATCCAACTCCAACAGTGCAATTACAACCCATCGTGTGTCCCATAAAAATAATTCCCAACTGCCATTCAAGTGATACATGGGACGGCATGATGTGTCCCTCCAGACCATGAGTGTAAGTGTGGTCGGTTCTTTCTACTTCTGGCAGAAGAGCTCTTGTGCTTTTGGTTCAGAGTTAATTTAAATCGAACTGAGACCCGAGCAAAAACAAAAGGAGTTTTGTACCTACACTGTGGGATATCCAGTTAATAGATTAGCTGAAATGACTGAAGATATCAGGGTTGGAAAGGGTTAAAGTGATACCTCACCCCAAAATGCTAGTTCCATTTACTCACCCTATTGTCGTTTCAAACCTGTTTAACTGACTGACTTCTGCATAACACAGAAGTAGATATTTTGAAGAATGTTGTTAACCATCAACCGTTCACTTGCATTGGTTTCGTGTCCATAGAAGTGGATGGGTGCCGGGGCGGTTCAGTTGCCAACTTTCTTTAAAATATCCTTTTCTTGGCGTTCTGCAAAAGAAAGAAAGACATTTCTCAAAATATCATTTTTTGGGTTGCACAGAGGAAAGAGTCATTTACAGTTTTTGAACGACATAATGGTAAATGTGCAATCCCTTGGATCGAACCCATGATCTTGGTGTTGCTAGTGCCATGCTCTCTTACACTGAGCTACAGGAAAGCAGGGAAATATTAAACCTGACACTTTAATCCTAAAGCCTGCTAAGTGAAAATATGTGTTTTTCCATATTTTGTATTAATTTGTCATTGTGACTGAGGTTAACTGCTGTGCATGTTCCATGTTCGTGTTGTGGCTCCATTAGGCTCCGTTATGGTTCATGGGTGCTCTGCCGGAGACCCAGTAAGGGCAGCTACTGTTCCCCCATTACGTCCATTATGGCTCCCATGGCTGCAGTCAGTGAGCCGGTATGGACCTGTGCGAGTTATGATATATGTGCAACATATGCTCTTATGGCTAAAAGGAAGTTGATGCACTTACTACAAGTTGTTCGGATCTTTTATCAGCTTATCCATTGACCCATTGGTTTCATCTATACAAAACAAGTGAATGGGAACCGCCATTGTTTGATTATCAACATTCTTCAAAATATCTCTTGTGTGTTATGCAGAAGAAAGAAAGTCAAACGTTGAGGGTGAATAAATGATGACAGAATTTTACAGATTTCCGGGTGAACTATTTCCTTAAGAGCATATTTTAGGGGGGGCTGATATAGTGTTTTTTATATTTGATGCTGCTTGCTAAGGGAAGTATTACTGTTATTACTACTTATACTAAGGATCTCCAACCTTAAATACACCATGCTGTGTAGTCTATGTGTGTTAGCTTTGATTTTAGGATTTTCACATGGAGGATATAACAAATGGGCAAAAAAATACTTTTATAGACTTCTGTTGCAGCAGAAGACTCGAGTCTTTAATTTATTTTTAAAGCGAGTTTGCTAAATATAATTATATATTATATCATATTGTATATATTATAATAGTAATATATATCACAAGAAATTTAGTGGGGTCTTTTTACTTTGAATTTAAGCCAGTGATGCCTTGTGTGCGTGTGTGTAGGAGTGTTCGGCCTCAATGTTGATGCTGTGCTGTATGTGTGGGCTGGGGTTGGACGTAATGGCCGAGGCAATAGATTGTGTAGTTGAAGCTTTTGTATTGGGTGTAGATTGATGTTGAAGGTGATTTGCTGTAGGGCTTTAGATAGGCTTTCGAAAGCTCATGTCTTTTAATACAGAGAAGCTACCCTCTCACTCATACACTCCATCAGACACTTCTCCCACAATCACTCTCAAATAGATAACTTTAAAGGTGAACTTGACTATATACTATTGTGTGTAAAATACTGAGGATGATGAGCGTATGTTGTAGTATTGACTAAGAGTATTGTACGCACAGAGGTGAAGATGGGTTATGGGCTGATATTGAAATAAGAAGCGCCTGATTGTCAGACACTTTTCATCCTTTAATGACCTTAAAATGAAATTCTGTCATCATTTACTCACCCTCATGTCTTTATGAACTGAATAACACGTTTTCCAATGAGGTTGAGTTAGTAATGACAAAATTGGAATTTTGGGTTTAACTTAAGATAAGAAACACACTTAATCTTAAAAAGTGACTAGCAAGTTTACCACATTTTCTATTTGTTGTTATATTTTTCACACCTAAAATTCTTAATACAGGGAAGGTGAGATTTGTGTGTGTGTTTATGTGTGTATGTGTGTACCTGGTAAACCCTATGGTATGGGGACAAAATGTCCCCACAAAGATGGCAATATCCAAAATCCTTCTCCTTGTGGTGACCTTTTTTGGTCCCCATGAGGAAACAAGCATAAAAATCATTTAGAATTGACTTTTTTTGAAAATTTAAAATAGCACAAGGTTTTGTGTGATTGTTAGAATAGGGGAAGGGTTAGGGGTAGGGAATATGAAAAACCATTGCGTCTATGGAATGTCCCCCTAAAACATGGAAACCCATGTGTGTATTACGGGTGTGTATTTGAGCGAGAGAGAGCGAGAGAGAGAGAGAGAGAGAGAGAGGAAGCATCACATAGTATGTTTGGGGGCAGTCTCTCTGCTCTGGCCTCATGCCCTGGCAATTATCTCAATGATTTCCTCCTCTTTTCAATTCTCTCCATTTCCACACGGCCGTCCCCTCCATTAAAGGAGCAATTTACCAGAGTGCTGTGACACAGAAGCAAGGAGTAAGAGAAGAGAGATAGAGGGAGAGAGAGCATGTTAGTGTTGGTGTGTTTGGAAAGGTGAGGATGAGATTAGAAAAGAGTGTTGAAGGTGGGACGGTAAAACACAGGATGCTGAAGGAGAGAGAAAGAATAGCTGCGCTGCTGCTCTCATTCAGAAATGTGTGACGGGAAGTGATGGGCACAGAATAAAGTCTCTGACAGGGGTCATATCATGAGGAAAAAAAAGAGTTTATTGAAAACTCAGTGTACTGTAACTGAATTGATTACTTCCTCTTCGGTCGAAAAGAGACTATTGATTAAACATATGCTGCACAAACAGCTCATTCACAATCATTGAATGTCTAATGTTAGAAACCAAAACTGTTTACATATGACAACATGTACACATCAGCAATGTCTGGTCAACCCTAGCTTAGTCAGAAGAGTTACATTTTGAAATCTACAACAGTAATGATAGGATAAATATTTTGGGTAGATCTAGATCACCTCGACTTGTACTGTTCCTGGCTTTGTGTTGCAAAGAGCCTGATCGATTGGACAGCACAATCAGTAATGTGCCCGACAACAAACCATGCAAAGACAGTTTTTAAACCGATGTTTAAGTGATAGTTCACCCAAAAATGAAAACTCTGTCATCATTTACTCACCCTCTTGTCATTTCAAACCTTTCTTTAGAGAAAGTTGGTAACTGAACAGCATTGGTCCCATTAACTTCTATTGTATGGACACAAAATCAGTGCAAGTGAATGGGCGCCAGTCAGCGACATTCTTCACAATATCTTCTTTTGTGTTCTGCGGAAGAAAGAACAAGTTTGAAATGACAAGTGTGAGTAAATGATGACCAAAAAATAGGCAATCCTATGAGGTAACTAAAAGTAAATTGTGACTGAATTATTTTGTGCATATCATTTTGACTAATGTCAATGGATCACAGTGATGAAAATAATAGGATTTAACAAAATTTAATAGATCTGATGTTTCGCTCCATTATCTCTTATCATTTTTTTTGTCTTTTTGCGTTTTTATATTCAGAATCCACCTGCAGAATCGCTTGAGGACACCATCAGATAGGCATTGGAGGGGGCGGAGCATGAGATGGATAGGCGGAGAACTATACAGAGTCTCAGCCAATAAGCTCTCTCGCACCCATACCATCTGCACACCTACCACTAGACCGGGTAACTAACCGACATAAATCATCGTTTGTTTAAACATGCATTACTTTTGAAAGATTATTGGGGTGTGTAATTGTTTCTAATGTGCATGCGTCGGACACAATGCTCTATTTGTATACAAACATTTTATTTTATACATAAATATATGCCTCTTTGGTATTGCAGATGCATTGTTGTGAGGGTCAGTATACTGTATATCGGTTGTCTGCGAGTTCACAGACCAGACTTCCAACCCATCCACTGATAGAGGGGAGGGTTTCATGGGTCGCCTTCTGAAATAATAAAGCTGTCATCTGTCATAGGTCGAGAGAGAGAGACACAGAGAGACTGTAAATGGCCTAGATTAAACCGAGTCAGAAGTAGAATTTAAGATACAGACTTCCACACAAACACACACATACACCCTGTCTACTTATCATCTCCAGAACTTTAACTGTAGGTTTACTGCACATAGGTCTGGTATGGCTACACACAGACTTCATTTCTCACTCATTCACATAGACTTCACTATTGCACCTCACATAACCAGCCATTTCTCATATGAACCCAGACCTTAAATCTCTCCCCCTATGCCCTTAATGTACTGTAACTCAGCACTACCATAGAGTACAAATTTTAAAACCTGTTTCTCTCTCATGTTTCCATTTGGCCATGGTTGATGGACTCTGATTTATAAATAGACAGCTTGATATATCTTGTCACAGTTTTACTTATTGGCCTCCATCACTACTGTTGAATATGATGACCTGTGTTTACATGCTTTTAGTCTACCTTACATAAGTAAATACGCATGTGTGCGAGGCTGGATGAGGCAAGAGGTAAAGCATCAGCCTATAGCTATCACAAAAAAAAAATGGTACCGTTTATACTTTATGTGACTTTAAATGAACATTGCTAAAGGAATTCTGTAATTTTTTCTTATGCATATTCTAATAAGCTTCTATTAGCTTATTATGAGATATTAAGTTTAATAGAAAGGTTGGATCAGAATAATATCGATACTTAACAGTAAAAAGTCCAAGGGCTGTTATACTACCAAATATCCGTCCTCTTAGGATACTGTATAACTACTGCATTAAGATTTATAAACATTGATCTTTTTGTTTTCTAATGTTCCCCCCATTTTTTTCCTTCTTCCCACAACAGGAGAGTGGTACAATCCAGATATTTCCTCGACTAGCAACCTGGCAAAAACATCCGCCACACGATACATAGCAAGGTTGGTATTGTAAGAGATGGTTCATTCCACACGGTAATGCTACATAACAATGAAGAGTATGACAGATTCATCGTATCCTATAATTTGTTTGTTTTTTGGGCGGGTATCAGTCGTGCTGTGCAGAGGAGTTTAGCTATAATCCGACAGGCCTGTCAGAAGAAACAGAAGGCCAAGCAGTACTGCATGTACTATAACAGGTTCGGCAAATGTAACCATGGGGAAGCCTGCCCATACATCCACGACCCCGACAAGGTGGCGGTCTGCACCAGGTACTACATATCTGCACACTCTCAGTCTCACAAACTTTTAGCACGCAGGTTGTGTTCAACTTGGTTGTTTTAAGATCATTCGGTATTTGAAATTGAAATGATTGGTTGTGTTCTACATGAAACTCTTGGCTGATCGGCAGGTTTCTTCGTGGTACTTGTAAGCAGACGGATGGAACGTGTCCTTTCTCTCATAAAGTGGCCAAAGAAAAGGTAGGTCCCAACTTTCATCAAATCTTTTGAAATCTATTTGATCTAAGCCTTACTCTTCTCATATGATATAAGCAATCGAACATGATGAACTACTTCTGCATGAGGTTATGTCAAAACTCAGTATAGTCTAAACAGACGTCATTATTGACTGGATAGGGTGGAATCAGGTTACTTTCAGTTCTTGATGGCCTGCGGGGCGATAATTAAAGATGGAATGGCAGGTTCTAAGCTTCCTCTCAGGTCATGATATGGTGTGTTACAGTGTCCGTGTCTGTGAGGCAATCCCTCTAGATTCCAGAGTTGCATACTTTGAAGTTTTTGCTTAGCCATGAGAAGCTATCGCCATCATGGAAACAGGTGGAGCAGGATCAGTATTGAGGCCACATGTGAGCCATCATATACTAGTCTAGATTCTCCAGGAGTGAACATTACGATCCTGTAACTTACCTTCCCCTCTCAGGCAGACACACCGCATTTGAATGGTCAGATCTTTCACGGACATGCTTCAGAGTCTGTAATGCGTTCTGCCCACTCACCTAATACACTCAAGACTTATCAACATTACCAACATGTGAAGGTTGTTTATCACTTCCATCAAATCAACCCATAGGAGCAATCCCTAAATTACCATCATCAAAGAATGCTGCAGAAACTTTTTCCTTAATGCATTGTGGGCTTTTATCTGCTTGATAATTGGGCATTCCTGTAATTCAAAAGGTTGAGCACTGAGTTATTGTAGCAGCACAGAGATCATTGGTTTGATTCCAGGAAACACATATACCGCGTAGATAAAATGTAGGGGTGAAAAGCAGTGTACAGTAAGTCACGTTGAATAAAACCATCTGCCAAATTCAAAAATCTTCATGTAAATTTAGCTTATTGGATATTGAAAAAATGGTGGGTTAGGGACCATCTAAAAATTCCACATATTGGGTTTAAACGAAGCCACATTTTGATTAGTAATGAGTCAAATATCATTTTGTGACGACACGCAACACATGCTGTTGTTTTTTGGGCACTAGAGAGGCAGCAGGACTTAAAACCTTGTAACTTAGCGTTTTGATTCGTAATGATGGTCAAACTTCATTTTATGACAACAAATACAGCAGGACACAGACATTTTTATGACCACTAGAGGCCGCTTAAAGGGATAGTTAACCCAAAAAATTCATCTGTCATCATTTACTCACCCTCAAGTTGTTTTAAACCTGTATAAATGTCTTTGCTCTGATGAACAGAAAGATAGATATTTGGAAAAATGTTTGCTACTTACATTTCATTGACTGCTATGGGTATAATGGTATGCGTATTCGTACCGAACCGTCACGAGCCGTCACGGGGAAAACTCTAAATGAAGTCATCCTTTGCCATACTCCATTCGAAGGGCAGAGCCCTTGGAGTTTAGACTTTGGAGTGAACTGGGCATTTACGTGCCATTATGTAGACGTTTGTTATGCACTTGGCAAAGAAAGCAATGTTATTTCCTCATTATCTTCTTCTAGTATGTTCATGTGAGGGCGAAGCATTGTGTCCGTCAGCAGATGTCGCTGTTTTAATTTTATAACTTAAGCATAAAACCTGTTTGCAAATAAACAAAACATTTTATATTTTTAAAAGTTTTATATACATTAGTGTTTATATAATATATAGCATATTTTGAAAATGTTTGAGATGTTTATTTGCAAATGCTAAGGTTATGCCATTAAAACAGTGACATATGCTGACGGACACAATGCTTTGTTCATACGTGAACATGCCTGCTGAAGATAATGAGCAAATTACATCGCTTCCCTTGGCCAAGTGCATTCCAAACGTCTACATAATGGCACGCAAATGCCCTGTTCACTCCAAAGTCTACATTCCAAGGGCTCTGCTCTTCGAAGAAGTACGGCATACTGTAGGAATGATGACTATATTTGGAATGTGACGGTTCGGTACGAATACACGTACCGTTACACCCCTATTGACTATCCTGCACTTGCTAATTGCACTTCTGGTTAGACCTAAACTACATTGTACTACTGTACTTGTATATGTGTAATGACAATAAAGTTGAATCTAATCTAATCTAATCTATAATAGGAAAAATATTGTATATATATTGTTTATAAATATTGGCATTTGCCAATTTCTTTTTTGTTCTATTGAAAAAAAATTCCCGTTCCAGTCTAGAACTTTCCTCACCCACCTTCTTTCTCACACTAATGTATGGACACCTGTTTGTCTTGTATGTTTGGCCCAGTAAAAGCTCTCCCCTCTGAAGGCATTCACTTTCTGTAAAACACACTTTCCCCGCCTGCCTCACTTCACATTCTAACACTTGTTTAAGTTTTTGCTTGTGTTCTGTCCAAGCCCTGCGCACCCCCACCGTCCCACATACAAACACACGGAATCACTGCACCTGTGACAGTCGTCACCCTCTACCCTTCCAATGCACTGAGAGACCAGCTGTCCGTTTGTCTTAAAGGAGCCACCTCACTGCTGCACAGGCCCACCTGCTAGACCCAACCCCCAAACCCCCTCCTCATTCTATCCCACAGCCTTGGGCTTCAATTTAACCCCACACCCTGTATATGTCAAACATGTATATGTCACGAAGCATGGCTTGAGTTCACGCCTGCAATTGAAAACGATCCAGTTCCCCCGAACATCATTCCTCCAAGGAACAAGACCCCCGCTGCTCCAAACCAACCCCCACACCCATTCGATCCCAGTCATGGCTAGCGTCCATTCCCCTGCCCATAAACACATCATGAGGGCGGTGCAACGCCCCGCTTGGGTCAATATTTCTGTTGCAGTTAATTAAGCAGAGATGATATGGCCCTCATGGAAATGAGATTCCACTTAAGAGGGCAGTGGTGCCCCCTCCATCTCGTCTGTTCACTCAAAACGGCACGTGCTATTTTAAGAAAAGTGAGCACTCACTCACGTTCAGATTATTCATACATGCAGATTATATTCACAAACAGTCAGTGCAAATCTGTGTCACTGACACGTGCACATAATTACTGATTAGAGAATGTGTGATTAATACATGTTTTCACAGGAACTTCATAGAAACACGACATATAACTCCACCAACTTTTGCAATCACGATTATTTAACAATCATCTGTTAGAAAGTCAAATAAAAGGCAAAAGAAATTATTCCTTCCTTTTTATTAGGATTTTGGTGGAATTTGCGGTTAAATTGTGATTGTTTTAAATGATTTTCATAAATTTCTAAAGTAATATTTAAGCTTTTTTTTATTTGTAGATGCCTGTGTGCTCATACTTCCTGAAGGGGATCTGTAATAACAGTAGCTGTCCCTACAGCCACGTCTACGTGTCTCGCAAAGCCGACGTGTGCAAAGACTTCGTTCGCGGTTACTGCCCCCAGGGAGACAAGGTAAGACTGTTGAACTGTTATATTGTATATATATATATTAAAAATATTTGTTTATGTGGGGGCGTTTTTGAAGAAAAGTCTTCATAAATCTTAAATTTGCTAACCTATAATGTTACCACCACTTAAAAGTCATTGTTCATAAATTAAAAAAGTCATATACGGATTCATTTGGTGGTGAAACTTTTAAACCTTCTCACAAATATTATATTTTCATTACTAATCTCTGATAATCTCACTTGTCGTTCAAATTTTTACCTTATATTAACTTTTGGTGAAAAATCTAACAAATGTGACCCTGGATGATAAAACCAGTCTTAAGGGTAAATTTCTGGAAATTGAGATTTCTACATCATCTGAAAGCTGAAGAAATATGCTTTCTATTGATATATGGTTTGTAAGGATAGAACAATGTCTATCTGAACAACAAGTGTTTACAAAGCTTGAATCTGAGGCTGAAAAAAATCTAAATATTGAGAAAATCGCCTTTTAAGTTGTTAAGTGCTGTAACAGGCCATCCACTCACAAAAATAAAGTTATTATACATTTAAAGTAGGAAATTTATAAAATATCTTCATGGAACATAATCTTTACTTGATATCCTAATGATTTTTGACATGAAAGAAAAATCTAAATTTTTTACCCATACCCTGTATTTTTGGCGATTAGTAAAAATGTTCCTGTGCTACTTAAGACTGGTTTTGTTGTCCAGGGTCACAAATATGCTATCTAAAATGTTCTGCTTGGTAATAATGACATTACTTATGCTTGTTTAAAAATTTTGAAATTGTCCACACGCTGTAAATGTTATTTCATGATGAATGAGCAAATGAGTTGAAAACATGGTTCTGTAGCTATTAATACACTTTATTACATGTCTCGTTGGAATGCTTCATTCTGATTGGCCAGTCGCGACATTTGCAGGTTCGTTATTCCCAGATAAAAACCTCTCAAAAATAATTGTGACCCTTTTTCCTAAATTGAATATAAATATATATATTAATAGCATATGACATTATATTTACAAATGATTAAACCAAATCGCCTATTCGTGAAATTTGAACATCGTTTCTTGCCTTAAGACTGAAAGTAAGCGGCTTTTCCTTGCAGAAGGTCTGCATTTGGTAAAAATGTGCTAAAAAATATATCAAATTCACATTTCATTTCCAATTTTTTTCTCATGTGCCAAGTAGCCGTGTAATAAGCAGGATAATGTACAAGCAGCCAGCTGTTAAGGTCGAAATAAGCCCCTTCAGTGTTATACCACATTGTCGGGGCTTATTTCTGCTATAACAACCGGCTGCCTGTACATTATCCCTTACTTAGAGCGATAGCTCACCCAAAAACTCAATTCTGTCATTATTTACTTATTCTCAGATTGTTCTAGACCTGTGTAATGTCTTTGTTCTGATTAACACAAAGGAAGATATTTGGAAGAATGTGAGTTACCAAACAAATCTCGTCCCCCATCTACTGCCATTGGGAAAATAAATATAATCGGAGTCAATGGGGGATGAGATCTGGTTGGTTGCTTAGATTCTTTCAAATATATTCCTTCATGTTAGGAGAACAACCCTTAAAAGAACAACAAATACACAGGTTTGGAATAACATGAGGGTGAGTAAATGATTTTTATTAAATTTTGGGTGAACTATCCCTTTAAGTCATATTTGATAAAACTGATTACAAGAGCTTATTTAATGTGAAAAAAGTTTATATTAAGGTTAAAAATGCGACGTAGTATATTCCGTCATCTTTTTTTTATATTGTAAACACTTATATTATACTGCAACCATTCTAGGACAGAAAAACATGTTGTACAACACTTAAGGTCATGAGTGTCCGCAAAATGTATCTTCTTTCTTCTACTTGTGTCAAGCAGGTCAAATCCTCATTATTACGGCGAAAATGTAGTTTGATGTAAATTTCTATACTACAGCATTTTGGCAGTTGATGACAGTATTACATGTATCAAAAACGATATGAGAAATGTTATTTATTTGGTTTTTTTTGCAAGAGTTATAAAGCGGTTTAAACTTTCGACCCAGTTCCTGTTGATCTGAAACTTTATCAGGGTGCTTATGACATATGCATTTGGTTTCTTCCACATTTGTGAGTGACACATTGAGGGCGGTAACAGGAGAGGACCGTTTGACCCACATTCACTACTGTCCTCATATACCCTTATTCCAGCATGTTCTAACCCATTCGTGACCTCTGTCTTCACCCAGGCTCTCCCACACTTGTTCCTGTTTTTGCCCATCACACCTGTCCAATACTCACATAGAGCCAAGTGTACAAACCTGTGCATGCTTTTGACAGGTGTTGCGACTGTCAGGTTTTATTACAATCTTGTTCTCATTCTATTTGAATACACTGTTATGCCTTGTTGTCAACAGTTGGCATCGACCATCGTCTACCATATAGCTGTATAGATACTGACCGACCAATGCCTATTGCTTACAAAAATGTCAAGGATTGGCCGTGATTACCGGTTCCAAGCTGAATAGCTGGCTTTACATAACTTTAAGGACTATAAGGGAACATATGAAAAGGACGTTTACCACTAGATCTGCTCAGCTCGTAGAGCATAACATTAGTTTTGCTTAGTTTGCAATGTTTGTTAGTGGCATCACACTTCCTTTTGGCACTAAGAAAGTAAAGTAGAAATTAAAGAGCTATATTTATCAGCTTTTTCAGATTTCTGTAAAATAATGAGGATTCATTCTGTTCCATTTTTCACTATCTTGTCTGTTTGCTTTTTAGTCATTTGTATAACAAAATACGTCTATTTTTTGTGATATAATCTATACAGCATATTTGGTCAATTGATATACAGTCTCTTTTTGTCAATACGGGGGCAGTCTTTGGCTATAGAACAGCTGCAGGTTGTCTTAAAAACTTGAAAAGCTTAAAAGTTTGCTTAAATGGACAGTTCAACCAAAAAATGAGCATTCTGTCATCATTTACTCATCTTTATGTCTTTTCACCCTTTACGACTTTCTTTCTTTCAGAACACAAAAGAAGTTTTTTTGAAGAATGTTGGTAACCGAACATGGCAATACCCATTAGGGTTTGCACAAACTATGTCGACATTAATGCTTAACACGACATTTAAAGCTTGATGTGATTTTGACACTGTACCTTTAATAAGACGTCTGACTGTTCCAAGAGACCTGCGTGCGGGACAGATGTCATTCCCACCCACCTCAGTGGGATTCTGTCACACTCCCGGCAATAATATGTTATCTTGTCCTGCTTCCACACGCATCATTCACAATGTGTCCTGTTTTCGTCCGCAACATTCACGATTTGATCTGACGCCTCAAAAGCATGCAGGTAAAGCCTAACGTTACAGAGATTTCAGTGCGCTGTGCTTCCACACGCACATCTTTTAATATGATAGGCTATTTTTGTACCAGTTCCCCAGTAAATAAAACAAACTGTATGTTTCTAATAGGGGCTGCTGTGTCACTAAGGTCCTGTGTTTGTAAGTCCACTATGAAAAAGCGTCTGCTGCATTAAGCTAATAAATATATTGACTTTAGAACAAAGTCAGAGGTTGTCATAAACAAACTCTACACATTTTTCTGTTTTTTTGTCTAAAAGTGCACATGACGCTTTCAGTTGACTTGTTGTTAATGCAAGAAAAGTTTGGTCTGTACACACGCTTCAGATCTGAAGTAACATTAGGCTGCTGTAGAGATCCACCTGCTGCTCTTTTACTGAATAGCCCCGCTACCACCGACCTCGCGCTTTAAAATAGTTGTATTTTTGTTTTGTTGATGTTGCATGGGCAATAAATGAACAACAGTTTATTTGTATCTAGATACTATATATTTAGAGGCTATTTTTCAGGAGCCCAGCCATTCTCCCGCAGCCCGCACACACAAGTGTCCCACACCCATCAAATCTTTTTGCAAAACATTCCCTTGCTCTTATTTTATTTATTAATGACGTCATCGACTAGTCAACATCGACGCAGCTTTTCTCACATGATAGTCGACTTAAAAAAATCTAAGGTCGTTTAACCACTAGTGTACCCATTGACATTCATTGGTTTGAATGGGAACTGCCATTGTTCGGTAACCAACGTTCTTCAAAATATCTTTTGTGTTTTGCATAAGAAAGAAAGTCACACAGGTTTGAAATGACAAGAGGGTGAGAAAAAATATTACAGAATTTTCATTCCCTTTAGGGCAGGATTGTTCTAGAATGTATTTTAGCAGTGTTCTTCTAAAAGCTAGTGTCATTTTGATTCAAAAGTCTAAATCATTTTAGGTCATAATTCATATATTTGCGGACCAAAATATGATTAAAATTAATGAAATAAATTCCCCGCTTTATTGTATTGCAGAAACTTTAATTACCAATCCTTGGTTCTTTTCCATTTTTCATTCATTTTCTGCCAACGTATTGTTTCGAGTGTTGTTTATCGTATATTCTCTCTCTCTCTCTCTCTCTCTCTCAGTTTTCTCCCTCCATTTGTTCTCCTTTGCTTTCCCTTTCATCGTAACAAATGCCTTCTCTCGCTGTCAGGGCTCATTTAAATATTTGGGGTGAGAATGAGAATATATAAGGAGAGAGATATTAATATTTATTCTATTAGCCGAAGTGCTTAGGTCGGTAATTTTGCACTGTCCCAAAAGCACTGTCTTAGATATGATGGATAGCACACCATAATTATGGACGTGAAAAAATGCTGATGACAGCAGAACAGGCGAGAGGCCAGCGAGAGAGACGCCAGCGGAGCAAGGGTTAAAACACACTCTCATCCTCCGATCTCTCTCGCTCTCTGTCTACCATTCTCCTTGTTTTTCCCTCCTCCTTTGTTTGGTGGTCATCTCCGTTCGCACTACGTTTAGATTCTTCCTTTGGTCCTTCTTTCTTTTCTTATACCTTTATCACTACGTCACTCTCTTCACAAGCCTTTATCATAGCTCGCACGACCATACATTCTGTCTGTCTCTCTCTCACACACACACACTTTCCTGCTCTCTGTCTCAGTAATGTAAAATGTGCTGACTCTTTCTGCTTTGTGGCCAGTAGAAAGCTCTTCTAATAGGCCCCAGAGACTTCCCAGCCTTTCTTAAATCAAGTGGAAAATTGTTAACTTGCACTGATATAAAGATGTTCCATCTACTTCCCTTTTTTTCCTCGCACACTTCTCTTTTCCCTATTTTGCTGCTTTTATGTAAATTAAAATGTATGAGAGAGCATGGATGGGGAGGACGTAGGCTTTTGTGTTTTTTGCCCAGACCACAGCCGCTAACATCAAAGTTAATGAGGCTTCTCAGAACTGCAGCCTCCTCCCATCAGTGGTATTTTCTACTTATTAGCTATGATTCTAAATTGCCAATCAGCTTATAAGTTAGGTAAGATTTATATCAACCATTCCTGTGGTATCATAGCTATCGTTCTCAGCAGACATATGTAATGATTAAATACAATGTCATTAGGATAATACATTTCCCAGCTTGTCATACGCATTACGTGTTGAACCTCCTTTCCTGCCAACAGGACTGAAACTGTTGAATTCCACCGGCTCTTGCCATCTTAGCTCAATATACATCGAACAGTCTGTTGGCGGCAGAGACTAGACTTCAGTCAATGTTGTTGAATTATAAATGTCCAGGAGATGCCAGCATGATGTTAAGTACAGTTCAATGCTAAACAGATCCGACCCGTCTTATAGGCCATAGAGGCGATCGCTTAGGGACCCAGCTTGGTCGAAGGACCACTCTTGTGTTGAGCTAGATTTTTGTATGATAGATAAAAATGTTAGTTCTCACATAACAGTCTGTAGAGATTGCACAGGGGACTGAATGTAAATTTAAGTTAAAACGATAAATGTTTACCTTTGCAAAACCGTAGTATGTTTTGTGCTGGTTTTTATATGTTTATCTTTGGGCAAATCTTTAACTTACAATTGACAAATTGAATTGAGTCCTTTATTAGATTATTTCAAATATGACAGTTTCTAGGAAAGCTCTGTGTTGTGTGCAGGACTTCATGTGCTATGCAAAAAGGGAACAAAACTAATATTGAAACTAAGCTAAAAATAGTGGAGTAATATAAAAGGAATTATTTATATAGTTTATAATTATTTATATAGTTATCTAATATTTTTACGAAAACGTGCTTATTAAGCTGTTCTTGATAGAATTGTTGATGTTTTTTATTTTATTTCATTAATTTGTGTACGTGCATTGTAGTGGAGATTTCTAAGAATTATTTCCTAACGTAAGAGAGATTTCTCAACGATGTTGTACATTACCAGGAAGAAAATACAGAACGCAGTGCCTTTTATAACCAATCATTAGTTCCCATTTTAAAAAGTAAAACAAACTTACAGCAGTTACATGTGTAATATATTATAAATGTAGGGTCCACTTAAGCTGTCCAATGTTAACTCAAGTATAACACGGTGAAAATAAACGTTCTGCATTCCATTAAAAACTACATTTTATGTTTAAATGTCTTTAAAGAATTCATGCAGCTGCACATCTTGACTCGAACTCTGTGCTCTTTTTGGATAAAGTTTCACACATTGAACTGCAGAGCGCCCTTTTTATTACTAAAAGTAGTATTCCTTCCTTCTATGATGAACCTCAAGGACGTTTGATGCTATATTAGAAGTGAGACTAGTAGAGTCATATAGACTACAGTTTTGTTGAGATCTTTGTATACACTAAATACACTCATAGTAAACTGCACACTTAATAGATATGCTCAACTACACTGTATGCTTTGCAAAGACTTATTCAATAAACGTTGTTTAGGCTTGTTGTTTAGACCATAATAATTCATAGCCTCTTTCTGAAATCAATACATTTAAAAGATAAAAACTATAGCTGATTATTAACTAGGAACTACTGATTTCTTCTGGCTTAACTAGTCTATTACTGTAAATGCTTTATGTAATATGTAACATGACATTTTTCTTAAAAACTCACCTCTAAGGTTAGGCCCATAATTTATTATGTTCACCGATTCAATTATATTTGGTTGTAATATGAGATTAGTTTGAGCTGCTGTACTTTTCTAATCCAATTTTGTAGTTTATCCCACTTTGCTATATTTGTAATTTTTCACAATTTACACGTTTGTCCAGTCTGTCTTCGCCGGAGCTCTGAATGATTAAAGCTCGACGTGGATGTTATCAGTCAAACGACAAACAAATGGGTGTTTAAAAAAAGAAAGGCCCCAAATGCTCTTCTGAAATGGGGTGAAATTGGAATCGACTGAATTCAAGTGGCGAGGGATTTAGCAAATTGGACCAATTAGCCATGAGTGTGGTGAGTGATGATGTTGTCTATAGGATGATTTAGGAGGCATTAGAGACCCAGATTCATTGGCTACGATAATCCAGTTACACCACATTGTGTGTATAAAATATATACTTTGAACGGTTTTGTTGAACAGACAATTTAGTGCAAGCTGTCCACTTGGATATGAACATCTTATGTGATAAAGTGAAACTTAACTTCCAGTAGACTTCCGCAAAAAGGCAATGACTGTTGAGTAGTTTTAATCTAATTTAATACAATTAATGTACAAAAAATATTAATATAAATGAAAGGATTATAATATTATACATATTTTGTATAG
Organism: Triplophysa dalaica; assembly: GCF_015846415.1. Taxonomy (NCBI): domain Eukaryota; kingdom Metazoa; phylum Chordata; class Actinopteri; order Cypriniformes; family Nemacheilidae; genus Triplophysa; species Triplophysa dalaica. The sequence continues at coordinate 17,419,810 of NC_079547.1, forward strand.
TCTGGGCTAAATGCGGTAATTTCAGACTTTTGGTTTTATTTATTTGTTAGTCCATTGACACAAGATCCAAAAACAGCTCAAGACAGTTTTTGACATGTCAGCTGGAAAACCAGGCACAACACAATGGCCCTAGTCGACCGTCTGATGTGCTTGTAAATAGACACTTAAAAAAACGGCACAGATGGAACGGTTGAACATTCTGTGTGGACGGGCCCTAAGGGCTTCATCTAACTATTAAAATAAAGACTGAATTAAAGACATCTGAATCTGATTTGTAATGATTTCCGCGGGCATCCCGCTAAAGCACCACAAAATGAGAACTGCTGGTGATTGACTGTAAAAAGTGTAGATCGTGGACATCCGTGTGAAGGGTGTAATGGAGCTCCACTGGGGCAGAAGTTTGAAATTCTTCATGTAGGTCTGAGATGAGCTCTGTTGGGAAGAGTGTCTCTGGGCGGTCTGCCCCAAAAGGTGACAGGGAGTCCACACTGTTCCCGGACACACGATCCCTCAGCCACACACACACACAGACAGAGACACAAACTCTCGCTATCTCTCTCTCTATTTCTGGAGCAACGTGCACCGCACTCGCCCAGTCTCCCTTTCTCTCTTTCTCTCCGTCACTTGTGCGCAAGTCTCGCGCTCCTCACCCCATAGTGGGGTATAATTAGCTCCTCTGACAGGTGGGAGGGATCGGGTCTCCCAAAGAATGAAGCCACCAATTTACGCCCAAATTACATGGGCACACAGACACTCTCACCTACTCTCGCTTACACACACGAGCACCCGCTCTCACTTGTCAGATACACGCACCTACCGATGTGTGATCACACACAAACACTTTCTTTTGCTAACTTCGGTGCACTCCCGCAGAGTGTGGCACACGTGAAACCTGTACATGCTTTTCACCCCCCAGCGTCCCACATTTTTATAACTACCCACAAACAGATTCACGGTGCATTTGCATATAAAGAATAAAAGTTTTCTGAACATTCTGCTCTCTCCACAGTGCAAGAAGAAGCACACTCTGGTGTGTCCAGACTTTTCAAGTAAGGGTGCATGTCCACTTGGATCCAAATGTAAGCTCCACCATAGAGAAAGAGTGAAACGCACCAGCTGCAACGCAAACTCCGGACCGGCCAAGAGAGCCCGCAACAGAGATGTTGTAAAGAGGTCAGGAAGAATAAAGTTGATCGCTATATATGCCATGCAGTTTAGAACTGTCTTCTGTATACTTATTTTGTATTCTTTATTTGTCTTCTTAGATCGGAGGAAGGGAGGTGCCCATCTGCAGAGTCCACAGAGGCAGATGAGGGCTCATCCAGCTCGGATCCTAAGAAGCTTCCCTCCTTCATCTCTTTGCCCAGCTCTCCTGACCCGGCGGAGAACACTGATGCCCCAGAGTTCCCTCCTGCGGCAGGCCCACAGGCCAAAGGTGTGTATGTCAAAGAGAAATTAGATTCAACAGATTCTGTGTGCAATAAAACAAATAGCATAACAAAGAGTGTAGATGATATATACAGGAACTCCCAAAATACCTTTGGATAGCTTTTAAAAATGTCAATGTATTATAGCCTTTTAAATTATGTGAGAATTAGAAATAGCAAAAATAAACAAGCAGGTTTTGACAAACTATTGTGATTGGTTTAATACTACAAGAGAGTGATGGAAATGTAACGCCTCTTACCATATTTGGAACATCAGGTCCAAAAGCAATTGTACTGACAGGTACGCCCACCTTACTTGGATATACATTTGGGCGAGTTTAGTCAAATCATACCAGAACTGACGTAGATTTGTGGGGGCATGGTTACAGCAGGCGTTCCAGGCAGGTGTGGGTGAACATTCGCTTTTAGATAGAATGAATCTTTTCTTCCGACACTTACATTTTTGCCTTTTTTCGTGTCTTATACATGCATGGGCAAATTATAAAATTCAAATACACAGAAAAACACGTATGACCCCTTTAAGATTTTTTTATAAATATTTATATATAATTTCAATTATTGTTAAATGAAAAAAATTACATTTAAATATTTCCTAAATAGTGTTTATAAATACAAATGAATATGCACAGTACACAGACATATATTATGTTAACACATCTTTTACTCTGGATGCTATTAATCGCGATTAATCATTTGAAAAGCGCTAGTTTTAGATCATCTTTGCTGTCCTTCAGAAAATGGAAAAACACGGTTCTAAAATTATTCAATACTATGTCAACATTGACAAGCACTTTTTAATACTCTTCATTGGTTAGATATTCGCAAAACCCAGTGACAAACATAAAGGGTGACTAATAATAATGAATTAAGGCAAAAACTAAAAAAATCGAAATCTGGAGATACAAGGTTTCAGAAGGACAGCAGCGTTTTACTTCAGTTAGCTCTTTCCCCTCCATTGACAAGTTACCTCGACATTTAAAAAAACGTTCTCCGCCAAAGACAAGTTATTACAGCAATCGGTGTTTGTACTGTTGTACAGCAGGTGGCGCTGTTACACACCTTTGGAAAAGTACAAAATCGCTGAACCTAGAACATATATGTTTTATCTGTTTTTAATGATTGTTCCGAGTGTAATCTTGGTGGAGTCTTTATCCCAAAAATGTTGATTATCTCCGCTGTTAAGTCAAAGTGATGCAATTTTGAAGTAACCTACCCACGTCTAAGGGGTAAGAAAAGAAGAAAAAATGAAGATAGATGAATACAGTTTCTTTTGTTTGAAATCAGAGACTCTGTTCTTTCATTTGATATATTGTTTGTCCATAAATTAATTACAGAAAATGTACCATTAGTCTTTAAAATTTAGTGAAAATGTAAAAAACCGCTGATGCTGGCAACTTTTTTTAAGGCTAGCGGGTAAAAAGTTAATGTCCAATAGATCGTCCAGCTTCATAGATAATGTGATAACATGCATTTGTGATATGTCTTCAAGGCCACTTTTGTGAACCTGAGAACTGGCTGCTTTGGAAAAATGAGTATTGACATTTGTGGAGAAAATGTTTTGCGTAATTTATTTGCACACATGTGGCTTAAAAATCCATTTATTTTTGGCGGTTACTATATGCGCACATAGCAGATGTTAAATATTAATAGACTGTAGATGGGTTTCTTAATACGCAGTGAGGGTGTTAATATTATAGAGAGAGCTGATATTATTTACGTGCGGGCTACATGAGGTATATACTTCTTAGTTAGAGGTACTAATATTTAGGTTTGTTGCAAAGGACAGGCACAGCTGAAGTTGGTATGTCAGTCTGACTGATAGAGGATAAGAGCAGAGGGGCCCCTACATCCTCTCTCTCTCTCTCTCTCTCTCTCTCTCAGTGTCTCTTTCTCTCCACACTCAATAAGTCCAACCTGATTCTCACTCATGCTCATTCTTACGGTAAATAATAATCAACTTCTCTCACATTTCTGAGAAGCCGCTCAAAACGTTTGCCTTCTCCTTTCTTAAATGACTTCTAATACAGAAACTGCTGTAATTAACCTTTGACCTCACATCCTAACAGCTTCTCTTTCACAGTTACATGGACAAACTAGAGCATGCCGCTCACACAGTATTATCTTCTTTCTTTGTAACCATTTAAGCATATTGTACACATGTCTAATTCATTCATGTTTTGCATTCTGTTTTGTTCAACATTTATGGTCATAGCTATTTCCAAAGAGTTTATTTAAATCATGTCTGCATGCTTATACGAAGTTGTGCCTGTTATACTTACAAACATCATGCCAACTTCCTATTTGTCCGCCTTGCCAAGTTCTAAACCGCTCGCCCGTTGGGATCATTGATGGCTGATCTCTCTTTTAGAAAAGCACAGGTGCTCACCAGACCGCCGTGGCCTTTCACATGTCACTTTTACCATCCTGCTGTTGACTGAAATCATCTGTTGGACGCAGACTGAACAAGTCAAAGCTGACCAACCGTAGCATGCGGTTGCTCTGTTATCTCCTTCTAGTACAACCACACACACACGAAGAAAGAGCAGTTAATTGATACTAATGGGAGTCTAAACCACTCTCGCTCTAAAGATCGGACAAACTTCTCTCCGCTTTGCATAAATTAGCACACGCTCTATGCATCACTGCCTGTATCTTTTCTTCCTTCCTCCGTGCTATAACTCACACTTTAACAATCACATACTCCTGTGTCACTCCTCTATCAAGAACAACAGAGCGATAGCTGCTTCTGTCATTGTGTTGTCAGGGCTATTTATTTCTTGCTTTTCCGTCTGGCTTTTTCAAATCAAAATGTCCTCCATACTGCATTTAGTAGAGACGTACAGTAGCTTGAAATTTGGGGCCTGTATGGGTTCATTTACTTTCTTGAAAACATAAAAATGCTTTAATTCAGAACTTAAAACTTTGTTTTGCTTTATGTACTGTAAAGTATTTCTTTTTTGGAATTTCCCCCTCTCCTTTCTTTTCTCTGTTACAGGTAAAACACTACATATCAAGCCACGCTTCTAAACACATGTTCGCGACGCGGACAGAACCCTTGCCGAAGGTGGGCTGTGGTTCTATGGTGGGTTTTTTTATCTTGGAAAAACTGTAAAAGATGAGCTTTTATTTTAGAGATTTCCCCCTTTTAAACATTTATAGAATTTTCAGTTTATGATTACATTAGATTTAAAAACACGAGATTTACAAGCTGGTTAAGAGTCACTGTTAGCTTAGGAGAGAGAATTCAGTGGTGCAAATTCCAGAAATTTAGTCTATAGTCATTCCGCAGAGTATTTCCAATTTGTTTAAAATTTCTGAACCCTGAACCTCAGTTTTAATGTTATTGAAATGCTCATTCATCAAATATAAGCAGAAGTTTACATGTGGAGTTAATATAATTATTATCAAAGCGTAAAGTCATTCTCAGGGGGTTTTAAAATGGCATTTTCCTAAGAATGCAAGTTTCTAAGTTTATGGAAAAATATGGATTAAAGTGTCATCTTGAGTAAATGTATTTTGAATCGATTGAAATAAAATAGCTTTGAAATTTTACGATTGTCGTTGCCTTTTTTCCCTGTGATCACATACTTGCGATTACTGCTGGATGTAAATGTGTATGGGGTTTTGTGTGTACTCACTTAACAATAAAAGTACTCTAAAGATGAAAAATTTGATTTGAACTTTGGTGAAATAAAGAAGACAAGTATTAAAAGAAACGTCACATTCCACACTGCCATGTTGTTTTATGAGTAACATTATTGCTGAAGTGGAAAGTATCTGCATTCCAACAACACGAAACATCCGTGTCCGAAACATCACTCATGGGTGTGTTGCCTGTCAATGTAATTGAGTCTTAAGGAATCTATAGGAAAAGACAAATGCAACACCTTTCTTGACATTCTTCAAAACCCATTTTTCTTCTCCGCTCACTTTTTCTTTCTGTAACCGCTGTCTGAACAAATCCATCACAACTAATTTCTGACAATGTCATTTTGGTTTTTCCTCTTCCTGTCTTTTCCTAAAATGCGTATTTGATTGAAGATCTGTTCGTGGGTGAGCCAGCCTCTCGCCTCCCTCCTCCTTTCCCTCCTCTCGGTGGGGTAATATAATTAGTATGTTGAGTGTTAAACAGTGGTACAGTACAAGGGGATGATGGGAGCCGTAATCCTCTGAACGCCCCTCGCTGTGCGGAGACTGCTGATATTCTGGCTATAAATGCTCCGTTGAACCAAGGCCTCATGCTCTGTGACAAACGACCGCTGGTCGCTACGGGAAACCTGGTTAACCATCAGCGCCGACAACGACAGGGGGCATTAATACACAGTGGCGAGGGTCTTGCTGCGGAACACGACACACTCGCTGGCACTGACAAGCCTGTTCGCCTGTTAACGAGATAAAGGCCGTCCCCATGATGCGAGCCACATTTGGCGAGATGACACAGAGGAATGGAAGGAAGGCAAACAGTCTCTCATCTAGCCTCTCTGTGTCTGTCTTTCACAGACACAGTTTCATCGGTCATGCAGGAACGAATGCTTTTTGAGATTTATATGAGTGTTGTACAAGCAAAAACAAAAGTTGTCGTATATTGCCGAAGACCTTTTAGACTATTTGTCTTTACTGTTCTGCAACTCTTGTAATGGTCTCAGGTTTTATACAAGCCTATACATGTTTTAAATGTTGACAATATTTTAGAAGGGAAAAATCTTTAATCTTGAGAAAATATATAATAAAATAAATTTATAGTTTTACTGAAATAACGTCAATATGTTGTTAAAGGGATAGTTCACCTTTCAAAATGTAAAATCTGTCATTATTTAGTCACACTCTTGTCATTTCAAACCTATATGACTAGATTTCTTCTGCAGAACACAAAAGAAGAATGTTAACAGAATTTTTTTAATGACTTTGGGGTAAACTTTCCCTTTTCGTCAAAAAATGTGAAAAAAAATGACATATTCTGGCAGCTGGGGTGTTAGAAATAAACAGTAAAGTAACTGTTTTATGTCAAATTAAATGTTTTGCTGTCTTTTTCCGTACTTTTCCCTTTTTAAACGTATTTTCAAAATACACTGTGACAAATTTTATAGGGTTTTATTCATTGTACGTAGGATAACTATAAAATTTCTAATTTTTACATTGTGGGTAGAATAGTTACTGTTACTATTGTATAGTAATTGTTAAAATTTTTATATTTTGATAAAAAGTTCAAACTGTAAGTCACTACAGCTTTTTTCTACTCCTGTGATATTTTGTCACCTCAGAATTATAAGGTTCTGTCTGACCTTTTTGTCTTAATTTATTTATTCACATATTCTTATTCTATGACAACTTATTTACATTGTGTAAGATTTTATCTTTTTTTTTCATGTTGGAACTTTTTTTAGAAAACAAAAAGATTCTATCAAGTCAAATGGAATGCAAAAACTTTAAAGCTCAATAGCTCAAAACTGCTCAGAATCCAGATAGAACTTTAAAATTCCAAGGTGGCGATATATGGATAGAAAGAAACCTTCTGAACTCTCAATACACATTATTGCAGAACTCATGAACTTTGGAGTTGTTTAAACATTATCAGCCCTCAAATAGCCTAAGAGCTGTCAGATTTTTGTTTTAAAGGCAAAAGAAAGCACTTAGGAGAGGCTTACTTGTATTCGTATTCTTAATCCTCTTTAACTACAGTCACTTACCGTTTTCTGTTATCTGCATGAGAAAGAGAAATTCATGGAGCAATCACTCTTTCTTTTCTCGCCCTCCCTTTCCATCTCGTTCCCTCGCTGTGACGGCAGGGATGTAAGTGCCTTAGACAGATGTCTGCTGCCGCTTGTCTCAAAGCTCAACGCGAGCTGCTGAGCTCGGCAAACTCTAATTAAGATCAATATTTCAATTTTTAGTAAAAGCGCATGCGAAAGAGAACGAAGGAGGGAGAGCGGGAGAGAACGGAGAAACACACATTCACATTTTTTCCAGGACAATTTCACTCCAATGAGAAAAAAAGTAAGAATGAAAGGTCAAGTGTAATTTTTCTCTACCTCGATAGATCGCCTAGGCATAAAAAAGACAAACTTGTTACAACTCAGCAAAGAGTCCACCCCATCAATAAAGATCATACTTTCGCTGCAAGTAGTTAGTCATTAGTAGAACTCCTCCATCTCTTTTGCCCTAGCGCTCGTCTCGCCCCATCTTTCTTCTGTTTAGTTCTCCCATCTATTTCCTATTCTTCTGTTTTTATTGTTTATCTTTTTTTGTCATGTTTTATTCTTTCTGCCATTGTGGCATCTCCAAGTTTGAACTTTTAAAATCTCTTGTTCTAGCCATTTCCACTCTTTTTGGTTCTAAGTATCAGACAAACATGTTTTATTTTGGTCACTGTGCTTTTTCCTTCCTCAATTTTTTGCTGAGATATTCAAAGTTTGTTTGTTAGTTTGAATGTAGTCAAACGATTACTGCTGAATCCTTGAATGTGCATTTCAGACTTTCCAAGCTTTCCAAACCTCCTTCTGATAACCCCCAACTCACCTAACACCTCAACCGGTTTGGCTGAAGAGGGGTTAACTGGACAAATCCGTCTCAGTCGTTTTCACAGTGTGTCTGCTTCCCCCCCACCCCTTCTCTCTTTCACTCATACTTCTTTTCTCCTTGGACGTGCTGATGTCCATTTTGCTTAAATCGGTAGAACTGCACCAGCAGCGAACTCCCAATATGCAAAGGCACAATGAAAGCCCTGACTTCAAAATTTATGTCTCAAGCCCTCGGCCACATCCATACCCACTCACCTCCGCTCAGTGAATGGACGATGGCAGATCTTCTTAAATGTGGCATTTTCAAAGCGGACTGCTTAGCTTGGACTTTATAGCGTCCACTCATGCTTATTTGATAAAACCCCTCATAATAACTTTCAACTTCAAATACCTTGATATGATTTGACCCATCTTCTTTTTTCCTCTTCCCTTGGCAGATTTAAGTCTCGAGAAGGTCTTTATTTCAGTCATCTGTAGAAACTCTATGCATGTTACATAAAGTTATGAATGTTTAGGGATGTTTTGTAGGAAGAAGACAGTTTTGTAAGATAAAGTAGCTTTGCAGATTGTAACAATGATATTAGTATTGAATCATACTACATGTCCACTGTACAGATTCACTAAAGCATCTAATGCTTATATATAGAGGGAGGTATTTTGAACTAAGGGGCAGTTTCCCGGACAGGGTTCAAGCCTAGTCCCAGACTAACTTAAATGTTAGAGGTGTCTTAATCGAAAACAGCTTTCACTGACATGTCTTTTAAATGTATCAGTGTGATTGTTTTGTCTCAAGATGCCCACCAGTAATGTTTTTCTGTAAAATACGTTTTTAAAAATGACTTAAATATCCTCATTTAACCAAGGCCTAGAACTTTTTGGAAATTAATCACTGTCCGATAAACCGCCCCTATATGTGACCATCTCATAGGGTAAGTGGGAAAGTAAGTTTTTAGTGTGAATCTCACAGACCTCTTAAATACAACCAGAGCATCTTTCTCTCGAACCTTACAAACAAATATTTATAAAATACTCCTTCCAATTATTATAGGGCCTACTGTAATAAGAATTTGCATTACACTGACCCCGATCTTTGGGTATTTCCTTCTATGGTGGGCTCGACTGGCTCTTTGATTAAGACATATGCTGCGGTGATGAAGGCGCGCGCTGCGTGCTGCTTAATTATTTGTCGATCCGCGCAGATGAGTCGAGATGCAATTAGAGGTTAATTGCAAAAGAAATCCGGAGCACTGGCGAGGCGGATCATTATTAACCCACCCGCACAAATTGCGCATTTTCCCCTATCCGGCGGAAATGTGGATTGATTTTATTGCTGGATCACGCGTTATTGAGTTCATCACTGCCTATAGGTCATACGCAAGAAAAAAGTTGCGTTTGTTATCCTATTTCAGATCAATGCGCTGAATGATTGTTCGTGCGGTTACAAGAGGTATGCCATTTAATGCACAACTGTATAGCCATTGAAAATGTTTAAACAGTCTGTCTAAACACATTAACGGAGGCGTGTGCTCTACAAACAGATTACGTTCTTTGAAAATGAAAAATTATACATTTTAAGATGGCTCTGTGAACTTTTACTTTTTCAGATTAACACCATTGGGTGTGCGTTTTCTTAGTTAATTAAGTGTAGGATACTTCAAACACTGTGTTATTGCTTAATTTAGCCTCTATCTGAGAAGTGATGTCAGTGTTATTCCAATTGCTCATAAAGAGGACCTTGCATTAGTTTAAAGCGAAATGATTGGCTGTTACAATGTAATCTCCAAACATTATAGGCCTATTGAATAAAAAATGCAATTTACTTTATGCACCTAGATAGCCTATTGACATTTTTGGCTTATATTCATTAGCTATATTCAAGACGTCTTCGTTAGAAAGCATGTGTCTAAGTTCAATAGGCTACAATCACACTATATGGATTAAATGTAGCCATATACCCTAGTCATAATATATTTCCTCCGCAGTTTATATGGTTAATATATTGTGTACTGTATACTATATATACATGTTAACTTTGCGCAGTAGGCCTAATATAAAATACAATTAAAATGTGGTCACAGGTGTCAACGTGTCTCCGCCTTTCAGATTTTATTGCGTATGTTTCATAATTATCCAATAGCATTTGCTTCACTTATAACTTTTAAGAAATGTGGGTTTTTTGTCAAATATTTTCTAAGACAAGCAGGACTATTTCCTTTCCCAGCGCTTAGCTTCCACGTGCGATTGCAGGGCAGTCGTCACTAGGGGGCGGGAGCAACACCTGTTTAAGCGTCCCTTCAGCTGCTAAATGGAGGCGTTGCTTTAGGAATACATGCGACCTCCTACCATTGGTCCGCTGTGCACTGTGGGCCGGACTAAAAGAGGAGCCATCTGTATAAAGCGGTACATTGCCCCTTTCAATGCTTCAGTGATACTGCGTGTCAGCGTCGGACCAGAGTGCAAATATAAGCTCGAGGCATAAATGCAACGGTGACAGCAGTCTTTCTAACTTAATAATCGACACGTTTTAAGAAGCGCAAGGCGGTGAAAACACAAGAGGCATACAGTCTCCTTCTTCGGGCTGCGCTGGGGCGTCCCACCAGAGGAACTTAACGTTACCGTGATTTGTCGCACACATTCTTGCGGTCCGTGTTTGCTGGTACCTCTGTAAACATCATCATTCCACTGGACCCTCGAGAGGTAAAGTCTGACATTATCTGAACTTGTCGCGCGTGCGTGGGCTGGACTGCTTAAGGCTTTTCTCCTCAAATGAGGAAAGTTCTCGCTTTCTTCCCATGAAAGCATAGTCCCCGTATTTGGTTGCCTCCGTCCAGGAGAAAGAAGTGCGAAGCGCGGATGTGAAGATGGATATTTGAAACATAAAATACGAGACACTTGTTTGCAACGGACGATTTCTCTGAAGCCGCATGTCTGCTTTAATGCGGTGAAGCGAGGACAAGTCAGGTTGGTGATTTTGAAGTCTCAAGTTTCTGCCGCCCTGGCCCGTGATATTAAAGCGTGAATTTGACCTGGGATAAGTTGTCAACAAGAGGAGTTGCAGAGTCAAACTGGCAGGTGTACAAGTTAAATTACATGCATGGGCATACGTTTATCTCTGCACTATAAATAGAATTCGTCTTAAGGACTAGACACCCCCTGCGCTCTTGCGTATGCTTTAAACCACTCGTCTTCATCGGCCAGCTTCATCATAATACCAGTAAAACCCTCGAGTTTTCGCTTTGGCTGTTAGGGCAGGTGTCGTCGCATGGACTGACATGGCCACCGATCTCGCCATGAGCGCAGATTTGCCCAACAGCCCCTTGGCTATTGAATATGTAAACGACTTCGACCTCATGAAGTTTGAGGTGAAGAAGGAGCCCCCGGAGGCCGACCGCTATTGTCACCGCCTGCCACCGGGCTCGCTGTCATCTACCCCTATCAGTACACCCTGCTCCTCCGTGCCTTCCTCGCCCAGTTTTTGTGCCCCCAGTCCCGGGTCACAACCTGGCCAAAACTTAGGAAATGGCATGAATAACAACAACGGTGTCAACAACAACAACAACAACACCCAAAGTTCCTCGGGCAAACCGCAGCTGGAAGACCTCTACTGGCTTCCCAACTACCAGCATCACATCAGTCCAGAGGCCTTGAACTTGACCCCCGAAGATGCCGTGGAAGCGCTTATTGGTAACGCGCACCACCACCATCACCACCACCAGCCCTTTGAGGGATTCCGCGGTCAGCAATATGTTGGAGAAGACCTCTCGGCGCCCACAAACGGTCATCACCATCCGGTGCACCATCACCACCATCATCACCACGGGCACCACGCGCGCATCGAGGACCGCTTCTCAGACGATCAGCTGGTGAGCATGACAGTGCGCGAGCTCAACCGGCAACTCAGAGGCTTTAGCAAAGAAGAGGTCATCCGTCTCAAGCAGAAACGGCGAACCCTGAAGAACCGGGGCTACGCGCAGTCGTGCCGCTACAAACGCGTGCAGCAGCGGCACATGCTCGAGAGCGAGAAGTGCACGCTCCAGAGCCAGGTGGAGCAACTTAAGCAAGACGTAACGCGTCTCATCAAAGAGCGGGACCTGTACAAGGAGAAGTACGAGAAGCTGGCAAGCCGAACCTTTAACGGCGGGGGCAACGGCGGAGGGGGCAACACTCGGGACCCGTCCAACGGCTCTCATGGCAAAACGACTTCCACGGAATTCTTCATGTGAGAGCTATTCTTCTTAAAGACTTGTTTTTTCACACCGACGTATTCGTTTTTAAGCCTTAGGATAAAAGTTAAGTTTGATTATTTTCAGAGTGAGTTTATTTACAGTTCTATACTATTAAAGACTCAGTGTACACCATAGAGCATAAAACCTACCATTGCATACTGCGGCATATTTAAAGTCAACATTTCATTGTTTGTGTACTTATATTAATGCAACCTAAAAGTCTTAAGGATAGTGTACGTTAGGATTACCTTTGACACATACTGCACGGACTGTTCTACTTCATTTGACCTCCATTCTTAATATGGGATCACACGTAACCTCCAAAGGCCCATCAGTTTTGGACTATGTAGTTTTGTGTGTTGTTTCTTTAGTAATAGCCAAACTGCAGATATGTGTTTAGAGACATACAGCCGCGTCGCACACAGATTTAAAACGGCTTCCATGATTATTTTTCCTTGTCTTAACGGATTGAAGTTGCGGGGGCGTGAAGAAAATATTGGAAATGAGATTTTTTCAAGAAACTTTGGAAGAAACAATAATACAAAGCGAGAGGGATAGCAATACATCATTGACTTTCTTTTGAGGGGACTTGTGAACCTTGAGGGCCCTCTAGCATTGCTCAAGTCTGCATTACCCACCAATCCTGCATGCGGGACATGTATGGTACTCCAAACGCGCCAAGTCCTCTCTGTCTTCCCCATACAGCACTTGGATGAAAAGCATGGCCCTTAATCACTCTTCGCTCTCTTTTGTTTCTTCTGCTCGACACAGACAGTCTAGTTACGCAAAAGGGACTCACGTAAACCTGCGGAATCACATGAAACCCATACATGATTTTCTATTGTTTAAAAGTACTAAATAAGAGCAAACAAAACAAGAGAAAACGAACTGAGCCAGGTTTTAAGAGTTATTTATTTCCACTTGTACATATGTAGAGATCAATTGGTGTGTTCATTTACCTTTCTTTATAAAGTCTTTTTGCTTGATTATTTAAAACGTCTTAATACAATGTTTGTATGTAGTAGCATGCAAATGACGAAGATATTCTCATTTTATTGAATATGTACAATTTTAAAAGAAGCCTACTGCACTACGAATTGGGATTTATATCAAATTTATTTTCCTTTGAATTGATGTTATGGTGGACATACACACTCGATCTAGTCGATAAAGTGCATCATAAACACAGACTTAAATTGCTGCTAATATTCTATGCACCATAATTCGAAAGCAATTACCATATAAACTCTGATAATCTGAATTTTATACTAAATCCAAGTATATAGAACACTGTACGTGGACGTCAACAATGAGCTCCATCCTCTCTTTGAGAAAAATGTTTGTCTTAATGGGCAGGACAATAAAACTTCTTCCTTCAAATATGTGACAACCGGTGAGGAGGGTTGGATTACTTTTTATGACATGAAAACTGTTGCCTATGCTGTATACTGTATTCAGCTTTAAGCAGTTGCCTGTTGTTTTGCAGGACAGCATTATGACGATGATAGGCTTCTAACAATGCACAGTTAATCTACAGGTGTCACGGATTCAGTGCAAACATAATTCTAAAATAATAAAGCGATTTGTGCTCAAATCTGCCTAAGCAATGATGCGCGTTGTGATCATTTGAGTCTATCAGACGCAAACAACAAACTTACATTGAATTTGCCAAAGTGGATTCCAGGATTATCTAATGCACGGAAAATGTCTTAAATCATTTTATTTTTTTCTTCCACCATGTGTATGCTTAGTTCCTTACAAATATAAAATATATCGCCCAGACTTCTAAATTGAGATCACCATGTATGCTCCCTCACCTGGATTTGTATGTGCTCGATATTCTCACCTGAAAACAACTGTTAATGTTTTTTTTCTTTTTTGATTTAATTATGATGCAGTTCGTAACGAAACAATTTTTCTGTCTAATGGTCTAATTTGAGGCACCGCGGCTCGAGGTTACATAACCACGTGTGCTGTCCTATGTGCTGTCTTATGTAGCATATAAACAAATAAAATGACAAAAAATGTACATAGCCTATAATTTCTATATATTTATCGAAAATTATAAATGTCCTTACGTGTCAGTAAGTCTAAACCAAAATGTTTCAAAATGGAATGTTGTTCAGAATCTTGTTTTCATAATGTTTAATAAAAAGTTCTGTCAAACGCTTCGTCTGTTTCCCCATCAATCAACAAGTGTATTTGTATAAGTTATACCCTGTGTTCCTTTTGCCGAATGACAATTTTTAGGCTTAATGTTACATGTAAAACAACAAACAATTAACAATAATATATGCCACGTTTTAGTTTATGTAAAACACATTTCTCCACCACAAAGAATGCACAGAATGTTAAATAAAACGCATTCGATTTTGTTATATTTTCTTTTCACGTTTTCAGGTAATGCTGAATGTTTAAATCAATAATTATTGAATTGTTATGAAATGTAAATGCCTTATTACCGATGTGGCTTACACCAAAAATGTTAAAGTTTAAATGTTTATATGTTGTCACACAAACGAATTGTGTGATACAAATATGAGAAATGTATTTCAAATATTCAGGTTTAGTTTAAGTGTTACATTTAAAATGTATTTATTCGTTGAAAGGAGAACGGTGGAAAACTAATTGTGTCAATTAGATTTATAAATGCTCAACAGAAATGAAGGAATAAATCAACCAGTATAACAACACATGCCAGTCTCTGTTAATTGTATTTTTGGTATCTACTTTCTCTCTTTGGTTGCACACACTTACTTTTTAATACATGTTATTAAAATAGTTGATAAAATAATTTTCAAATTACGATGCAAATAGACTTAAATTATTAGTACATTTACACAATGGCAAACAGTAGCTTCATTCTTTTGGCTCTAATTATTTTACCTAAATGTTCCCAAGGTATCCTGACCTCGCCACCGTTTAATGTATTATAAATAATCTTTCTTAATGCAAATAATCTCTAACCAATTGGTTCTTTATTTGCTTTCTAATCTAAAATGCTTGAAATAAGATTACAATTTAACCCGATAAGATTAACTTGTGAAACTGTAGGACAATTGGGAGTTTTATTGTGTTTTGTTTATATTGTCTATCGGTTACTTGAGGGTTGATCGTATAAGCGGACTGTGAAAACACTTGTTGTTGTATTAGGAAGACATAATTTAGCCACTGAGTCTTTCTCACGTTATTTTTAATCACTGCTTTGGAAGTATTTATTTTCTACGAAATATTTATGCATATGTATTTGTTTTTTATACATTACGCACATACGATTCTACAAAACACATCCCACAATTTTATTGTCTGTCCGCCCCGCTACAGCCTTTAATTCACATCGGTGAAATAAGCAAATGAATGATTTAAATACAACTATCTTGCCTAAATTTTTAAGCTTCTTATTTTAGCAAAGCTGCTTCGAAGAGTTTATTAGTTAAATGTCACATTCTGGCATTGACTGCTTTCCATACCTGCTACATAACCTAATATACCTTTGCTATCATATAAAGACTAATGAAAATCTCAAATGTCAAACTCTCTACAGATTGTTTAATTCAGCGATGCTTTTTTCTGTCTCTCTTTCTGACTACTGTGTATTAGCTGTCTCAATTATTTCTTATAGTCCACTGGGTCAGTGTTGGGAATGAGCTGTATTCCTTAAATATTTAAGGATATTCCTTAAATATCCTTAAGTATTCCTCAAAATGAGTCACCCCATACCTTGAACTCATATGAGCAAGTGACACTTGTCTATGATACTTCAAAATTATTGCGGAAGCTTTTTGTTTACATGTCTCCAACTGAGCAGGCATTGATACGTTATAGATGACATATTTTTTAGTATGTATTTTTTTCTCGGAAGAATTCATAAGGGCCCGTCTTTCTCAAATGGAAATGTAGCCTGGTTGACACACACTGAGTTAATAAACATGACATTTGTCATGTTTCTGTGTTATGTGCACAACGGGCCATGCTTGGTTAGAGCAAGAGGTGGGCACTGAGATGCTGTCTGTCCTTGTTCAGCTATAAGGCATTGTCCCAGACTGACGCTCGAACCCCATCCCCCACTCCTCTTCAAACTTCCTCTCATTCTGCTGTGTCAGAGGAGAGGATCTGTGTGACAGCCATCACTTCATCCCGACAGAGCACCTGACTACAGCACACGCACTGTTTTTGTGGTAATCGTACATGCATTTTTTTCATACATTTAATTTTGTTATAAATCTGCCTTGCCACCGCGCATCCTCCAACCTCTGAATGATCCGAGTAGGGACAGTGGCCTCTTGCTTTGTTGTTCTATTGCGCTTCTATTTTTTTGTGACAGTGCTTTCGACACGGATGTATTGTACCAACAGGCACGTGTTTTGATCTTGCTTCTAAGCCCTAGGCCAAGGTGGGTTTAATGAGAGATGGGAGAAGAGGTAGAGGAATATACAGAGAGAGAGGGAGCGAGAGGAAGAAGTAGTGTGTTCTTTGGCGTCTAGGCTGCATTGCCGATGAGATTCCCCTGTAGTCAGCGTCTCCATGGCTCAGCTTACAAGGGAGCAGACACACGCTCATACACAATACACTTAACGCGCACACTCGGACAGGCTCATTGTGTGTGCAATTTGTATACTTGCATAAGTGTTTCTATATAATATATAGAAGAATGTTTTGGCATTTTCTAGATGGGTTTGTCTAAAGCAACCCAGAATTTGTTTAGTTTATTGGCCTGCTAATAAGGTCTGAAAGAATAAAATAACACAAAAGATCAAACAAGCAAACATAATCGAATATTATATATCTTCAAATATTGCTTGCTTGATTTCAATTGCTTGAAAAGAAAACATATAGGCCTACACTGTAAATCTGAATTATCAAGGGAATATATAATGGTCATTTTATCAGGGTTTACTCAGCGGGCCCACTCACATTTCTAAGCTATACTGCCCACAATTATTAGACGTGTTTGAAATCACAGAAACAAAATGTCACAACCTGTAAAATAAATCGACAGCTTGATGAATCGCCATGAAGCTCTATTAACGCTTAGCAGGTATTAATAATTATTTAGAACGCGTTCAGGATTGAATTAGTGACCCGGGGCGCGCACCGTGCGCGATCCCTAAACGCCGACAAACTCATTACTGCGGAACGGCTCCCCGCGCACAGCGAGCGCAGGCACGGCAATGCAGCGACCCGCCGAAGAAAAGCAATTTACAGATGGTGAGTGAGCGACCCCTCGCCGCTGCGCAACCGGCTGTCACACACACTCGCGCGCACCCTCGCGCTGACACGCCGTGTGCTGAATAGACAAAGCGAAAAACATGCTATCACAGGGAGAAAATCTGCAGCGCAAGCGATTTTTGGTTGCACGCTTTTTCGCGCACCCGAAAATAAACAAATAAACAGACAAACAAATGCGCGTTGAACCGTACCTGGGTTTGATAACGAAAAAGTGAACGAAATGCCTGAAGTTTGAGATTTTTCAGACTTTTTTACTTTGGCAATTAGTGTGTGGAAAGGGCTTCTGTCAGTCACGCCTCACCTTGACAGGTCTATAGCTCAACGGTGTACAGGTGGAACTCCCTGTGGCTTTATGTGGGGTGAGCGGGGTGCTGAATATTGGTCCCGGGGCCTTGCAGAAAAACATGTTTTTTAAAGGCAGTTTGATTATTTTTCCTCGTGTGAGGTAGGCTGGAAAACTATAAAATAGTCTCATCACAAGTAAAGTTTTGCTTAGGGTGGAAGCAAATTTAGTTTACTTTTGTATGTCTGGAAAGAGTGCTTGATGATGATGAAGTGAACATTGAAGCTTGAACCATGTCTTGATGAGGACTTTTTGGAGATTCTCCATGGGAACATTGAGCTAGGGTGCACATGTGGAAAAAGCTGGTTCGATTATTTGCTCATGCTTCCCCCCTCTCTTCACAGTTGTGCGTGCTTTATCAGTTCTTGCTGCTAATGGCACATCTTTTATGAAATATATACGCTCGCTTCTATAATTTTCCACATAGGACATACAGAAAGCGCATTAAATCATCCACTAATAGAATCACGAAATGACAGAAATGCGTCTTCTCTGTCAGCTTCTTCTTCACTCCTTACGCCTTTTTGCTCGTTGACCTGCTGTGACCTCCACAGAGAGATTGTTTTTGCTGATTCACTTTGATCCATGCGTTCAGTTCCCCACAACTTTGCTGTGTGTGCACCCTTCATAACAAGCGCTTCCTCATTCACTCTACCATTGGCAGTCAGCTCAGAGCAGATCCAGTCTTTGCTCCTTTGGTACCAATTCTCATACGGGATAGATCACACAAAATGTAAATTCTGTCATAATTTCCTCACCCTCTTGTCATTTTAAACATGTTCGAGTTTCTTTCTTCTGCAGAACACAAATATGTATTTTAAACAATGTTGGTGACCGAACAAGGGCGGCATTCACTTCTATTGTATGGACTCAAAACCAATGCAAGTCAATGGGTAGTGCCATTGTTCAAAAACCAACATTTTTCTTCTTAAATATAAAACATTCCCCTTTACTTTTCCTTTAATGTGATCAAATGGTTGGTGACAGTTTTTTTTCTTTGCAGCTAATGAAGGTGCAACTTGATTTAACAGGCCAGTATTTTAGACAGACACTTTCCACGATACTTAATTATTAAAGTTATAGATGTTGTTGTGTGTATATTTATGCCTGTGTATATACACTTTCAGTCTCCATGGTTCCGTTGCTCTTAAGTCTTTCATTGAGCTTCTTATACACTATATGGTGTGTGTGTGCTGGATGCAGGTTTGGCTTATGTCGCCGTGATGAAAATAAAAGTAATGCAGTGGTTGAATAGAAAGAAGTGGCCTTTTATGACTCTGGGGTCAATCAGCAATCAATTACTCCATTACTCTACTGAACCTTGCCAACAGCCACAACACACGTACCAACACTTCATCCACAAAATGTCCCTCTGTTTTCTTTCCCAAACCCTTCATACAATTAATCTCACTTCTTCACATTCATGCAATGCTTGGCTTTGAGCCATGCATAAACCTCACGTTTAGGAAAAAATGAGCGCTTTATAGACTTATTCCCATATTAGTGGTTTGTTGATAAATAAAAAGCGTACTGGTATGATGATAAATGATATGATAAATAAATGATAATTAGAAATGTATTTTATAATGTAAAAGCATGAGGAACAAAAAAGAGGAGCTAGAAACAGTGCGAGGGAGAGTTGTGGATAGGAAGCCAGCGACCAATAGTCGAGTCCACTGACACTATCATTACTCGTAGATGTCAGTAAGTGGACCAAAAGCGCTTTCCCTGAATGAACACACACAGAGTCAAGGACTAGGATCACCGCTCATCTGCTGTTAGAGTCTCACTCTCTCAATGCTTTTAAGCAATGGATGCAGAGGACAATCATACGCTCCATCTGCACTCTACTGAGCTGCCTCTCCATCGGGTGGTGCACTTCAGCAAAGAGAAGAGCTTCAGCTCTCCACATTTGCACATGTGGTTAAATTTGTAAAAAAAAAATTATGTAGTAACCTCTTGTCTCACCTTTTAATGGACATGGCTTAGATAACAGGGTGTTTATGAAAGTATGGAAAAGATCAGTTTAAAGAAGGTAGATGACTGGGAGCTCATTAATTCTTAATAGGTTCGGTATGCCAGGAAGTGACTTATAGACGGCATTTATTTTTCTGATGTCACAACGGTGTTGTTCTGGATTGTTTTTGGAATATTGGACCCGGACAGATTCTGTGTTGGCTATATCGGAAAGTATTTTTTTTATATCTCGGGAACACATTTGCCCCAACAAAACCTTCATTTGGTGACATATAGGGACATATATTATTTCACATGGCAGTTTTTATTCTAAAAATGTAAAAAAAAACGTGGTTGGGTTTAGGTTGTAGTATTTAAAATAAGTTTTGTATAGATTTTTATGGTGGGCTCCGATTGCTAAGTAAATGTGTGAGCTTCTGTGTGCATCAAATCAATGGATACCTCATAAGTGCCTCCTCTTAATTTGGTAATCTTAGATTTAGTGCACTTGATATCTGCTGACAGACAATGCTCCGATGTCCAGGCTCTTGGCTTGATACCCTGTCTTAATGTTGGCAGTCTCTGTTGTATACTGCAGCCTTGAGGGTTCTCTCTATCACACCCTGACAATCTGCCACACGTTATGCACTACATTATTTGTATATGCCTATATCTCCATAATGCTCTCAATTGTTTTTGTATTTCCAATTATGTCAGTGAACTGAGGGAAGTTGTTGGCATTCTTTTACAGTGATCTATGTGATTTACTTTGACCTCTCATCCAGGTGGATGCTCCACATTGGTGGTGGTTGAGGAGATTCCCCCCTTCATTGTAAAGCGCTTTGAGTCCCCAGAAAAGCGCTATATAAATGTAACAAATTATTAATTATTACTAATTATTTGATAACACACAATAATAAACACAAATGAAGATATTTGGAAGAATGTTATTAACCAAACCTATCTCATCCCCCATTGACTTCCACAGTATTTATTTACCCTACTATGACAGTCAATAGGGGATGAGATCTATTTGGTTTCCGACATTCTTCCAAATATCTTCCTTTGTGTTCAGCAGAAAAAATAAATGTACAGATTTAGTATTATGTAAATCATGAAAGAACTTTTGGGTGACTTATTCCTTTAATATATTTATAACAAGGAGCAAAATGTTTGCTTTTTAAATTTAGAGGTTAGCTAGTTAGAATTTTTTTAAGTGAATGCCTCAGGTAAACTCTAAAGTATTTTTAGTGAAAATAAGTCTAAAATGAACTATACAAATTTGGATTTGCATGTACAATCGTATACACTGTTTAATATCGGCCAAACTTTTCCTATCAAAGCAAAACCCAATTGAAAATATTTCTAAAATTCAAAAGAATGCAGAAATTGAAACAAATTAGTGTTCATGTCTAGAAATGAATACTTTGTGATGCAAACTTTCCCTCTCATTGTAGTTTACGCAAGTCCTAATACAAAAGAGAGCAAAAACACAATATAACGCAAAATAAAAGTTTTCCTCTTAATGGAGTGCTCACTCAGCTTGGCTCTTATAGTACTGTTTGGAACATCAAGAAAAGAAAATAGTAATTGTGGTAAGAATCATCCTGTAAATGACAAGAAACTGGCACATGGTGACAGGAAGAGGTATATTGGCACCAGCTGCTGGTTGGTGTGTGGGCGCGTGCGAGCGAAAGACTGACAAATCATTTCTATGGTCTAAATGGTGGAGAGGTATGTCTTGTGGTAAGACGCATTGGCAGTATGAGGTCATGCGCGCTGTAGCTGATGGAAGAAAGGCTGAGTTTCCTGCATATCCTATTCCTACACTGCATTACTGAGCATCGCTGTGATGAATTATGACATCCGTACCGTCTGCGATTTCCTGTTGTTGTGACCCTAATTTAAGCCATTAATATATTTGGGTCTACCACCCAAAAACTTGCATGAGGCCGAGTTTACAGATTTTTGCACTTCTTCCAACCCACATTATCTGAAAGTCAAGCATTTCAAATGCTCACATGCCCTGACAGGTGAAGTTGACTTTTCCTTGTCTTTTCACGATTGATTTCTTATCCGTTGGGGCAGACAGACAATTTACCTGTCTGAAGCAATTTTGGTGACTTCATATCAACATGACTGAGCGTGTAAAACATGCGAACCATTATTACACAGTTCCCATGTGTATGATACTGGAAAGCACGCTGCTCCTGTGGGAACGCTTCCAAAGAAGGTCTTTTGTTGTCCTTTCTCTTGAGCAGAAATCAGAAGACGAAACAAGGAAAAAATACTTGTTTTGTTATCAAATGTTGTGTTCCCAGAGGTGTTACTCACACACACACACACACACATACCCACTCAGTTGTGTAGCTGTTTATGTAGAGTGATTGCGATTGAGTAAACTGTGGCGCTCTCTTAGCGTGCCTCGGGGAGTCGACTGAACTCATACATAAACTCCACGCAGACACTTGTACCCAAGATGACATAAACACACATACATATACAAACAGAGTATTCCCTGTAAGCCCCACCTTTATGAGATAGGCCCTTATAAATAATTCACTCTACAACCCAGCATCACCTGCTGCTGTTTACATCACTGAAATATGCATGGCACCTTTATTAACGTTTAAGGCCGGATGCCGATCAATCGCATGTGCTCCAACACATCATAAAATCAGTCTTGGCGCATACTAGCATATTAATGACTCAACTTTATGATACTGGGCACAGGTGTTTTGCAACTATGCTGGAGAATCTGACTATTCATGTCCCCCAGATTTATTACACATAAATCGGTACACATATTGGATTTTATTATCCTTTCTAATGGTTGCTCTCCAAAACATTCTGCTTAAGGGTTTGTCATGAACGTAATATCACATAAAGGGCACTCAATGTCCCATTGTCCGGACTGTTTGGACATTTCAAGAGAGAGGTAGGGCTTTAGTATTTTATATCACTCAGGGTATATATTTGTCATTGACATTTGGTCTACAGAAGAAGCATGTGAAAGTATTCAAAAAGGTCTTACCAAACCAAATTAGAGGGGCAAAGAAAGTCAAAGACACACACATTGTTCCTCTATTCACCTCTTCTAGAGACACGCTTTGAGAACACTTGCACTCCACATTTTGAGGAGGAATACAGATATTCATCAAACCTGTCCAGGGCAATTCCCTTGGACCCGATGTATCCAGGACTGAAGATGGGGAACCGAGTGGGCCTGATGAGTCAGATAAATCTTCTATGTCCCTGTGGTACACTGGGACTTTGGCATGTCAGAACAATGTTAGTTCCCATAAAAAAGTTGCCTTGTATAACACATGACAGATTTGATCCTGGAAAATTTAGACATGGATTTGGCAGAAATGTTTAATTGCTATTCTCTTTGACTACAAATCAATGATAGCATAAATTAAGTTTAATATATCTTTAAAATAGCAATATTAACTAAATCGAAAGGCAGATTAATAGCAGAAAGGGGAGAAATAATCAATAGAAGAATGCAAAAAAAAGATTAGACAAGATCAATATTCTCACAATATTAGACTTAAATCTATATGCTGGGAAACAAATTTTGGTTGTGGGGCAATACAGATTTGAAACACAGTTTTAGGGAATATGTTAAATCACAACCTCAACACGGTGAGATTTCTGGAAAACATCCAATTGTTTTAACTCATTACAATTTGTAATTATTAGTGGTGGGCATAGATTAATTTTTTTAATCTAGATTAATCTAGATTAATTCCAAGATTAATCTAGATTAATCTAGATTAAAATGGCTCATTTGAATTCTGCCGAAGGCATTCAGAATGTGTGCTACCCAAATAATGACTAAAAGTAAGTCTTTGAGAACGGGTGTCTAAAGCCAGGTGGCGCATTAGACCAGGGGCTCATCTCCTGTTTCCAAAATGCATCACAAACTGCTTGAGAAAGCTGTTCTACTATGATAATTGGTGATGAAAATTAAATTATGTTCAATAAAATGAATTGGTGACTCCTGAGATAGGCGCAGGCTCCCCGTGACCCGAGGTAGTTCGGATAAGCGGTAGAAAATGGATGGATGGAAAATGAACTTGTGTTTACTTCCGCATTAGCTAAGGGATGATTTGCGTTTAGGTGGTACTTGAGACTGGAAGAGCTCCTACAGTACATTTACATTTAGTCATTTAGCTGACGCTTTTATCCAAAGCGACTTACAAAGAGTGAGGGAGCAACAAGCGATATGTCATACAGGAGCCATAATACATTAGATCTCAATACAAAGTTACTGATTTTAACTAAAGCTAGACCACTACCTGTTGAGAGAAAGTGTTTTTTTTAAACCAATTCCGCATTGCACAAGGTGCAAACAACCTTAGTCTTGTCGATGTTTCTATTGGGAAGCTTCTTAAAAATTAATATTCCCTGAAGCAAACCCGGCGGCTTCATAGCTGCATCCATGTTAGCACGTCACGTTTGATGCGGTAATTTCACAGTAACGTTATGTTGTGTTCAGACCAAACACGAATGGCGCGTCAAGCGCGAGTGATTTATATGTTAATGCAAAGAGCCAATAGACCTACTTGCTGCGCGAATCGCGCGAATGAAGCCCTGGTTATGAGATGATGAGGCGCCTTCTGCTTCCGCTTCCGCGAATGACGCGAATCACGCGAGTTGAAAAATCTCGTTCTCGCCCCGTACAGTGCAGTTAAGCTGGTATACATCCGCGCTAAAATATCAAGGTGAAAGTCATCATAGCTTGCGTAGTATAGACCCAGCTCCCAACCCAATTTTGAGAATAGATTAACGGCGACAATTTTTTTAACGCGCGATAATAATTTCACTGCGTTAACGCCGTTAACGCCGTTAACGGCCCACCACTACTAATTATATGTTTTTGCCTATAGCTGGATTCTTGTGCACATACTGTCATTAAGATGTACAGTTGAAGTAACAGCAAGTAAAACCTGTTGTGTTTCAGTCAGATGTGCATGCCAATAGTCACCAGAGAGACAGTTGTCACTGTGAGTAAATGAGAGAAGTAGAAGACCAGCTGTGTCACTGGAGACAGAACAGATGGAAACACTCCAACACACATACCCAGCAACGACAAAAATCAACAACTTTTATAGTTATACAATTTTGGTTTAATTCAAATGGAGCAATTTGCATTTACTGTATGATACATTGATGCTTAACTGGAGACACTTTTATCGAAAGTGCATTGTTTTTATTACATGAATAATTTCCTTTTTGTTTCATTTTCCAAAGATAAACTTTGATTTACAAATAATTTCATATTGCGATTTTACTTTTGACCAGTTGTGAGTTGCTCTAAATAATAAAAATAAGTTGAAATGTCTTAACTTTTGTTGATGAGTTGACTGAACCAAAAATTCTAAGGTAACAAAAAAAATGTAAGTATACTTTTTAATACAATTTTCTAATTCATAGAAAATTCTCATCAGGGCATTCATTTGTTCAAAGCTGCAGTGTAAAAATGTGAAGTCTAAAACCTCCTGCATCCCTATGCAGGCATTTTAGTGTCCATCTTTATGTTTAAGTAATGTAAGTGTGGGCGGGACTAGTCCACCAAAGACTTTTAAATATTTAATCAATGTCCACACACTCAGTACTGTAACTGGGGCAAGTAGACATAAAAAAGGAAAAGTCGAATAGGTTTGACTTGAGAGGTGCAGATTTGTACATAGAACAGACTTTTAAGGGATTAGAAAACATGTTTGGGAATGACAAGAAGTGGTTCACAACAAGTAGAATGAAACTGATTTGCTCTCTGTGCCAGTTCTCCTAAAGGATTAGCTTCATCAAAAATTGATGATCACGTTTGAGCTGCAGAAGAAGACAGCTGGACTATACTTACATTTAAAGGCATGAGTGTGAAATCTGATGGAGAGAACGACACCCTTGCAGGAAGTTTATAGGATAGTTGCATCAAAGTTTTATTGAGGTTTAGTCTCTATTATTAAATAATCAGAGTTATATTTTAAAGGAGTAGTTTACCCAAACCAAATTTTTGTTGGATCATTTACTGCCCTCATGTCATTTCAAACCTATATGACTTTCTTTCTTCTGCAGCACACAACAGATTAAAGAATGATTTTAAAGAATGTTGGTTACCGAACACCACTGGTCCTCATTGACTTTTATTGTATGGACACATTTCTCAAAATATCTTATTTCGTCTTACACAAAAGTAAGAAAGTCAGATACAGATTTTTAATGAGATGAGGGTGAGTAATTGATGACCGGATTTACATTTTTTGTGCAAACTACATCGTCATTCATTTAAGCTTATCATTGAAACATGGCATAATTTTCTTGTTTATGTATTGTGTGATATTGCTCCACCAGATGAGCTAGGGAAAGAATTTGCCTCTTTTAAATAGTATTAACTGTTAAATGCTTTTTTAAAATAAATTGGTGCTTATTTTATAGTTAAAACCAGAGATGACGAAACAGCCTTCTGCAGTCATTGGGCAGGTCACACAACTAAACAGCATGAAATATTCATAGAGCATGCTTAAGAATCTTTTAGCTACTGCATGTGTCTACTCAAGTGTGACTGCAGGTGTAACCTTGTTGTGGTACTCTGTTAGAACACCCAGTCAGGGGTAGAGAGATTCAGGTATGGTGTGCGATTACCGGGGCAATGTTTCACACCCCTCTGGATTTGAATATAACCCCTGTGGCATGGACACATATACTCTCATTCACATTTAGGACACTTGCAAACGTTGTGAATGTGAGAGATGAGGGAATATTGTGAATGCTATTTAATCCTGAGTAACATTAAGAAAATATTTTAATAACACCATATTTCATAATTGGAAATCTGACTGCGAATCTTAACATTTTAAAAGGACTTAAGCATTTAAAAAGAGAAATGAAATAAATCTATTTTTTGTATGACAAATCTGATGATGCACAGTGCACTGTTCATTTTCAATTATCAGACACTGGAGTATTAACTCACCAAAAGCCACTGAACAATTAACTTCCTCCCTCCCTCCAATAATGAGCACAACAACATGTCCCTAGTGAACTTCAGAGTACAATTCATTAACAACACTCATTTGCGCTCTCCCTCTCTTTCTGTCTTTCTCCATCTCTGGCTCTGGCTCTCTCTGTGCCAGAAGAAAGAAATGGAACAAGACTGAATCACAGTGGTCGTTGAGTGAATTATTTACTCATTCCTTTTCTCTTCCTGTCCTTCATTTCTATCTTTTTTTCTACCTGGTTCTTGTTATAACAAACTTGAATTGACAAGTGTAAAGTGGGTTTTGTTCGTATTGAAAACTTGGCCGTGTTCTCTGCCGCTGTGACATACAATAACTGTCAAGCATTCAGTGTATCGTCTGTTCACTGAGGTGAATGGAAGGTCGGAGAAAAGGGTCATGAGGGCAAAAGGTTGAGCAAGTGACAGGTGATGCAGCCTTCACAATGTACCTCTATTGGCTTGAGCTGAAGTGTCTTTAGACGCTCCTGGAATATTTCGCTACAATTCATAATAATGTATGTTTTTTAAGAATGTATATTTAAAGATCTGGTTGTTAACATGCATTATTTTTACATTGTAACTATATTGTAATAGACATGCATTAGTTGATTTTAAATCTACAGCAAATCCTGATATTTATGCATGTCAAATGAAAAAATGATTAACTTGGAAAATCATAAAATCATACAATATGTTTCATCCCACACACGCCGGCAGGGATAAGCTGACACAGCGCTTCAACCTTTGTCCTTAAAAATCCATTTGCTCAGTCAAATAGCGTCCCCGAGGCCAGCATATGTAAACATATTTAACTCATCATAAACCGTTTTATAGCAAAGTGCCTATCAGCATATCCATCCATTAATATTAATAGCAACACTTCATAGGCATTCATTAGTGTTTATAAGCTCTAATTAGCCCTGACAGGAAGGTCACAATCCCTGTATCACTGGTTGACTGGAAAAATAATCACTATCAACCAATAATAATTGTTTTTGTGATCCATAATCCAGTTTATCAGAACATGGTGTTTGAATAAATCACTTTGTGAAACGGCGTGTGGCTTCAAAGATGTCAGCCATGCATTCTATATGGATGCTGTTTACTTCTTAAATTCTTTATCTTATAAACGTTAGCCCAAATATATTTGATAGTCATGTTGAAGCTTCTGCCAAATGTATCATTAAAGCTTTTGAACAATTTTGAAAACCGAAAGATTGACTGGCTGTCCATATTTAGTGCCCCCAAAATTATGTATTATAGTATATTTATACGTGTTATATAAATCATTCAGTAATATGACCAATTTACATCATTTGAAAGTACTTGATGTGACAAAAGGGGTTATAGTACGTCTATTTGCAAACCACTGCCTTACATTTTAGAATGTTCACACATTAAAAGCATTGCAATGATAGTATCACAGAGTCACCAGTTGTCTTAGCAGTCATAAAATGATAAAGATCCCTCAATAAATCAGTGCTGATAGTGGTTAAAACATAAATCATGTCAATAGAGAAATTAATCTATAAGCCACTTTATGATTCTTAAGCCGAATATTTCTTTAAGCAATGAAAAGGACTGAGATTATAGTATTTATTTGCCCTACTATGGCAGTGAATGGGGGATTAGATCTGTTTGGTTACTGACATTTTTCCAAATATCTTCCTTCGTGTTCAGAATAACAAAGACATTTATAGAGGTTTGGAACAAACTCAGAGTGAGTAAATGATGACAGAATTTTCATTTTTGGGTGAACTCTTAATATGGTTAAATATACCTTACTACATTAGGCAATAGGAACCACAGTCATGTTAGTCAAGACACGTTCAGAAGAAATTAAAGCAAGTATTATAAAAGTGATCTAATTGAACAGACTAGAGTAACCAGTAGAATATACACAATTTCTCATTTGGCCATCCCCAGAAAAAGTCAAAAGTGTTTGGAATGAAATGAAAGTAAAATGATTAGGGATGCTCCGATCCGATATTTGTATCGGAAATCGGCGTCGATACTGAATAAAATTCTAGATCGGGTATCGGTGAAAAAATTGCACCGATACCCGATCTAGCTTACATAAAATTTCTGCTAGGCGATGTAAAAGTTCCTGGAGACACCGGCGCTTAAACTCTCTCGTGGCTGTGCTTTGCGAAGCGTGTGACATCATACGCTAGCAACGTGCTCTTTACGTAGTGCACGTGAACAAGCGAACATAGCTTACATTGAGCAGCGAACAGCATGGAGCGACAAAAAATATCTGCCATTTAGATTTATTTTAGAACAGCTACGCCAAGAAGTTACACCGCTGTTTGCAATACATGCGAAGTAAATGTTCCGAGGGGTGGTGATAAAGCTGTTCATTATAATACTACTAATTTAAGCACGCCGAGTTCAATAAGCTGAAGAAACTAAAACGAGACGGTACGAAGCAGCTAACTTTGGAGGAGACAGCGGAAAGAATTCAGAAATTTCCATCTGGTAGTGTGAAAGCAGCGAAAATCATTGAAAGCATTTTGAATTTCATGGTAATGGATTTGCAACCGCTGTCCGTCGTTGCGAACAATGTCTTCAGACTCCTTATAAACCACCTGGAGCCGCGGTACGACATGGTGAAGCGTAACTGAGACCTGAACTGTACCAAAAAGTCTGCAAACATGTATACGAGAAAAATAAAGATGTCAATGCGGTGAGTTTTGTGGATAATTTGACTTTGAATTTCTATTTGCACCGACTAAACTATTATATCTTTTTCCGTTTATTTTTACATGTGCAGCACAAGCTAGGGAAGCTAGTGTTTTGTTTATCTTTCGGTGTTGGATGTTAAATTTGATTTCCACTAAACTTTAGCTTAGTTTAGTGGACTTTGCTTTAATGACTAAAGCATTAAAAGGAGCTGATTCCTGTTTGAATATCTAAAGCAGTGAAGCTATTGCTTTTTTGCTCAATTTCAGCTGCTTTATTGTTTATAGTGCATTGATTTTTTAAATTATATTTGCACATAACAGTTATTAAGAGATTTTGTTTCCATTTATTAATACTTGTCTATCAAGCTAGTGAAGCTGTTGTTTTATTCAGCTGCTTAATTTGCACTTTAATTTTGAATTTCAAGTTTAAGATAGTGAACATTTTGTTTTATTTTGCTGGTTTAATAAATAATTCATAAAATTTGTGAATCATTTGTTTGTTATTTTGTTTTACGGGGTCAGGAAATTAATGTTAAGTCGAGCTTGATGTCTTGCACAGCAATGCACACAGTTTATTAAGTAATTGTGCACTTTAAAAATGTTACCTTAGTATCGGATCGGTACTCGGTATCGGCCAATACTGAATCTCAGGTATCGGAATCGGTATCGGAAGCAAAAAAGGTGGATCGGAGCATCCCTAAAAATGATGTGAAATGATTTATAAAAATACTAACATAGGTGTAACATAATGAATTTTGGCATTACATAATACAATGTAAAACAACTTAAGGGATTTACTGATTTTTTTGTAAAACAAATAACAAATAAAAAGTAATAACAAAAAAATATGTAAAGCCTAATAGTTGTTTTTATAGTGTAGATTCAACTGCCCTTTTCTATAGCTGGCCTTTCTGTCCCTTTTTCCACCTCTTTCTTTTCCCCCCATTTTTTCTGTTCCTTGTCATCCTTGTGTAAACAGCCAGAGGACATGAAGCCCTGGGGCAATTTGGAGATTCACTGAAATTAACTCTATGCGTGCACCATGAAGGATTACTGATACGAGGAGCTATGAGTGTCATAGGCCTACTGTAGTTATTATTAATAGAGTGGTCTGATATTCTCTGTTTGGCGAGGATCGTGCTAAAAGATGGATAGATGATGTTAGATAAAGGGTTGTGGTTTAAAAAGTGGTTAGGTATTCGGTCAATGTTTGGTAATATATTAAACTCACCTGTCTCATTATCTGTGGTCTGTGTTAGCCTTTAGCACCCTCTGCACTTCTGAGCTGCTCTAATTCTCATTGGACAAACCTTGTGTCAGCAAGGTGATTTAGCTGAACACACATCTAATCTACTCATCACACTTTAGGATGGAAGCAAACAACTTCACACACACATGAGCTCATGTAATCAAAACTGTAAAATGCTGAAGTCCATCAATTCTTTGATAAAAGTGATTTCTTTGACTTTCTAAAGAGATGACAATTATGGAATAAGGGGGTAAGTCAAAGCTTAAAAAGGAGGCCTGAGGCTGTACATACGGCAGCAGTTTGTTTGAAATATGTTGATGGTCTTTCTTCCTTTCATCGTAGAGGCAACAAACCCCCCAGCGGTGAGAGGAACAGCTTACTGCTTCATAGGAGAAACACCACTGCAGAGAGACTGATGGACAGGGCAGTGATTCCAGACAGATGCAGGGCGGGTTAGGATTTTTAGCAGAAGTTACACATTCAGTGGGCCGTATACGGACGCTGTCCGTGGTGCTGTTGCAGTTCAAAATGTTTGGCTGCAGAGATCACTTTTAAATTGTATAAACTTTAACTTTCCATCTCTTTATGTATTTGGCAGACACTTTTGGAAGACACTTTTATCTAAACTTAAATTGTTTTAGTGTGTGTGTTTTTTTGGAAATCAAACCTCTAACCAGAAAAGCATTTCCAATAGAGTTACTGAAACACTTTGACTTGTCTGCATCTGACTTGAGACGTGAGCTTGATTCCAAATTAGAGGTTTTAAGGCCATTTGTTTTATGCTAACCTGCATTTTAAAATAAACAACAATTTATTTATTACAATATAAATTAATTAAAAGAATTAATAGGATTTAAAATAATAATAAAATAAAACATAAAATTACTAAAATATTTTAAATTTCATTGTTTATTTGTTTCCAAATTTTAAACAATAATTTGCAACTTGTAATTTTAAAAATATAGAAAACCAAACAAAGAGTTGGTTTATGGAAAATGTTGATAAATAAAATATTTCAAGAATATTTCACAAAATAAGACAATTAATTAAATGTTTTTATGTTTTTTTTTATAAATGCATTTTAAACAATAATTAGCTCTCTGTAATTTTCTACATATAGAAAACCGAATAAAGTTTTGTTGTGTATAAAAACATGAATTGATTAAATATTTAATAAATACTTCACAAAATAATAATGTAAAAATAATGCAATGTATAAACAATGTTTTATTTAACATGTTTTG
Organism: Triplophysa dalaica; assembly: GCF_015846415.1. Taxonomy (NCBI): domain Eukaryota; kingdom Metazoa; phylum Chordata; class Actinopteri; order Cypriniformes; family Nemacheilidae; genus Triplophysa; species Triplophysa dalaica. The sequence goes on from NC_079547.1 coordinate 17,451,713, forward strand.
TCACCATTGTATATGCATTTTCAACAAAAAAAATTGCAACCTGTTATTTCGCCATGATCAACAAATCATGTGTTTTTTATGTAAATATTAATTTAGTAATACTTCACAAAATGATACTACTATATTATTTGAAATGTTATTATTTACTGTATTTTTTAAACTACATTTTTAAACAATAATTTGCAAACTGTAATTTTTTTAATATAGAAAATGAAACAAAAAAAAATTGAGAAAGAGATTCATGGTTCATTTATCCATTTAGATTTATTCTAAGACTTGAGACTTGACTTGGATTTGTATATGAGTTTGACTTATTAATTAGACTTATACTTTGTGTTTAACTTGTGTTTGTGTTGCTTTGTCATGCTCTGGTCGACCATACCAGGCTGGTACGGGGCTCTGGAAAGGTCCACAGTCCTGAACAGATTTGTGGGTCTGGACCTAAAGGGAAAGCTGCTGATGGAGAACGCCTTTGTGCTGAAACACGGGCCCGAAAGAGCTGCGTTTAGTCTTTGCCCACATCCCACCGAGACATCCCATCCGATCACCTGAACCACAAGGTGCCTCCCTCAGCGATTCACACTCTCAAATACACGCACACACCCTTTGACCGCACCCCAACCCCCTGCACACATACACTTTCACCCGCTGAGGCGGTCATCAGCACGGTCATTAATTGTGAGATTCCCCTGAGGCTGATAGAGAGTGTTGGTTTGTGGGGAAGGGGGTGAAATGAAAGGAGAACTCCTTCTTGATGTTGGTTGAGGGTGTGTTTGCCAGACCCTCGGTTAGGTTCTGCTTCGTAAGCATTTTTCTGTGTTTTAACGTATTTGTGCACCTCTATTCAGCATCTTTGTGTTGTTCTGCTTTATTATGAAATATTTTGGAATGTGCATTTTTTTAATCTATATGGTTTTGCATAAGGACATTCACATTATGTTAACATCTATTTGTGCATCATTAATCATGTCTGAATCATCTATGTGATTGTTTGTTTTCCTGTCCCGAGTTTTTCTTGTGGCGTGAGCATCTAGCGAGCCATAAATCCCAGCTGTTTGTCTCATTTCCGTCTCATTAGAGAGAGGAGACCAAACGCACGGCTGTGGACCATGAGATTGGTAATTAACGCAAGGCCTAACGAAGGCAAAATTAAAAACAACAGCTCTACAAACTCAACCCATCAACTTGGACCTGCTGACTAGAGAAACAAAACGCTGAGATGTCCAATGAAGCCCAAGACAAACTTACAGATCTGACTCCACACCCTCTTCATCAAACTCTTCATTTGTTTTAAGGTGCCCAGTAGGCACTATGAGTACTAGCTGACTGACTTGAACAACAACTTTGGTTCTCCACTTGGTCAGCTGTTTATGATGCTACCGGGTACAGGTGTGTATGAAGCAAACAGTCATGCGCACAGAACATTTGCAAAAGCAATAACAGGATATGAAAATAGCTGTTAAGGAGACAGGATAGGAACACAATATAAAACCGTCAGCTAAATTTATTAGAAATTAGCTTCAGGGGTGATTCGACTGGTGTGGCTCTCTCCTAAATTGACAATATAATGATAAAGAATATAATAAAATCTTTGTAAGAATTTAAATGATTCACAAGAAGGAAGAGCAACTGGGATGTAAGTCACACTAGCTGTACCTATTCCTCACGCAAACTGTGATGTATAGTTCTGATTTTTTAAAGAAATGATTTTGTATGTTTATTGCGTTTCGGTCAACACAACAGCTGTACAACTGGCATTGACACGCTTATCAGACCCAGAATATTTAATTCAGCCCACCTCACGATTCTGAAATAAACTGGTAAAAATGACAAAAATATTTACGGGAGAGTCAAATAAATTGTAGTGCTTTAGTGGCTTAAAATTTTAAGTTGTACTAATCGTAAATACAGGATTAGATTTGTTATGTTTAGTGCAAATACTTCAGTTACAAGAAGAGCTCAAATAAGACAGTTTGTCATTTGTTAAAACGGAGTGAAATGTAGTATCCACTATTGATTCATGCGTATATGTAAGTGTGTAACACTTCAAATTGTCAACCTTCTGCATGTCAACCAGTCTACTTTAAACAAAACTTCAATAAAAATAAGCCAACTTCAAGAAAAAAGAATACAGTACCAGACACTCCTTTGAATCAGGCATCTATAGATTTGATCACTTCCAAAAGCTGCAAGTGATTGCCTATTTCTGATGTCCTTTTGAAACTTTCTATCTCCATATTTCCTGATTTTAACTTTTTAGTTTATAAGTCACCCCTTATCTTTGTCACTGGGCTTCATAAATATCTAACCAATAAAAAGTTGGCTGAAAAATCTGTTTGCCAACTTTGACAACACATTTAATCATTTCAAAAGTACTCTGTTTTTTTATTTCGAGAAAAACAGCACATTTTGACGTATGAAGTTTCAGAAGTACAGCAAGGGAATATCATGCTAAAAACATGTTTGCATGGGGTGAGACAATGATTATTTAAATTTCATGTTAGTTGCAATATCAATGTAAACGCAAATCATGTATTCTCCATCTCAAAAGTTATTTAATTGATTAGAAATATACATGACCCGTTAAGTGATCTTTTGTATGAAATACATTGCGCTAAAGATAAAGCAATAAAATCTAACTGTGTTTTGAAACATCTGATTAAAAGAGACCATCCTGTAAACACCCCACGAATATTAAATTGTTGATGTGTAGTTGATAATTGTGGTCAACTGCATCCTTGTTTCCCTGTGACGGTGATGAAGAAACAAAGAAGCGGGACGATGAGAGAGAGAAAGAGAGAGAATTCTTTTGACCTCTTGACCTGTGTAGAGTGACAGACTCATTTGCCCGTGGTCCTGCGAGCATGTATTGGGGTTTGAGAGCCTGTGTGTGAGCTCATGTCAGTGTGTGTGTGTGACTGCAGGCTAATTCTCTCTGACACTGTGCAGACTCTGAATGCCATAGCTGTCCCTCTACATTAGGCCCTCTCTATCTTTCTGCCACTCATACACTTGTCACTCTCACGAAACTCTGAATTCTGCCTGAAATTACCCGTTTTATCTGATTAAATAACATCTCATACATTTTTTTGGCAGAATATATAATCAATAAAGCAACTTTAAGTTATTGTGCAAATAATGTAGTTCCATTTATGCGGTCTAGTACAAACAAAATGTTGATTCAAAAACAGATCTGTGCGTTTCAGCCCAACCATTTTGAGTTTCCTTTTGTGTGGGGACAGTCTATGTTATATTTTTTTACATACTGCACCAATGTAAATTCTATCCCCCAACCATCACACTAACCATAAACTAACCCTCACACAAACCTTTCTGCATTTTAATATTTTCGGATAAGCATTGATTTATAAGCTGTCTCTGGGGACTAAATATGGTCCTCACAATGTCCAAAATGGATGGTATTTGTATCTTTATTCTATTTCCCTCCCCTAACCCAACCCCAAAACCTTAGGGTGTTCCACTAACCATCGGTCCCCACAATGTAAGTGTGTGAGACTTTTACTATCATTGTGGGGACATTTGGATCCCACAGTAAAAACAAGTACACACACACCCACGCACACACAGGCGCACACACTCAGGCTTATAAAAATCCAAGGGAGCAGTGTTGATAGCCTGTACTGGTTAATAATGTCCCAAGCTGATCCTGTCCTGTGTCCACTACAGTTTAACTCAAATCCCTGTCTGTGTGCATGTGTGCAGGTGTAGTAATAATCACATGTTTATTTGAAATGTAAATAGGGTAAAATATTGTGTCGTATGGCATAGACTATAATATTCGATCGGTATAAGAACAATAGGAGTCTATGGCAGGTTCCCATGAAGATACAAAAACAAATGCGTGTGTAGAAGCTCATTTCCTGATGATTATGGGACATGGTATGAGACCATGAAATTCATCAATAAATAAACAGACATTTTAACAGGCGATTGCCAAAATAAAGTCTTGTGAATGACACCATAGAGCTTTACTTCCATCCCAGACATGCTTGAAATCCTTTTTGCGAGCCAAGACAGCATGCTGTTGTTATTTGGATATAATCTTCAGCTTCTACAGTCACGTTTGTATGTGTTTAGAAGCATGATGGAGGGGAAGACCTCAAAGCTTAATCCTGTGATGTACATATTTCCTCCTGAAGGTGTTCAGACCCATGAGCGCTGGCGGAGAAATCATGTGAAATTTAAATTTCAGGACATCTAAAAGGAGTATTTTTTTCTGGTGTGCTTAAAACCCCTGAAAAAAACACATTTTAAAGTGTATTATGCATTCGGATGCGGGAGTTGAAATGGAATATGCGACTGTCTGCGCTGATGCCTGTACATTTGTGTGTATGAATAGTGCAAGACTTCAGCATGCGGTATTTCAGTGCATAAACCTGAATCTTTTAAATCTTTTTGACCGACAGGCATTAAATACTCTTAAATATCGCTGCACCATTCAACTTAAGTCATTGTCATTCTTTTCTACGGAAATTAGTTTTTTAATTGAATAGGATTAGATTGGGTCTCAACTTTTTACTTTGTTATTTTCATTGTTCTAGTACCAACCACCAACGGTAGATAATAAACAAAATTTTGTCATAAAAAATGAATCAGTTGATATGATGTAGTAAAAAGCTATAATTACACAAAGGTACAAGAGGCTATCCTATGTTGTAAATATAGCATGACGAGTGTTGTCAGACCCAATAGTTGTTATTTTCTACCAAATAATAAAAATAATAAGGGTGCAGATGTTTAATAAAAAGTTATTTAATGTTATTCCATTTTTAGGAAAAGCAATAATGGTATACACAGAACATAAATAACGTCAACATTCCAAGTAGAAAATTTATGAGCATTTTGAGTGTGGATGAGGACATGAAGTCAGATGGACTTTGACCACTCGCTGTGTTTTAGCATCTGACAGCTCTCCTTTTTTATGTTTGCGACCGAATGGCAGAGAGACGGATGAATAAAAATGTGGGTAAGAGAGGGGAAAGGGGGGATGACGTTAAGAGAGGGGGCTCTCGGCATGGACGCAACGGCCATCAAATCCAACCTGGTTATTGAAGAGCGAGAGAGAGCGAGGTTGAATAATTGATAGTAAGTATTTCAATAGGCTGCACCCGTCTTTTCTGATGAAGAAAGTGCCAGTCATTTGGGACCTCAGCGCCACTTGAGGCGGGTCATGGGGCGCTTTGGAATGTGCATGTGTGTACGCGTGCATTTGTGTGTGAGCAAATGAGAGGAAAAATGAGAATGTCTGTGCATAATACATGTCTGTGTAAGGTGAATGTTAACAGGTCGTGCGAGCGTGTATTGTAATGTGCAGACCAGAGCGTGTCATGTATATGTAAAGAACCTCTAGCTCACAGAGATCCAGACCCGCAGTCTGGTTCTTGTCCTTGAAAGCCCCTCCTTCAGATTTTACCCAAAATGCAACCGGCATAAATGCGACCAGGTTAAAGAAGAAAAACGTGTTAGAGGAAGATGGGGAAAACACAGACGGAAATAAAAGTGCTAGGGTGGCAAATCTCAAGGGAACATCGCATTTCGGGCAAGAACATTTTTTTTTGCATGACCTCTCCACCCCAGTGCTTGTGATAGGAGTCTAATGGCTCAAAGTGGATGCCTCGGCCAATCACAGCCTGTCAGAACTGGATGATAGTTGAGTTGAGTTCTGACAGGTACAGCCATTTAGCTCACTATACCTGTGATTGATATTAATGAGATCTCAGGTTGATGTCGAAGCTCATGAGATTAAAAAGCGATTTTACCCCATTGCATGTTGTTCACAACAGCTGTTTTACAGATTCAATTACAGATTCGAACAGATTATTTTTTTGACCAACAAACATCACAGGAAGTGTTTTATTGAAAAAAAGAAGAAGGAAAACATGCACATACACACCGAAGTGGTCTCAGAGATAAATTTTTCATACAGTAGAAGTAAGTGGTAAACTGCTGGTGCCGTTTCAGAGCTCTCTAAAGCCTCTGGCTATTGCATGTCAACACTTGAGAAGTGCAATATCTGCCACCTAGGGAGCAAAAAGGATGACAAAATACAGATCAATGTAAGATCTGTGTTTTCTGAGTTGATTTGTGTATTTATTGTTTTTGTACCAAAATGTACGGCATGTTTTTAATATAATTGTGTTAAGGTGTTATAAATAAAGTTTTTCTTTCCCTTTACATTTTCGTTGAAATAATCAAACATCAAAAGTATTCACAAAAGCAGTCAAAAATATAATAAAACATCAAATAAAATAAATAAAGTGACACTTGTGTACTTGCATAAGAGTCATTTACAGTGTTTGAAATGGATTTGAAAAAAATCCTTTCGGTGTGCGTTAGAAATGGGGCACAATTGTGTTATGATTGTTTTAGCATAAATAGGACAGTGATTTCACAATCGAGCAAATTTAAACTTTACTCTCCACAGTTTTCGATGTGCGTCTCACTCTCTCTCTAAGCCGGTGAGTAAAGTGGTTGATCTCTTTAGAAGCTCCTGTAGTGTCAACACCGCATCCAGTAGGGACAAAATTAAAAATTATAATGGGTTCTAATGCATTCTATTGTCTTTTGCCGTGTCGCATTGCGCCTTGTCCAGTTTAGACATGCTGTCTCTCTCTCTTTGACACAGTATTTGCTCTCTTCTTATTTCTTTACCATTTAAAGGAGGTATTCACTGGCACAGTTACCCCATTTTTGTCAATGGTAATCTGTGTCTACGATTTCCATCTTCACACCATTTCCCTCATCTCTTATACACATGCCTGACCCTGTCCTATTCCTCCTTTTTATATATTTCTTTATTTTTTTACCAAGACATACTACAAACAAGGGAGATCGGGTCTAGATATTTGTTTCAGGGTTGGCATCCCCTAAATTCTTGGTAGCGAAAAAAGCTAATTGTGTACCCAACATCAACATTCATGTCTTAATTTAAACTATTTTAACATCAATGATGTAATGCTTTGATGCTGAAAATAAATGACTCTTACTTTCTCCATCTGCTTTGCTTAACACACTGTGTGATTTTGGCCCTCATCATTAATTAATCTTCTCTTCTCTCAGCACACTTCAAAGCATTTGTCTATTGTCACTACAAGCCGCTTGAGTGATTGTGATTTGTCGAACACTGGAATTGTTCTGGATCTCTGAGGAACCCATCACACCATATTTAAAAAAATCCTTATTTTTGCTTTAATTTTCTTTTGCATAAATAAAAAAAAGTTTTTCTACTTGTCAAAAAAGTTAACTTTTAAGGATGAAAAGAACCAAATGATTTAATACAGACTTTTTAAAATTGTGTACATTTACAGTATTTGACATTGGGGCAGAATCATGTTTTGATTGTTTGCTTTAGCATCAATAGAACTGTGACTTCAGATTTGAGCAACTTTAAACTTTATATACTCTCAACAGCATTCTGTGGGCGTCTTACTCTCTCTCTCTAAGCTGGTGAGTAAAGTGGTTGATCTCTTTAGAAGCTCCTGTAGGGTTACAATCCACTGCATTCTGTTTCCGATTCCCATTATGTCTTCAAACACTTCTCCAATATCATCTCAGGCTTCTCCATCACTACACACACACATCTTTCCTCTCTGTAGTTGGGCACGGGCTGTGATTGACAGCATCTTTTTGGGTCTGAGGGTTTGCTGGTTTGAATCCCAAGGCTTTGGTCTTCAGTGGTCCCTCCTGATCTGGTTCTCATCCGGCTCTTAGTTTGAGAAGAAGGGATTTCCACTGCAGTTGTCACCATGGAATGGTCTGGAAGATTCTTTTTTCCTCTCTCTCGCCCTCCCTCTTTCTCTCTTCTATCAAGGGATTTAGGGTCTCTAAAAGGATCCAGAAAGCTGTTGCTGGATCACACCTGTTCCAGACATAAATTGCACATCAGTAGTCACCCTTCTACCTTCACAAAAATTGGTCCTATTTTGATTTTATTTTGTTTACATTTTCACAGAATATGAGATGGAAATAAATCGCTAACAAGTTACGAACAGTTTCTATTCATTAACATAACATTTCCTATTGATTACTTTTTATTGTCCAAAACAAACATATTATGTATATAGTATAAGCATTTATATTTACATAATTTATTAATATCTTTATTTTTTATAATATCTCTTTATTGTGCATTAATACCAGATACAAGTTTTGACAAATGCATATTTATTGTAATATGTTACAAATTACACTTATAAATGAACAATCTATTTGCTTTTTCATTATAGTAATCATGCGCGCACACATGCACACACACATGCACACACTCTTTAGCACTATCCTATAATAGGCAATAAGCATTAATTGGGGTGACTTATTTGATTATGAGTTGTGTCAAAGGTCCTTGTTTGCCAAATGGCTTGTTTCAGTACAGCACACGTTTTGATTCTATGTGTTTATTGCTATTATAAACCTGCAGGATTTATGCTGCTTATCCACAAACATGGCTGCCAAAGCAATATAACATTTCAGCATTCAGTTTTTAAACTGGAGCATTTTTGAGAGTAAGCACCAGAAGCAGTCTTGGTTCACTTTGTGTGCTTTGAAAAAAGAAACATTAGAAATGATAAAAAAATAGATTTTTAGCAACTATGCAAAGATTTTATTGAATCGTTTTTGGATTAAGACCATTGTTCAAATCACACCCTTACAAGACTGTGGAAAAGTGTCATCCACACAAAAAAGTTTTTATAATGTTTAAAGAGTACATAGCATGAGATCATGAAAATGACATTTCATGCAGTCTGTACTGTTGCCGTGTTTAAAAGTAAGTTGTCTGCCAAATTGTAAGTCCGAAGGTGAATAAATAGCAAAGTTATTTGCTTGTAAAAATGGGAGTCGACTCTGAATCACAAAAACGAGACGTGGAATAATTCACCTGCGCATCTACGTCACTACACATTATCCCCGCCTACGTTTTGCTGAGACTGTCACTCGTTCGTGATGCATGTGTATCATCTCTAGAGCCTGTGTTCTACGGTGTGAAACTAAGTCGGTCTTATTTCAACTTCCAAAGGAAGAACGTCTGAGGGAAAAATGGTTACAACTCATTTTTCCAACGATACCAAAGGAGTATAACTCCAGGGTTGTACTGTGCGCGCGTCATTTCACCGAACATTGGTTTAATAATCTTGGCGCGTTCACTGCAGGGTATGTGAAACGACGATCCTTGAAAGAGGGGGCAATACAAACTCTATTTGGACCTGTTAACTCCACCGAATCCCAACCTGTAAGTGTGACTTTTAATTTTTGTCTTAACCTTAAGAAATATTTTTCGTACCTTATGTCAGTGTACAATATACATGACATCCAACCACATCTAAACCTGTAATGATAGTAGGGTTGTTCCATTTGCGACAAATGATGAACGCGTTTGACCAATAACAACAGACTACACCATCTGACCAATCACATGACACAAGGTTAGCGGGTAGGCGGGGCCTAGACAGTTGAATCGCGGAACGAATCATTTGAGAGTCAGTCAAGAAGTAAGGTACGAATAACTAACTATTATTCCGACATTATAGTGTTTTTAATTGTATGGACATAAACTTGTTGTTGGACACTCCATAAACCAAAGTAGGACCTAAAAAAACATATGCTAGATACTCTTTAATGGTTAAATTGGATCTATGTGGACCAAGT